>NC_042615.1:473115747-473733020 GCF_901001135.1 Rhinatrema bivittatum | reverse complement strand
TGTGGACAAGTGCAAAAAGTGATGCATGTAGGGAAGAGAATCCCAACTTATAGCAACACAATGCTAGCTTCATGTTACCTGGATTGGCCACTGTTGGAAGCAGGATACTGGGTTTGATGGACCTTTGGTCTGATCCAGTATGGCAAATCTTATGTAATATGATGAGACTATGCAATATTTTCAATATCAGCATCACATTTTTCTTGACAGTTGCCCTTATCTCCAAACAAGTAGTCAGTGTGGCTGTGACATGTAGATGAGATTTAGTATTTATTTATTATTATTTAAAGTTTTGTATATCGTCATTGTAAAGGAACATCACAACGGTTCACATAACAAAAACATCATAAAACAACAATGATATTTATCGGTGGAACAAATTACAAAAACGATTTCAATATAAAACAAAACTATTAATAAAAGGACGAGAAAATAAAAATCATGAGGAGAAGGTTGGCTTTTTCATTCTAGCTGTTTCCTTTCGCTAGGTAGTCTGCATAGGCTTGTTGGAAAAGCCATGTCTTCAGGGCTTTTTTAAAAGTTTTAAACTCTGTTTTAAGTCGTAACTGAGCAGACATTGTGTTCCAGATACTGGGACCAGCGATAGAGATGGTCCTATCATGTACTAGTATGAGGTGGGCTGTATTTACTGAAGGAATTTGCAATAGTCCTTTGCTGATCTTAATGTTCTGTGTGGAGTATGTAGGCAGATTGAAAAGTTCAACCAGTCTGTTTTTTGTCCATAGATAGCTTTATGGAGGATACAGCAAGTTTTGTAATATATTCTCTGCAATATTGGCAACCAGTGTAATTTTACCAGGACAGGTATAATATGATCGTGTTTCTTACAGTTTGTTAATACTCTTGCCGCCGAGTTTTGGAGCACTTGTAAGGGACATAAGGTGGTTTGTGGGACACCTAAAAGAAGAGAATTGCAGTAGTCTAATGATGAGAAAATTAGGGCTGCAACACAGATCGAAAATCGTTGACATCCAGCAGAGGTTTCAGTTTTCTCAGAACCAACAATTTATAGTAACCCTCCCTTAGTTTAGTGGTGGTATGTTTTTTAAAATTTAGTTGACAATCGATGGTTATCCCCAGATCTCTTACTGAGTCAGAGAGTTATAATCTATAATTTATTTTTTGGGGGGAGTTGTAATACTCCGAGATTTATTGAGTTTTAAATTATTCAGGTGCTGATTAAGTCTAACTTTCTGAAACTTTGAGTATTTGATAACTCTATCGCCATTTCTAATCAAATTAAGTTGAAACCTCCTCCTAGTATCATAGCCGCTGATTCAAATATTCACATTTTTCACAGTTTGTCCTCATTACATTTACCTTGATCTGTATTAAAGTGCATAAATGTTGACTATGGTAAGTTTAATAGCATTTAATTTTGCTTTTAATAAAATATATGTGCAAGTATTTGCCATCTAATTTATGCAGGCTCTTACACAACTATCCCCAGAGAGAGCAATTTTGAAACCCTCTTCGTAAATTATGCAGCAAATATGCACATAATTCCCCCAGATTTCATGTAATACTCACTTTGAAATTTATCCCACTGAAAGTACTCTCTAAGTTAAACCTGCTTTGCCAGAGCATTTAAATGTCATATGTAAACTTGCATGCATTCTTCATAAAACAAAGCAAATAAGTGCATATGTGAAAATTCAGCTCCAACCCCTTCCCCAGTAATGCCTCTGCATAATCGGGGTAAGCTTATGTAAGCCCCCCCGCCCCCTTCCGCGGGGGCTACCTTCCCAGTCTTGCGGTGCTTGAGGTAGGGAAATAGTCCTCGAGGGCTGGGGACAGGCCTTCCTGCAGGGCCAGTGCGGGGCCGTGAACACTTCCAGTAAACAAAACACTCTCCAGTCTCTAAATGTGCTCCAAGGAAAAAAACCACAGTCTAGGAAATCCTTACTCCTCTTTGTACAACTTCCATCTTTAGAAATGGCCTCTTAGCAGCACACACAGGGTCCCCTGTAACTGTTACTTTTCTTCCTCTCATCCCTTTGTGGCAACCTCAGCCCCTCTCTTCTTTCACTCCTCTGTTCTGGATAGATAATTTACTCACTTAAATGTCCTGTTCCAGCTCGAGGAATAAACCCTTCAGATATAACTTCAGAGTCCTCCAAGCCCCAGCACAAGTCCCCACTGACCCAGTTTGGCTTCCTGGCCCAGAAAATGTCCTGTCCTGGTTAGTCACAGGTTCAGTCTTGTAAGTCCTGGGCAATTTTGCACCCTTACTTCTCCTCCTAAGGCTTGCAGGGATTTTGGTGGACTATCCTTGCCTCCCTCCTTCCTTAGGCGTCTAGGGATTTTAGTGTAAATTCCTTGCCTTTCTCCTTGCCGCTCCCTTCTGTAAATCCCGGGAGAGGATCCCAGCTCCAACCTACTTTCATTGCAAATCTGAAGCATCACCTGGCTAAGGAGAGTCAGGGCTTTTTATTATCTCTGGTAACTATTAAGCCCCTAAGGGAACATTCCTCCCCTCCCCCCTTCTTTGTTTGCCAAGAGGGTAAGGAAGACCCCCTGACACAGAGATGACCCAGGGCTCTGTGCACTTCAGTAGATGCTTAGAGATTTACATCTCACAGAGCATGCTTAGTTTAGAGGAAACCTGTGCTGAAAGAATAACTCCTAGCACCCTTGGGTGGCCTAGGTGCCACATTTATATGTGAACATGGCACACTGATGTGTGCACATCAGGTGTTAAATTTTACAACACCCCATTCCTGCATGTAAAATAGCCATTTACAGAATTGCCTTACCAGCATTTGGATAAACTTTAATGTGTACGTCATGCTCGTGGACAAGTTCACTTGCACCGACAGGAAGCATTCTCGGGGATCGGGTCTCACTTTTGCACACACTTTTACATTTTCAAAAGCATGCATATAAAATACCCACCCTCCAATACATTTCTGCACACATACAGTTGTTTGCAGGTGGTTTCAGTGGAATAACGTGCACCTTTGTTCCCTTTGAACTTGGCTTCCCTTATTGTCCCACTGTCTCTCTTCTATGGTAAGATTTAAGGGGCTGAATGCATATAAAACATCATTTTTACTTCTAGAAGCCCCTTTGAAAATTACCCTCACTATGTGTAGTCCCTCAAGAAATACCTCACCTGATTTTTGCTTTAGCCTCTTTGTGGATTCCTCATTTAAAAAAAAAAATGCATTTCTTGAGCTTAAAAGCCATCCTAAACCACATTTGCCTTTTTCCTTGGTGAATTTAAACCTTCAACATTTAGAGATATGAATCTAATGAGGATTAGTATATTCATCTATTTTATAATTGTGGCTCCTGTTCCACTGCTTGGCTAGACCCAGAGCCACTAATCACCCCATTAGGTAACAAGGGGCTTGCTTGATGGGGGAGGGGGGTGGGGCTAAAAGGACAATCAGGGCCCTTTGGCATTTGGAGATCCTCTCACTTGTTCCAGTAAAATAAAACTTACTCTTCACCAGGACAGGGCTTTTAATTTTTACTTGATGCAGATGAATAACATGACAAACTTTTGTCTGCACAATCCATATAGTAGAAAACAAAGAACTTCAGAATCACAGTCCATGATAAGTGACAGAAAAGTCCTATGCATACAGGAATCCTTTCTTCCAGTTCCATCACAGTGTGCTGTTTTAGATGTGCTGCCCTTGGGCCTTTCCAACTAATAATGCCTGCTTTATGGTGTGCAGATCTTTGTAGTCCAGTGGATGAACACTGGAAAAATGATCTGAGTTGAAAAAAAGATGAGCTTCTGCTGACTCTTAAGCAGAAACTTTGAAGTAGGTTTTGAAGCCTGGCAGTTCTTCCTCTGACTGTAGCCTGAAAATCCACTCTGTAGATACTTAATACAAATCTTCTGTGAAGCTAAGGAGTATGTGATTAACTCCCCTTTCACCACCTCTGGGCCTTGTAATCACAATTCTTCCCTTGGGAGCCTTCTGAACCCCAATTATTCTCCTCTCCTGGGTGCCTGAGGACTCCATCTTTGAGCCTCAGTAAGGAGTGGAGATGTGCATTTGTTTAAAACAAAAGTGCAAAACGTAACCAATATGGCTAATTTGTTTCTTTGGTGCCCTAAAACTGAATTGAGGGTCCCCGAATGAAACAAACCTTACTTGTTTGTTTCATTTTAAACTAATGCATCAGGCTTGGGCCTTGCCAAGGTGTAACACAGGGGTTGTAGCCTATGCAGAATGCACTGCCGAGGTCTCGGCCTAGGCCCGAATCATGGCCTCACCTAGGACATAGGCCGAGACCCAAAGCAGGAGCCATGGCCTAGCCCGAGTGTGACACCAGAGTCTCTGCGGAGGCATGAGCCAATGGCAGAGCCTTGGCCGAGACTGCCAAAAATTTAATAAAAAAAAAAAAAATACATTCCTGATCAGTCAGGTAATCTGTGGGAGGCCAGGTCCTGATGCCTTGACCTAGTCTGGAGCCCGAGCCCAGCAGTGAGGCTGGGTCCTGATGCCAGGGCCTTGACCCAGGCCTGATGCTGCAGCCCGCCCCGAAGGCAGTGTTCTGACACCTGAGCCTCTGCCTAGGCTGGAGCCTGAGCCCAGACCCAATGTCTTGACCTGATCCAGAGTCTGGGTGCCAATGGTGGAGCCTAAGACCAATCCTAGGCCCAATACCGTGGCATCGGCCAGGAGGCCAGGTCCCGACACCTGGGCCTCAGCCCAGGGTCAGGCCCAGGTCTTGGAGCCCAGGTCTGGAAGCTCCTCTTCTTCTTGCTTGCTTTTCTTTCTTTGCCTTTTTAAAGCTAAATGACAGTATCCGCTGGTGTCGCACTGGAGTTGAAAAGCAGGTTAATATCAAGAAAAAACACACTTTGAAATGTCTGAATGCCAATGCTAGAAGTCTAAGAAGTAAGATGGGGGATAGTTAAAGTATATAGCAGTAAATGATGAGATCCTATTTGGCATCTCAAAGACCTGGTGGAAGGAGGATAACCAATAGGATAGTTCTAGATCAGGGTTCAAATTATATCGTAATGATAGGGAGGATAAACTTGGTGGGGATGTGGCACTTTATGTCTGGGAGGGTATAGAGTCCAACAGGATAAAGATCATACAAGAGACTTAATTCTCAGTAGAATCTATATGGATAGAAATCCCATGTGTGTTGGGTAAGAGTATAGTGATAGGAGCATACTACCGTCCACCTGGACAAAATGGTCAGATAGATGATGAAATGCTAAGAGAAATCAGGGAAGCTAACCAATTTGGCAGTGCACTAATAATGGGAGATTTCAATTACCCCAATATTGACTGGGTAAATGAAATCATGCTAGAGACATAAAGTTCCTGGATGGAGTAAACGACTGATTTGTGTAGCAATTGGTTCAGGAATCAATGAGAGAGGGAGCTATTTTAGATTTAATGTTAGTGGAACACAGGATTTGGTGAGAGAGGTAATGGTGGTGGGGCCATTTGGCAATAGTGATCATAACATGATCAGATTTAAACTAATTACTGGAAGGGGGACAATAAGTAAATCTACAGCTCTAACATTTAATTTTCAAAAGGGAAACTGATAAAATGAGGAAAATAGAAAAAACGTAAAGGTGCAGCTGCAAAGGTTAAAAGTGTTCAACAGGCGTGGACATTGTTTAAAAATACAATCTTAGAAGCACAGCCTAGATGTATTCCACACATTAAGGAAGGAAAATGATTACCGGCATGGTTAAAAGTTGAGGACAGAGGTTATTTTATCCAAAAAAAAATCCTTCAAAAATTGGATGAAAAATCCATCTGAAGAAAATAGGAAAAAGCATAAGTATTGTCAAGTTAAATGTAAAACATTGATAAGACAGGCTAAGGCAGAATTTGAAATAAAGTTGGCCTTAGAGGCACAAATGTTTTTAAATTTATATCTGAAGCAAGAAACCTATGATGGAGTCAGTTGGACCAATAGAAGAGTCAGGGTTTAAAGGGGCTCTTAGGGAAGATAAGGCCATTGCAGAAAGACTAAATGAATTCTTTGCTTCTGTGTTTACTAATGAGGATGTTGGGGGGGGGGGGGGGGGGGGGGGGAATACTGGTTCCAGAGATGGCTTTCAAGGGTGATGAGTCAGATGAACGGAACCAAATCACTGTTATTGTTTGTAAGGGTTTGGGTGGACCCCTGGACTCTATGGCTGCTGACCACACCCACGGGGGGAATTCCTGTGAGGGGCCATAGGTCAGGCTCAGTTTTAGGACACACACACAGTTAGATCTTTTATTAAACAGTATTGAGGAACCACCAGAGGTGGTGGTAGTGAGCAGGAATGTAGCCCGGCTGGGCTTGTAGTCCCTCAGGCTCTGGAACAGCGATCCCACAATGGCTGTGCTGTAGTGGAGAGAAACTGAGATCATGAGTACAAGCAATATATGCAGGGTTCAGGAATAGAGCCTTGTTGGTTGAGTACTCACACAGTGGTCTCTCGGTATGGAGCACAGTAGCTGAAGTAAAGGCAGGCCCTCGAGGAGCGAGTACCTGGTTCCAGGGAACAGCTCTGAGAGAAGTAGATGGTAACTCACTGATGGTATAGGCAGCGGTGTCTTCTAGGGAGAAGAGAAGTCCAGGTAGTGAGTCCAGGAACATGGGCCCTTGAGGAGTGAGTACCGGTTCCAGACAGCGACCTGAGAGAAGAGAGAGGCCCCCGAGGAGCAGGTACCCCAAATAGAGTAGTCCAAGGTGGAGGCAGAGTACCTAGGTATGAAGAGCGAATCCCATCCAATAGGAAATCTTTGCTAACTCGACAGCTAGCAATCGCGTAGGCTATTTGTATCCGAGATGTGTAACGTTATCACAGGGGGAAGCCCCTGAGGTTTGCGCCAAAGAAGGTACTTGAGCAGAGCCACGCGGCGCGCGCGCCCTAAGGCAACTGGACAGCATGGCGGGAAGCAACGCCCAAGCTGAACCGGGGACACCAGAGAGGATGGCAGGCAGACGCCACGGCAGCCAAACGTCCATCAACCGCAGGAGGAGTCGCCAAAGAGGTAAGGGGGGCAGAGTGGAGACGGGCAGCGACAGTCGTAACAATCACTGTGAACATGGAAGATGTAGTAGGCCAGATTGACAAACTAAAGAGTAACAAATCACCTGGACTGGATGGTATGCATCCTAGGGTACTGATGGAACTGAAAAATGAAATTTCAGATCCATTAGTTAAAATATGATTCCTATCATTAAAATCATCCATTGGAGCTGAAAACTGGAGGGTGACCAATATTTTAAAAGGGCTCCAGGGGCAATCCAGGAAACTATAGACCAGTGAGCCTGACTTAAGTGCCACGAAAAATAATGGAAACTATTCTAAAGATCAAAATCACCGAGGATATAGAAAGACATGGTTTAATGGAACACAGTCAACATGGATTTAACCAAGGGAAGTCTTGCCTAACAAATCTGATACATTTTTTTAAGGGGTAATAAACACGTGGATAAAGGTGGACCAATACATGTAGTGTATTTGGATTTTCAGAAGGCATTTGACAAAGTCTCTCATGAGAGGCTTCTAAGAAACTAAAAAGTCATGGGATAGGAGGCAATGTCCTTTCGTGGATCACAAAGTGGTTAAAAGACAGGAAATAAAATAGGATTAAATGGTCAATTTTCTCAGTGGAAAAGGGTAAACAGTAGAGTGCCTCAGGGATCTGTATTTGGACCGGTGCTTTTCAACATATTTATAAATGATCTGGAAAGGGATACGAGTGAGGTTATCAAATCTGCAGATACAAAATTATTCAGAGTAGTTAAATCACAAGTGGATTGTGATAAATTGCAGGAGGACCTTGTGATACTGGAAGATTGGGCATCCAAATGGCAGATGAAATTTAATGTGGACAAGGGAAGGTGTTGCATATAGGTAAAAATAACCCATGCTGTAGTTACACAATGTTAGATTCTATATTAGGAGTTACCAACCAGAAAAAAGATCAAGGCATCATAGTGGATAATACATTAAAATTGTTGGCTCAGTGTGCTGCAACAGTCAAAAAAGCAAACGGAATGTTAGGAATTATTAGAAATGGAATGGTGAATAAATGAAAAATGTCATAATGCCTCTGTATTGCACCTTGAGTACTGTGTACAGTTCTGGTCACCGCATGTCAAAAAATATATAGTTGCACTGGAGAAGGTACAGGAGAAGGACAACTAAAATGTTAAAGGAGATAGAACAGTTCCCCTATGAGGAAAGGCTGAAGAGGTTAGACCTGTTCAGCTTGGAGAAGACGGCTGAGGGGGGATATGATAGAGGTCTTTAAAATCATGAGAGGTCTAGAATGGGTAGATGTGAATTGGCTATTTACTCTTTCAGATAATTGAAGGACTAGGGGGTTCTCCATGAAGTTAGCAAGTAGCTTATTTAAAACAAATTGAAGAAAAATATATTTCACCCAATATATAATTAAGTTCTGGAATTTGCTGCCAGAGGATGTGGTTAGTGCAGTTAGTGTAGCTGGGTTTAAAAAAGGTTTGGATAAGTTCTTGGAAGAAAAGTCCATTAACTGCTATTAATCAAGCTGAAGCTCACTTAGGGGCGGATTTTAAGAGCCCTGCTCACCTAAATCCACCCAAATCCGGGCGGATTTAGGCGAGCAGGGCCCTGCGCGCCGGTGAGCCTATTTTACATAGGCTCACCGGCGCGCGCAGACCCCGGGACTCGCGTAAGTCCCGGGGTTCTCCGAGGGGGGCGTGTCGGGGGGCGGGCCCAGTCGTCGCGGCCCAGTCGTCGCGGCGTTTAGGGGGCGTGTCGGCAGCATTTTGGGGGCGGGTCCGGGGGCGTGGTTACGGCCGGGGGCGTGGCCGCACCCTCCGTACCCGCCCCCAGGTCGCGTCCCGGCGCACTAGCGGCCCACTGGCGCGCGGGGATTTCGGAGCGGCCTCGGAGGGAACGGAGGTAGGCTGCGCGGCTCAGCGTGTGCCGGCTATACAGAATCCATAGCCTTGCGCGCGCCGATCCTGGATTTTAGTAGATACGCGCGGCTCCGCGTGTATCTACTAAAATCCAGTGTACTTTTGCTTGCGCCTGATGTGCCAGCAAAAGTAGGCCAAATCGCGGGGTTTGAAAATCTACCCCTTAGGGAATACCACTACTATTACTAGCATCAGTAGCTTGGGATCTACTTATTGTTTTGGTACGTGCCAGGTACTTATAGTCTGGTTTGGCCACTGTTGGAAAGAGGATACTGGACTTGATGGGCCCTTGGTCTGACCTAGTATGGCAATTTTTTATGTTCGTATAAAAATGCACTCAGCGCAGCCACGCATGCATTCCACGGTTTTTGTTCCTGCCGGGTTTTTTAAATTGGCCTTTAACGCAGATTTACAAATTGTGTTTTCCCATTTTTTGCTGGAAAAAGTCTATAGGGGCCAATATTTGAAAACCTGTTGAGCAGATAAGGGACACATTTACCTTTCTTACCTTTCTCTGAATTTTCAGCTGAATTTAATTGACTGAGTGTCCAGCTGATAATTTGGCTAAGTCTAGCCAGTCAAATTTGAACCAGATAGATTCAGCATACTCGTCTGGTTAGCACTGACAATCAGCATTAACTGATTAAGGCACCACCCCTCCATAAAGCCTGCATTCTCCATCCCTACATTACAAAAAATCCATGTCCAGCATCCCCCTCCTTCCTGATCCTTTTAGCAGCTTAAAAAAAAAAAAATCAATCACTGTCTAAAGCCAGAACACCGATTTCCTCCATCCTTTTATTAGTTTAAAGAATACAATCACGTGCTCTCCATTTCTTCCCACTCCTTCTCTATCACTCAGAATGCTTCAGAACTCCAAAAATCTTACTCAAAGCAATGCTGGATGCTTGTGTTATCCTCTCACCTTCACATGAGGAAGATTGGGGGATCTGCAGCTTAATGGGTTTGGGAAGGAAATGAGGGACACTTGAATTTTGTTTTTTTTTAAAGCTGAAAAGGGAATTGTGGCACTGTCAGGGAGTGTTTTTTTTTTAATGTGGCCAAGGCCCTAAATTCTGGTGCTATGCTACTAAGAATGTATGCGTTTCACCTTGGTCCAAAATTCTCACTTAATGGCATAAAGGTGAATTTTAAAGTCACGATGCGCACTGAAACTGGGAGATAAAGTGAGTAGGTCAGGTCAGCGCGTGCCAAGCAGCTTTTAAAAGCTGTCTAAGAATGCGTGTATCTCCCGCTACGTGGGAAAAGTCCAAAAAGGGGCAGGACATGGGCATAGTCTGGGAGGGGCATGGGCGGGACATGGGAGTTCCAGGACTTGAACCTGAAATCTGCATGGAATTATTTACATGCACAAGCGTGCACCAGGATCGCATGCTCCGCAGCTTTGCTATTGCCATGGATGGCGTGTAAGTAATAAAAGATAAAAATCTAGGCTAGTCAGTGGGGTTTTAAGTGTTGGGGCTAACAGGAGGAAAGGGAGGCTAATAAACTAGGGGTGTTTGGAAGTCCTGTCCCTTAACTGGACAAACTGGGAATGAGCTGGGAAAACTACCTAAGGCGTCAGCACATGTCCCTTATAAAATTCCCCCACTTATGCAGTAGAGGCAGCATTTGTGCACTCATGGGTACATCCATATAAATGTGTGCACACGTGCTTGCATTCAGCCTATTTTATAGCATGCTCGCATATATGCTCGCATGTTATAAAAAGGTCCACGTCCCTGGGCATAAGCCAGCAAACGCGCACACATGCACCCGTGCAGCTGTTTCAAAGTTACCATCATAGTAGTGATAAGACAATGGCACTGTTTTTGCCTCCCTCTTTAAGTATTTGCAGAGATAACCTCTAGGGGGCATGTACCCTATGTAAATATAGGCCTAAGAGAATGGGAGTGAGTTTCTTCCTTGAACTGGTTCTGAGAATTCCTCTGGGACAGCTGGTTCTTCCGGACCAGCAGAGTCTTCTATTACCATGGATGCTGGTGCTCCCAGGGATGTACCAGCAATTGCTAAAAGGCACCTGGGAGGCAGTATGAACCCCCCCCCCCCCCAACACACACACACATACACTATATTATGGGAGATCGTGTAGCCGTCTTTGGAAATATCCCTCTGTGAAGAATTAAGTGATATGATGTGTGTATTGATGAGATTACAGTATATAAAAAGAATGACTAAGGAACCAGGCATGGTATTAGAAAAGATATGTTAAAGGAGGAGGAGGAGAGAGTAACGTGCATTTATTTTGTTGCTGATTATCTCTGCTGTAAAATTGCTTTCGTCATTGTGATTGTTCATCCACTACTGGTACATCAGAAGAAGAAATGTTTATCATTTCAGAATGTGTCATGACTCTGAGAGATCCCAAAGTGGTGGGCTCCAGGTTTTAGTTCTGCTAACTGGTGGTATAAAAGAGAAGACAGCAGATTTTGTGCAGGGGTGCACAAAAGGGGTCACGTAGGGGAAAAGTTGATTTTGCAGTTTCCCAGTCCAGCAATAGAATATATAAGTCCTTAAGTCTCGGAGCCAAGCCTAGTCAAACCTCTCTCCAACCCTTGCAGTTTTTGAACCTGCATTGCTTGTGCCAGAACCACCAAAAACCAGCATCAGATCTCTCTTAATTTTATGTGCCCCAAGCTGGGGTTGCATAAAATAAACTTCAAAGGCAATCAAGAGGGGGGCATTGGGGTACTTTATCAGAACAGCACTGTATTTTTTAAAATAATTTGAAAAGTGAATTGTGAGAGGGTGGGGTGGGATGTCAGGTTGCTGTGGGCCAGGTTTTTTTGTATTTTTTTTTTTTTTAAAGAAGGCAAAGAGATTGTCTTATTAGGCAACTAGCGCTGAAAATGAACACTAGCCGCCTAACCTTTTTCTCCCTGACTTAACTAGAATTTGGCTGCCTAAAGTTGGCCACCGAGCCCAACTTAGGGGCTAGCTTTAAGAGCTCAGCGGGGGAGATGCTTCAAAGGTAAGGTCCAGCTGCCTCTGTATTGTTCCATGGTGAGACTGCACCTTGAATACTGTGTGAAATTCTGGTCACCACATCTCAAAAAAGATATAATTTCAGTGGAGAAGGTACAGAGAAGGGTGACCAAAAAGATAAAGGGGATGGAACAGTTCCCCTATGAGGAAAGGCTAAAGAGGTTAGGGCTGTTCAACTTGGAGAAGAGATGGCTGAGGTGGGAATATGATGGTAATAAAATCATGGGTAAATGTGAATTGGTTATTTACTTTTTCAGATGATAGGATGACTACAGGGACTCCATGAAGTTAGCAACTAGCACATAAAAAAAAAAACCAGAGAAGATTATTTTTCACTCAATGCACAATTAAGCTCTGGAGGATATGGTTAAGACATCTAGTATAGCTAGGTTTTCAAAAGTGATGGATATATTCCTGAAGGAGTGGTCCATAAACTTCTGTTAATCAAGATGACTTATGAAATAGCCATCGCTTATTACTGGCATTAGTAGTGTTTTATGTTTGGGTACTTGCCAGCTACTTGTAGTCTGGATTGGCCACTGTTGGAAACAGGATGCTGGGCTTGATGAACCCTTGGTCTGACCCAGTATGGCAAATTCTTATGTACATCTTTAATTAGCTGGCTGGAACCTTAGTAAATATGGCCTCAAGATTTCAGATAAAGTTAATATTAAATTACTAACCTTAAACTCTTTCAACTTACTGTATTATCTCTTGTAATCTTTGCTTGCCTGCTACTTGTGCCTCAGTGGAAAAGTGGAAAATTGTTTCAATTTTCCAAAACTTTCATTGCTCATTTCATTAATCTCTGAAGTAAGTATTGGCAGGGGCAAGGTCTTTTATGGACAGCCAACCTGGTACCTACGTCATAGAAAAAAAAATATTATAAATTTAGTAATCAAACATTTATTAGCAAACTTACACAAACTTGTCAATTCAATTTTCCACAAAACAACTCACTGCTTTTCCTTCTCCCTTTCTTGGTCGCACTGACATTCTCTGCCTGCTGTGTTCAGTTTTGAAAATTCTCTGAGATTTTGGTGTCTCTGAGGAAAGTCTTTTATTACTTACTTGCCCTGCTCTTTTTAAAGAGCTCACTGTGCTTCCTCTGGTCTTGTTGTGCATTCATGTCATATGTGGTAATTCAGATTCTGAATATTGTTTATCTCATATTTAGTACTCTCTTTTCTTCAGTGTCACTTTTGTAATTTCCCCTTTTTTCTGGATTGTTTGCTTGAGAGACATCACTGTATTGCTCTGTTTTACAGTTTTTAAATCTTAGCAAATCCAATTAACCTGCTTTGATTAGGAGCCGTTCGCTAAGAAGCGACGGAAATGTACCATGAAGTCTCATGGGTTACTCTCTCAAGTCTCAGAAATCTCTGTGCTTTTTCTGTTTCTAAAGGCTTCTAAAGGTTTCTGGATTCTTCATAGTGTCTTTGGCGTAAGTTGAATGTTCTCTATTCATTCTCCTTTGCTAACATTTTTCTGCTGGGATCAGTTCTCAATGTCATTCAGTTTATCAGCATTCTTCCCTGCCAGCTTCAGCTGTTGCAAGATTCCATTGCATATTTACAGTCACTTCCCCATCATCCTCCAGGCTGTCACCCAAATCTGACAGATCTTTCCTTAAATCTGAAACAATATCTAACATTTTGCTATGTAACAGTAGCAAACTCCTCTCTTAATTATCTGTTAGATTTTCATATCAGCTTTTATAATAGCTTTGGGATCCATATATCTTCATCCCCCACTACCTCTGAATTGAATTTAGCAGATGCCCTACCTACCAGTAAAAGAGGCCCCAGGGACCCATGAGCAGGCTCTGTGTCCATAGCAGAAAAGTCCTTTAAATTGCCCAATTTCCTTGTAAAGGGCATCCTACAGTTTATATTTCAATAACAGACTGAAAGAAGATTGAATTTAGTTGAAATCAGTGAGGCTTTATGTGCAAAGTTTGGGTAATGGGTAGATCTTTTCTAGTTTCTTCTTCTTTGAATAGCTATCTTTCTAGTTTGAGTGCAGGGATGATTAAGGGAAGGTGTCCTCCTTAAAGGGCCCTTGAAAATGAAGTTTTGATGTCTGGATCATAATGGAAGGTTTTTACCATTTTCACCAGTAAATATCTGTGGTTAGCATCATCCACCACAGTCACGTAAGTGAAACTCGTGTCCATCAAGCATGGATTATGTATCTCTGTAGAAATTACTATTGATCCAAGCTGTCATGCATCTGGCCTGTGCCACTCACAGCCCAGGAAGGCTCCCAGATCCTGGTCTGCTTGGTCTCATCCACTGGCCATTCCTTGTACAGCTTCTGAAGCAGTGGTAACATGTGGATGCCATGTACATAGGTACAATGGCTATCTAGGTCCTCAACAAGTGCATGACCAAAGTGGCCTCCTGGTGGCCACTGTTTCTTTACCAGCTGGAAGGAAGACTAGAAGTTCCTTTCATGGAATTACTTGGTAAGTGATTGGATGTATTTCAAACTTGGGAATGGGCATGATATCTGGTCCATCGTTCCCTGCCTGGCTGCTGCTGCTGATGGCCTGGTCACAATCTCAGTGGCCCCCGCCCTATCCAGGTTATATCATCTTTGACAGTCATTATAATGAGGCCCATTGCTGAAGAGGAAACCAGTCCTTGGAGAGTAGAAAGTGCCAGTAGAGGGGATGTGGGGCCATATGAATCTTCTACCAGCCAGATGAGATTCCCCGTGGGGACCAGGCATGAGTGAGATCCTATGTTATAAATTTGGGTAGGATTCATGTAGTAATTGGTTTGGAGAGGTTTGTTTCTACCTCTTATGGTAGAAGGGGGCTTAAGTCCAGGGATTAGTGCTGGGTTATGAATTAGGTATGCTAATTTTGAATTTCTGTTTGTGCGTATGTTGTATTTTACATTTTAAAATATGTCCTTCTTTTGGCTCCTTTGTGAAAGAAGGGGTTATAAGTTAGAGGATTATATAGGGATGTGAATCGTATTTCTGACGATTGAAAATATCGTACGATATTTTCAAAATCATCAGAAATTGGGGGCTCCCCGAAACCGATAGGAAAACCCCACAAAATTGTTCGTGGGGTTCTCTTATCGTTTTGGGGGAGGGCGGGAAAAACAGCACACAAATAACCCCTAAACCCACCCTGACGCTTTAAAACTAATCCCTTAGCTTCCCCCACCCCCCAAAACCTTTTACAGGTACCTGGTGGTCCAGTGGTGGTCCCGGGAGTGATCTCCCGCTGTCGAGCCGTCGGCTGCCACTAATCAAAATGGCACCAATGGCCCTTTGCCCTTACCATGTGACAGGGTATCCGTGCCATTGGCCGGCCCCTGTTACATGGAGGGAGCACTGGATGGCCGACACCATCTTTAAAAATGGCGCGGGCCATCCAGTGCTCCTACCATGTGACAGGGGCCGGCCAATGGCACGGATACCCTGTCACATGGTAAGGGCAAAGGGCCATCGGCGCCATTTTGATTAGTGGCAGCCGACGGCTCGAGAGCGGGAGATCGCTCCCAGGACTTCCACTGGACCACCGGGTACCTGTAAACGTTTTTGGGGGGTGGGGGAAGCTAAGGGATTAGTTTTAAAAGGTCGGGTGGGTTTTTTGTTTATCGGCTCGGGCGCAGCCGATTTAAAAAAAAACCAAAAAAACAACCTGATTGAGCCGGATGAAAAAAAAATCACGATGTGAATCGGAATCGATTCAGGTTCCAATTCACATCTCTAGGATTATATTTGTGGGTTATACTGTATTAATTATAATATTTTTATATTTTATACTTGATTGTATTTTACTGTGTTGTAAGCCACCTCCAGTCCTTTTTTGGAAAAAAGCAGGATAGAAATAGAATATTTCCAGATCATTACTGTTAAGGAGGTGGACACTTGATCCGAGACAAATTTGACGCTACTTACAGGGAGCCTATAGGTCCTCATCATCGGGAGGCAGCTGCTGGAGGGGAGGAGATCCAACAGGACTTTCACCTATACCAGCCCAAATTCCCCGCAAGTTGAGCCCTTGGATACCGGGAACAGCAGGATTTAGGCGCGGGTTTAGCCAAAGCCAATCCCTCGGAGGCAATAGGCAGAAGCAGAGTCAGACCAAGCAGAGGTCGGGGTTGGCAGCAGGCAAGGAGAGTCAGAAACGGTCCAGGCAGCTAGCGAGAAGAGCCGGTGAACAGGCAGGCAGCAGACAAAGCAGAATCCAGGGACATACCAGGTCAAAACCAGAAGAGCAATCCGAGGGGATGAGGAGCAGAATCAGGAGCAGGAACGAAGGCAGGACCACGGAATCGGGAGCTGGAACAGGAATGGAACCAGAGTTAGTAACAGGAGCAGGAGTGCTGGAGCAGGAACAACTCGCACTCTTAAGCAGAGCAGGATCCTTTGTTGAGGCGATGAGGGGATGGCAAGGCAGGGTATTTATACCTGCCTTGCCTGATAGCATCCTCCCCGGCCGCAGGTAACTTTTCCACTGTTGGCTCTTTAAAAGACAGGAAGTGGTGTGTATGCGTGCCTAGAGGGTCCAGGGGTAGCGGCGGCATCATGAGGCGTGGCAGGGACTGGCGAAGGATGGGACAGGAGCGAGCCTTCTGCTCCTCGAGGTGAGGGCACCCAGCCACATGGGCCCTCGGCCGGGGTGCCTAACAGGAGCAACACTTTGCCTGCCTCCGAGAATGCTATAAAATCATGGATGAGCTTTTGGACAAAACAAGAAAAGAGACAGAAAAAAAATAAGGTACTGAATCAGCAGTAAGCAGGAACCAAGAGAGAGAAGACTGAGTGAAAGGAAGAGAGGATAGAACATGAGGAAAAGAGAGAGCTATCAATGGTGTTTGTGGTAGAAAGGACAAAAATGCTTATGTAAAATCTAAAAAAAAATAAAAAAAAGTGTAGAACTATCACTGGCACAAACTCCTGTCCTGCCAAATGCAGCATAAAAAGGATAAATCTCAAGATTTACAGTTAAGCATTTCCCAAGGTTTAAAAGTCAAATGCCCACAGGCATTTTCATTTACTCTCCCTTTATAGGAAATACGTTCTTCCATGTATTTTCTTCATGAATAGCTATTTATCTGTTTATCTTAGACATGGAAGCAAGTACTTGTCAGTCACGATGTGCATTTGTTTGAAAAGAAGTAGGAAATGAACAAGAACATTTCCTATTTCATTTCATGCTGTTTTTATAAATTAAACAATAGAAAAATATACAGTCTTGTGTTTTATTTTATATTAATTTTTGTGCACTATTTGCAAACAGTGCATACCAGTTCCCCTGCAAAAAATCCTCCAGCCCATCCTCCTGACCAAGCCTGCCCTAATGGTTTAGTGGAGGTAGAGATTGATTCCTATGCTCTGGCAACTGGTATGCACTCTTTGCAAATAGTGTGCACAAAAACATTTTGAAAATAGCACCCGCTGGCCCAGATGCCAGGTCCTGATAACAAGGTCTAGGCCTAGGCCCCAGCCCAGAACCAACACAGGGCTCAGCCTGGGGGCCAGGTCACAATGCCAAGACCTCAACCCAGTCCCAGATCCTGGCCTGAGATCAAAGCCTAGGCCCAAGACTAGGTCCCTAATTGGAGGCTGGGTCCCATCGCCGATGCCTTAAACTAAGCGTAGGCTGTATGCCAGAGCCAGGCCCAGAAGCCAGGTCCAGAAACAGAAGCTTTGGCCTAGGCTGAGGCCAGACTTGGGGCCAAACTGAAGATTGGATCTCATCACTGGGGCCTTGCTCTAGGCTAAGGCTGTATGCCCTGGTACCATCCAGAGGTCAGGTTCTATTTTTAGGCATCAGCCTAGGCCCAGACACGATGCCAGGGTTTGGCCTGGAGTCTGGGTTCTCATTCAAGGCCTCAGCCTCAGCTAAGGCCCAGATCCAGGCCCAGGCCTAGAGGCTGAGGACAGACCTCTACACAACATCTTCAGTTGATGCTCCTCTTCAAAACTGTGCCCTGTGCTTGGAGGATGTGCCAGAGTGATGTGCCTCTGGTGCCTTTCTCCTGAGCGGAAGGTGCTATTTCACTTTAATGGCTAGATATCAAAATGGCACCTTCTGCTCAGGAGGAAAGTGCCAAAGAGATCTTTCTGATGAGTGTTCACAGTGGTGTGAACCATTTTAAAAAGAAGCATTGAACAAAGTATATGTCTGGAGGCTCAGTTCCTAGCTTCTGGGACTGGATCTTGCCCTAGGCTAAAGACCCAGCAATTGGACCCACCTTTGAGCTGGGCCACAGCCTCTGGCTGGGGCCTAGGCAGAGGTCTCAGCATCAGGCCTTGGCCTAGGCCAAAGCCTGAACCTCAGTATTGGAAGCAACTTCTGGGCTGGGCCTTAGCATCAAGACTGGTCAAGGGCCTTGCCCTGTCAGTGGGACTCAGCATCTGAGCTGAGTTCCAGCATCAGGCCTGGTTGTGGGCCTAAGTTTAGGCCTTTGCCTCGAGATCCAACCCTGGTCTTGGCTCTGGCATTGGTCCTGGGCTTGGGCCTGGGCCTAGGCCAAAGCCTTGGCATTGGGACCTGTACTCTGAGATGAGCCTTGACATCAGATAATCCACATTGACTGATAAGATCCTGTTAGGATGGGGTGAATGGGGGCTGTAGAGGTTCCTGGCTCTGACAATTTTTGTTGGGTTGGAGAGATGGGGTGCAGGGGACCTGCGGAGGCCCTGTTTCATTTTATGGAGTATTTTTTTTATAATGTTTGTTTTTGTTTCTGCAAACTACAGAAACAAAATAAACATTAAATGAAACAATAACCAGTTGGGGAAGAAACCCTAAAAATGAGCAAAAAGAAACAAAACATAATTTTTTTCCTGTACATCCCTAGTTAGTCTTAAATTCTGAATATTCATGTCTTTTCTATGAAGACATGGTTCACTTTTTCTAACCTTATCCTGGTACAATACTCGTGTACCAGTGTACGGTTGTAGATGACTCTGATAGTTGCATTTATTTCTTTTTTAAAAAGTTATCTACACATTCAACAATACGTTCTGAGTGGATATCAAATTCAATTAAATTTTTAAAATCACAACATAATTAAAATTACTTAAAACAGCCTAAGACATTCTCACTTTGAAGCACTGAAAAAAAGTGTGAAAAGAGGAATCTAAATCTAAATAAATAAATAATACTGCTACAGTTCAAAATAATGAAATATATTAATGACTCATATGCCTGGGGAAAGTAATAGGTGTTAAATTGTTCCCAAAAGTCTTAAAGTAAATTACCTCTCATATGGACAAAGGTGAACTATTCCAAATTAAAGGCCCGGTGACTGAAAAGGCTCATATTCAGTTTAGGTGGAAAAAATTGTTTAATTTTAAAATTTGTTTCTTGGGGACTTCAATTAATTTTTTAGCTTAAAAATGAAAAAAAAAAAGGTTTTGTTTTTTTTAGTTTGATTAATTTTTGTTTACAGTTAAAGTCAATGGGGGAAGTCCAATTTGCTCCAGAATTGGGGTTTCCAATTAATTGTCTTAGAAACTGTGGGAAGAAAAGATCAGTAGGGGAAATTAACTCCAAGGTACCTAGATTGGATAGTGACATCAACATTTGCAGGAATAGCTTAAGTTTCTATAAAGGGGCAAAGGGTTAAAAGCATTGGCAGGAATTCTTCAAATCATTGTGAGAGGAGCAAAAAAGCAGCAAAAGTGGGAAGAATACCCCAAGGCTCAAAGGCTGATAAAGGGGCCAATCAGCACAATAAGTGGCTTCAAGACATCAAAGCAACATGAGAGATGCAAAGCAGGACCCCACCCCCTGGACTGGCAGCAAGGTGTTAGGTCTAGGGTATGACAGCAAGGCACAGTGGCAGAGAACCCCAAGATGTAAGGTTTGGGCATAGAAGCAAGGCTGAATGGCAGACTCCTGCGATAATGGGTGGAATTTAGATTTTCTTGTAGAATGGGCTTTCCAAATTAAAATATCACGTTCAGTACATGACAATGGTTTCTCTAATAATTTGAACCAGTATGATTGATTCAGAATATCGGTATGTAAAACAAAATAAACAAATAAAATATTTGTAGTTAGGTTTTCCTGGAAATTGGTGAGGGCAATTTTATTTAGAAACTGTTTACCATAGTATTTAGCTGATCTCAGGCTGTTTCATTTCCTCATTTTCTGGTTTTGCATGAAGTCTCTCATACTGCTCTATTATCACATTCAGAACATCTAAATGGTTAATCTTGAGCAGTTTTTCATGTTAACCTCTAGTTTGTCCTTCAGAATGAAGGCTTTTTTTTTTTTTTAAAGACAAAAACACCCTACTTTAATCAATCATTCACAATGGGATGGGAGAATCAGGCTGAGATTATTGGAGAAAAAGAACTATAGAATAGGACTTCCCATGCACTGGTAGTGAAATCTGTGTCCTTTATTGACTTTTTTCAAATATTTGTTCTGGGGTCAAAACATCCCACTAAAGCAAGCCAAGAAGACATCAAGTATAGGAAGTGCATCCCATGGCTCAAAAAGAGGGCACCAGCAACAGTGAGATGAACTCTTGATGGCATCTGAAATGGCAAACTGGAAACAAAAGTGGCACCAGCATCATAAGACAGTATGTATGGGAATGAAGCAGAAAAGGTTGCTGAAAAAAACCCCAAGGCAGGCACTGATAAAAGAGCCATGCAGCACAAAGAGCAGATTCATATATCCAAAGCAACATGAGAGGGGTGAAGGAGGCCCCCAGATTGGCAAGAGCAATGCCAGATGTAAGGTCTGGGGTACAACATCAAGGCACATTAGCAAAGAGAATTGCAAGGTTAAAGGGCATGGAAGCAAGGTTGAGTGGAACCCCCACCATCATGGTGCAGGGGTGAAATTTAGATTTTCTTGTAAAATGGGCTTCTGCAATGAGACTGATATCACATTCAGTACATCAAAATTGTTTCACAATGTTAGGGGTTTATAGACAATTGTGAGGGTTGTTTATTATAGAAAGAAATTTCCATATTCTGTACCTAAACTCTAGCTGTTACATTTCCTGCTTTTGTAGTTTGCCATGAGTTTCCTCTTACTATTCTACTCTTTTGACATTTAATACAGGAAATGTTTTCTCTTTTTTTTTGTGCAAGTATTTCTTCTCTGAAGGAGAGCTTTTTGGGCAAGCCACCCCAGGGTAGGAGATTGTGGATAATCTGTATCCCTGCTGACTGACCATGTTAATGTGTGTGTGAGTGTGGGGGGAGGGGTGGAACACAGAGAATGCTGCACTGTCACACTATGTGCACTAGTTCTAATACTGCTGAGCTTAGTGACAGGCTCCACAACCAGCCTGGTATGCTTTAGTCTCTGCCCTGCTCTCAATGCTCACCTTGTTCCCACTGCCCAGGCAGAGACAAAATCAGTAGCAGCTCTGCAAGCAACTCTTTGTGCCTCCTGTTTCCACAAAGAAAAAAAGGAACACACGTCTGCTCTATCTGATACAGAACTCTTCTGATGCAGTGCTGCTGCCTGGTTGCACTTTCCTCTATTGTGTGACTGGCACAGTGGCAGTCACAAAAAGAGAAGCAATGAAAATGTGTTTGGGAAAATTTAACCTCCGAGAGCTCAAATAGTGTACTCCTTTACAGACAATGACTTCAAAAAGAATGGCATGCTCAGTCTTCAAGATCAGCATCACTGTACCCGGTGCACAGTGATAGGTTGGATTGGAAAACTGCTTCACTGTGAGACGTCATTCCTGTTGTCTCCTTGACACGTCCATCCTACTTATGTCTGCTGGCTGCCAGCTCTACACTTTGTATCAGTTCCTAACTGTACATCTGTTGTCCTCCTATTGATTTCCATGAGTCCATTGACTTTATGCCTTATAGAAATCATTCTATTAAAAAGCAAATGAAACAAATATGATTTGTTTAATTCAGGGGCCTCTCTAAATTCGTTTCAGGGTCCCCAGAAAGAAACAAATTAGACCCTATTTGTTTCTTTTTCCCAATTCATTTGAAACTAATGCACATCCCTAGTATTCAGTGTGCTTCCTATCTTTAATAATCCTAGGATTCTTGTTATGCTTGGCTGCCTGTTCTCCATATCTTTTTGTCTTTTTTGTTCTAGTTACACGAGCAATAGGGACAGCTTGACTTCCTTCCAGTGCTCCCTTGCCCAAAACAAAAAACACGTTCAATTACCAAATTGATTTAAACAAGGCTACAGTTTATTGACAAAAGACATAACTATGACCTGAGCTCAATATACAGTCAAACAATACCGCACAAACCACAAAAAAACCTTCTCTCCACCCTCTAACTCTGCAACCTCAGAGCAGACTCTGCCACATCCCAGCAGTGACTGCCAACAGCCAGCCACAGCTTCTGAAGCTGCTCTAATGGAGCACTGTCATGCCCCGAGATGACCCTTCCACATCCAAATAGGAGAGATCCAGCAGCATGGACGATGATTGCACCTTATTGTTGCTGCCTCAGGGTAACAACCCCCCAAATATATGCTCATAGTTACTTTCTCAAGATACTAACAGACAAGTTATGCATTCAAATTGTCAGGGCTTGGGTCACCTATCACTGTGACAGTATAAAAATGAATGCAGAAATATAAAAGAACAGTGGGTAGGAAGATGGGAATAAGGAGCAGAGATGGGAAAGAGAGGGAGGATTTTCCTTATGAAGAGAATGTGAACACCCCATCCAGCCCATAATATGTGGGATACAAATAACCAGGGTCCACTTAGCCCCTACTTGGATTTAAATTCTCCAAGAGAACAAACAAGCCACATAAGAAAAAATGGATATGGGAGGACGAGACAGGGGACGCCCTTACCCCATCACATTACTACATAATCCAGGGCCAAAAAAGGACTCCTCCTCTCCCACTAAGATGACATAAAAGAAGGGGGTCGCTTAGCATGGAGGGAAGCCAAGCCTGTCACCATGTTAATGGCTAAACAATTCACCACAAAAAATATAGAAGACTTAAATTTAAAAAATTTGATGACCATCATATATAAGGACACTGTTGGCAGTCACTTCAAGAGTGTATCTGGTCAAGAGGTAGACCACATCTCTTTTGTTATAATCATTGGTCATCAATTGAGTCCTTATTTTTATCAGCAGCAACTGCCAACAATCAACCCTGGACACTGAAGCTTCTTTGGCGGAGAAATGCCACACGCTAAGATCTCCCTGTTACATTCCAACAAGAGAGATCCAGCAGAACAGGTGGTGATTGTATCATACCACTGCTGCCACTAGATGAGAAACCTTCCCCCTCCCCAATACATGATCATAGCTTCTTTCTCAAGATAGGAACAAATAGGTTTTACATGCAAACCACTAGCTGGGCTCCATTTCCACCAAGCACTGACCCCCAGGCCGCGTCTATGTGGGATCTCACTATCGCCAACTAATAAAGCGTAGGAACCCCAGCACAAGAAGCTGAGACAGGGGAAGATTCCTTTAAAAAGGGAATGGTAACACTCCACCCAGCAAATATCCCTGTGGGATCTAACCAGACAAGGGGCCACACAGACCCTGCTTGGATTTAAAATCCCCGATGAAGACAAACAAGCTACATAAGAAAAAGAGGATATGGAGGCAGAGGCAACATGCTTCATCGCTTCACAACACATCCCAGGGCCAAAAATGATCCCATTAAGATGAAGGAAAGGAGGGGAGTCAGTCAGCATGGAAAGAAGTACAGCCCGTCTCCAAGTTAATGGTGGCAGGCCGAGATTTGGCCCTCCCTGCCTATTAAGAACATAAAAAATTGCCATGCTGGTTCAGACCAAGGGTCCATTAAGCCCAGCATCCTGTTTCCAACAGAGACCAAACCAGGCCAAAAGAACCTGGCAATTACCCAAACACCAAGAAGATCCCATGCTACTGATGCAATTAATAGCAGTGGCTATTCCCTAAGTCAACTTGATTAATAGCAGTTAATGGACTTCTCCTCCAAGAACTTATCCAAACCTTTTTTAAACCCAGCTACACTAACTGCACTAACCACATCCTCTGGCAACAAATTCCAGAGCTTAATTGTGCATTGAGTGAAATAATTTTCTCCAATTAGTCTTAAATGTACTACTTGCTAACTTCATGGAATGCCCCCTAATCCTTCTATTATCTGAAAGTGTAAATAACCAATTCACATCTACTTATTCAAGACCTCTAATGATCTTAAAGACCTCTATCATATCCCCCCCTCAGCCATCTCTTCTCCAAGCTGAACATACCTAACTTCTTCAGCCTTTCCTCATAGGGAAGCTGTTCTATCCCCTTTATCATTTTGGTTGCCCTTCTCTGTACCTTCTCCATTGCAAATATCTTTTTTGAGATGCGGCGACCAGAATTGTACACAGTATTCAAGGTGTGGTCTCAACATGGAGCGATACAGAGGCATTATGACATTTTCTGTTTTATTAACCATTCCCTTCCTAATCATTCCTAACATTCTGTTTGCTTTTTTGACTGCTGCAGCACACTGAGCCGACGATTTTGAAGCATTATCCACTATGATGCCTAGATCTTTTTCCTGGGTGGTAGTTCCTAATATGGAACCTAACATGTAACTACAGCAAGGGTTATTTTTCCCTATATGCAACACCTTGCACTTGTCCACATTAAATTTCATCTGCCATTTGGATGCCCAATGTTCCAGTCTTGCAAGGTCCTCCTGTAATCTCACAATCCGCTTGTGATTTAACTACTCTGAATAATTTTGTATCATCTGCAAATTTGATAACCTCACTTGTTGTTTTCCTTTCCAGATCATTTATATATATATATATATATATATATATATATATATATATATATATATATATATATATATTGAAAAGTACCGGTCCAAGTACAGATCCCTGAGGCACTCCACTGTTTACCCTTTTCCACTGTTTCCTGTCTTTTAACCAGTTTGTAATTCACAAAAGGACATCGCCTCCTATGACTTTTTACTTTTCCTAGAAGCCTCTCATAAGGAATTTTGTCAAATGCCTTCTGAAAATCCAAATACACTACATCTACCATTTCACCTTTATCTATGTTTTTAACTCCTTCAAAAAAGTGAAGCAGATTTGTGAGGCAAGACTTGCCTCGTGTAAAGCCATGTTGACTGTGTTCCATTAAATCATGTCTTTCTATATGCTATCCAATTTTGATCTTTAGAATAGTTTCCACTATTTTTCCTGGCACTGAAGTCAGGCTCACTGGTCTATAGTTACCCAGATCATCCTTTGGAGCCCTTTTTAAATATTGGGGTTATATTAGCCACCCTCCAGTCTTTAGCTCCAATGGATGATTTTAATGATAGGTTACAAATTTTAACTAATAGATCAGAAATTTCATTTTTTAGTTCCTTCAGTACCCTAGTGGATGCATACCATCCGGTCCAGGTGATTTGCTACTCTTTAGTTTGTCCCTTTCCAGCCTTAAGTTTGTATATTGCTTTAGAATGATGTGGATAAAAATATATGGCAAGAGGAACTTTGTTTAATCACCTGATGTTTGTAGAACCTTGTTTTGATATTTGTTCTCCAATATTTGGCTCTTTTGGGTACACACATTCCTTCAGGTGTAACATTTTTTCTAGAGAATAATATCCCAAGAACTGTTTCTAATAGTTTGAATTCTTGGGTAAAAACTGCTAGATCAGATTCTGTAGTTGGGGCATCTGTTATTGTCACAGTCACTGACAAAGCACTTTTGTTTGAAACTCCTGCTATTTCCTACAAACTAGGACGTCTGCCAAATTTCGGTGCGTATCTCAGCATAGCACGACATAGAAATAATTCATACACCATTTCATCATGCTTAGGGCTATTCTCAGAGACTCATTATCCAAAATGTCTCAGTGTGCTTTGATATTCAGTCATTCTCTTCCATCTAGTATTCTGGCAGAATGGTTTGGTCCACTGCTGATTTCCACTCACTCCTGTGCACAGTCTGGGTCTCATTCAAGTCTTTTTCCTCCATGGCACTTTCTGTGTCTCCACCTCACCTGCATTTGCTGCTCACATAGTCACATGCTTGAGAATTTGTCTCTTGATGGCTTTGCTGCTCATACTCATTCCCAGGGCTTTGCATGCATTCCTTGGTCCCGTGCCCATATCAATTTTCAGTTTGCAACAACTTCAGGTGCCCTAGTACTCAAGTGTCGCTTTCCCATTAAACTCGCAGGCCTTTGGCCGCAGTTCTCGCTGCCAACGTCAGTTCCCAAGTCAGCTCTGAGTGTTCCTCCAAGATTCATATAATTGGCAACCCCTTAATCTCCCCAGCAAATGGTCCATCAAGCATATAGGTCAAGCTCCACCAACAAAAATCATTAATGCTACAAGCACATGGGAACTGTGTCTCTCTGCTTATTAGGTCTGTGGGTGTCCTTTTACTTTATTATCTAATATGTACATGCTGCCTTATTGTTAAAGGCACTCAAAACAAATTTTGAGTCCATAGAGGCAGAGAAACAGAACTAAGTAGTAGTGGCTCACTACTCTCCAGCCTTAAGTTTGTATATTGCTTTAGAATGATGTGGATAAAAGTATATGGCAAGAAGAACTCTGTCTGAATAAAATCTAGTCCAAAGTGAAATAGAAACCCAGTTTATACATTTTGGTTTATTTAGATATGTTTACAGTTTAGTGTAATATTAATTCAAGCAGCAATTGTTTAAAACACATCCAAGTACAATGTGAAAAATGTTGAAAGATGGTTGCAGTTTATTTTAAAGAGTTAAAGCACTATTAATTAGATCTTATTTATTAACTTTTATATACCGACATTCTTGCATTAAATGCAAATCATGACTGTTTACAGTGAAACAGAAAAAGCAGGAAAAAATTCCTTAGTCGAATACAATGAAACAGCTTAGTTAACAAAGGAAACATAAAAATAAATGTTTACATATACACAAAGGTTTGCACGAAGGGGTGCACAAAGGGGAGAGCCCCTTTGTCGCGCCCCTTCGGCGCGCGACGCCTGGTATTGAGGCTGTCTTAACTGTCCAATGTTAGTGATGTCATGGGGGGCAGGTCTAATGATCGCAGCACTTACATCGCTGCTTCTTTCCAGTTCCAGGTGAAGATCAAGCTGTTTCCTTCACTTCCCCTCCCATGACTGTGGGGTGACAAGCGATGCAGGGTGCCCCTTGATGTTATCTGGCTTCCCACACGCGACGCCTGGTGTTGAGGCTGTCTTAACTGTCCGATGTTAGTGACAATTTTCTTCTCCTTCCTGTGACCCAAAATCCTCCTCTTCCCTGTTTGAGATTAACCTGTGGATTAAATTCATTACTGTATGTTTTTCTTTCTCTATAGGGGGAGCTATGTATTATTATTATTATTATTATTATTATTATTATTATGTAACTTGCAGGCCCTACTTTTTAAATTTTTTTTTTTCATATCATGAGTAGGCTGTAACGTGGTTTCAGAATATTTGAGAGGTGTGTAACACAGCTACCTTACCCCTCCCCCCTTCACACCCCTATTCCCTGTACCCTTATTGGAGTTTGCTCCTGATTTCTCTAAGTTCTTGCCAAATATCTATGTGCAAACTGGGTTTCCTTATCTGGCCTTTCCTTCAGGTGAAATGAATGTCATTGTGTCCCTTCCCCTTTTTCCGTCAGCGGCTGCCCTTTCTCACTTTTAGTAAACCCATACAAACACCTTCTCTGCCTCTGAAAGGTGAAAACCCCATTGATGCTTGAGGCAGCGCTCTCAATGAAAATAAACGGATTAATTTGTACCAATTCCTTTTATCCTTGACTATAATCTTTTGTATCATTGTCTTTAATGTCTTTCTATTAACCTGTCTGTCTGAGGGTGATATACTGAGGTTTGGATTGATTTTATGCCAAACAGCAAGCATACTTCTTTTAACAGAGAAGACATAAAGTTACCTCCTCTGTCTGTTAAAATTTAGCTAGGTTTTCCCACTTGGCACAAAATCTTTATTGCTTCCCGTGCCACTGTTTTTGCTGCTATGGATCTAAAGGTGTGGTCCACAGGTACCTATAGAATATACAGTTTCACTTGTGTATCGCTGGAGTAAAATCTTTGCAAGTGATCTTGCTATCATGTTGGCATATCCCCTGCATGTCCTGTTAATGAATCAACTTTTTAAAAAAATGTGCTGAGGTAGAATATTTTTCTTTATCTCCTCATTCTGGGTATCTTTTATGACACTGTGCAGTTTACCACTCTGAATCTCAAAGTTAAGTATATTGTAATTTCCATTCTTCATTTACCACTTTCCTGTCTCTCAGATACCTTCACAAATTAATTGTTTAGAACTGGATCATTCTCCTGTGGTTTTTTCTGTATGATGACATTTTTCTTGGCCTTCTTTGAGCCACTAATTTTCTGGTCATGTGTCAGATTATTTTTGTGCCTTCTCCTCCCTATCTGCCACCTATTAGCACTTGTTTTTCTCTGCCCTCCTTCGTTGTCTTGATCTTTTTTTCCTTAGTGTCCCAGGTACCCTCAAACCCCCGCTATTCTTTGCAGTCTCACCCTAAGACCATAGGGAACAGTAATGATGGTTTGATACCCAGTCCTTCCACTTTTGAGTCTACTCTGAGTCTGTCTGCATCTCCCTGTGCACAATTCATATACACAACTGGACTCCATCAGCCCTGTTGTCAGCTGACACAACCACTGAGGGGTAGAGACCATGGGCTTCCCACTGTTGGAATCCACTGCCATTTCTGTATTTGTTTGATCACTTCTTTCTAGTGATATTACAAACCCTGTTTGTTTCTAATCATGCCATCTCAGTAACTAGACATACATCCCCAAACCTACAGTCCAAGCAGGGACAATCCCTCACATAGTGTCCCATTTCTCCACATGAAACATCAGACCCTATTTGGGAAGTTACCACCTTATCTCAATTTATTGGCATGAAGCCAGACATACTGTCCCAAGAACCATGCCACAGCCATGGCAAGTTTCTCAAAAGCTGTAACAAAAGCCTCCAAATAGTTTCCTTGTCCCATTTTAAACCAAAATATTTCATTTTTATGTTGGTTGTAAGCTCATCTGCTTCCACCTGTGCAGGGTCCTGATTGTCTCATCACATCTCCGCTTCTGTTGCAAGAGTGGGCCTCACCACATGTCTTTGCAACTCAGCTTCTTGTTGCAGTTGCATTGATGCTGTAGTGAATGTTGTTGTTTAGTGTCTTCTGATGCATTCATTTCTGATTCACCTGTTTCCGCTGTTGCTCAGCCAGCCATTTTGCCCACTTCTCTGACTCCGTTGTCTTGCAAATCTAGCATCCTTAAGAAAAAACAACAAAAATTCCACCCAACTCTGGGTCTCATAGCCTGTCTAATTTCCTTTAGGAGGCTAGGAAGTATTGTCCTTATTCTATGGGCAAGTTTGTGTTATGGTCACCGGCCACGGCAATCCGTGGCCAGGACCGACCATCATGGCCACCGGTCGCGGCAGACCGTAACCGGGGCAAGTGCCTACCCGCGGGGTCAGTCAATCTCCCAGGCTCCGGCAGGCACAGGATGTTCTCCCCTGCACTTCCTTCTTGGCCATTGCCGCTGATGGCGTCCAGCCGCATGGCTTCTCGTCGGCTGGGCTGGCTCCGCCCCCCTCAGGGGTGACTAGGGCCACGCGCGTGGCTGGCTACCAAATTTAAAGGAACCACGACAGGAAGTTGTCGTGGTTCTCCTCTGGACTCTTGCCTGTTTCTAGGTATTTAAGGCAAGGTCTGCTCCTCATACCTTGCCTTGGTATTGAGGCTTGTGAGGTAGTTGCTTGTGCTCTGTGCCCTGTTTCTGTTCCTCGTCCTGCTCCAGATTCTTCTTGGGCTGCTTCCTTGGCTTGAATCTTCAGACTTGTTGTGGTATTTCCCTCGTTTTGACCCTGGACTGGCTTCAGACCTTTCTCCTGATTCGCTCCCAGAGTGGCTTCGGACCATTCTCCTGTCTTGCTTCTGGACCGGCTTATGACCCTTCTCAGGACTTCAACCCTGGAACCGGCTCTTGACTATTCTTCAACTCACGCTCCTGGACTGTCTACGACCTACTGGAGGCGCCAGCCATCTGGAATCCACAACCTGCAGGAGGCACCTGCATCCGGACCTACCTTCAGTCTTCGGTGAGTCTCCTAAGTCCCAGCGGCCGGGTTCCTATGAGCTTCTCCTGGGGGAACCACGAGCTTCCAGGGCAAAGTCTTCAGTCTACTACCGTATCTTCAAGCCTTGCCCTCTGACGGTAGGGACCAGAGAGGGTTGATTCTCTCTTTGGTAGCATTAACCTTACTTCGGACTAAGGATCCACCTCCTGGTTCATAACAGTTTGTTTATCTTTACCTCATTCCTTCTTTCATCGTTACATAATATGCTTTCTTTAAAGTAGAAGAATGCTGAATAAGAATTCTTGCTACTTTCTGTTCTATATATGTCTAATTATCCCAATTCAGGTAGGGTCATATACCCTTACCTCCCAATATCCCTTTGCAGCCTTATGTCATAAAATTCCACCTTAAGAACATAAGAACATGCCATACTGGGTCAGACCAAGGGTCCATCAAGCCCAGCATCCTGTTTCCAACTGTGGCCAATCCAGGCCATAAGAACCTGGCAAGTACCCAAAAACTAAGTCTATTCCATGTTACTGTTGCTAGTAATAGCAGTGGCTATTTTCTAAGTCAACTTAATTAATAGCAGGTAATGGACTTCTCCAATAACTTATCCAATCCTTTTTTAAACACAGCTATACTAACTGCACTAACCACATCCTCTGGCAACAAATTCCAGAGTTTAATTGTGCATTGAGTGAAAAAGAACTTTCTCCGATTAGTTTTAAATGTGCCACATGCTAACTTCATGGATTGCCCCCTAGTCTTTTAAGTCCTTTCGTGGATTACAAACTGGTTAAAAGACAGGAAACAGAGAGTAGGATTAAATGGTCAATTTTCTCAGTAGAAAAGGGTAAACAGTGGAGTGCCTCAGGCATCTGTACTTAGACCGGTGCTTTTCAATATATATATAAATGATCTGGAAAGGAATACGACGAGTGAGCTTATCAAATTTGCGGATGAAACAAAATTATTCAGAGTAGTTAAATCACAAGTAGACTGTGATACATTACAGGAGGACCTTGCAAGACTGGAAGATTGGGCATCCAAATGGCAGATGAAATTTAATGTGGACAAGTGCAAGGTGTTGCACATAGGGGAAAATAGCCCTTGCTGTAGTTACACGATGTTAGGTTCTATATTAGGAGCTACCACCCAGGAAAAAGATCTAGGCATCATAGTGGATAATACTTTAAAATCGTCGGCTCTGTGTGCTGCAGCAGTCAAAAAAGCAAACAGAATGTTAGGAATTATTAGGAAAGGAATGGTTAATAGAACAGAAAATGTCATTATGCCTCTATATTGCTCCATGGTGAGACCACACCTTGAATACTGTGTACAATTCTTGTCTCCGCATCTCAAAAAAGATATAGTTACAATGGAGAAGGTACAGAGAAGAGCAACCAAAATGATAAAGGGAATGGAACAGCTCTCATATCAGGAAAGGCTGAAGAGGTTAGGGCTGTTCATCTTGGAGAAGAGACTGCTGAGGGGGGATATGATACAGGTCTTTAAGATCATGAGAGATCTTGAACGAGTAGATGTGAATTGGTTATTTACACTTTCGAATAATAGAAGGACTAGGGGGCATTCCATGAAGCTAGCAAGTAGCACATTTAAGACTAATCGAAGAAAATTATTTTTCACTCAACGCACAATAAAGCTCAGGATGTGGTTAGTGCAATTAGTGTAGCTGGCTTCAAAAAAGGTTTGGATAAGTTCTTGGAGGAGTCCATTAACAGCTGTTAATCAAGTTTATTTAGGGAATAGCCACTGCTATTAATTGCATCAGTAGCATGGTATCTTCTTATTGTTTGGGTAATTGCCAGGTTCTTGTGGCCTGATTTGGCCTCTGTTGGAAACAGGATGCTGGGATTGATGGGCCCTTGGTCTGACCCAGCATGGCAAGTTCTTATGTTCTTATTATCTGAAAGAGTAAATAACCAATTCACATCTACCCGTTCTAGACTTCTCATGATTTTAAACACCTCTATCATATCCCCCCTCAGCCATCTCTTCTCCAAGCTGAAAAGTCCTAACCTCTTTAGTCTTTCCTCATAGGGGAACTGTTCCATTCCCTTTATCATTTTGGTCACCTTTCTCTGTACCTTCTCCATCTTCCTTTTAGGAGAATATGGAAGAAACGTCTGCCTTTTATTTGCTTTAGATATATATATATATATATATATAGAGAGAGAGAGAGAGAGAGAGAGATATAGATACGTTATAAACCTTGATAATACTTTTGCAGCCCTCTTACACAGCCTGTTGTCTAGCTGTTTCTTTATATCCCATTCTCTGCCACCATGTTAGCATAGGGGTTAGCACCGAGCTATCCTGCATGACCCTTCCAAGCTCTCTTCACACTGTCTTAGAGATTACTTGAGTTTCTATTATTCTACTGGCATTGCTTCAAGCTGATTTTCCAAAAGGGTCTCTCCCCTTCAGAAAAATATACAGTTAGTTTACGTTGCACTTTCATTCTTGTAACTATGGCCAGTTATGCTTTTGTTATAATCCTCCCCTTAAGGTCCATAGTGTATCTGGTTCCAGTGCTCAATAGCACAAATCTCCCACAGTAGATTTCTATTTAATCAAAGTAAATTTCAGTATCATTTGAATGTCTTTTATTTGAACAGTTTTTTTGTTTTTGTTTGATTTTGTTCTTTTTTTACAGTGATGCTTCTGTAGCTGCCATATTGGAATAACTGAGTGCCTCTTCACAGCCTGCTCTCTTCTCTCTCTCTCTCATTGTGAGTGGAAATGGGATCTAGACCCTCCTGAGGGTCTTTAATGCCCACTTATGCTTTGTATATTTCTTTTGCTACTTGTAGAGGGCCTCCTTGTGTGTTTCTTCCAAATAGTTTTCTATGCCGCCTAGTGTTTGGAATGTGATGTATACCCCATTACATGGAGAATTAATACTTACAATCAATATAAAGTCGTAACTATACATCAAGCCAACACTTTTATTTATATAAAAGTTTGAATTGTGTAATAGAAAAAGTATGGACAGCTCTTAAGGAGATTATGAGAGTCTGAAAGTTGATAACTTCTATTTAATTCCAGAGAAATGCTGGAAGGATGAGACCTTGCCAAGTGCTGTGCACCAAGGTGACTCAGTAGCCCCAGCCAAAGCTCTGAAGGAAATTACTTATTAAGATGTTTCAGAGATTATTGGAACTCATAGTGCAGAATGGCAAAGGCATCTTTAGTTCATGTAATTGCAGTAGCACCACAAAATAGATGTAACAAGTTTAATAGCCTGATGGAATGCAAATTAGTATTGTAGAACATTCTTGGCTGTTGCTTCAATGCTAGTCTTCTGCAAAGATTAGGGAGCTTGTATAATACAGTTCATGGTAGATATGCTGCATGAAGAGTACATATTGAATTTAACTGTCTCAATACATTTCGGGACACATCTTTTGCTCTTGTCAGCACAATAATGAATGTTCCATTCGGTTTCATGTGAATACTTACTCTCTTCCCGCAACAATGGCATTACATGGATTGTTCAGAAAAAGAAAGACAATATAGTAAGAGACAGATGTGTGTTCTAAATAATTGAAATCTGACACAATTCTTTGCAAAGAGAAATGTGTTCTCAGAACGGATGAAATTCTGCTACCTAGGGAGAATATCTTAATGTCAATTTTTTTTTTTTCCATTGCCAAAAATCAAAACACTCTGAAACTTCAATTCTGATGATGTGGCTATTTCTTCAGTTGCAGCTTTCCACCTCATTCTGAAAGAAATAACAGAAGGAATTTGTGTTGACATTGCTCTAGCTAATGAGCCTGTTTACAGCCATGGGTCTCTTTTTTTTTTTTTACCTTGTGCAGATTCGGTCTTTGATTTTACATAAGCAAATTATTCTATTTATTGTGTCCAGTTATTTACAAATGCATCGGTTTAATTGAATCTAGATATTGTGGTGCAAAATTAAAAATACAGTAGTAATAAAACACAAAGCATCCATATTGCTGATGTCACTTTATACCTTGCCCAGAGAGTGTTAAATATGATTATCAAGTTGATTTCTATATGGTAGTCCAGGTCTCAATACTGCCTCTAATCGACTACTGTAATATTGTTATTTGGTATTCCTACTCAGGCTTTGAAACTCATTCAATTGCTCATGAATTCCTCTACTTGTTTCATAACAAAAATGCTAAGGGATCACATTACACCTGTGCCGATGGAATTGCATCGGCTTCCCTTAGCTCAGCGTGTGCAGTATAAAGTGGGTATAATTGTCTTTAAATTAATACGTTTTGATGAACTTCCCTAGGCCAGTGCTTTGTTTCGATTATACTGCCCCACTCACACTGAGGATATAGCAATGTGGCCTTTTGGATATTCCTTGAGCTCGACAGCCTCGCTTGGCTGTTACTTGTGAGTGCTCCTTTTCTGTTGCCACACCCACTTTCTGGAACGCATTCTCAGAAGAGTTTAGGCAATTGGACTGCTTGAAAACTTTTAAATAGATGCTGAAAATTGTGCTCTGTAAGCAGGCATTTCCATGGTAGCTGCAATTAAGTTAGTGCTTTAACAATAGCTATTTCTGAGTGGCAAGTTCATGGTATTGTATCTTGTCCTTGCTTGTTCTTATGATGGTATTTTAATGGTGATATTTTTGTTTTATTGAATTATGTGTTTAAAATATGCTGTAGAGCTTGGAGCCTTACCCTCGCAATCCATCTTATTATCCCCCTAAGCTGATGTAATATAACGAAATGTTGTAAATAAGTTCCTTCTGCTGTTATGGTTTTGTTTCCCATCTACTGGTTCTTTTCTGCATTTTTCTTTCCTTCCTCTCTTCTATCTCTCCCAATCCCATTCCCTTTCTCGCCTGCTCCTGACCCCTGCTCCCTGTTCATTGTAATTCCTACTTCTCTGAGTTAATTGTAAACCGGCGTGATGTGTCCTACGATGTCAGTATATTAAAAAGCCAACAAATAAATAAATTTGTATATCGCCTTGGGCCTAGTGCATAAGTGATTAACACATTTTAATAATCATAAACAAATAATTATATTGTTGTTGTGCCAAAACTTATATGTTCACTGCTGAATGTCTTGGGACTGTAACCCTTTGAATTAATGAATTTTGATTAAAAGGTATTTATTTATTTCAACAATGTGTATTTTGCTCATATCTAAAATTTGAGGCAAGATAACAGAATTGATTTCATCATAAAATATAGAAAAACATAAATAGAAACATGTACAATAAAATTGTCAAGGACTGGATGGCTGGCATCAGGGAGCACCCCCACAGAGGTGGTACAGGGCTGCAGGTCAGGACTGGAGTTGGTCTTCTACCTAACCAACTCCCTCCCCTGCATTTTGAGCCCTTGGGGTCTGGGAGCTAGTAGGACTTGTCTTTCATGTAAAATCAGGGTGGGAAGACAGGGCAGGCGGAATGATGCAAGATCAGCTGGATGAGGCAGGGCTGCTACAGAGCATAGGAAGGGGCTGGATACAGAAAACAGAGGCTGGGGCATAGAGCACAGGTAAGGACAAGATTAGACAGGGCCTGGACAAGGACAAGACTAGACAGGTAACAGAAAACAAAAAAGCCCAACAGGACACAAGGCTGGCAAAATAATGCTAGTAGGCCTGGAGGCCACAAGGTAAAACAGGAAAGCCTAGGAGGGCACAGAGCATGGCAGGGAGGGCTGAGAGGCCACAGAACAAGACCAGAAGGCCTGGAAGGGTGCAAAGCAAGTCAGGAGGCCCCTGTAGGCCACAAGGCAAGGCAGAGTAGCAAGGTAAGAGTGTCCAGGTCAGAGAGCCATGGGAACTCGATGAAGAGGCACTGGATAGACTGGGTTAAGTAGGGCTAAGGCATGGATGTAGTGTAATCAGCGAGGAGGTGTTAGAAACGGTATTGCACCTTCTTAGAAAATTATATAGTGAACACAAAAGTTTGGTGAAACAGTAATTATTTGTTGTATGAACTTGCAAGAACGGGTGTCGTACAGAAGTAGGCACAGATTGCATTGATTATGTTAACAGTGTTATAACCTGTTATCTGCTCTCTTCGGTTAGCGTTTCTACGTCATTTTCCTTTCTTACTTCTGTCTTGCCACCTGTGGCAGGTTCATCCTAGTTTGCTATTGGCTAAAAAGCTTGGGTAGGAGTCTTTGCCCTTTTAATTTTTCTGTGTAGAGCGAGAGCACAGGAACATTTCTTAACTTGGTGGTTTGACTTTTAATCCACCCTGTTTACAGCCTAAGGGGGGGGGGGAGGGGGGGTTAACAAAGTGGGCTGCTCTCAGTGATCTGCTCTTCATTTCTTAATATTCAGCAAGAACAAGTAAGGTTCAACTAACAGCTATTAAAAGCGCTGTGCAGAGGTTCAAAGCAGTTTGGTTCTGGTCCTGGCCCTATGTCTCTTGGCTTCTGCTTTGCAGAGGCCTGTTTATTTTGCAGGCTTCTATGGTGACCTTAATGACATGGTGCGTTTTGTATTTCAAGGGGGGGTTGAAGAGGGAGGAATCATACCCTTTTCCCACTATCTTCTGCTAGAATGAGACCTATTTACCATTGGCCTAGTTTCCAATGGATACCAAACTTGTGGTTTTACAACCTGCTTGCACAGCGCTTGCCCGTCAATTCTTGTTTTAATGTCAAGCAAAAATGATCTCTAAAAACAAAGATTAACTCGTAAGGGAGCATTAAGTTTAAAACAATTCTTTTATGCTCAGCAAAGCAACAAGGGGGCTGGGGGATGGGGGCTTTCCAGATTTTTAGCAGCTTCTTTTAATAATTAGCAGCATGTATAAAATCATTAAGATTATATTTTAATCTCCTGCCATATTATTGAAATAGCAACACCTGGAGTCATTTCTCAAGCAAGGCTCGCTAAGGACTCTTGGAAGAGGAAATACACAGCAGGCTGAAACTTGGCATAGGAAGACCTCACAGCAGGTGAAACTAATAAAAATCATGGCAATATGACATTAAAAACAAACAAATACATATAAACATAGGGGCGGATTTTCAGAGCCCTGCTCGCGTAAATCCGCCCAAAACCAGGCGGATTTACGCGAGCAGGGCCCTGCGCGCCGGTAAGCCTATTTTACATAGGCCTACCGGCGCGCGCAGAGCCCCGGGACTCGCGTAAGTCCCGGGGTTTTCGGAGGGGGCGTGTCGGGGGCGTGTCGGGGGCGTGTCGGGGGCGTGTCGGGGGCGGGCCTGAACCGCGCGGCGTTGTCGGGAGCGTTCCAGGGGCGGGCCCGGGGGCGTGGCTGCGCCCTCCGGACCCGCCCCCAGGTCGCGTCCCGGCGTGCAGGAGGCCCGCTGACGCGGGGGATTTACACCTCCCTCCGGGAGGCGTAAATCCCCCAACAAACGTAAGGGGGGGGTTTAGACAGGGCCGGGCGGGTGGGTTAGGTAGGGGAAGGGAGGGGAAGGTGAGGGGAGGGCAAAGGAAAGTTCCCTCCGAGGCCGCTCCGATTTCGGAGCGGCCTTGGAGGGAACGGGGGTAGGCTGCGCGGCTCGGCGCGCGCCGGCTATACAAAATCCATAGCCTTGCGCGCGCCGATCCAGGTTTTTAGCAGATACGCGCGGCTCCGCATGTATCTACTAAAATCCAGCGTACTTTTGTTTGCGCCTGGAGCGCAAACAAAAGTAGGCTATTCACGCTCCTTTTAAAATCCGCCCCATATAGAATAAAATCATAAAAATAATACAAAACAACCAGCAGTAAAAATAGACACACCTAGAAACTAGAAAGTTGAAAACTCCTCTCTAAAAAGTGCCAATAAATGAAATACCTGAACCATTCCACTCTAACTTATTAAGAAGGTTGGAGGGGGGAGGGCTAACTTCACCATAAGCTTCTTTTTATAAAAGAGTCTTCTCTGCCTTTCTGAAGATGGAAGTACAAGTAGGGCCTCTGATCTTTTCTGTGATGGTCCAGCAACCAAAAAGGTATGCTCATGAACCATGTCTAGATGGATCAGTTGAAAGAAAGGAACCTCAAGCAAGACGTTATTAGCAGCAATTTATTAGAGTGGACGAGAGGGAATATAAATCTTTAGTATTGAGTGGAGCTTATGAACCAGCTTTACAATCTTAAATTGATATGGCAATGTACAGGCAGACAATGAAGAGATTGAAAATGGAGGTGACATAGTCCCGCCCACCAAAGCCTCCTATAATTGCCTGGAAGACCAACAAATTCTGGGTGGAAGACCAACAAATAATGAATTAGCATAGTCTAACCTAATCATCATCAAGGCCTGGGCAACAAATTGAAGGTCGTGAGCAGTTTAGTTTACGTATCAACCTTAGCTTTGCAAAGGAGGATTTTACAACCAATTTTATTTGGGGTTTCATAGACGATGTAGGATCCAAAATAATATCTAAATTCTACTCAAATGAGGATACTTTTATGTCAATACCTGCAAGGTTGAAAACTATAGGGACGTCCTCTACAGGAAATGTGCTCAAAATTAGAATTTCCATTTTATCTGTGTTCAGCGCTAGGCAATCATGGGTTAGCCAGGCTTGAACAGTGGAAAAGCATATAAATAAATAGAAACATGATGGCAGAAAAAGAGTATATGGCCCATCCAGATTCCCCAAATGTCCAATTAATTTAGCATTATAATTCTCATCACTTCCTTAGAGATCCCCTGTATTTATCCCAGGCATTCTTGAATTCAGATATTGTTTTGTCTCCATCACTTCCACTGATGAATCCAGCACCCTCTCTGTAAAGAAACATTTCCTAAGATTAATCCTGAATCTACCCCCTTTTACCCTCATCTCATGACCCCTCGTTCTAGAGCTTCCTTTCCATTGAAAAAGGCTCACCTCCTGTGCAAGGAAACCTTTGAGATATTTGAATGTCTCTATCATATCTCCCCATCATGCTTTTCCTTGAGGTATACATTTCTAGACCTTTGTTATCCCCATATGCTTTAGAATATAGACCACTGAACATTTTAGTAGCCACTCTCTGGACTGACTCCATCCTATATATATCCTATTTCTGCTATATTTACAACAGTTCGATGAATCTAGGCCCCAAGATCTAAAAACATCTCATTCTTCATTTGTTTCCTGAATGAAAGTAAATCAGGCTCAGATTTTATTTCCAAGAGTAAGCAAATTCATAATTTTGGCACTGCTGTTGAAAATGCTCTGTTCCTTAACCACAATTGACAAAACACCTTTATTGAAGGAATATCTAGCTGATAAGTTGACTAAACCTCAAGTTTTAGCTAAAGTTATACCATCCTAATTGATTCCCAAGATGAGACCATTTTGCTCTTAGGGCACAAAATACTAATACCAATTTCTTAAATTTACATCTAAATGAGATAGGTAGCCAATGCAATCTTAAAAGCAGTGATAGTGTTGAAGTATAAGAACATAAGAACATGCCATACTGGGTCAGACCAAGGATCCATCAAGCCCAGCAACCTGTTTCCAACCGTGGCCAATCCAGGCCATAAGAACTTGGCAAGTACCCAAAAACTAAGTCTCTTCCATGTTACCATTGCTAGTAATAGGAGTGGCTATTTTCTAAGTCAACAATTAATAGCAGGACTTCTGGGGAGAGGAATCAAGATGGCCGCGGGAGAGGTTGCATATTGACTTGCTCCGTTTTTCTGTGTCTCCTTCGACATTTTTTCATTACTTATAGCCTAATGCCACACAAGAGAAAAGGGAAAATCCGGGTTTATCCTCCCATCCTGGAGAATCTCGAGGGGCAACGGCTGATATCTCAGTATGCGACCTAAATATCAGGAACGAGGACGTCTAGCCCCATTGGTGAGGAAGGGAAGGAGCTCCATTCTCACCTGGGGAACTATCCTTGACGCCTCCGGATCCTAGAATGCCGATACGAGCTTCTCTACTGCCCGATGCTGTGGCTGCTGAGACGCCGACGGACATTTCCTTCGAGCATGCTCAGATGGGAGGCATGCCTGGCACCAGTTCAGAGGGAGGAACAACCCAGGCTCCTGCTTGAGGCACTAGTGAGAGTGGTGGAGAGTGAAGCCCTCAGAGTGGTAATATTGGAGCCGACGGTTGCTCCGTTCACCCCGCAGAGAATTACAAAACCGGTGATAGTCACACTCGATGCCCTTTTGGATTTGGTAGCAGGGAATGCTGTGAAACTCGACAAACAGGCCTACAAACTAGAGGCAGTTTCGAAAAAAATGGATAAGATCGAAACTGACCAAGTGAATCAAGCTAATGCAATAACGAAGGTAACCGCTGAGGTTAAAAAGTTACAAGATTTAAGTGCAATTTCTGTGAATGAAAATCTATCGTCTTTGAGAAGACTTGAGTCGGTAGAAAATTATTTGAGGCACTTGAACTTAAGACTCCTTAATTTTCCCAAGGTGATGGGAGAGTTGCCTTTTCAGACTTTTAAAAAGTTTGTTGTAGAGATCCTAAAAATACCTCCTGATAATGTTCCTTCTGTAAAAAAAATATTCTTCTTAAAACAAAGAAGCACTCCAATATTACCTGGATTAGGGATAGATATGGATAATCTGTCCAATTTCTTAGAATCCTCTACAGTAGAAATAATAGATAGGTCTGCTTTATTTGTAACTTTCTATTCTGAAAATGATGTTGGATTAATCATGAAGAATTATTTTAAAAATCTGAATGCACCATTTTTGGGAGATCAGGTTCGTATCTTTCCAGATTTAGCTAAACCAACGCAATTGTGTAGGAAGAAATTTATTGCTTTGCGTCCTGAAGTTTTAGCACTAGGGGGTACCTATGTCTTGCAATACCCCTGTAAGTGCATTGTAAAACTTTCAGGGAACACATATATATTCTTCAGTCCAGAACAACTTCAGGCCTTTCTAGAGGCTCGGGCACATTAACCTGCACCCTTCAGAGTAGGATTCATAAATAATATACCTGATGTGTTACCAGCCTTTTGTTATAAGAAGTTCTAATGTTCTCCTTATTTTCTTTTCCTCTCAAGTTTCCTACGTAAGAAAGGGATCGTTGATTTGTTATGTTAAACTTATTACTATTTACTTGAAGATCAGATATCAGTTTATGTTAAAGAACAATATCATGTATCTCTTGTAATTCTATGCAAGGTTTTCTTTGTATTATTATGTAAAATAATGATAGATAAAAAATAAAAAAAAAATAGCAGGACTTCTCCTCCAAGAACTTATCCAATCCTTTTTCAAAACACAGCTATACTAACTGCACTAACCACATCCACTGGCAACAAATTCCAGAGTTTAATTGTGTGAGTAAAAAAGAACTTTCTCCGATTAGTTTTAAATGTGCCCCATGCTAACTTCATGGAGTGCCCCCTAGTCTTTCTATTATTTGAAAGAGTAAATAACTGATTCACAAGTATGTCTAAAACTATCTGCCAGTGCCACAAGAGTAACTGCTTTCCTGGAAGCCTAGAATGGATCATGCCATGTTCCCATACTTGAGCCTGGATGAGGCAGGACTTTTCCTCCTCTGATGTAATCAAGGGGGAACCAGCTGCAATGAAAAAACTGCATTGACAGAGTATGTATAAAAGGTAGGTATGTGCATTCATTTTCAATGAATTTGTAATCCACAATGAATAGGGACCTATTTGTTGCATTCGTGGGTCTGTGAAACAAATAGCAATCCCCCCCACGAATAAAACATATCATGAGGGGGAGAGAGAGAGACCATAATGCCCTCATACTAGGTAGGTATTTATACCCCTATATGAGGCCCAGGTGTAGGTATTAGTGTAGGGGTTAGGAGCCACTTTGACTTGCAGAGTGTGATGTTCGAACAGAACAGTGCACTCTTGTGAAGATTTGATGACCTTCAGAGTGAGGAAACTCACACAAATATGAGATTGGTGCAATGTTCTCGCCACCTAGCTTGATGTTACCCAGGTAGAGAGTCCACCAAGCTAGGTGGAGAGAACATTGCACCAATCTCATCTTTGGGTGAGATTTCTCTCTCCAAAGGACAACAAATCTTCACAAGAGACCACTGTTCTGTTCATATGTCTCACATTGAATTTCAAAGTGGCCCCTACACTAATACCTAAACCTCACCTTGAGTTACTAGGTGGGCCTCCCATAGGGATATAAATACCTAACTAGGGAGAGAACATCATGGCTAGTCTCTCTCTCTCTCTCTCTCTCTCTCTCTCACAGCATTAAGTCCATGCAATAGGACCTCACAAACTGGTAAACCCAGCCCACTCATCCTCTTTTTCGAAAACACCTTAGCGCATTTTGATAAATGACCCCCTCAGATTGTAAGCCCTCTGGGGATAGGGAAATCCCTACAGTACCTGAATGTAATCCACTTTGAAGTGCTGAAAAAAGTGGAATAGAAATCTAAATTAAAAAAAATATCAAGGAATTGGTGGAGGAGGTGAAATTGTTGTTTCTGGTAGGCTAGGCACATTTTATAACGTTTTGGTGGGTACACTAGGAAATTATTGGTGTTTCTGGTAATTACAGACATTATGCAACCATTTTTTATTATAGAAACAAGCCGTTAAAACAGGCGAGGTGTGCCGGCCAGAGCTGTCTATTCCGTGCAGTCACAGTTGCTCATGGGCCCATTAAGACAGGCGAGATGTTCGCAGCTGGTCAGTCAGAGCTCTGGATGTTCATGGCACATCGGTCAGAGCTCTCTTCCACGCAGTCAGAGCTGCTCCCTTCTGCGCATTTGCGGCGCAGGCGCGGCACGGCAGTGAGAGCTGCTCTCTACTGTGCATTCTTGGCACATCAGTCACCGCTCATTTATATAGCTGATGCTTAGGTAAGGGGTGCTTTCGGGAGGTTTGGAATGCATTATGAGTATTTCCATTATTTCCTATGGAAAAAATAGTCTTGACTTACGACCAACTTGAGTTACAACCAGCCCTCTGGAATCAATTGAGTTTGTAAGTCACGGGTCCACTGTATTTCTACCTTAAGCAAGCATAGCACACAATGCACTTTCTTCTTGGGTTCTATCTGAGAAAGCTGTTTGCTAGACTACCTCAGCTCTGTCTTGCCCCTATGAAAACCACAGGGACAAGATAACCTCCGCTCTGCCATCCTGTCTTGCACCTATCAACTTTCTGCCACTCTGCCTTGCTGCCATACACCAGATGATTCTACTCCTTGTGGTGTTCTTGCCACTATCATGGTTCCTCAGTGTGTGGATGCTAGGGTTGTGAATCATTTTTCTGATGGTTGAAAATATCAGATGATATTTTCAAACTTGTCAGAATTCGGGGGGCCCCCGAACCCGATAGGAAAACCCCACAACATTTTTTGTGGGATTCTCTTATCACTTGGGGGGGGGGGGCAGGAAGAAAAGGAACACAGAAACAACCCCCAAACCCACCCTGACCCTTTAAATGTAATTTGTTCGAATCCCTCACCCTCCTGACCCCCTCCCAAAAGATTTTTAAGGTACCTGGTGGTCCAGCGGAGGTCCCGGGAGCAATCTCCCGCTCTCGGGCCATTGGCTGCCACTAATGAAAATGGCGCCGATGGCCCTTTGCCCTTACCATGCGACAGGGGCTATCTGTGCCATTGGCCAGCCCCTGTCACATGGTAGGAACAATGTATGGCCATCCACACCAGCATCAAGAAACAACCACCATCCCATAAGAACATAAGAACATAAATTGCCATGCTGGGTCAGACCAAGGGTCCATCAAGCCCAGCATCCTGTTTCCAACAGAGGCCAAACCAGGCTACAAGAACCTGGCAATTACCCAAACACCTAGAAGGTCCCATGCTACTGATGCAATTAATAGCAGTGGCTATTCCCTAAGTAAACTTGATTAATAGCAGTTAATGGACTTCTCTTCCAAGAACTTATCCAAATCTTTTTTGAACCCAGCTACACTAACTGCACTAACCACATACTCTGGCAACAAATTCCAGAGATTTATTGTGCGTTGAGTGAAAGAATTTTCTCCGATTAGTCTTAAATGTGCTACTTGCTAACTTCATGGAATGCCCCCTAGTCCTTCTATTATTCGAAAGTGTAAATAACCGAGTCACATCTACTCATTCAAGACCTCTCATAATCTTAAAGACCTCTATTATATCCCCCCTCAGCCGTCTCTTCTCCAAGCTGAAAAGCCCTAACCTCCTCAGCCTTTCCTCATAGGGGAGCAGTTCCATCCCCTTTATCATTTTGGTCGCCCTTCTCTGTACCTTCTCCATTGCAACTATATCTTTTTTGAGATACGGCGACCAGAATTGTACACAGTATTCAAGGTGTGGTGTCACCAAGGAGCGATCTAGAGGCATTATGACATTTTCTGTTTTATTAACCATTCCCTTCCTAATAATTCCTAACATTCTATTTGCTTTTTTGACTGCTGTAGCACACTGAGCCGACGATTTCAATGTATTATCTACTACGACACCTAGATCTCTTTCTTGGGTGGTAGCTCCTAATATGGAACCTAACATCGAGTAACTACAGCAAGGGTTATTTTTCCCTATATGCAACACCTTGCACTTGTCCACATTAAATTTCATCTGCCATTTGGATGCCCAATGTTCCAGTCTTGCAAGGTCCTCCTGCAATGTATCACAGTCTGCTTGTGATTTAACTACTCTGAATAATTTTGTATCATCCGCAAATTTGATAACGTCACTTGTCATATTCCTTTCCAGATCATTGATATATATATTGAAAAGCACCGGTCCAAGTACAGATCCCTGAGGCACTCCACTGTTTATCCTTTTCCACTGAGAAAATTGACCATTTAGTCCTACTCTCTGTTTCCTGTCTTTTAACCAGTTTGTAATCCACGAAAGGACATCGCCTCCTATCCCATAGAAACATAGAAACATAGAAACATAGAAATGACGGCAGAAGAAGACCAACTGGTCCATCCAGTCTGCCCAGCAAGCTTCACACATTTGTTCTCATACTTAACTGTTTCTCTTGGCTCTTAGTAATCTTATGTTCTAATTCCCTTTTCACCCCCACCATTAATGTAGAGAGCAGTGCTGGAGCTGCTTCCAAGTGAAATATTAAGTTTGATTAGTTGGGTAAGCGGCAGCATAGCTCTCTGCCATGAAGCAGAGGGCAATGCTGGAAATGTGTGAAGTATCAGTTTTTCTTTTCCCCTGTCATTGAAGCAAGGAGTCATGCCGGACATGCACCGAAAGTGAAGAATGCCTTGAAAGTCACATTAACTATCATCAAATATTGAAAAGCCTAATAATTGGTAATACCTATAAGCCCATGAACCCATCCCTGTTTTTTTTTCTTTTTTTTCTTTTCTTTTTTTAATTGGGAGATGGATGCCCTTCATCCTTCTACTCTGTGAAGGTGGACACCCTACCACCGGCCACTGGCATCCCGCTCCGTTAATGCCTCTGTGGCTACTGCCGCTCCATGCAGTGTTTTACTACCTGCTCTTTATATGCGTCCTCTAGAACTGATGGATCCCATCCCTGGGTTTTTTTATTATTTATTTAATTGGGAGATGACAGCCCTCCATCCTTCCGCTCCGTGAAGGTGGACACCTACCACTGGCCACTGGCATCCCGCTCCGTGAATGCCTCTGTGGCTACTGCCGCTCTGTGCAGTATTTTTACTACCTGCTCTTTATATGGACACCTACCACTGGCCACTGGCATCCCGCTCCGTGAATGCCTCTGTGGCTACTGCCACTCCGTGCAGTATTTTACTACCTGCTCTTTATATGTGTCCTCTAGACCTGATGGATCCCATCCCTGTTTTGTTTTTTGTTTTTGTTTTTTATTTAATTGGGAGATGACAGCCCTACATCCTTCCGCTCCATGAAGGTGGACACCTACCACTGGCCACTGGCATCCCGCTCCGTGAATGCCTCTGTGGCTACTGCCGCTCCGTGCAGTATTTTACTACCTGCTCTTTATATGCGTCCTCTGGACCTGATGGATCCACAATATTTATCCCATGCCCCTTTGAAGTGCTTCACAGTTTTGGACTTCACCACTTCCTCCGGAAGGGCATTCCAGGCATCCACCACTCTCTCCGTGAAGAAATTCTTCCTGACATTGGTTCTTAGTCTTCCTCCTTGGAGCCTCAGCTCGTGACCTCTGGTTCTGCTGATTTTTTTCTGTTGGAAAAGGTTTGTCATTGTCTTTGGATCGTTAAAGTTTTTCATGTATCTGAAAGTTTGAATCATATCACCCCTGCTCCTCCTTTCCTCCAGGGTGTACATATTTAGATTCTTCAATCTCTCCTCGTATGTCAACCGATGAAGACCCTCCACCTTCCTGGTCGCCCTTCTCTGTACCGCCTCCAACTTGTCCTTGTCTCTTTGTAGATACGGTCTCCAGAACTGAACACAGTACTCCAGGTGAGGCCTCACCAAGGACCTGTACAAGGGGATTATCACTTCCCTTTTCTTACTCGATATTCCTCTCTCTATGCATCCCAGCATTCTTCTGGCTTTTGCAATCGCCTTGTCGCATTGTTTCGCCGACTTCATATCATTAGACACTATCACCCCAAGGTCTCTCTCCTGCTCCGTGCACATCAGCCTTTCCCCCCCCATCGAATACAGTTCATTCGGATTTCCACTCCCCAAATGCATGACTTTGCACTTCTTGGCATTGAATTTCAGCTGCCATATCTTCGACCACTCTTCCAGCTTCCTTAAATCCCGTCTCATTCTCTCCACTCCTTCCGGCGTGTCCACTCTGTTGCAGATCTTAGTGTCGTCCGCAAAAAGACAAACCTTACCTTCTATCCCGTCCGCAATGTCGCTCACAAAGATATTGAACAGGACCGGTCCCAACACCGATCCTTGCGGTACACCACTTAAAACCGCTCTCTCTTCAGAGAAAGTTCCATTTACCATCACGCATTGTCTTCTGTCCGTCAACCAGTTTGCAATCCAGGTCACCACTTCGGCACTCACTCCCAAGCTTTTTGTTTTATTCACCAGTCTCCTGTGCGGAACCGTATCAAAAGCTTTGCTGAAATCCAAGTAGATGACATCTAGCGCTCTTCCTTGATCCAATTCCTTGGTTACCCAGTCGAAAAGTCAATCAGATTTGTCTGACAGGATCTTCCCCTGGTGAATCCATGCTGCCTCTGGTCCATCAATTCTCCGGACTGTAGATATTTCACTATTCTCTCTTTCAACAGTGACTCCATTACTTTTCCCATCACCGAAGTGAGGCTAACCGGTCTGTAGTTACCAGCCTCTTCTCTGTTCCCACTCTTGTGAAGCGGGACCACCACCGCTCTTCTCCAATCACTCGGCACCACTCCCGTTTCTAGGGATCTATTGAACAGGTCACACAGCGGACCCGCCAGCACATCTCTGAGCTCCCTCAGAATCCTTGGATGAATCCCATCAGGCCCCATGGCTTTGTCCACTTTCAGATTCTTTAGCTCTTCCCATACATTTTCTACTGTAAAATGATTTTCATCTATTCCACTACCCTCCAGCTTCTTGTGTAGAAATGGTCCTTCTCCAGGGTCTTCTTTAGTGAATACAGAGCTGAAGTATTCATTTAATATTTCTGCCATTTCTTTGTCTCTCTCCACACATTGATCATTTCCACCTTTCAATTTCACTATACCACTATGGACTTTTCTCTTTTCGCTGATGTATCTGAAAAATGTTTTGTCACCATTTTTTATCTCCTTGGCAATCCTCTCTTCCGCTTGACTTTTTGCCAACTTGATTAATTTCTTCGTCTCCCTCAGTTGAATCAAATATTCTTCTTTGTGCTCCTCCCTTTGGGATCTTTTATATTTTTTGAATGCTGTTCTTTTAGCTTTAATTTTGTCAGCCACCTCGTTTGAGAACCAGATAGGTTTCATTTTCCTTTTGCTTTTCTTTACATTTCTAACATAAAGAGTAGTTGCCTTGGTGATTGCTCCTTTTAGATTGATCCACTGCTGATCCACATCTCTCTCATTCTCCCATCCATTTAGTTCTTCCTCTAGGTACTTCCCCATTTCCTCAAAGTCTGTGTTTTTGAATTGTAAAACTCGGGTCTTTGTGGTTCTTTTCCCTATTCTTTTAGTGATATTAAACCATATTGTTTGATGATCACTGGTGCTGAGGTGGGTGCCCACCTCGACATCAGAGACATTATCTGCATTAGTGAGCACTAAGTCGAGTATATTTCCTTCTCTCGTGGGTTCTAATACCATTTGTTTGAACAAAGCTACTTGCATGGCATCCACTATTGCTCTACTATTTTTAGATTCTGCAGATGGGATTTTCCAGTCTACATCTGGCATATTAAAGTCACCCACGATCACCACTTCTCCCTTCTTACCTATCTTATGGATGTCTTCAACCAGGTCTCTGTCCAGCTCTTCCTTTTGGTTTGGGGGCCTGTAAACCACTCCAATATAAATTGATGCTCCATCATCTGTTTTTAGGTCTACCCATAGTGCTTCTTCCTTGCCCCAACTTCCTTGTAGCTCAGATGCTTGGATATTGTTTCTGACATAAAGAGCCACACCTCCCCCTTTTCTATCCACTCTGTCCTTCCTTAACAAGTTATAGCCTGGTATTGCCGTATCCCAATCATGAGATTCTGTGAACCATGTCTCTGTGATAGCAACAATGTCCACTTCTGCCTCTATCATTAGGGCCTGCAGATCTGGTATTTTATTTCCCAAACTATGAGCATTTGTGGTCATAGCTTTCCAGGTACTCTCTTTAAGATTATTGCTTTTCCTGTACTCCTTATGAGACTTTAGTTGAGATTTGTTATTCACTTCACTCTTTCCTTTTGCAGTTGTGCCACTGATGCCAGAGTTATCCATCTCAATTTGCTTTTCTTTTGGTTATGTATCTTGAAATTCTGCATGCATTGGTTTTCTCTCTTTTCTGGTAACACTTCAATGTTTTTCTCTAGGACTTCAGTTTTTAATATAGGGAAGGCTTTTTGTTCTTGTTGCATTTGATACTGTGTGTGTCTCCTAGTAACTGGTCCAATTCTACCAGAGCCCACTGTAATCCTGGTTTTTAATGATTTACTTAATGACCTGCTTGAGTGGGGGGGTATACTTGTTGGCTGCAAATCTGTCACGAATGGGTGACTATGGGACACATGTGTAATCCTACCTGAGCCTACTGTATTTCTTTTTCTTGACTCCTGGTTATTCTTTGGTATTGGGGAATTATTTTCTGAGTAATGCAATGTGGGTGTATTTTTTGTAATTAAAGCTAATTGAGCTTTAACCTCAGTCAGCTCCTTTTTCATAGAAGAGAGTTGTGCACAGATTGGGCAAGTTCTACGTTTCCAGATGTTTTCCCTCAGAATAAAGGCTCCACAACAGTTGCAAAGGATAGTTCTCATATTGGTGACTTTTTAGTTTTCGTAGAAGCCTCTCATGAGGGACTTTGTCAAACGCCTTCTGAAAATCCAAATACACTACATCTACCGGTTCACCTTTATCCACATGTTTATTAACCCCTTCAAAAAAATGAAGCAGGTTTGTTAGGCAAGACTTCCCTTGGGTAAATCCATGTTGACTGTGTCTCATTAAATCATGTCTTTCTATATGCTCTACAATTTTGATCTTGAGGATACTTTCCACTATTTTTCCCGGCACTGAAGTTAGGCTCACTGGTCTATAGTTACCCGGATCACCCCTGGAGCCTTTTTTAAATATTGGGGTTACATTGGCCACCCTCCAGTCTTCAGGTACAATGGATGATTTTAATGATAGGTTACAAATTTTAACTAATAGGTCAGAAATTTCATTTTTGAGTTCCTTTAGTACCCTAGGATGCATACCATCCGATCCAGGTGACTTGCTACTCTTTAGTTTGTCAATCTGGCCTACTACATCTTCCAGGCTGACAGTGATTTCGTTCAGTTCGTCTGACTCATCACCTCTGAAAACCAACTCTGGAACTGGTATCTCCCCAACATCCTCATTAGTAAACACGGAAGCAAAGAATTCATTTAGTCTATCTGCAATAGCCTTATCTTCCCTAAGAGCCCCTTTAACCCCTCGGTCATCTAATGGTCCAACCGACTACCTCACAGGTTTCTTGCTTTGGATATATTTAAAAAAGTTTTTGCCTCTATGGCCAACTTCATTTCAAATTCTCTCTTCGCTTGTTTTATCAATGTTTTACACTTAACTTGACAATGCTTATGTTTTATCCTATTTTCTTCAGATGGATCCTTCTTCCAATTTTTGAAGGATGATTTTTCGGCTAAAATAGCCTCTCTCACCTCACCTTTTAACCATGATGGTAATCGTTTTGCCTTCCTTCCACCTTTCTTAATGCGTGGAATACATATGGACTGTGCCTCTAGGATTGTATTTTTAAACAATGTCCAAGCCTGTTGAACACTTTTAACCTTTGCAGCTGCACCTTTCAGTTTTTTTCTGACTATTTTCCTCATTTTATCAACAACCTATCTATGACCACTTAAACCCTCGATATTTAACTAACCCATAACGCTTATCCATCAGCACCTCATCTATATATAAACTTGAAAGCCTGTGTCACTAAACTACTTGTTTGACCTATCCCAGTTACTTTCCTACTCAATTGCCTCACTTTGTAACCCCACCCTACGTGTATCAGCACATGTTATAGTAACTAACCCACTACTTATCATGAAGCTGCAAACCGATGTAATAAAATACGCTGTTATATTATGTAACTAATACACTAACCAAACGATGTAAACCATTCTGATGGCAAAACCAAATGGCGGTATACAAAACACGACAAATAAATAAATAAATCAAAATAAGGAACATCTCTATGCCTCAACTGATCAATGGAGAACTTTCTGCATCTCCTGGAACTTTGTTGCTAATGGGATTTTTTTCACCTCATTATAATTTAAAGAGCCCAGAAGTATAGCTTCATCCAATTAAGGCAGAAGTTTTAACACTTTATTCCTTATAGACTGCAATTACAGGATTAGAACAAGCTCTGTCTGCAAGAATAGATACAGTTACATTATCCTTCACTGATCTTCATTCTCAGGTTAATATCCAGGGCCAAGTTGCTACTAAATTATCATAAAGGGTAGATCAGCTTGAGGAAACATATAAAGAAATTCAAGGATGTGAATTGGCACTGATGATAGATAAAACTGTTGGACATTGAAAGTTTGAATACTTTTGGAAAATCAGTATAGAAACCATGATATTTGTTTTATATATATTCCCTACATTCTTTCTGGTTTTTACCTTAGATATGTTAAAGAAATTGTGGTAAGATTTTTTAAAGGTTCCCTTAGAATTCATTCCTCTTGTTACAAAAGCTTATTTGTCTAATGTAGTAGGATTTGCAGGTTCTGTATCCTCATCAAGAGCTGAACTATTGACAGTCTCAATTTAATAGCTTTTCTGTTGGTAGTGTTTGCTTTTGAATTGGATAGCGACTTGACAATGAACATAGTTTTTCATACTAAGCAGATTTTCCTGAGCCAGAGTGTTGCAGTATTTCCTGATGAGTTTAAAACTACTCAAGCTAGATGTAAGATGTTTATATTAAAAAAAAAAGCAGAAGGTTATTAGTTTGAAAGCCTTTTTCCTTTTACAATTTTCTTGTAAATATGAGAACATTTCAGGGAAAAAATGGTGCCATTTTATGAAGCTTATCAATTAAATGTTTCTACAGGCCAAGGATGTGCTAATAATGTGTAACCATTAGAAGGTATACCTGGATAGTTATATAATAGAATTATTTTTTAATTAGATATTTTTCTTCTCCAAAATGTTCTTTAAACAGTCTCTCCTTAGAGGTCTCAGACTATATGGGACAGAACATTGTTTGTTTTCCTATATTTAATGTATTCTCTTTTTTTTTTTATTCTCTTCTATTGAAATTTCTTTTAATAATTTAATTTGTAGGGGAAAATTTTAGAAATTACCAATAAAAGCAAGAGAGATTTATGGCTGCTTCTCTTTATCGTTGCTGCCATGTTCAGGATTATTTGGAGCCTTAGAATGATTTTTCCTGATTACCACAAAACCCTGATTTTGAGTCTTATGTAATCTGTGCAATAACTAATGCATAAACCAATGTCTTTAAAGTAATTAACTCAAAAGAGAACAAAACTGTTTTACCATTTAAGTTTTAAATAAGAATTATGTATCATAAGAGTGATCTCCATTCTAAGATCAAAACATTTGGTTTTGTAAGTGTAGAGACCCCTATGTCTCCACTAACCATTTTTGTCCCTAGCTCATCCTAGGCTAGGATTTTAGCATTGACATTCCTCAGGTACCTTCAAAGGTATAAACATAAGAACATAAGACTTGTCATAGTGGGTTAGAGCAAAAGTCTATCAAGCCCAATATCCTGCTTACAAAATAGCCAATCCAGGTCAGAAGTACCTGGTAGGATACCATACTGCTTATTCCAAGGATAAGAAGTAGATTTCTGCAACTCAACCTTAATAATGGTTATGGACTTTTCCTCCAGGAACTTGTCCAAACCTTTTTTAAATGCAGCTACACTTATAGCTTTTACCACATTTTCTGGCAAAGAATTACAGCTGTCAATTATGCATTGAGTAAAGTATTTCTCTTAGTTTTAAGTGTATCACTTAGTAATTTCATTGTATGTCCCTTAGTCTTTGTACTGTTTGAAAGAGTAAACAATCTATTAGTGTTTACTCATTCCACTCCATTCATTATTTTATAGACATCTATCATATCTCCCCTCAGCTGTCTCTTCTCCAGGCTGAAAAGTCCTAACCTCTTTAGCCTTTCCTTATAGGGCACTTGTTTTATCCTCTATTATGTTGGGTGCTATTTTCTGTAACTTTTCTATTTCTTCCAATTCTTTTTTGAGATGTGGTGACCAGAAATACACACAATATTCAGCATGGAGTGATGCAGAGGACTTATCTTATTCTCTGTTTTGTTTTCCATTCTTTTCTTAATTATCCCTAGCATTCTATTTGCTTTCTTGGCTGCTGCTGCACACCGAGCTGATGATTTCAACATATTTTCAACGATGACACCTAGATCCTTTTCCTGAATGTGGAATCTTGCATTGTGTAGCAATAATTTGGGTTACTCTTCCCTAAGTGCATCACTTTGTACTTGTCTGCTTTAAATTTAATTTATTTGCATGCCCAGTCTTCAAGTTTTGCAAGGTCATCTTGCAATTTCTCAAAATCCTCTTGCAATTTAACAAGTGTGATGGCTCACCGTCTGTGAGGCCTCGAGCGCCGCTCTTCCGTCTCCAGTCCTGAGTCGCCACCAGTTGCCCCGGTCCCTGGAGTTTGATGGGTTCATGTAACTCCCTGAGTCCGTGCCTCTGCTGGCCCTGGTTTTGCTGGGCTTCTGGGTTCCTTTTGGGCAGGGTTGGGGGATAAGCAGTCCCCCCAATCCCCAGAGACAACACAGAGAGAGGGATAGTTCCTTCAAAGCAGTTTAATAAGTAAGAACTGGATGCATTACATGGGGTCTGTCCCCTCCCCCTCCAGCCCTCTGGTTCCCTTACAAGCAGTGCTATTTCAGAATAACCATTTACTTCCTCTGCTCGGCACTATTACAAGCCCCAACACAACAGACCCCTTTAGAGTAAAGATTCTACTTCACCCCCACCTGGATTACTCCGTATCCATGCATGAACTGGAGGACTCCTCTATCCCTGAACCTACCTCCATCTCTTCCTCCTCTGACTCCGAAGAGCTGGGTTTTTGTGGCCAGTTCCACCAAGGGGGCACGCCCTCTTCCTCCACCTCCATGGACTCATCTGTGTCTGCCTCATTAACGTCTATGCCTGCCACCTGTTCGCCTTCAGGCTTTCCTCCCCTGTCTGGTGGTGTTTCAGGGAAGCTGGGATTCATAGTTCTTCTCCTCTTCCCCTGTGCCCCCTGCTGTCTGAGAGCGGGCTGGTGCCCCTCTCCCGGGCACTTTCGTACGGTCTGAAATAGGCCCCTGCTGGCTGGCTCCCTGCGGGATGCAGGGCACAGTTATTTGACTATTTCGGTGGGAGAGTGGGCTGGTGCCCCTCTCCCGGGCATTTTTCTGTACGGTCTGAAATAGGCCCCCTGCTGTCTGGCTCTGGTACTCTTGTTGCTCTTATGGTAGCTTGTCAGCTCTTGCCTGAGGCCGGGCTGCGCTACATCACACAAGTTTGAATAATTTTGTGTCGTTGGCAAATTTGATCACCTCACTTGTTGCCATTTCCAGGTTGTTTATACATATATTAAAAAAGCAGTTGTCCAAGAACAGATCCCTGGTACACTCCACTGTTCACCTTTTTCCATTGGGAAAATTTACCATTTAGTTCTACTCTGTTTTCTATCTTTTAACCAGTTCTCAATCCACAATAGGAGGTGCGATCGCTGCCGGCTTTCGCAGGCCCCCCCCCCTCCCACTTTGCCACCCCACCTCCCATTACTGCCAGATTTTCTAAGGTCTGCGCCTTAGAAAATCCAGCTCTTAGCTGGATAATTTTAACTGGCTAACTTTAAGACAGTTCTATGGGCCGACCATCGTTAGCCAGATAAGTCATCCAGCTAACTCTGAATATCAGAGTTATCCAGATAGCATATCCGGCTAATTCAACTCCTCCCTGTTTTGCCATTGGGCTGCCCCTAACTTATCCACGTAAATTCTAGCCAGATAATGTATCCAGCTAAATTCTAGCTGGATAACTTATCCGGCTAGAATTTAGCCAGATTAGTGACCACATTTTAATTTAGCCGGCTTACTTCTCAGCTGGCTAAATGCATTTAAATATGGACCTCTATATTGACTTGACTATTTGAGGATGAATTGCTAAAGTAATGTATAGTGGGGCAATTTTTAAAACTCTGGGGCCAATATTCAGCAGCATTTAGCCCGTCATCGCGTGCATTATCTGTGCTAATATTCTAAATGAGCTGGACAACTTCTGTGGCAAACACTGGTCATTCCATACAGCAGTCCTAAATGTAGCCAGATGCAATTTTTTGGCTATCTGTAAGATAACCACGTATATTCAATAGTGTGGCTGTACCACTGAATATCTCTCCAAAATTAGCTGGATAAGTTTATCTGACAGACTTTGCAATCTGGCCAGTGACTGAATATTTCCCCCTCTATGGACAGTTGTAAAGTATGCATTGACTTTCCCCTGGAAAGCTGCCCAGGGGAAAAAAGTACCCACAGAGATTAGTTCTTGTTTTATCTGTGAATACCTTTTCCCAGTAAAACAGTTCATGTAGTTTTGAAAAAGCAAAACTATGTAGATTGTTTCCTACCTCAACATAACCCTTCCTTTCAGCCCATCTACGTATCCTACAGGTAAAAGGCTTTTGAAAATTTCCCCTCAAACTGGCTGAAATAAAAGAGCAACATAGTTTATTGCATATGATAGTTCTAATAATGGTAAAGAAAGATTTGAGGATAGATAAAAAAACATATTCTGTCAAGTACTTATTTGGCCTGGCTGCATAGGATACATTGAGAAAAGAAACAGCAACAAGACACACAGAAAAAAGTGTATTTACAGTTTAAAACTTACCACCAATGGCTTTGAAAGGTGGAAAGCAAGGTTAGTTATATCAAAATATTAAAATAGACCTTTAACTCTCTATACACTATGGGGCAGATTTTAAAAGCCCTACTCGCGCCAAACCTATTTTGTATAGGCCCGGCGACGTGCGCAAAGCCCCGGGACATGCATATGTCCCAGGGCTTGAAAAAAAGGGGCAGGGTGGTCCGGGGAGGGGCGTTGCCAGAGGCCTCCGTAGGGCCGCTAGGCTGGGGGATCGTGCGCTGGCACTCGGCCGGCGCGCACAACCTACGCCTGCCCAGAGGCAGGCCCAACTTGTTAAATAAAGTTTAGGAGGGGGTTTAGGTAGGTCTGGGGGAGGGTTAGGTAGGGGAAGAGAGAGGAAGGTGGGGGGGGGGGGGGGGCAGAAGGAAAGTTCCCTCCAAGGCCACTCCGATTTTGGAGCGGCCTTGGAGGGAACGGGGAAAGCCATCGGGGCTCCCCTAGGGCTCGGCGCGTACAAGGTGCACTAGTGTGCACCCCTTTACACGCGCCGATCCCGGGTTTTAAAACATGCGCATGGCTGCGTGCACATGTTATAAAATCAGGCGTACATTTGTGCGCGCCGGGTTGCATGCGCTAATGTACGCCCACGCGTACGTCTTAAAATCCGGCCCTATATATTCTGCATTAGCACTTCATTTGTCAAAGCACATTTATTTATTAAAGCCCACATGCACATTCCATGAAAAATCAATCAAAGATCTTCATGATAAGCAATAACATAAACAGCCTTCATTGCCTTACGATTATTCATTGGTCTTGTTCATACAATAGTAGTGCACAGTTACTTATATAATTTTTAAATTTTTGGAAGTAAAAACCAAATAACACCTTTCAGGATGGTTTCAAGGAATCATTCAAGAGTCAGTGGCAATGTAGTAGAGAAAAATTGGTAAAATAGCGTGCATTGAGGTAACTCAAAAATTAGCCTAACCCCACCCCTTTTTTTTTTTTTTATCATGGGTGCTATTCATGCAAAATTTATAGCAAAATTATAAATCTAGGCCTAAGTTGGTACCTGAAGCAATATAGGGTGAAGTGATTTGCCCTTGGTCACAGGAACCATCAGTGGGAGAAGTAAAATTTGAACCTTGGCTTCTCTGGTTTACAATCCACTGCTTTAACCACTAGGCCATGCTTCCATATTGACCTATGAGGAGCCAGAAACTGGATGCAGGCACTCATTCTTCATGCACCTTTTATAAGGACTGATACTTCTAGTATGAAAACAGCACAGTTTCTTTTAGCTGCACCAGGGAAGTGCACATAGATTGGGGGTGGGGAGCAGAGAGGGGGAGCTATTTATTTAGTTACATTAACACTCTGAGGTCTATATTCAAAAGCCATTTAGATGGGAAATGTAATAGCTATCGGTCCAAATAGATTACCCAGCTATATTCAGGCTTTATCAGGCTAAATTTTAATCAGCTAATAAGTTAAGACGGCTAGCAATTAGCCAGATTTGTTAGGGGCTATTGAGGGCTATAACTGGGAGGAGTTCCAATATTCAGAGTTAGCTGGATGACAGCTGGCTAAGTCTGGTTGAGTCAAAGAGTTGTCCTAAAGTTAGCTGGCTAAATTTAGCCAACTAACTAATTAAGAAAGACAGCTATATTCAGTGGTGCAGCTGCACTGTTGAATAGGTCTCCAAAGTTAGTAGGATAAATTTATCCATCCAACTTTGCTATCCAGACTATGTCTGAATACAGACCTCCATATTTGTAAGCAATATGCCTTATGGGCATGTTTGCACTAAGTAATGCTTGCATGCTGTTAGCATGCATGGGTTAACATCTGCAACATTAATATTAATCATGTTAATACATATTTATTAACTCAAGCATTTTCATTAGACAAGAAACATAAGAAATGCCACACTGGATCAGAATAAAGATCCAGCAAGCCCTGCATCCTTGCTCCAGCAGTGGCCAATTCAGATTCCAGTCCTCCTTGTTCATTTCTTGGGATAAATAGCAGCTACCCCTGGTTTATGGACTTTTCCTCCACAAATTTGTCTAAACCCTTTTTAAACCCAGGTATGCAAACTGTTTACATCACATCCCCAGGAGGCATGGAGGGATCCTCATTCAAGTAGATAGAAGTGGCAGCACAGGCAAGAGGCAACATGTCAGAGAACAGACAGTGCATGTGGGCAGTGTGTGTCTGGGTGAAAGAGAATTAACTGCTCATCAAGTGAATGATGGGACAACTACAGCAATCTCTACTGGAGGGAATCGCAGAAGACATCCAAAGCAGTGAAAAACAGCATCTAGTGCTGAACTTCATGATCTATCAGAAGCCTAGGCTTCTTGAGGATGATGATGATGGAGCAGTGTACCCATTATTACCAATATATCATAATCAAATTGAAAAAGAAGATGGACACAACAGAGGACAGCCATGTCCCATCACTCTCACCCTCATATAACAGTGGATGTGGGAAGTCATAGTCTCCAAGGTGTTTGAGGAACCACCCAAGCACCTTTACACAGATTTGGAGGTAGCAGGTAAGCATTGGTAAATGGTGGAGAAAGGTGTTTCCTTGAGGCAGGGGCAGGGATAGAGGTGGGGGTGTGAGCTGGGTCAGTAGCAAGGGGAATAGAAAGTGTGTCTTGGGGGCAGCAGGATGGGTTAGTTGGATTTACAAAGAAAAGTATAACAAAAAGTATGTTTGGGATGCAGATTTTATATTCTTTTCTGCTTCCTTCTGCAGGTCCTAGAAGAAAGACTCTAGTGCCAGAAATGGAGCCTATGTCTGCTGCCTCCATGTCTGAGGACAAAGATTTCAATGATGAAGTTGGTGATGATAATATCCCAGAGGAAATGGCACCAGTTCAAATCCCCACAGAACTGCAGGACTTGGGTTGTCCTCAGACCCATCTTGAGAAGGCTGTTTGAAGCAAGTGTCCCATGCTAAGAGAATGACAGCTCCTTCATCCAACGCCAGCTACTCATGCCTGCTCAAATCAAAATACCCAACCTCATTGTGGAGGGTTAGGTGTCTCTTTTCCAGCCATAGCCTGCACCACAGCTTCCGCCACAAGAGGATCCTTCAGCAATACATAGCATAGCCAGCATGCAAGGAGACCTGCCTAGCCATTGCAGTATGCAACTTCAAGACTTCCAAAGCATTCTGTCAGAAACACTTTGCATACAGCATGGCCTCCAGCACCATACCGGGGCTGTCCAATTGCTGACCATCATCATCTCACAGGGGATCAATAACCTCACAATTTCCATCCATAACATGAACATGGTTATTGTGCAGGTCATACCAAAGCCTCTGAGCAGTAGCAAAATGCCAGCTCCAGTATGGCACTCCAGACTTCCTATTTCCTCCCCACAGCAAGGTACACCTTAGAGAACCAAGACCTGTGCTATATGAGAGTGATAACCACCTGTCAAGGGAGCTCTGTCTGAAGATCTGTATGAATGAATTATGGACTGGAGAAGACTTACAAGTGAAGAGAGATGGCTATCATATTGCATTGGCTTGATAAAAGTATACAAAAATACTTCCCAGGTGGACCTTCCTAGGTCTAGTCATAACTTGCAGAGAACTAGAAAACAGATTTCTGTGGGTTCCCAAAAAACTGTTCTCCATTTTTAAATGGTAACAAATCACATGCTCAAGTAATTAGTCAAGTTGCACTCTTAGGGGTAGATTTTCAAAGGGATGCGTGCATAAGATACGCGCGAAACCCCCGAAAACCTACTCCTGCCTCCCCCTGCGTGCGCTGAGCCTATCTTGCATAGGCTTGGCGACACGCGTAAGTCCCAGGGCTTGAAAAAATAGGTGTTTTGGGGGCGGGGCCATTGGCGGGGTGCACCCAGAGGCAGGCGTAACTTCTTTGACAAAGGTTAGGGGGAGGGTTTATTTAGGGCTGGGGGGGCGTGTTAGATAGGGGAAGGGAGGAGAAGGTGTGGGGGGGGGGCGGAGGGAACGGAGGAATGCTGCTCGGCTCAGAGCATGCAAGTTGCACAATTATGCACCCCCTTGTGTGCGCCGACCCTGGATTTTATAACGTGCGTGCAGCTGCACGCACGTTATAAAATCAGGCATAGATTTGTTTGCACCGGGTTGCGTGAACAAATCTATGCCCGCGCGCACGTTATAAAATCTGGCCCTTACTTTCTATTAAAACTGCAGTTTTATTAGTGTTTAGGTCTTTATGCATGTGCATATTTCAAAACCTATATGCACAAATGTGGTTAAGACACTTAGCTTAGCTCGTCTTGGTATGACCTGCACAATAACCATGAACAAATTCCACATGATTATATTTTTATTAATCATTTAGACTTTGGTAATAGCCACTGCTTTTGACTGTGAAGTAGCAGCATGGGATCTATCTACTGTTTGGTATTCTGCCAGGTACTTGTGACCTGGATTATCCGCTTTTGGAAAAATGATACAGGCTTGATGGACCTTTGGTCTGGCCCAGTATGGCAATTCATAAATGGTCAAGATAAGTGACCAACTTGGCTAATTAGTCAAGCTTTAGTTTTGCTCAGTTTTGAAAGAAGAGTCCTATTTCTTTACTTGGAACCACTCACAAACTCCTAAGAAAGCCAAGATTTTTCCAGTGGGTTGTTCTTTTGTATTTTCTTTCCATAAAGTTAATATAAATCTGAATAAAACAATTATATTTCTATTTTTTCCACATGGATGAGGCAGTTACAATCACCCATCAAATATGTCCTTCAGCAATCTTGAAAGGTTAAGGAAAATGTTAAGATATTATTCAGTAGATAATTGAATAAAGGAATTCCATAAAGAATTCAATAACAAAATAGATATCTGACATTATAATATCCAATTTCTTATTGGTAGTCAGTAATACTAATTTGAGCTCAGTGCTGTGCCATACAGCATCATTATATTAGCAGAAAATAAGTGTTGGAGAACTGCTTTGAAGGCGTTTCAATGAGAAGATCCTAGAACAGTGATGTAGCAGTTTGTTTTCTTGGATCAGACCTGGATATACTAGGAATTTTATCCAGCTATATGTGTGTCTCTCTGGGACTAAGCTCATTCACAGCTAAATCTTCTGATTCGGATTTTGCTGCAGTCTGAAATCAAAGGGGACATTAGCAAATCCTTACGGCTCATGCCTTACTTATTGTAGTCAGGCGGCTGAATTACAGGACAATCCTTTTGTATTAAAGATTTAGTGCTTGATTATTTGACATCTAAGCTTCCATAGCACCAGGCTCTTTGAGGTATAGGCCCATAAAAATGTATTTAAAGAACCTACCACAAGGCTTTATTGGCAAGATCAGGATTGCACCGCTTATAGAACTGGAAAATGATCATAGAGCAAGCTTTTCTTGGAAATGAAGGCATTGTCTTTTACACGAAGGCTATGTCTGTGCTCCAATAAATAAGCATTTGATCCTCAGTAATTCTCTGCCTTTTGTTATTTTGTGCAAGAAGAAGTAAATCTATACCATCTTATCATGGGATAAAACATGTATGAAAGTTACCATAGCAATATACAATATATCATACCTCTCTTCAGTCTAAATAATGGTTACAAATTAACCATACAAAAAAAAAAAAAAAAAAAACCATGAAGTGGGGCTACTAGACAAGTGTTCTTGAAAGTAATACCTGTCAAACCTAACTGCTAATGTTGAAGTGTAATGACTAATTAGAAACCACATGCACTACTGAATTTGGAAACTACTGAATTAGTTTAAAATAGGAAATATCTAATTGTGCAGCAATGCAAGAATGCCACTGCCATTAATGCCTTTAATAGTGCTCTGGAAACTCACTTTCCAAATAGGTACAGTTGGGACTTGGCAGGAGACCCTCATTTTAATTTGTAATGTTCTTTAAGCTTTTGAAAAATTCTCAGTAATAGCCCTCATTTCAACTCTTCAGGGGGTGTTCTGGTACTAGAGATGCCTGAATAATGCATATTTGTAAATGTTTTGAGATGTTGCCAGTATATCTCCATAGATTAGTGGTCAGAAAGAGAAATCCTTTTGTGACAGATTTTTCTCTAACATCTACAGTCATAAGTAATAGCTTTGTCAACCCAGGAAAAGAAAATTCTACTTAAATTTCATAAGCCCTTTTCTTTGCATTAAGCAAATTGAGTTTCTCATCAGAAGTATTATTTAAATCGTTCTACAAGATAGAGCAGGCACAGAATTACTGCTAAGAATGCAGGTATTTTCTTGCAAAGTTTACATAAAGTAAGGAATTTGTGGTAGGAATTAATAGCAGATGAAGAAAAAGTAATTTTTTAATTTAATCAGACTGTTATCAACTACTGTATATTCTATTCCTATTTATGATTCACAATCTTTCAATGGTACATTTGCAGTTATGTTCCATGCTATTCCTGAAAGCTGCTTATTTACTAGAGATGTGAATCGGATGCCGGAATTGTTTTTGGTTTTGTTTTTGTAAAACCGCAGAAAATTTCATATCTCCCACAGTTCGGTATTTTTTTTCATGGCAAATCGTTTTCAGTTTAGCGCGTACTAACTGGAGTTAGCTAACAGTGCACGCTAACTCCCGTTAGTGCGCGCTAAACCGAAAAATGATTTTTTTTCTGAAAATTTGTGAAAAATGCAATCGTTTGTCGGTTTTACCGATCCATGACGAATTAGGAAATATCGTACGAATTTCCTAATTCGTCAAAAACGAAAGCACAACCCTATTTACAAATATGAACGTTTGTTTTTTTTATATGTATTTACTTGTAGCACAAATAATAGTTCTTTGATATATAAAGACAATAGAAATTTTCAAGTATCCTACATTGCAAATGTACACATAAGCATGTAAGACATCAACTCTTCAATGTCCTTTCTAATTTATATGTTCATTGCCTTGTTTGAATAATGATTTGAATTAGCCCGGTGTTTTTTGTAAAAATGTGTGTTTACATGATTGGTTTATATTGGCAGCAATTAACTTGAAATTTAACTTAGTCAGTTATGAAAGGCTTGCACTATCAATTTAAGATGGTATATGCACGTGTATTGTGTGATAGGGTTTCAAATTCTACCTCTGTAGTTGTGTTTGCTCTTTAGTGGAATAGTAATTGTGGCCTCAACAGGTCATTCTGCCAGCAGTGTGAGTCAGAGGTTTCCATCAGGACCCTGTCCTTATTTGTGAAGTCAGTGTACATGTAAGTGTGTTAATGTACTGTACAACTTCCCACTGGGAGGGGCTCGAGATCTAACAAAACTATCTGTATGTGACATGGGGGGGGGGGGGGTCAAGAATCAGACTTTGCTCAGAGCTAAGGGAGCAGATGTTTCTCTTTATGGAGGACACCTAAGGGGCCTTATCTCTCCACAGGGAAGGGCTGGAGCTGAGTAAGGAGAGGATTCTAAGCTCTGGGGTCCTGTTGGTCTCTTCAAATAGTGACACCACGAGGCCTTTCTCTTCATAAAGTAGGCTCAGAGGAGTGGAGGAGAAGGATTCCAGGATAAGAGTTCCTAAGCCAGGAAATGGAGAGAAAGAGGGTCCTATGAGCTGGGGACAAGTATACTCGGAGGAGTCAGAGGAAGGACAACCTGCCTGGGAAAGTCTGCCAGAATGAAGTTGGGAGCCCTAAGGGGAAAATGATTTCCCTGGATAGTTGATGGACCAGTATACTGGGGGTACGAAAGGAAGGGGAGCCTGCCTGGAAAAGTTCACCCATCTCGGAGGTTGATTGAGCTAAAATCAACCAGAGACTCCAAAGAAGAGAGAGAGAGAAAGAGAAAAGGACCCTTGAAGAAAGGACTAGAGCTGACAAACAGGTACTTGGAGGGTCTAGGGTGGAAGGGGTACCTGTCCCAACCTGTTCTGGGGAAAAAGTGTGAAGAGGTGAAGAAAACTGTGTTTATATTGGTGACTTTTGTGGACCGAGTTATAGTGGGAACATTATTCATTAGTGTATTTTTGGACTTCGATTTTCCCTGCCATCAGTCAGTAAAGATTGCTATTTTGGTGTGGACCTGGTCTTTTTGGAGTGCTTGACTGGTAGGCAGGAAGAGCCCCCCCATCAGTACAATATCCAAAGGGCCTTGAAAAAAAGCATATCCCCCCTCCCTGTGTGGGGACCCGGGGGGGGGGAGGGGGATCATGGGGGCCTTGTATGGTCTGTGGCCTTCCCCTTGTGCCCATGTGTTCAAAAGCTGACAGGAATGGTGGCTACATATGGGTGTGCGTCCCATGATTTGGTACGTATGGGGAATAGTCCATGCTAGTCAAGCAAGAGCCCTGGCTTCCTGCTCCAGGCAGTAATCTGTAGGGAACAAAAGAGGAGGGGGTTATACAGGCATGGACAGAGCAGCGCAAAGAAAAGCTACTGCCTCCCTAATGCCGATTAGCAATTCTCTTTAAATCTTCTTGGCAGCAAAAAAAAAAAAAAAAAATCAGTGCTAGATGCTGGTTAGTTAAGCTTTCCAGTTGGTTGAGTGCCAGATAATGTGGCTTTTACTGTTTAATGTTAATTTTCATAGTTATAGAGTAGCCTGGAGGGAAACTGATGAGTACTTTAATCCAATGTTAATGGACAATTTGACCATGTGAAAACAAAAGATTAAAAGTTTTTTAAATGCTGATTTGCAACCTAATAGAGGCTTAGGACTTGATTCATTAAGCTTTTTTTCCCCATAGATACAGAGAGGTCCGTATTCAAATACGTTTAGTAGGATAACTCAGAAATTAGCCAGCTAAAATGAATATTTGGGCACTTATCCAGTTAAATTCTAGTGGGCTAATAAGATAACCGGCTAGAAACTAGCCAGCTAATAGGGTCATTCATCAAAATGTGTTATGCCCGTTAACGCACGCAATAACACATAAACGCATGCCATAATAGCACCATCACAAGGCATGAATGCAAATTTTGGGAAGGAGCAAGATCAGGGAGGAGTTTGGGCAGGATTTATGAAAATGAGAGAGAATATCTCTCTCTCTCAGCCTCTCTCTCTTCCTCATAGGAAGTATCCTAAATATGCCCCTCCTTCTTATTGCGGGTATTAGGCCTATGATATTACAGCATTTTGATGAATCTAGGAGTAAGTTAGGGGCATTCCAGTGGTATAAATGGGAGGAGTTGAGTTAGCTGGATAACTTAGCTGGCTAAGTCTGGATGACCCAAAGAGCTGTCCTAAGGGTGGCCGGCTATAGTTAGCCAGTTACCTTTAACATAGCCGGATATATTCAATTTGTTTATTAAATTGAACCGGGCTTACCGGCATCATTGAAATTCAGAGGGCCTAGGGGCAGGAGGTGAGTGGGAATCCCTTCTGCCTATCTGGAATAGTGGACCCCCACAGATGGGGTAAATGAACAGCTCATAGGGGAACTCTTCCATCCCCCTTTAACATTTTGGTTGCTCTTCTCCCTAATAACATCTTTAATAATTGCATATAATATTCTGAGCTTGATGGCTACAGTATCATAATTTGATACACTACAGTAACATATTTACTTCAGGTCCTATTTAAAGTGTAAATATTTTTTTTGTAAAATTATCACAACTGTGTTTTGTTTTGTTTTTTAGCAACACTGCTGTATTCATTATCACTTTTTATTAAATATATTTTTATATGAAAACGAAAACTCTCATTTCTGTCTTCAATATGTACAATATTGTACTTTCCAGAAGAAAGGCATCTGCATAGCTGTTGGTAGTAAAATAGAACTGTTGCATTGTGATTTGAAAAAATCGTGACTTGCATTGTTTTTTAGATTGCTTAAAGATATTCAGCTATTACATATGACATTTTTTTTCTGTTTTCTTTGTTCTTCATGTTTTCTACTTGCAGTTGCTTGCTGCTTCACCTTTTCATGTTTATCAACAAAAACACAATAGAAATGCATGTCTAGAGGGGAAAAAAACATAGTTTCAAGGAAGTTACAAAAAAAAAATCTTGAACACGTTTTACTTTTACTGTTCTTGTGTTATTGTTGCTACAATATAGTAACCTTTTAATCTGGAGTTGGAAAATGATTTAGCTGAGGAAAATCCGCAATAATGAAGACATCTATTTTCCTGTCGGGACTTACTAGCATGGCCAAGGAACCAGTGAGAGAGGAGTTATAGCGCTGCCAGGAAGAAAGGTGTGTAGGGAAAAAGACTCTATTTGTGAAAATGGACTTTAATAACCCCAGTGTGTCATAGATGCTGACAAACCTTTGTTCTCAAGTAAAGGTTTCCATGGAAAAGGACTGATTTTTGTCAAAGCGCGCACACATACAGACACACACACACACACACACACACACACACTAGAGAAAGTCAATACCCCCTTCCAAATGTTCACTTTTTTGCCTTATAACTTGGAGATAAAATGCACTAAAACAGACTTTGTTCCATGTATCCATACATCATACCCCTCAAATGTCAAGTGAGAAATATATTTCAGAATTCCTTAGAAAGTTAAGGAGAAGTAAAACATGGGCTAGCTTAGTTGGATAAGTGTCCACCCCATCATACCTGTGTATCAATCCTAAATACTTTAATCCAGGGGTGGATTGGCCTATCGGTGCTTTGAGCATGTCCTGGTGGGCCAGTCTGGCCAATCACGTGGGTTGAAGTTGGTCAAAGTTGCCCCATGCTCACAGAGGTGCTGCGACCAATACCAGCCCTGCAATACCTTTTCTCAGAAACCTGGAACTTCCCCCAAGGCTCTCCATGGACTGCCTACTAATGTTTACTGTGGCAGCGCTGGCAGCATGGGCTGGATTTCCACTCTCCTTCCCCCTCCCCAGCCAGCACCACGGTAATATGTATAGGTCCCCTGCTTTCCTCCCCAACCAGTACTGCAGGGGGCCTGTTCCCTTTAGGTGCTCCTCCCCCGAAGCACCGTGGCAATGAGAAGCAGTCTTGTGGCTTCCTCCCACATCTCTGCAACTCCTACCTGACAGGTCTAACTTTATACGTGACCCGTCCTGTACAGATCATTCAAAGTTTGGCAGCAAGACTCCTTATGAACACTCTGATGCATGCTCACAGCTCTCCTGTTCTCCGATCCCTACATTGGCTCCCAATCTCCTTCCGGGTACAATACAAGCTTGCCACGATTATACACTCCTCGATTCATAACTTGCACTCGCCCTAGATTTCCCTTATAATAACAATCCGCATCCCCTCCCGGCACCTCAGATAGTCCAATCTCATGCTTTTAGATATCTCATCCCCTAGGCTCACACACCTCGAAGGCACCAGAGAATGCACCTTCTTCTCCGTAGGACCTCTCCTATGGAACATTATACTCAAAGAACTAAGATGCTTTCAAAACAGAACTTTAATTAAAAAAGCCCTCAGAACCTTCCTTTTCAAAAAATGCTTTCTCAAGTTTAAATGATGAGTCTATTCCCAATATGTCTTCCCTTAGAGAAGGCTACTTAGGGCCAGAGGAAAGGGTAGAACTCAGCTTTCTTGAATGTATGAATTTCCCTCCAGATGTTTTAGTTCTATTCTCCCCCCCTGATGATTATGTACTATTGTAATGACTGATGTTATTCCAGGATGATATATGTAATGTCTTTTTCCCCTTTTATTTCTGTTTATGTATGCTCTTATTGTTCTCCACTCTGAATGTAGGAAGGGAGGGTAATAAATGTCTTTAAGTGAATAAATCTCTGCCTGTCACTTCCTGTATCGGCGGGAGGCAGCCAGCAGTTCTCCCTCCCACGCTGCTCACGGTCAGCTGAAGGCTTCCCAGTGCTGTCTTCCATCAGTCCCTCCTTATACCCGGCCACAGCAAAACAAATGATGGACCCTTAACTTCCCCAGCATTGGGACTTTTCAGCCATCCTCTTCCTACACTATGGGGCACCTCCAGGATTTTGTATTGCAGCCTGTGCTCCTGACCAATGTAAGTAAAAACGTTAAGAAATAAATAAATAAAAATAATTCAGCAGCTAAGGGGTAAGAGAATGCTAGTGAGCTAGTGAATGAGCTTGCATATATAGGAATCTGAGCGAGCACGTGTGAGTGTGTGAAAGAGAGAGCATGTGAGCGAGTGTGCATGTGTGTTAGGGCTTCAGGGGTTAGGGTCCCACACCTGGAGAGCGGCATAGAATTGTAAGAATTTGGATATAACATAGACCAGTCTTCTGCCTAGCCTGCCCCCTTCCCACAGGTTGGGCCCTTGGGTGCTGGGAGACAGTAGGTCTCCCAGCACCCAAGGAACTAGGCAGGACAGGCAAGGCTGAAGGCAAGGCTTGGACGAGGAGGGCAGTAGGGATGTGCAGAGCAAAATTTTATGTTCATATTTTTTATGTCCGAAAGGGGGTCCCACTTGCGGCCAATATGGACATAAAAAAAATCCAATGAGTTGGGTATATGTACATATGTGCAAAAAAAAAAATTAAACCCCCTCACCCTCCTTAATCCCCCCCCCAGACTTACCACAACTCCCTGGTGATCGAGCGAGGAGTGAGGACGTCATTTCTGCAATCCTTGGCGAGAAGCATGTGACGTCGGTGGCACGTCGAGTGACGCGGCGTCACGTGATTCCCGGCGAGTTCGCGCCGGACGGCTTGTTCGGCCCAAAAAGAACTTTTGGCCAGCTTGGGGGGGCCTCCTGACCCCCTCAAGCTGGCCAAAAGTTCTTTTTGGGCCGAACGAGCTGTCCGGCGCGAACTTGCCGGGAATCACGTGGCGCCGCGTCACTCAGACGCGGCGTCACGTGATTTCCGGCTCGTTCGCGCCGGACGGCTCGTTCGGCCCAAAAAGAACTTTTGGCCAGCTTGGGGGGGCCTCCTGACCCCCCCAAACTGGCCAAAAGTTCTTTTTGGGCCGAACGAGCCGTCCGGCGCGAACGAGCCGGGAATCACGTGACGCCGGCGTCACTCGACGTGCCGCCGACGTCACATGCTTCTCGCCAAGGATTGCAGAAATGGCGTCCTCACTCCTCGCTCGATCACCAGGGAGTTGTGGTAAGTCTGGGGGGGGGATTAAGGAGGGTGAGGGGGTTTAAATTTTTATTTTGGCTCAACAATCGCGATTTCCCACATATCGAACATATCTATGTTCGATATGTGGGAAATCCGATCGTTTATGTCGAATCAATTTTTTAAGTAAAAAAAAAATATGAGTTGCGTTTTACTAATGCGGTCAATCCGAATGCACACCCCTAGAGGGCAGTGCTGAGCAGGCTGGACAAGGCAGGCAGGGCTGAACAGGATGGACAAGGCAAGACTGGGTACAGGGCAGGACCTGCAACTAGACAAGACATAGGGTGAGGCAAGGCAAAATGGCCTCTTGTACAGTCACAGCTGGACAGGATGCTAGAACAAACAGGACTAGCAAGGTACAACAAGTCTGACCAAGGACAAGACCAGATAAGGATAACATTAAACAGAGAACATATTAGCTCAAAGGCCACAAGGTAGGATGCGGGCAGAGTAGGCCAGAAAACCTCAAAACAGATAAAAGACAGAATAGGCCAGAAGGTCTCAAGGCAAGAAACCAAGCAGGGTAGGTCCGAAGACCTCAAGGCAGGATACAAGCAAGAAGGCCCGAAATCCACAAAGCAGGAAGGCCCATAGGCCACAAGGCAGGACAAAGGAACAAGTGGCACGTCCCGGAGCCAGAAGGGACACCATGAGAAGCAAAGGAGCTCCTGGCAAGGCAGAGTTACATAGGGCTGAGGCTGGGGCATGGCAAGGGCAGAGAGGAGGAGCTTGGCAAGGCTAGTGGAGAGGTTTGCAGATGGCCTCTGCTGGTGGGGAGGTATGATTGCAGGTGTCAGGAAGGTAGGATAAGTCTGCATAGCAGACTGAATCCTAACAGTGTGTGAGTGAGCATACATGTGTCTGGGAGCATGAGAGTGAGAATGTGTGTGTGTGTCAGTAACTTTGTGAATGGGGACATGAGAGGAGAAAGTTTGTGTCTCTTCTCCCCCCTCCTGCCCGTATCTAATCCATAATGATCTAAAAAACTCCCAGGTACTGAGAATGGTGTATTTGTGTTCATCCTTAGTTAAATACTGGGTGTTTGCTGTGTCTGCTACTGTAAAATATGTTATTGGTATTTGGGAGATGTTTAAAAACATGAGTTTTTAATTAATGGATGTTCTATTTATAGTCATTTTGAAATAGTATGGGTTTATTATTGATTTTTATATTTCATGATTTTATTTGTTTCTGTTTTTCCATTGTTATGCTGCATAGAGTATGGCTTGTTGTGGTTTCAATTCAGTTTTTCTTTGCGCTTTTCTATATATACTTTATGATTACATTATTCTATATTTGGTGAGGATCTTTCAGCTTCTGCATATGTGTCTAGGTGAAGTATTCTACTAGCATATAGCTGCTATGGAGGGATCTATAACATCTTGGCTTATTCTATTTTCTTAATAGGGGGATGTATTGATGATTTAGGGCCTGATATAATATTTTCAGTGTTGCCTTTTTGTAGGTAGGGTTATCACTTTTTAAGTGCTTGTAGTTAGTGCGGTTTTGGTATAGGAGGTTTACAATATTGTAATTGTAATTCAGTTTACGAATGACTTTCTGAGGGTCAAGCCCACACCCAACACACACCATAATTTGCCTAATGTGATATGGGTTCCAAGTGTCCTTTCTGGATTTTTCTTGGCATCACAGCAGTGCATGCAAATATAATATGCTGTAAATGTCCTTTTCCATGTAAAATCTGTTATAAATTTCCAATTTTTAACTGTGTGAGAGAGAGAGGAGGAAGGTGGGAGGGCTCAAGTCTGTAAGATTATGCTAGGGTGCCTAATACCCCACCAGTCCTAGCTACACTATCTTTATGTGAAAATGCTGGATTCTATCTGGATCTGTGCTACTTGGGGTCAGTGTCTATCCCTAGTGTTGCAACAAAACGAAGGATGCCACAAGAGCGTCTTTTTCAAACTTTAATGAAGGAGACGTAAAATAAATTGCGAATGCCCGACTCTGGCCGAGTTTCGCCACCTTCGGTGGCTGCCTCAGGGGCTTAATTCACACGGTGGCTACATTTAGCTGGTCAAAAATGGGGCACCTTCAAGCTGTCACCGCTATTTCTAATTAAGCAATGCGTTCTTTCAGAAGACTGAAATTAATGACGCTGGTTGGAGAATGGGGATGCTGAGAAGGGTGGGAATGGGAAAGGGAGGGGGACTATTGCAGGCTGGAGAAAGATTGGCAGCAAGTGGGGGGTACTCACTGTTTGAGCACATGAACAGCAGGACAATAGCAGAATGTGCATGTCTGAGAGAAACAGAATGCATATGTGTTAGAGACACACACACACACACACACACTGTTTCTGTGAGGTTTGTGGGTGTCTTTATCACACATGTATGCACACACATATTCTCTCCCTCTCTGAGATGCAAAGTCACATCCACACATTGAGAACAAGAATGTAAGTGTGTCTTTGGGTCAGAGAGACACTCACAATACACATTCTCAGATACAAAGTGGGTGTTTGCGCTGAGCGACTTCATATGTGTGTCTCACACTGACTGGCAGCGTGTTTATCTCATTAGTTGGTAACTAGATCAAGAACTGCTTGATTGGGAAGATACTTTAACACAGACCAGGAATTCAGAATATTATGAGAGATGTAACCAAACTTTGAGCGGGGGACGGGTGTGCTATACTACTTAGTTAATTAGGAGCATGATTAAACTTATTTTGGAGATTTTTTGATTCAGTTTTGCCAGGCTCTAGTCACATGATTTATCTCTCAAATGCAGGGCCGGTGCAAGGTTATGTGCCCTAGGTGAAACTTACAGCCTGCTGCTCCCCACACCCCCAGTCACACCCTCCCTATATGCAAGTAAAATTATGCATTTATAATAATTTAACAAACAATAAAATCAAGAAATATAAATTATCAATTGAGTAAAACTATACTAATAAAAAGAATATTTCATAACATCTGACAAATAGAACAACATCCAGTAACTTAAAAATTATATAAATTTTCCAAATACCAATAAACCATTTCAAAATAACAGATACATCAGAGAGCACCTAATAATTTAAATGATTAAAGATTAAAAATAAATTCCCTGCTGTCCATACCTGGGATCTTTTGAATTCTAGATGTCCAGAGATTGTTGTGGATTCATGCACACATGCACAGAGACATACTTTCTTCCTCATACATTCACACACATGGGCACACCTGCCCTCCCTCATACACAAACATATGAACATGCGGGAAGAGGAAGAGACCATGCCGATGCCACCCCCATGACCGGTGACATCTTAGGCGGTCGCCTAGTCCACCTAGTGCTTCCACTAGCCCTGCTCAAAGGACAGTTTAGCTTGCTTTTAGGACCTTTCGTAGCATGTGCTGTAGGGAAAGTGCATGAGAGAGTCAGATACCCCATTTGGCTGGTTTTGAAAAAATCCATCAGGCTGATATTTTCCTGCAATCCACCCTTGCTTTAATCTGTGGTGCAACTAGTCACCCTGAAAAAGCACACACCAAGTGAATTGACCCCTACATGTGTTAAAATATACTGATTCACATCCTGACAGGATAAATTCAGCAGTTCCTGTTAGTTCTTTCTGTCAGGTTTTACATTTTAAAGCAAAGATGCTGTTTGGTGATAAAGACAAAAGCTTCTTTCAGTTTTGAAAATGCTGAATGATTTAAAGAATTCTTCGCCTGCCCTCCCAACACAGCTCCTTGAGCAAAACATGGCCGGTGTCAGTGGACTCACCATCACATGCCATGTTTGACTTTTAGAATCCTTCAATAAAGATAACATTATTTACCTTTACAGTATAAGATCTCTTTGGACTATTTGGACAGAGTTTTGATCATTTCACACACATTTCCATGTGACTGCTGTATGCTTTGTTCACTCTGTGGATTGCTGCAAATTAGAGACCCAACCATTAGCAACATGGAGCTGACCAAAGAACTCTGGAATGCCAGGACAAAATTATAGGAAGTCACAAATCTGGGGAAGGGTATAAGAAATTGCAGAGTCCTTGAATATTGCTCAGCATGCGGTCAAAATGATTCTTAAGGAGTGGAAGATGTATTGCACAACAAAGACCCTGCCCAGATCAGGCCACGCCTCCAAATTGGACAACCAATGAAGAAGGAAACTGGCCAATAGCAACTTTGAAGACGTCAGAGTGCATTTGACCTCAGCAATATCCCAAACACTCCTCAAATTTGGCCTGTATGGTAGGATGGGAAGAATGTTTTAGCCTGAATGTAAAACATTAGATTTGGTGCAAACCCAACACCACATATCAACTAAGAAACAACATTGCTACTGTGAAGCATGGAGTTGGTAAAATCATGTTATTGGGATGTTTCTAACTGGCAGGGTCTGAGCCACTTATCAGAAAGTAAGGATCAATGAATGGAGAAAACTACAGAAACTGCAAAACAACTGAAACTAGGAGGGAAGATCATCATCTTTCAGCATGACGAAACAAAGTACACAGCCACAGGGCTACTTTTATATAATCATTGTTCAATAAAATTGCAAACACATACCCCAATATTGACTGGGTAAAATATCATCGGTACATGCTAGAGATATAAAGTTCCTGGATGGAATAAATGACGTTTTTATGGAGCAATTGGTTCAGGAATAGACAAGAGAGGGAGCAATTTTATATCTAATTCTCAGTGGAGCACAGGATTTGGAGAGAGAGGGTAACGGTGGTGGGGCTGCTTGGCAATAGTGATCATAATACGATCAAATTTGAATTAATGACTGGAAGGGGGACAGTAAGCAAATCCATGGCTCTTGTGCTAAACTTTCAAAAGGGAAACTTTGATAAAATTAGAAACATTGTTAGAAAAAAACTGAAAGGAGCAGCTACAAAGGTAAAAAAAAGTGTGCAAGAGGCAGTCATTGTTCAAAAAAAAAAAAAAAAAATCTTAGAAGCACAGTCCAGATGTACTCCACACATTAAGAAAGGTGGAAAGAAGGCAAAAAGATTACCGGCACAGTTAAAAGGGGAGGTGAAAGAAGCTATTTTATCCAAAAGATCTTCATTCAAAAATTGGAAGAAGGATCCAAAAGAAGAAAATAGGATAATGCATTGGTCATTGTAACTTTTTCTTTCTGTTAATTATGGTTTCCCCTGATTTTGCTGTAAACCGGTATGATAAGACTTTGTCTTGAGCATCGGTATATTAAAATAATTTAAATAAATAAATTATTAATGCATAAGCATTGGCGAGTTAAATGTAAGACATTGATAAGACAGGCTAAGAGATAATTTGAAAAGAAGTTAGCCATAGAGGCAAAACGTCACAGTAAAAACTTTTAAAAATATATCCAAAGCAGAAAGCTTGTGAGGGAGTCAGTTGGACCTTTAGATGATCGAGGGGTTAAAGGGGCACTTAGAGAAGATAAGGCCATTGCAGAAAGATTACATGATTTCTTTGCTTTGGTATTTACTGAAGAGGATGTTGGGGAGGTACCTGTACTGGAGAAAGTTTTCATGGGTAATGATTCAGATGGACAGAACCAAACCACAGTAAACCTAGAAGATGTGATAGGCCTGATTGACAAACTGAAGAGTAGTAAATCACCTGGACCAGATGGGATACACCCCAGAGTTCTGAAGGAACTAAAAAATGAATTTCAGACCTATTAATAAAAATTAGTAACCTATCATTAAAATCATCCATTTTACCTGAAGACTGGAGGATAGCTAATATAACCCCAAGATTTAAAAAGGGCTCCAGGGGCGATCTGGGAAACTACAGATCGGTTAGCCTAACTTCAGTGCCAAGAAAAATAGTGGAAAGTGTTCTAAGCATCAAAATCACAGAACATATAGAAATACATGGTTTAATGGAACAAAGTCAGCATGGCTTTACCCAAGGCAAGTCTTGCCTCACAAATCTGCTTCACTTTTTTGAAGGAGTTAATAAACATGTGGATAAAGGTGAACCAGTAGATGTACTGTACTTGGATTTTCAGAAGCCGTTTGACAAAGCTCCTCATGAGAGGCTTCTAGGAAAAGTAAAAAGTCATGGGATAGGTGGCGATGTCCTTTTGTGGATTACAAACTGGCTAAAAATCAGGAAACAGAGAGTAGGATTAAATGGACAATTTTCTCAGTGGAAGGGAGTGGGCAGTGGAGTGCCTCAGGGATCTGTATTGGGACCCTTACTTTTCAATATATTTATGAACGATCTGGAAAGAAATACGAGTGAGGTAATCAAATTTGAAGATGATACAAAATTGTTCAGAGTAGTTAAATCACAAGCAGATTGTGATAAATTGCTGGAAGACCTTGTGAGACTGGAAAGTTGGGCATCAAAATGGCAGATGAAATTTAATGTGGATAAGTGCAAGGTGATGCATATAGGGAAAAATAACCCATGCTATAGTTACACAATGTTAGGTTCCATATTAGGTGCTACCACCCAAGAAAGAGATCTAGGCGTTATATAGGATAACACATTGAAATCGTCAGTTCAGTGTGCTGCGGAAGTCAAAAAAGCAAACAGAATGTTGAGAATTATTAGAAAGGGAATGGTGAATAAAACGGAAAATGTCATAATGCCTCTATGACTCCATGGTGAGACCGCACCTTGAATACTGTGTACAATTCTGGTCACCGCATCTCAAAAAAGATATAATTGAAATGGAGAAGGTACAGAGAAGGGTGACAAAATAAGGGGAATGGAATAGCTCCCCTATGAGGAAAGACTAAAGAGGTTAGGTCTTTTCAGCTTGGAGAATAGACAGCTGAGGGGGGATATGATAGAGGTGTTTAAAATCATGAGAGGTCTAGAACTGGTAGATGTGAATCGGTTATTTACTCTTTCAGATAATAGAAAGACTAGGGGGTACTCCATGAAGTTAGCATGTGAAACATTTAAAACTAATCAGAGAAAGTTCTTTTTCACTCAACGCACAATTAAGCTCTGGAATTTTTTGCCAGAGGATGTGGTTATTGCAGTTAGTGTAGCTGTGTTTAAAAAAAGATTGGATAAGTTCTTGGAGGAGAAGTCCATTACCTGCTATTAATTAAGTTGACTTAGAAAATAGCCACTGCTATTACTAGCAACAGTAATATGGAATAGACTTAGTTTTTGCGAACTTGCCAGGTTCTTATGGCCTGGATTGGCCACTGTTGGAAACAGGATGCTGGGCTTGATGGACCCTTGGTCTGACCCAATATGGCTTGTTCTTATGGACAACTGGTAGCTAAGGAACAAACAGGAAAATGTCCTGAAATAGCCCAACCAGAGCTGGGATTTCAACCCAATCAATATTCTGTATCATGACGAAGTTTGCTGTCCATAAGTACTTCCCAAGGAACTTGACAGAGCTTGAACAGTTGTATAATGATCTACTGTTGACCAATCTAGATATATAAAGTTGGAAGAGATACAGCTGTAATTGTTGCAAGAGATGCTTCCACTAAGAGGGGTGAGGAGTTCTCTGACAGATTAACATTTTTTTTTTTGGATATGTATATATTTTGACTCTCGATTAAAACATTTTTGGATCTGAAAAGTGCAGAGTAGGATGTGATGCTGAATTGGAAAAATAATAATCCCCCCCCCTCCTCATTTAAATGCATAAATGTTTGATGTGCTGCCAAAACAAAATGTGAAAAATGTTTAAGGGGTTGTAGACGTTTTATAGCCACCATCAATATTCATGTAAGTATGCGTGTGTATAGATATAGATATATAAATAGTCAAATATTTAGCTGCTGGCCAGCAAGGATAATTGTCCAGGCAAATTTATCCAGGTAAGTTTATCTGGCTAAACTTGGACTGCTCTACAGTTCCCCTAAATTTATCTGGCAATGGGAGCAACCTTAGGCCATTTATTGCATGAAAATCTTGTGTTAAATGAAGCCTGGAACCATTTATATTAAAATGAGCTCATCAGCATGCAAACACATGGAAATGAGGTCATACCTTATACTATGCTAATCAAGTAACATGGCTTGCTGAAAAATCTATATGCCAAATTATGTGACTAGTAATTAGCTACAATTCAAGTGTTATAGCTTATTTAGTTCACAACTTGATTTACCTGTGGTGGACCACTACCACTTTTAAAGGCGCCACTTCAAAGTAATAAAAACGTTCAGGGTTCTGCATAGACTTTCTTGCCTTTCCTCTCCTTCTCCCCCCCCCCCCCACCCCCGCTACCCTTGCAAGTGGCCCATATCCGTAAAAATAACAAAATCAATTTTAAAGAACAGCACAAGCCCTGCCCACACCCCAACCCTACCTCTTCACACACAAAAAAAAAAAATGCCCCGGAGGCCGGTTAGCCAGGCACCCCCCACCAGAGCTCCTATTTTTAGAAAAACTGCCGACTGTCCAGTGGACCACCCCATCCATGCACAGTCTTACACCTAAAAAGGATCCCGGCTGGTCTAGTGGACCTACAATTCCCATCCCCAACCCCCCCCCCCCCCTTTGACTTGCAAAAATGGAATTGGTGGTTCAGTGGGGGACCCAGAGTTCCCCCTAGACTCCAAGCCCCAGCAGCAGCCATTTTCCAAATTGGTACCACCCAGCCTTTGCCCCTATTATGATGAGAAAGGGCTGCCGCATGGGCCCAGGGTGTAGGTGCTGCTCCGAGCCCCCACTGGACCACTAATGTCAGTTTTGCAAGTAAGGGATAGACTAGGAAGGAGTCCAGTAGTGAGATGGGGATAGTCCACCAGACCACCAGAGCTTTTTTTTTTTCCAAAAAGGGAAGGGTCCAGGAGGGCTGGGGCTATGGTGATGGTCCCAGCCCCTTGGCCTCTGGAAGCTGGGTTTTTTGAGTGAAGGGGCATGATTGGGGGTGGGGCGGTGCTTGTGTCATTTTTTTTTTTAAGTGTTTTTTAAATTAAGTATTAACACTAATATTCAACACCATTCAATCCAGTAACACCAGCATGATAGGTGTATAGGTGTGACTTTACAACCATACACACCTCAGCAAACACTAAGATCTCTAAGTAAAGGTCTATTGACTGTTCCCTCAATATGGAGCACAGATCTGACGCCAGTAAGAGACCGTATGTTTTCCATAACAGGTCCAAAGCTATGGAACGCTCTACCTGAGATGATACATTTGATACCAGATAGAAACAGTTTTAAAAGTGAGCTAAAAAAAATGGCTATTAAAAATGCATATAACTTTACTTAAAACATCAGAAAGTGGAGAGCTACGAAAAAAAAAAAATAAAAGGAGAAAAGATACTAAGTGAAGCATAAGGAATACATTTTAAAGAGTGAATTTAAGAATCATTTCAACGTACTGACTAAATTATATTTTATTCTCTGTACTATCACATACTGGAACGAATGCCTACAGCCGATTAAAAACATTCTCTCAAACCTCAACCTAATATTGAATGACAATAAAACCGAAATGCTCATTGTCTCCCAGGATCCCCTTACAATCTCATCAAACCTCTCTCCTCCGAACTCAAATAGCAAGTTCTCACCCGACGTCAGAGACCTTGGAGCCTGGCTAGACAACCATCTAAACCTAAAAAAGTTCGTAAACACTACCACTAAGGACTGCTTTTACAAACTGCAAGTCCTCAAAAAACTTAAAACCCCTCCTCTACTTCTCGGACTTCAGGCTCGTACTGCAATCCATCATACTATCAAAGCTCGACTATTGCAACTCCCTTCTGCTAGGTCTACCCTTCAACACCATCAAACCATTACAGATGGTACAGAATTCCGCTGCTAGAATCCTCACAAGTTCTAACAAAAAAGACCATATCACCCCAATCCTTCGTAACTTACATTGGCTTCCCATCAAACATAGGATACTCTATAAGATACTCACAATAGTACACAAAGCAATATACAATCTGGCTCCTATCATGCTAAGCACTCAACTTCAACCGCATACATCTTCTAGACCAATTAGAAGCGCATACAAAGGAACACTGCATGTCCCACAAGTAAAATCAGCATTGAGCAAACGAGCATTATATTCAGCTGGACCCCACCAGTGGAATGCTCTCCCCCCAGATCTAAGACTAGAACCCAGTCATCAAGAGTTCAAAAAAAGACTGAAGACCTGGCTTTTCCAACAAGCCTTCCCAGATTCTCAATGATACTTAGACAGGAGGACTTCCTAAATACTAGGTATCCCTAAATTATCGACACCTCACCGATTCCTACTATCAGGACTCCACAACTGCTCAATCAATTTTTGAATCCATAAGTTCACTATATTATTCTTATTGTATCTATATGGTAGATTTGACAGGTCTTCTCTACTACGTTAAATAGTTAAATTGTATATACATATTATATTATATTTATTATTACTATGTTAAATTGACATCCGGTTTTATTGTTCCTTATGTTCTACAGTACTATGTAAAGCCCCCATCCGCTGTTGGGCAGTTCATCGTTTTATGTAAACCGGAGTGATTTGTAATTCCCACAAGAACTTCGGTATATAAAAATTAAAAATAAATAAATAATAAAATACTACTTGTCTGTGTCCTGGACTGTTAGTCAAATAGATTGGAACATTTAATTTGATAGATGTTGTTGTCTGTTTATGAACACTACCTTTTTATCCAGTCATTATTTGTTGATTTATATCTATATATGTTAATTTTGTAAACCGTTGCGATTTTGATATGGAATGATTGTTTAGAAAAAGGCTAAATACAATAAATAAATAAATTATATTTACAACTGTAGGCCATGTGCAGTGGCAGGGAGTAGGCAGGGATCTATGCAGACCCCCGGGATTCCTTACTATTTTTGAGGGGGTACTTTCTTGGAGCCATCAGCCACTTTTATTAATTGTGGCCCCACATTCCGGGGACCAACATTGTGCTTTCATGGGGGGCATTCGCTGCTGCGGTATTTTTCCAAGTCTCAAAATACTGTAGGCCACGATATTTGACTGTGGGGAAAAATATTGTGGGAGTCACAAATCTGCAGGGTCATTTACCATGGCTTTGTCACCTTAGCTGTATTGTACCCTAAGGGAAAAATACCACATCTTAATGATTGACCCCTCTATTAGCTGGATAATGCTGAAGAGTATTATTTATTCAGCTAACTTAGGCCTGGATTTATCAAAATGCACTAAATAAATGTGATAGAAAAAGGGGTGTGTTTTATGGTAATAGGCAGTTAGTGCTTCACATAGGTATTAGCATAATCTTAATGCAGATTACCATATTTAGTAATTTTAAGCTCCTGGAGAGCCAGCCTAGCTATCAGGGCTCTCCTACAACCACTATTGGGGGGGGGGGGGGGGGGGCGGGGAGGGGGAGAGAGAGACTAGCCATAATGCCCTCACACTAGATAGGTATTTATATCTCTATGGGAGGCCCACCTAGTAACTCGAGGTGAGGTTTAGGTATTAGTGTAGGGTTTAGGGATCATTTGACATTCAAAGTGAGACGTACAAACAGAACAGTGCTCTCTTGTGAAGATTTGATGACCTTCGGAGTGAGGAAACTCATACAATGATGAGGTTTATACAGTGTTCTCTCAACCTAGCTTGATGGACTCTCTACCTGGGGAACACAAGAGAGCACTGTTCTGTTCGTATGTCTCACTTTGAATGTCAAAGTGGCCCCTAACCCCTACACTAATACCTAAACCTCACCTCCAGTTACTAGGTGGGCCTCCCATAGAGATATATATACCTATCTAGTGTGAGGGCATTACAGCTAGTCTCTCTCTCTTTCTCTCTCTCTCTCTCCCGCCCCCAGTGGTTGTAGGAGGGCCCTGATAGCTAGGCTGGCTCTCCAGGAGCTTAAAATGGCATTTGCGAAAACATCGCAACTCACAATAAAGCCCTATCACACGGCTTTACGCAAATGAAAAAGGTGTAGTTAAAATTCACGTTAAAGCCGTGCGATATGGCTTCGCAAAACTGTGAGCCCAGCCCACTTGGCCACAAATCCCACCCCAATATCCTCCCCTTTTCTCATTTGCATCGCACCATGCATTATGGTGCTTTCACATGCGTTAATGGCGTTTTTGCATGCGAAAATGCCATATAGCACTTTGATAAATGACCCCCTTAGCTAGATAACTAGTTGTGCCCTGGAATGCTCCTGCCTTGCTTGTGAGTTAGCTGGATAACTTTTTAATCAGAAAACATTATCCAGCCCTCTCAGGGCCTCTGGGCATGGCAGGATTTTCAAGTCCCATTTCATCTATCCAATTAAGTCAGACAACTGGCACTGGATATTGGCCTCATATAATAATACATCTATACATATCTCTGTCTGTCTATCTATTAAAATGTGGAGGTCCACCCTCGACGAAGGCTACAGGTGTAGCTTCCATTGATGGAGTTACTCAGCAGGAAAGCTTATTTATCTCTTTTAAATCCCAGTCTCTGCAGGGCTTTTTATCAATACAATATAATAGGCAAACATTGTGGCAGAATTGCTCTCCCCCCCCCCCCCCCCAAGTAATAAAGTTCAGTAAAATAAAAAAAACTGCTGTAGCAAGCTACTTTCTCCCTCCGTAATAACAGTTAATAAGCTGACGTTGTGGTAACACTGCCCCTTCTTACCCCTCCTCTTCCACTGGGATAAACATAGGGTATAACAGGCTCAGTAGATCTTCTCAGTAATGAGGTTCATTAAACAAAGGCTGTGGCAGAATTGTTCTCTCTCGGTAATAAAGTCCAGGAAACTGGGGTTGAGGCAGAACTGCTCTGCAGAGCTTTGCAGCAGCGAGTTCCCAAATGCTGCCGCAAAGCTTCCATCTCTCAGTGGTAAAGTTCAATAAGCAAATGTTGTAGGAGGCCTACTCTCTCACTCTCTCTCTCTCACTCTTCCTCCCACAGTGAAACAAACTCAGGATTTTAACAGCCACTGCAGGGCTTCTTAGCAATGAGGTTCAAAACAAATATTGCAGTAAAGTGCAATATGCCAGCATTGCGGCAGGCCTGCTCTGTCACCCCCTCCTCCCACAGTGAAACTCAGTAGAAAAAGGCTTTTATCTATTTCCATCTTCACACCCTCTGTTTTTTCTGCTGTCATATTCTCTAATTTCCTCTGATTCTTGCTTGCTCTGCTCTGGTGAGAGCTGATTAAGCAATTATCCTCCGTCACCGCTCCTTGCAACTCTGGTCCCTCTCACCTGTATACCTATTGAGCTTGCAGTCCTCACCCACCCTACTCTCAGGGACTCCATGCTCAGAGCACCAGGGAACCGGGAAAATATATTTCACTGCATTTCTTTCTTTGCTTTTGGGGTACCTTGGCGTATACCAAACTCTTCCAAGCCACATTGTGGGGGCTTTAGCTGATATAGTAGCTGGAATGGACATCCCTCCCTCACCACAATATAGAAAGGTATGGAGAGATCTATGTTTTGTTTTTTTTTTTTAATCTCTGTCTATCAGGGTCATTCATCAAAATTCATTATGTCATTAGGGCCCTAACACCTGCGATAGTTATTGCAACATGAATGCAAAATTTTTGAATGTATTCAAAGGGGTGGGATCAATGAAAATCATTATTGCTGAAAATAACTACACCTTTTTTCCAGGCATTAAGCTGTACAATATGCCCAAAGCAGATATTGCTAATTCTAATTGCAGATGGGGGGAGGGGGGGGAGAGGGAGAAAGAGTGAGAGAGAACCTCTAGGGTAGCACACATAGTAGACAACTCTTTATACCACTACAGGGCCAGCTATTAAATCGAGGTGAGGTTTTGATCTAGGGTTTTGGGGCCAGTTTTACATGCACAGTGAGATGTACAAATAGCACAGTTCACATCAGTGGAGATTTGACGTGATTTGGATTGAGGAAAGGTACACAAAGATGAGATTTCTACAATGTTCTTTCGCCCTAGCTTGATGCACTCTCTACTTGGGCACTATCAAGTTAGGGTGAGAGAACATTGTAGAAATCTCATTTTTGTGTGGCTTTCCTCACTCTAAATCACGCCAAATCTTCACTGACGAGTACAGTGCTGTTTGTACTTCTCACTGTGCATGTAAAGCTGGCCACAAAACTGTAGACCACCACCAAAACCTCACCTTGAGTTACTAGATGATCCTCCTATAATGATATAAATAGTTGACTACTTTGAGAATCTTATAGTCTCCCTCTCCCTCCCTCCTCATTAACTTTAACATTCTGATAAAATACCTATGCAAAGCGCTAAGATAGTGTGCAGTTCAGTAACATTAATATTATCATAGCCATGCCCCTTTTCCTTATCACGGGTGGTATTCTAGTTATATATTGGTCTTATCAGATGAATCTTATCAATATTTTTGGTTGACCAGAAGATTGGATCAGTGCTAGACTTAGCATATTTCGATTTAAGTAAGGCTTTTGATACAGTTTCACATAGGTAACATAAATAAACCGAGGATCCTTGGTATGGGGCCCTAAAGTGAGTAGGTTAGAGACTCTCTGGATGAGAGGGAACAATAAGTAATGGTACATGGAGTTGACAATACTATTGGTATGTTACAAGGATTGGTTTTTGGACCATTCAGTTAAACATTTTCATATGTGATATTGTGGAAGGACTATTGGGAAAGGTTTGTCTTTTTGCAGGTGATACCAAAATGTGAAACAGGGTAGACATTCAGGAAAGTATAGTAAACATGAGGAGGGACTTAGCAAAACTTGAGGAATTGTCTAGAATCTGGCAGCTAAGATTTAATGCTAAAAAAAATTCAGTCATGAATTTTGCTTGCAAAATCCCAAGGGAGCCGTATAGTCTAGGAGTGAAATTCTTCTATACATGCAATAAGAGCATGATCTTGGGGTAATCATATATAATGATCTCAAGGTGGTTAAAACAACAGCAAAAGCCAAAACAATGTTTGGGTGCATAGGTAGAGGAATGGTCAACAGAAAAAAAAGGTGATATTGATTCTTTATAAGTCCCTTGTGATGTGAAAAGAACAAAAAGACAAGACCGATGCCTTGGAAAGTAAATTTATTCTATTGGATTCAATTTGGAAATGGGAACGCCCATTTTTATTCTTTTCACATCTGTGGCTATGCTCGACCGACTTCCGTTTTGCTTTTTAAGTCCCTTGTGAGGCATCATTTGGAATACTGTGAACAATTCTGGAAACCAATTCTTCAAAAGGATCTAAACCAGATGGAATCAGTACAGACTATAAAGGAAAGGAAGGGAGAAATGATACAGACATTAAAATACCTCTATGGTATCAATGCACAGGAGGCAGTACTCTTGCAAAGGAAAAGGAGACTCTGGGTGGAACTAGGGCTAATGGGATGAAGGTGAAAAGGGGGTAATCTAACAAAATATTTCTTTACAGAAAAGATGGATGCATATAAGAGCATAAGAAATGTCATACTGGGTCAGACAAAGAGTCCATAAAGCATAGCATTCTGTCTCTGACAGTGGCCAATCCAAGTCACAAGTACACTGCAGGATCCCAAAGAGTAGAGCTAATCATTCTTGCTCATAACCAGGGATACCCAGTGGTTTTCTTAAGTCTAAATAGCTAGACAGAATCTGAATTCAAGAAAGCCTGAATTCAAGAAAGCCTGAAGCATGGGACAAGCACAGGGGTTCTCTGAAAGAATGGTAGGGACTATAGAGGTGAGAAGGTGGTTGGCCAGACTAGAAAGGCTTGTAGATAAATGGCTACATTGATGGATTATCTGATATGAACATATAACCTGTGATCTAAACTCAGTTGTTTAAGGAATCAGAGGTTTATGCCTTCTCAAGTTTGATTTATTTGTTTATTTATTTGGAGATTTTTATATACCGCGGTACGTAAAGGTCTACATCACCTCGGTTTACAGTAAACAATAACTTAGCACAAGGCTTTACAAGTAACCGGTTATACAGTAAGTGAACAATAAATAGCAACAGGTTTGATATGTTTTTATTGTATGAGCAATAGTATATAAAGGGTTAACCGACCATATAGTCTTGTTTTAAATTTCTGATTTAATAGAGCAAATTGCTCATTACAAAATTTATACAAGCATTTCTATGATAACTCAGTTAACTGCATTTGTGAAACATACATTGTCAATTAACTTTCCCCAGCTAGAAGTTATTAAGCCTAAATCTGCTGCAGTAGTAGGTATGCTCTCCTGGAAGGTATCCAGCTGTATCTCTAGTGGGAAAATAACAGGTTATTGCCAAGGTTTCAAGCATAACCCCAAGCACTCATAGATGCCTCTGTAAGCTATGCAGGTAGGAATGGGGTAAAGATAGCATAACTCAACAGGCTGATGTGAGACTGGCAAGGTCCCCACAGTAAATGTAGCAGGGCTAGGCCTAGCTTTAAATCCAATCTCAAAGCTTACCTAGAGATTCATGGAAAAGTATTGTCAAATTTATGCACATAAAGTTCAAGGAATGGCAGCAACGAACAAGGAAAAGCTCCTCCAGCAATGGAATATGGAAGAGGTTCTGCAGACTGTAAAGTCCAAAGTCTTTTCTGTATTCAGGACTTCATACATATGTAGATGCATAAGATCCAAACGTTGATCTTGTTTGGATGTTACCACCATCCAGAGATATGGAATTGTTGGGCTCCTGATATGACTTCATCATAGTTAGTACTTATACACATATTCACATATAGGATTATGAAATGAATTTCTCTCGAATAATTCTTCCTTCATAACCAGATACAAGGCCAAAGTCTGTGTCCAGGATGTACCAGCAAATTGTGAGGTACAGACAGATGTTTGATAAGAAGAACAATGGCAGTTTCTTCTCTTCTGTGTAGTTCCCAGGCATTGAAACTGTAGAGATCATCATGTAGTTTGAAACTCCATTTTCTGTTGCTTAGTTTTGTTCAAGCCTACAGACTTCGGTCCAGTTGCACATATCTTTTAAAGTGACTGGCCTAATCCCTACAGGCTGTATGGTCTTTTTCTGGCTATTTTTATATATCTATCTATATATGCCTATGTATTGCTTATGTTTTTCATTGACATAGTACAACCAGAAACACACAAAACAGTCCCTGCTCAAGATGCACAGACAAAATCAAGGGCATAATTAGAATGAATCAAAACCATGTGGATTACTAGGTGGAATTAATAATTGGCTGCAAGAAATCAGTCTCTACTTTCTAAAATAACTATATAAGAAAAGCAGTAAATGGGTGGATGAGCATGGGGCAAGGAGGGTGGGACAATAAGACAATGTGAACATGTAAGCAAGAATTGATTGTTTTGCAAATTTAAAGCACTCCTATCTACACAAAATAATGTATTAATGGAATTTAGGACCCCATATAGTAAAGCATATTAAACACATTAGTGTGTATTTACTAAAGGGTGTTAAGCAGTAATGAATCAGTGGCAATAATGGACACGTGCAATAAGGAAAAGTAGCCCCCCTCCACCCCAACCCAAGAAAAGAGGCATGTAGCCCTGAAACCCTGGCACCCCTCCCGTGCAGTGTTCATGCTCCCTGAGATCCCCAGAAGTCTTTGCAAGTCACCAGGAAAAGCTCATATTTCAGATACTTCAACCAGAAAGAGTGTGTGTCCCCTCCAAGACTCCTGGAAGGTACCATAGTTTGTGGATATAAGTCCCAACATCATCAGGCTGTTAGTCTGCTGGTACTCTGAACCAAAGAACTATACCTCAAAGTGTAAACTTTTTTGGCTTTCTGAAAAATCATGTAGCTTAATGTGGTTTATGGCAATTCATTTGGGAGAAATTTTCATAATGGCTGTAGTGCCCCTAAATGAGGTTATTAAATTACAAGAGGATTGTGAGAAAGTGCAAGAGAACTTTGCAAAACTGGAAGACTGGATATGCAAATAGCAAATGACATTTAAAATGGACAAGTGCAAAGTGATGCACATAGGTAAGAGTAATCCAATTTATAGCTACACAATGCAAGGTTCCACATTAGGAGTCACAATTCGGGAAAAAGATCTATGCGTCATCGTTGATAACATGTTGAAATGATCTTCTGCTCATTGTACAACAGCAACCAAGAAAACAAATAGAATGCTAGGAATTATTAGGAAAGGCATGGAGAATAAAACAGAGAATATCATAATGCCTGTGTATCACTCCATGATTCAAGCTTGATCTTGAGTATTGTGTGCAGTTCTGGTCACCACATCTCAAGAAAGATATAGCAGAATTTAAAAAGTTACCGAGAAGAGAAATCAAAATGATAAAGGGGATGAAACAATTCACCTATGAGGAAAGGCTAAAGAGATTAGGTCTCTTTTGCCTGGAGAAGAGACAGCTGAGGGGAGATTATAGAGGTCTATAAAATGAGTGGAGTGGAATGAGTAAATGTTAATCGGTTGTTCACACTTTCAAAGAGTACAAAGTGTTATGTTATGTTTGAATTTGGTTTGTGGGCCCTTGGGTTGTGGAGAGAGCTGACTCCACCCACAGGGAGGAGCCCTGAAGGGATTCTCCATGACAGGCGGGGTCTAGCAGTGATGGACACAGGAGTCAGAGAATATTTATTATACAGCAAAGCGAAACTTGAGGAGCAGGTTTGTAAACTCAGTCCTGGAGTAGGAAGACCTGGGATGGATTCTCCAGTAGTGGTCCGCAGAGTGGGGTAACCCGGGGAATACTTGCTCTTGGTAGGCTTTGTATGTTGTAGCTCCGGTAGTGGTCCGCAGCATGGGGTAAGCCGGAGATAGATGTTGGCAATTAGCACAAGACAGCGTGGATCTGGTAGTGGTCTGCAGAGCAGGGTAACCCAAGGATTTACACAGCAAGATGGAAGCAGTAATGTAGAGCAGGTCTTGTATTCACTCTGTGGTGTTGCAGTAGAGAGTTCGTAGTAGTAGCAGCAGAGACCCAAAGCAGGAACAGTGAAGGGTCGTCTGAGGAAGCTGCGAGAGGAACTCAGATGGTGAATGTGAGACAGGAGGATACGGCTCTCCGAGGAGCAGATAGCCCTGAGTGCAGAAAGGCCCCCGAAGAGTTGGTACCTGAGTCACTTAGTCTGGAACACAGGAACAGCAAGGCGAAGCATCTCAGAGGAAAGGAATTGAGCAAGATGGAATCCTTGCTAACTCGTAGGTAGGAAAGTCCGGTAGGCTTAAATACTCGTAGGCAGTGACGTCATGCGGAGGGGACGCCCCCGAGGTTCCTGCCATGACGTGCATAAGAAGGAGGCAGGCACGCACGCGTGCCCTAGGTCACACCAGATTCAAGATGGCGACCGGGATCGCCCATGCCGTCCCGGGAATGCCAGGGAGGTTGGCGTGCAGAGGCAGGGGCGGCCATCTTAGCCAGAATCAGAGCTACTGAGAAAAATGAGGTGAGCAGCAGAGGTTCCAGCCATCTGCGACCGGGCACAACACACAGACTGTGGGTCACAATGAAATTACTAGATTATACATTTAAAACTAATAAGAGAAAACTTTGTTTTACTCAATGCATAATTAAGCTCTGGAATTCATTGCCAGAGGATGTGCTAAAAGCTATTAGAGTAGCTGTGTTTAAAAAAGATTTGGACAAGTTCCTGGAGGAAAAGTCCATAAACCATTATTAAGGTGGAGTTGCAGAAATCCACTTTTTATCCCTGGGATAAGCAGCATGGAATCTATCTACCTCTTGGGAAACTGCCAGGTACTTGTGACTTGGATTGGTCATGGCTGGAAACAGGATACTGGGCTTGATGAACCTTTGGTCTGATCCAATATGGCAAATCTTATGTACTTTTCCTTTGAAAATGCACTTACTGTAATGCATCAACAGAAAGTACACATGAGACTTTCAAAATGAAAGCCCTGTGCATACTTTCTTTCCTCAGAAGTTTCTCTTTCCTTCCTCACTCCTTTTTTGATGTAAGTAAGAAGTATAGATACTTTTGCCCATTATGAAGGGTGAAAATTTTCAGTGGGCATTTTACATGCGTAAACAGTTGTTTAGTGTGAAAAAGGCTTTGGAAATTGTGTCCTTAAATATTAATGAGCTGCTTTGTTCATATTTGCATACAAAACAGCTCATCAATATTTTGCTCACTTTGTTAAATTTGTCATTATCAATAACATGTTGCATTAATACTGATTTAATGTACATAATGTGCCTTACTGAGCAATATATATCCACCATTTCAAGCTGTAAATTAGAGGAAAAAAAAGTTAAAGCAAGTAGCTCTCAGCTCAGATTGTTTATCAGGAGGAATGTGCAGGCATGTGGCAATAATCTCTTCTTTTAACTAAAGCTAAAAAAAAGTCAGCTGCCAGAATTGCTGCCTTCTGGTCCCATAAGCAAACAACTTAGCACCTCAGATAAATGTGCACTTCTAAAGCAGAGGTAACTGCCATGAAAATTAAATGCACTCCTTTGTGCACTGAGCCACTCCTGTGCCTTGGAAATCTTCATGTCCTTGATAGAGCTGCCTTGTCACATGCTGTATCAAGACTAGCTGAAAATCAGAGACCGCCGAATGGAACTTTTAAGTCTGTCCTGTTATTTTCAGGTCAAATAGAATTCCAGGATACCAGTTTGAAATACATTTCTTGGAGATTCAGAAAGAATAACCTCTCAACTACCTCTGTACCATTTCTGTTCATGACTTTTCAGAGCTGTAAAATGTTGACACTTATGTAATGATCTGTCGTGGCATTACTGACAGAGTAACACAGTTCTTCAAGGTAATGTTTGGTGGAACTTGATGGGATTTTATTGTGCTGTTAAAGGTAAAGGAAATAGTGTTTCAGGGAACTTCTCCTTTCTCAAAATCTAATTGAGTGCTTGGGCCTACCAAATACAGTGGAAAATTGCTGTCTCTAGTCTAGTGGCAGTCTCTGCCTTCTGCTTTTTTCCCTATGAGGAAAAGGAAGCAATGTCATGAAGGGTCCAGGTTGGTAACCTTAGCATGACCTGTCAAAAAAATAACCACTCACAATTTATATGTGTATTCCCGGGCTGGTGTCCCTATGCAGGGACACCCCATCTGAAACATATAGGGCCTGATTTACTAAGGCTTTTCTCCCAGTCTGTGTCTATGGGGAAAATACTTTTACTGTTGGTAGTTTTCTCTGTGAATTTCCTAGTGGGGAGAAGATTACAATACTGGGCTTTGTCTGTTGTCTAGATCTTAATCAAACATTATAATCCATAGTTCACAGGACTAATAATCCAATTTAAGTTTTCAATTTAAGTTTTTACTGATTGAGAATGGAAAAGTTGATAGATTAATTTTTTTTACAGATTTTGATATTTACAATTTCTTTGCACACTAGATCTTCAATACATTTCTTACCTTTTAGCTTCCAGGAAGTTAACTTTGTAGTAAAAGCTAATTCCCATTCATAATTTTGTTCCTTCATCCAATCCAGTCATGGAGGTGCCTTCTAAGCTTCCTCCCAATGGCTAGATGCATTAGGCATATGACCCAGTTTAGCTGTGTAAGTGTCACGTGCCAGGTTTTGCACATTTTCTGCAGCTACGCCTTATTCTCCTGCTTTCTCCCGTTGGGTACCTGGGTGGTGCTCGCCTGCTCCTCTTCCTTTGCTGATCTCTGCGAGATGGCCATGGGAACACCTGAATGGTGCCATTGATCTTCTCCCTTCTTCCTTTGGGCACTCCTGCTCCCTGGGAATAGACGGGAATCCATTGCTCCAAGAGGTCAGGTGTGCTGAGATTCTCTCTCTCTCTGTAAGAGACACACCATTTCTTCATATTATCACCAGAAACCTCCCCCAGAACTGGGTCCCTGTGCCCTATGGTACTTAGGCAAAACAAAACAGCTTCTTAGAAAGGGGAAACAGGAGGCAGGAAGGGTGCAAACTAGATTTCCTCCTCACAAAATAGAGGTTTCCAAAAACCATGGCAAAATAGGTGAGGGGGCTCTTTCTCTGTCTTTCTTTACCCAAGTCCTAACCCAGATTCCTCACAGTCCTTCCCTAGAAAACAAAAACCAAAAGAAAACAGCAAGGGACATACTGCCGCTAGGATGGTCAACTAGAAAAAATTCACAACGTAAGATGGTGGTAGGGACTTATGTAAGCTGAGAGTTCACCATCTAAATCTCTCACATGGAGGAGCGATCACCCATACTAATACACTCTGTTCCCTCCCCAGTGAGTTGGACCATTCTTACTAATAGAGGTCCTTCAGGGTTTCTAGGTATGTACATGCACATAAGAGAGAATATTATTTTTTTTCCCTCCGAGACACTGGTTGAAGGCTTTCTAATGATAGCATGCAAAAAGTGGCTATGACTTCTGAAACCAATAAATATAGTAATTTGTAGGTTTGTCTCCTGTCATAGCACTGTCAATATCATCATGCGCCTGAAACTGATGCATATGCATTTTATGTTCATGGAATTTATTAAGACTTTGTTTTGTCACAATGACAAATGTTGCATAAATCCTCTTCTATGATTGATATCAACAGGATGTACTATGCTATGAATGTAGATAATCTACTGCAGTTCACTTGATTGTAATATAAACACATACTCAATATCTTTCCAAAATTACAGTTCAAACAAAGATGATGTTGGTTGGGACACACTATAGTTTCTGTTTCGATATTCATGCACTGCTTCCTTTTTTATTTATGTTTTGTTTAAATAACACTTTGGCCTTACCTTCTTTCTTTGTAAGACACATGATCTGGAAAGCAGAGTTTGTAAACATTTTCACAGGAAGTATGCACCGTCAGTGATGGCATCTGGGCCTTCAGCTGTCGTTCTGGCTGTGGCTGGTCTTTTTCTCTTTACTTTTGGCTATTGTAGTAACAGTAAAACTATCTTTGTTGCTGCTTCAGGCCATAGCTTACTGATAGCCTGTTAGATTTTTTTCTTCAGTTCATCTCAAATTGTCATTTACTTTTGACTATGCGGAATGCTTCTTATCTTAAACTTCATGCATACAAAATCCATCTATAGAATGAAGAATTGCAGATATGAAAAAATACAAGAAATGAGAAGCATTAAGTCAACATCTATACACAGAATAAAAATTGTACAAAGCGTTTTGCAGAGAATTCACAAAACACAAATATGTTAGTACTGTTTATAGTGTTATGGCTATTTAATGTGATAGATTAACTGTCACTTTATAGCATTCTGACTGGAAGCATTCATATTTGTTTTCTGCTTTTCTGTGGAGATTTCCCCAGTTTCCTAACCGCCATAAAATTGCCAACAATTTGTAAATTATATACTGAAAAAATAACAGTCTACATACTGCAACAAAAGATCTGAGGACCTGACACGTGAATGTATTCAATATTGTCAGTGAAAAGTAAAATGAGTGCAAGACCTTCAGAAGTAGATACTAAAAAATATAGCAAAAATTGCACATGCGATTAAAAAAAAAAAAAGGTGGGCATAGGTATTTTTTTTACAACATGAGTTAAATTTATCACACCTGCGTTATTTTCACATCACAAGCTGAGAAGTCCATTGCTCGCTGCATTACCAACTGAGATTTTATCACAATTGGTGGTTTGCTGGCTAGAGATGAAAGAGAGAGAGCACCTCTGTAGAGGCTCACAAAAAAGTTAACTGTTTATACCATTGTAAGAGGGGCCACTAGTAAATCGGGGTGAGGTTTGGGGGGGTGGAGTGGGTTCTGCGGAGCAGTTTCACATGCATAGTCATATGTACGAACAGAGCAGTTACTATCAGTGAAGATTTAAAGTGATGTGGAGGGATGAAAGGTAAAAGAAGAGTGCATTTGTACACTTTACTCTCTACCTACCTTGTTTGTAACTAGGTAGAGAGAGCATCAAGCTAGGGAGAGAGCACATGGTAAAATCTACTTTCCTTTTACCTTTCATAACTCCAAATCACATTAAATCTTCACTGGTGGTGTTCTGTTTGTACATATGACTGCATGTAAAATTCCCCCCAGAACCCTCCCCACCCCCACAGACCTCATCCCAAGTTCATAATGCCCTCTCTTTAAAAAGTTCAAATGCAAGTGAGCCTCCACATAGGTGCTCTCTCTCTCCCCTCTCTCCCGAACTGGAATTTGCGATAAATCCCAGAATGCACAGCTATTGCAGGCATAACACACAGAAAAAAGGTGTGCATTTTGTAATTGCACACAATGTTAACCAGCTCTCATTTCCATTACTCCTCCCACTCAACTACTAATTTCGCGATGCGGTTTTTATCACATGAGTTACGCTATTATCACGAATGTTAGGACCCCTAACGCATTTGATAAGTGACCCTCTAAATTAGCTAGATAAGACTTATTTGGCTAATTTACAAGGGATATTCAGCAGCACATAAAAATTTCTTATTAATTTTGTTCAGCTAATTTAAGACCTACTATCGAGCAGGTGTATCTGATTAACTTAACTGGATAAGTCCAAATATCGGCACTTGACCAGCTAAGTTAACCAAATAAATAACTCCTCCTCGAAATGCTAAATTCCTGCCTACCATGTAGCTGGATAAGAACTTATCCGGATAAGTGGGGGCCCTAAATGTGACCAGATATTCAGCCACCACTACTAGGCTGGATAAGTAAAGACATATCTGGGTAGGTGGCGCTCAAGAAACACCAAAGCAAGCACACGGTATGAAATCCCAGACAATCAGGAGCAAATAATCTAAGGACTTATTTTATTTGCTCTAATACAGTGGTCCCCAACCCTGTCCAGGAGGCCCACCAGCCAGTCGGATTTTCAGGATATCCACAATGAATATGCATGAGAGAATTTGCATGTTTTAGAGGCAGTGCATGCAAATTTTCTCTCATGCATATTCATTGTGGATATCCTGAAAACCCGACTGGCTGGTGGGCCCCCAGGACAGGGTCGGGGACCACTGCTCTAATAGATATAGTCATTCCAGTTTCAATAAAAATGTGTTTCATGCACCTCTTGCTTTCTACGCTGTTGCTGTCAGATGATTTCAGCCATTTGTGAGTCAGTTGATCATTTCAGTACACATAATTTTACTATGTTGATTACCGCAACTTTTCTTGAAATATAGTATTGCCTCACTCATGTTTAAGTAATAGTCTCCAAACTGGTGTTCTTGCAAAACTGTAAGCACATTTTATAGTGATTAATAGTGCTCTATGTCTCTTGTTAAATGAGATCCTTGAGTTGCTCATGTGAGCCTACACTATGACTTATAGATCATCCCTATTTAGCTTGCTAGGAAGAAATCAATATTTATTCAAGTTATAAATGCTCAGTAAAAATGGATTGTTGGGCTCATAGTTTCTTCTCTGCTCTTATTATCAAAAGAAAATGATGATCGTTATCTGGTAATGACATGACTATAGGGAACAAAGTTTCTGTATGGATGGCTTGATTCATCCAAACTCGATTTGGTCTCTTGAGCATTAATGTTGGGAAATATTTGGGTTATCTTAACAACTATGGTGAAAAGAGTTGTTGATCATCATCAAAATATTTGACAGGATCTGAAAAGAGATGCTTGTAAGAGCCACCACAGACTCTTAATTTATGGCCTCCATTCTGCCCATACACATGCCTGCAAATGCTTATTTGCGCAAATGCATATGCATTATTCACCTCTGGGAGTTCTCCGATCCAAATCTGCCTAAGGCAGGAATAAATTCCAACGGAAGCAGTACTGCAACAGCACATTTCCCATTCCTATCTGTGGGAGCAATTTTGCTTTGTTTGAGAAAAAAATTAGGAAATCAAGCTACAATGAACACTAGTTCTACTCTATCTGATAATATCAATAAAAATATTTTCACAAACTTCCCTATATTTTTCATTCAAAACTTGCTGTGGAGGGGTCAGTGCTATCTTCCCTTCCTGGGATCACAGTGACTATTATATTCCCTTCCTGGACTACCCTGACTACTATATTAATCAAACTATAATAATAAAATAAAACCTCTCCATCTCTCTTATCCTAATCTATCAATTTTAAACATTAACTTTCTCATACATTTTTTCTGTCCTATCACATTTGCACTCCATACATACACGTCTCATCTTCTCTAATACAGTACATATCTTTGGCACTAGGATGTGCACTTATTTAAAATGAATGTGCAAAATGCAACGAATAAGGCCACTTTGTTTCATGTGGGGGCCCCAAAATGAATGTGGGGACCCCAAATGAAGCAAACCTTATTCATTGCATAGGCTAAGGTCCAAAGTAGGGGCCATGGCCTAGGCCCAAGCAAGATGCTGGGGAATTAGCCTAGAGCTGAGGTGACATCTAGGCCTTGGCTGAGACCCCAGAAAAATTAAAACGAACTTATTGGATCTATCGGGTATCTGATGAAGGCCAGATGCCTCAGTCTAAGTCAGAGCCTAGACTCAGGCCCAATGCCAAGACCTAACCTGGAGGCCAAATCTTGATGCCCGTACTTCAGCCCATGGTCAGTCCAGGCCCAGAGCCGAGGCCTCAGAGATCCTCTTCTACTTCTTCTTTCATTGGCTCTTCTATGCCAACTGATGCCACCCACTGGGGTCATACCAGAGTTAATTAACTCTGACGTATTCACCCACGTGGATGGCACCATTTTGATGTATGACATTGCTATACAATTGCATGGGTAAATGCACCGGAATTAATTAACTCTGGCACAACCCTAGCGGATGGCATCAGTTGGCATAGAAGGGCTGAAGAAGGAAGCAGCAGAAGAGAATCTCCAAGGTCTGGACCCGGGCCTGACCCAGGCATCAGGACTCAGCCTCCTGGTTGGGCCTGGGTCCGGGCTGAGGCCCTGGTGTTGGGACTCGGCCTTTGGGTCAAGTCCTGGCATTGTGTTGGGGTTGAGGCCACAACATCAGGCCTGGGCCTGAGCTCTGTCCTTGGCTGCAGCCTTTTCTAGGCAGAGTCCGAGATCCTGGTGACCTATCGTGTCCTGGCGTATGCAAGACCAAGGCTTTGGCCTGGGCCTAGACCTCACCGGTGGATCCCTACCAGACCTATAAGTGGGGGCCAGGGTGAATCCTGGCCCTGCATTTTTCCAGTTGGGTGAGAGGGATGGGTGGTTGGGCTGCGAGGCCATGTTTTTGGTTTTTTCCTTTGTTTTGGGTTTTTTACATTTTTTTCATGAGTGATTTGTTTTTTTTTCATATGACTGCAGCAAATCAAACATTGCACAAACCAACATTTGTGTGAAAAAAAAAAAAAGCTCCCGAAAATAAAACTGAAAAAAAGACACATTTTTTTTCTCCCTGTACACTGGCACTGTGGAATCCTAGGACTGGGAGATTTGAAGTCATATACAATCTTATGGCAAGCATGAATCACTCCCACTAACTACTACAGCACTATGTAGTACTACTTTGTCCAGTCAAATCTATATCATTTATTCTAATGTGAACATTACTCACACACTTCACATTGCATGCAACACCTCAACAAACAGTTAATCACAATGAGGTACATTTTATAACAGTAGATTTCAAGCTGTTGTCTGCATGTGGAAAGTATATGCAGACTTTATCCTGCATTTTCAAACCAGACTTATGTGAAGGTGTAAATACGTGTGTGTGGATATCAACACATACTTTCAAAAATGCTTGCCCCAACTCTTCCCTGAAATACTTTTATGCCCAATAGAAAGAGGTATGTACAGAATCACTTTTGCATGTACTTTTACATTCTGTGTCCTTCAGACAAGTTTCAAAAGTCCATTTACATGCATAAAATGGGATTTTATGCACATAAATCCTTTTGAAAATTCAGTCCTTACATATTTCCAGATGAACATAGTGTTGTACAGAAAGGTCATGTAGGAAATAACATACTAGTAATTGAAAATACAAGTGTCAACTCACAAAATATCACTTCTGATATGTTTTGTTGTTTTTGGTTAAACTTCACCTGTGCTATTTCTTTGTTCCAAGAGCTTAGGAATGGGGATCATAAGACGATAAGATGTAGCATTTTGTGTCAGACCATAGATCCATCAGACCCAGCATTGTCTCCAGCAGTGGCCATTCCAATCCACTAGGAAGCAACTGGCAGATCCCAAAGACTAGATCTATTTCTTGTTGCTCACTCCTAGAGCTAATCAGTGGCTTTCCCAAGTCTACCTTGGTAATTGTTTATGGAGTTTCCTCTTGGAATTTGTTCAAACTCTCTTTAAACAGATCTGTCTAGATGCTTGGATCACATTCTCAGCTTGATTGTACATAGAGTGAAAATATTTCTCCAGTTTGTTTTCAGTCTGCTACCTGTTAATTTCATGGAGAGCTCCCTGGTCTTAGCACTTAGTAGGGTTAAATTTTCAAAGCTATTTATGTATAAGGAACCTAACTTTCAAACATATTTGAGATATTGGATTTCCTCTGAAAGTACGTGCATATTTTTACAAGAAAATATAAGCACCTCCTTTTTCTACCTATTTTATAAACATATGGGACTGATTTTCAAAGGCATTTACACACTTAAAACTGGGGTTTATATGTCTAAATGCACTTTACCTATGTAAGTGGGCTTTTGAAAATTGTTCCAGTATATACAATTGAATAGTCAATAGGTTTTATCCATGTTAAGTACACTTAACATGGGTAAATGGCTTTTGAAAATTGCTATGTTAGCATGCTATGTTTACACGCATAACTCCTTTGAAAATTCATCTGATAGTGCATATATTTTATGCACAAAACAATTACCATGTACGCATAAATAATACCTTGATTTATACACTGAAGCAGGTAGAATTTAAGGTATGTGCATATACCATTTTGAAAATACTTGCTAATATCTCTGCCAGTTCACCCAGTCCATTTCCAGTTCATTTATATCCTCTAGTGCAGGGATTGCCAACTCCAGCCCTCAAGAGCCACACATAGGCTTGTTCCTGACCTGGAATACTCCTAGATAGCCCCTGTTTTGTACTGATAAATGTGTGTGTGAAAGCAAACATATGTATACACTTTCAATGTTCCTAAAATAGCATGCACGCTATTACATGCACTTTAGTGTATATATGCTATTTTTCCTGAAGTGACTTCTTTGAAAATGTACTAAATTTGCAGTTTCTTGTACATACAAGGATTATTCGAAAATATCCCAGTTTACGCATGCAAAAAATGCGTATGGCACTTGATTTTTGTGCAAGCAAGAAAGAGGTTTCTGGAAAGGAAAAGTTGGGATTGAGTTTGGATTTACATGCATACTTTAGATTTTAGACAGTATGTCTGTAAATCCACATGCACAAGTTAAAAAGTGCCAAAAGCAGGCTTGACTGTGTGCTTTGGAGTTTGTGTGCATATTTTCCAAGAATTTTCAAAATGAAATTACACATGCACTCTCTCTTTGAACACTTGTGGAGATCATGCGTGTAAAACGTAGGGATGTGCATTCATCCAGGACTGTTCTGGATCGAGGAGCCTGAAATCTGAAGGAATTTTTCCTGAAATTTTTCCCAAAATTTTGAAATTTCAGGAAAAATTCCTTTCAGGTTTAGTGTGCTATTTTAGATTTAATTCTTAGTGGAACGCAGGATTTGGTGAGAGAGGTGACAGTGGTGCGGCCACTTGGCAACAGTGATCATAACATGATCAAATGTAAACTAATAACTGGAATGGGAACAATAAGTAAATCTGCAGCTCTAACACTAAACTTTCAAAAAGGAAACTTTGATAAAATGAGGAAAATAGAAAAAACTGAAAGGTGCAGCTGCAAAGTTTGTGTTCAACAGGCATGGACATTGTTTAAAAATACAAACCTAGAGGCACAGTCCATATGCATTCCACACATTAACGGGCGTATTTTAAAAGCCTTGCTCGCGTAAATCCACCCGGATTTACGCGAGCAGGGCCTTGCGCGCCGGCGCACCTATTTTCCATAGGCCGCCGGCGCGCGCAGAGCCCCGGGACGCGCGTAGGTCCCGGGGTTTGTCGAAGGGGGTGTGTCGGGGTGGGACCCAATGCTGCGTTTCGGGGGCGGGGCGCAGCATTTCGGGGGCGGGACCGGGAGCATGGCGCCGGCCCGGGGGCGTGGTCCAGGCCTCCGGACCAGCCCCCGGGTCTGAAGACGGCGCGCCAGCAGTCTGCTGGAGCGCGTAGATTTACGTCTGCTTCTCACAGGTGTAAATCTACGGACAAAGGTAAGGGGAGGGGTTTAGATAGGGCCAGGGGGGTGGGTTAGGTAGAGGAAGGGAGGGGAAGGTGAGGGGAGGGCGAAACAGAGTTCCCTCCGAGGCCTCTCCCATTTCGGAGCGGCCTCGGAGGGAACGGAGGCAGGCTGCGCGGCTCGGCGCGCGCCGGCTGCCCAAAATCGGCAGCCTTGCGCGCGCCGATCCAAGATTTTAGAGGATACGCGCGGCTATGCGCGTATCTTATAAAATCCAGTGTACTTTTGTTTGCGCCTGCTGCGCAAACAAAAGTATGCGATCGCGCTGTTTTTAAAAATCTACCCCTTAGGGAATAGCCACTGCTATTAATTGCATCTGTAGCATGGAATCTTCTTAGTCTTTTGAGTAATTGCCAGTTCTTATGGCCTGGTTTGGCCTCTGTTGGAAACTGGATGCTGGGCTTGATGGACCCTTGGTCTGACCCAGCATGGCAATTTCTTATGTTATGTTCTTATGTGTGCACTAACAAGACTTAGTGTGCTCTAACGGGGAGTTAGTGTGCACTAAAGCACATTGGTGCCAACTAAACCGAAATTCAGATCTCCCCAAATTTTAAAGGCCCGAATGGCGGGAAACCAAAATTTCCTGCAGCAGGCCAATAACAAAGGCCAAAGCAAGAGGTTTGGACGAAGCACATCCCTAGATAAAAGTAGCGTTATACTTTCCCAGCTTTGAAAATTATTATCCCTAAGAGTAAGTAACTGTTATTTATTTATTTACCTGTTCCACCCCACTCACAATTCTATAAACCTCTATCATTTGCCTTCTCAGTCATTTTCTTCTCCAAGTGGAAGAGCGCTAACCTTTTTAGCCATTCTTCATAAGGGAGTCATTCCATTCTTTTTATTCAGGGCTAGTACAAGGGTGTTTGGCATTCTAGCAATGTTTCCTTTAATTTTTTTTCCCTAGCGTGCGGATAACTCGCCTGAGCAGAGTCAAAAATCTGTTGTGCAAGATGCACAGAGAAACTTTCTCATGAGATACTCGATAATGTTAAGAGGTGTTTTTAATTACATTAGGCCTAATTTAATAAACTTATTACAGTTTTACTAATGAATGTTTTATTTGCAACACTGCAGTTTGCCTTTTCAACTAAGAGTCAACTTCAACAATTCTTTATCAATATGTCACTGAACATCACAAAATTTCAAATATCTCCTATTAACTTCAGTTTAAATGCCACTTCAACTTTTGTAAACAGTTAATTTTCAGTTAATCATTTCTGGCATCTGTCTTTCAGTGACAACCATCATTTATACACTCTGCCAAGATTGAACTGTTGTCTGTCATTTTGAAACAACTTTATCCTCACAAGCATATCTAAATGTAACTCTTCCAGCCAATTTCGAGACTTTGTTTTTATAGTGTTCATCAGTCTGAATCCCCCATTCACCCTGAGCTTGACACAAGAAAATTGGTACATATATCCATCAGAAGTGCAAGGTCTCTAAATTGTTCCTCATTCAATACAAATTGAACCATTTCATTGAAAGTCTTCATCACGCCACATTTCATCTTTTCTACAGTCACAAATCTGATGTTATGGTATTGATGAATAATTTTCTGTTTAATGTCATTAGTTATTTATCGCTATAATATGATATTTATAGCTATAATATGATATTGATATCAAAAGTTTTTCCTTCTCTTGTAACTACCTCCATACCTTGTTACAGTTGTACGTTGTTATTATAGTTTTATAGTTATATGTAAAGTTGTCTTATAGTTATATGTAAAGCCCCTCCCGTTTGGGCATCTCACTGTTTTATGTAAACCGGAGTGATTTGTATCTGATACAAGAACTTCGGTATATAAAAATTAAAAATAAATAAATAAATAAATTAGAGTAATTCAAGAATGCCGCATATCTGGAAACCAGTACTGCAAGTTCTTCTTGACCAAAGTCAAAATCTGACATGTTGACTAATGCTGACATCTCAAAGATTCACCATTGCATTAAATCATTTTCAGGGAAACTAGCTTCTAGATGCAAAATAGACATTCGATGAATCTTAGGATGGAACTCATGTTGATCTCCTTGTTGTTGGCAATCTTCTTAGCAACCTCTTCATTCCAGTGCACATTTTTACTAATGTACCGGGCATGGCATTAGTGATCTTTGCTCTTACAAACAGAAATGCCTCGATGGCTGTGAGATTTCTTCGCTGCATCAGCTTGCATAAATCAGCCAGTTCACAAACAACTTCATCAAATACAAGCAATGCAGTTCAAAACTGCAGGTCTCTTAATTTCTTCATCAATATTTATTGACTGGATCATTATGCAGATATACCTGCTCCTGACAATATTCAGCCAAAAAGTTTGTTTCTCATCAATGTTCATAATGCAAAGTGTCCTGAGAGTGACTTTACTTCATTCAAAGGTCTAAAGGCTCAGATTCACAATCCAACACTTCAACTAATTCAGTGAACTCTGCTTTCCTTACAGATGACTTAGAGAACAATGTGTAAACTGCCAAAGGAATGTTTTGATGTCTGCCATTACAGGTTCATGTTTGCAAGCATCTTCCATACCTAAATCTTCCCGATGAGCAATGTAGTGTTCTAGCAGATGTGGAAAATTACAACAAAGAATTGCAGCAACACTGTTAATATTGCCTAGCATAACTGATGCACCACCTAACATAAACATAACTATTTTCTGTATGTTTGAGTTTTCTTTGTAAAATGCAATTATTGCTGCTGCTATGGAACTACTGTTACATGAATTCAAACTTACAGTTCCAACAACCACTGTCTTGTAAAAGCTTCTGTCATGTCGAAACTTGGCATTTAAGATCAGTATTTTTATAACCTATATTAATGCTCTCATCTACTGCTAGTATGTGGAAATTTGTGCTGCGAAGTTTGCTGATATTCTTAATTACAAAATTTATACTTTCAACAAACTCAAAAGCATAATCCTTTGCCAACTGTCAGGGACTGAGGTCTTCTACGCTGTGTGGTTATGTATATCTTGCATTGCGAGCTTAGAAGCATTCATGTTGTTAGCCAAGAGATCATTGTCAATCAAAATGTTTATCTGGTCAGCTTTTTCACTTTTTTGTTGAATTATTTCTTGTCTCATTTCTCAATCAGCGGCACTTTGTGTGTTTGCAGAAGACTTCCTGACTGTATGGACCAAAGTCTCTCTACAGCATCAGTGTGTACCTTCTGCTTGATATATTGTTTAAGATAATCAAGTTTCCCATCTTTTGCCAGCAGAGAAATCACCTTCATTTGCTTTTGGACAGATTTCACAAGCAACATCATTGTCAGTTTTACGATAAGATTTGACCTAGCTTCACAGTTTTCTCTGACACAGAATCTGGTAGTCTTGTATTCACAAGTTCGTTGAGCCATTCAGTTTTAAATTTTGATCTACACTTTTTCTTTGAAGACGTGGGCATTGACAGTTTTCTTAAAAGACTTTTAGACATAATGGCGATTATATGAAAGGAAAAAAATCAAAATTCCACAAATATAAAATAGACCGTCACCAAGTACAGAATAAGGGATCATAAAGTATAAATAGAAGTGTGCAGATAAAAACTGAACTGGAAACAGCAAGAAGCCAGACTCTGACTGTATGCAGTGCAACAATGGAAAAACATACATCATCATTCCTCGTAAATAAAACAATAAAATCTAGGGATATGCTATCGTTCAGGACAAATTAGGCAATTTCAACAAAATTGCCTAATTCGTCCTGGTATGGGACCCTGAAACCTAAATGGATTTTTCCTAAAATTTCGGGAAAATTTCTTTTTCGGGTTAGCGCATGCTAATGTTTAAATGTTAGTACATACTAACCCGAAATTTGGGTCCCCCCGAATTTCAAAGGCCCAAACCATGGGAAATACGATATTTCCCGAGGCGGGCTGAAAACGAAGCCTGAACCAAAAGGTTTGGGCTTTGCACATCCCTAAAAAAATCATACTATCAAAAAAAATAAATATTTCAAAAAAGCTGAGGACTAGAATATCCAGTAATTAAAAACATACACATTTTTTAAAAGTACCCAATTTTAAAAAAACAGTAGACATATTAAACAACAACCAACAATTAAAATTAATAAGAAATAAGCAATCCCCTGCTCTCCATACCTGTAAACTTTTGATTCCAACTCTCATCCCCCTACACAATGTATTACAACCCTCTCCTGGAGGCCTGTTGGCACACCTAACTAGTCAAGTTTTCAGGATAGACACAATAACTATGCATGAGATGGGTTTGCAGTGTATGCAAATCTAGTGCATGCAATCTGTGTAATGCATATTTATTGTTGTTTGTTGTGGCAATTCTGAAACACTGAATGGCTAAGTGTGCCTCTAGGAGAGGGTTGGGAAACACTGCTGTACACCACGGACCTGTCCCAAATAGCCTTACACACATTCCCCCCTTTTCCTCTCCCCTCCAATCCCAGCTATAGTCCCCTGGATAACTCATTCCCCCCTCCCCTCCAAGCTTTTCTCTGGACCCCATCACACTCATTCCTCCTCCAAGCCCAACTCAGTCCCAGCCCCCCCCCCCCCCCCCCCCCACACACACACACAGTCATTCCCCATTCCCTCTTCTCCAAGCACGGCTCTGACCCCCTCACAGTTCACACTCATTCCCCCCCCCCCCCCACCCCAACCTGGCTCCAGTCCATCTATCTCTGCTCTTTGTGTTGTCCTCCTCCTCTCTCATTCACTGCTGCAGAGTCCCACCTGCCAATGCTGATCTGCGCTTAAAAATCTGGGCTTCCTCTTCTCTGCGCCACGCAATCCAACGCTGTAATTTGTCTTTCTACAACCGGCTGCTGCCCACGTGCTTCTCTGCTATGCTGTGGGTGGGCCTATGGCTGAACTAAAGTGAGAGAGGACTGTGAGACAGGCCCAAAGAGCGATGACACTGCAGAGAAAATAAAACATACTAATAGCATCAGTGACATGAGCAGAGATCCTTAGGTGAGGCTCTAGTGGGGCCTTGTGTTGGTCGCAGCTGCATATCCACAACCAATGGGGCCGCTGCAGCCAACACAAGACATGTTACTGAGACTTGACTGTTTGTCCCTGGGCACCAATCCCAAACTCCTGCGAGGCAGATGTTAAGGTGAACGGCCGTGCAGCTTAGAGGGAACAGGTGCCCTGCCTCCTACGCACCTACCTATAAGAGGCAGCTCTTGCATAGCATTCCCCCCCCCCCCCTTGTGCCCTGCTCAGTATCCACCTCTCACTCTCTGCCAAACATCCCTCGCTCTTTGCCCTCATCCCCAGTGCTCATCATCCCTGCTCTCTCTTTTCCCATCCAGTAAAGATACGCGGATAGAGACCCCAGTGTATGCTTGTGCATGTAAATAGTTACATACTGTTTTAATGGTAAAATCCAGAGCTCTTAAAATTTACCTGATATAATAAGGAGTGAAGTGATTTGCCCAAGGTCAGAAGGAATGTGGGATTTGAACCCTGGTTTCTCTGATTTACAGCCTGCCGCTCTAACCTCGAGGTATTGATTGCTGGGCCTACGCGTATACTTTAAAATATAGCTGCTTCCACATATAAACTGGGGTTTTTACGTGTACATGTTATATTTGTTTCATATGTAAAGTATCCGTTGTATTTTTGTAGAATAGGTAAACTAAGCACATATATTGCATTGCAAATACATTAATGACGCACAATGAATCATACACTCATACTTTCAGAGCAGAGCCACGCTGTGTTTTATAAACTGTGCAGCAATGCCCTGCACAGTTTATAAAATATTGGGATAAATCTCTGTGCAACCACTTATGTGTGTGGAGTCAGTAACGAGATAGGTTTGAAAGTTAGACTCCATGCTTTCCTATTGATTCTTATGAAAATGTGAGATGAAAAGCAGGTGGTGCTACTTTGTCCTCTGTGTACAAGTATATTGTCCTTTTTCTTCTTACATGGTTAGCTCCTGTACCCCAGTATATCATGTATGACTGTACAACACATGGTGCTGTTTTGCCTCCATGAAATTGATGAGTTGCTGAATAAAATGTGAACATAAGGATAGCTGTGGTTTCTTTGCTAGATAACATCTCTTTCCCAATTCCACTGACCTAACACTGCCCCTAGAAATAAATAGCTGTGTTGTACTATGTATAGATGCAAGTAAATTATTTGATGGAAGAGGTGAAAGAGATACTGGAGCCTCAGAACTATGACATTCAGAATAGGGATGTGCATGCAGCCACAAAATATTTGGTTCAATTTATTTTTTTCATTTCATTTTTTATTTAATTTGTAATTTGGATTCGGTTCGGTTCATTTGCGAAACAAAATAAAAACCAAACAAAAATGAAACATGAAATTAGGAAAAAATTCCCAAATCTAAAAAAAAAATCCACTAAAAAAACCTGGATTTCCTGCGGCCCTAGTTGGGTCATGCCAGGCCAAAAAATAGCAAAGGCCTGGCACTGAGGTCTAGGTCCAGGATAGGCCTAGTGCCAAGGACTGGTCCCAGAACCAGGGTCCAATGCTAAGCCCTATCCTGGCACTGATGCCTTGGCCTGGTACTGGGGCCAGGTTTGAAGCCTGGTCCTGGTACCGAGGTCTTGGCATAGCAGTGGGACCCAGCCCTGAGGCCTGATTCTGGCACTGAGGCGTAGGCCCCAGTACCAGGACCAGATTCTGAGGTATGGTCCAAGCACTGAGGCCTATCCCACGGAGTCTGGCTCTGAGGCATGGTCCAAGTGCTGAGATCTAGGCCTTGGCCTCCAGCCATCTTTTCTATGTTCCAGCACCTGAAAAAAGATAGTTTGCCTGGAGGATGGCGCCAGAGTGATGTCACTTTCTCTTTATATAGGTGCAGTAGGCACCATGTTGCTGTATGGTCTGGACCAGCCAGATACCCTTTTTTTTTTTTTTAATGACGAATAAAAAAATGCTCAAATTTTTGTTTATTTTTATAGGAGGCTATTTTTGGTTTGTTCCATTAATAACAAACCTAAAATGGTTTTATTTGTTGCATTTTATGCATTCTTGAAAATTGAATGCCCATCCATAATGTATAGATGTTTTTGTGTAGGGAACAGTTCCCCTTCATGTGCAAAGCAGGTGCTAATACAGGAAAGACAAAACAAAAAATACAATATAAATGTGAAACTTCTCTAACTCATGTATATATTTTTATGTATTTTTCTACATGTAAAAATTTTAGGCACTAGAAATAAAATTATTCCATTTCTCTTTTGTTGATACCTTGCTCCTAATTCTTCTAATAGGGTTGGTCTATGTATTTTTGATCATAATTTAATGAAACCATTTGGTAACCAAAATGTGGGCATTGTTTGATTTCTTGCTTATGGCTTGAGCTCATATAAGGAGAACATTCTCAGATAGGGTCCTTCGCTTTATTTCAGATGTTGGCATCTTAAGGTCACCAACTATTCATATTTTCATATGAGGTTCCTGTATATTATACTAAATAAAGTGCATACTTTTTCAAAATTGGGTTTTTGAACAACCTAACAATCCTGGTGATATTTTGATGGCGCATTGTTTTGTTTTGTTTTTTTAATCACTTGAAAAAAAGAAATCCAATTTTAAATATTTGAAACAGATTTCGTTAGATTGCATATCTGCTTTGGATAATTATTTTTTTAAAATCTGCAACAATGTTGTAAAATCTGCATCAGATTTTTCAAAGTTCTTTACAATTTTCTCCCAATTCAATATTCCTATTTAGATCTGAGAAATCTCAAAATTTTGTTAAGTTCAAACCAGGCTAAAATCCACCTTCTTTCAGCTTTAATTTGAATTGTTTGCACATCTCTATGTAATCCTAGCTAGGGTCACTAAGTAGGTTTCCTGGAGAGTTCCTGCTTTTAAGGGTTTAATAAGAGGTCAGAGTTCTGTGTGCTTTGCAGAGCTCTTGCAAGTTGCAAGGATCCTTCCTGTTGAGGGGGTAGGAAGAGGGACTAGGGAAGGTGTTAGCAAAGTTTGAGTGATAGAATGGTGTAGATAGGTTTGGATACTATTAGGAGGCGATTCCCTCAAAAGGGAATGGGTTTGGGAGAAGATAAATGGTGTTTCTACAAGCTTTGTGGGGAGGGATGTGAGCAGTGTGGATAGAGAGATAAATCAGTGGTAGTCCAAACTGACTATCCAGAAGAGAGGGTGGGTTGGTAGAAGACTGCCTGACACTCAGTGATCTCAAATAACACAAAGGGGACTCAGTCCTAGAGATCAGGGGTGGTTGTCCTTGCTAGAGAAGCCCAGGTGTAAACCTTCAAGAGGATTTTTCCTAATTGAGAAGATGCTACCTTGAAGACCTTGGTTAGAGTTTTTTAGTATTTTTGCTGCTATTCTTGGACTGAGTCCTGAGATTTCTATTATGCGCCTGCTATTGGAAGATATTGTTTAGAATTTGGCCAATACATTATTTTCTATTTTTGAACCAATCTGCTGTGTGGACATTTGAGTTCTTTCATGTAAGTCTCCCCTTGGGCCTCCCAGACGATTTCTGGGCCCCACCTTGCGATCCCTGGAGGACTACATTTGATCCCAGGGCTGTAGTTGTGTCACTCACCATCTGTGCAGCATCTAAAGGTAACCCCTACTTAAAAATTCAATAAATAAAGAATTAAAGGTAACCCTGAGGAAAAGGAGGGTTACATATAGTAATGAACCCTTTAATATATTATGGGCTAAATTTTCAAAAGGTTTTAGATATATAAATAGGCTTTCAAAAATTGCTGCTTTCACACATGTAACTTCACTCCATAGGGCTGTATTTTTAAAAGATTCTATATGCATAAATGGACTTTTGAAAGTTGCCCATATATATGCCAATTTTAAACACGTAATTCATTTAAAATTGTATGTAACAGGCACTCAGTTCTGTCTGTTACCAGTAAGCCCTGGGTTCAGTGTCAAGCAGTTAGTGCAGGATGATTTATGGGGATGATCCATTCAAATACAGCCTTTCCTTTTGTGGGGTTTGGAATGGCCATCCTCCTCCTGGTAATACTATATAGCAGCTCCCCATCCATAGCTTGGGAGGCAGTTCTTTATAGTTAGTACAAAGTACAGAGGTAGAAAGAGAGAGAGAGAGGTTAGTTTTTATTGTTTTGCAGGCCCAGTCAGAGGAGCCAAGCAAGCCCTGCTTTGGAGGTCCTGACCAGGGTCGGGAAGATCTATCTGTTCCAATCCATAATCTTGCTGGTTTGGAATGTTCCCTCAGGATATATTTTGTAGACTTTAAACTTTTTGACTGGTAGGAGCCTTATTGGAGCCTGTATAACTCCTGGGCCCAGGGAATGGGGAATCCTGTGTTTGGGGCTATACAAGTTAGAGAAGACTTGTCCCTGAAGTGGTGGTGACACGATGTAAGGAGACACTCTGGAGGTAATTTCAGATTTGAAGAAATTTAAGTTAAAGATCCAGGAGAAGGTTTTGAATGTCATTTCTTCCTGCCTGAAGAAGAGAGAGCCCTGCTTGTGGGATCCCTCCCATCAGGGATCCCATCAGGCAATAGAAACGATCTGCATCTGAAACCAAGAGTTTAAAAATTCAGCTAACTGTGAATAAAAGGCAAAGCCTAATATCAGTGAAGTCACCCATCCGGTACTTCAATCAACCCTGTGGAGAGAGAGAGTTTACCTCTGTCAGTAATCAGAGACAGTAATCAGGTATTCAAGATAGTTGGAAGGGGTGACCCAGTAATCAAAGGGACAAATTGCACCACCTGGAACTCTATTTTTCTAAGCCCTGGAGGATACTAGTTCCCTGGCGCTGGCACATAGATATTCCTGCACAGATTGAGAATTCTGTAAAGAACATATTCAGTGGTGCTGTGGATCAGTATTGTGCGATTTTACAACTATTTGCAATAGTAAAGATGTATTTGAACACTAACAAAGTGGCTCCAGCCCACACAGTATCATTAATTATCACATCACCAAGGGAAGTCAGGAGAGGAGAGTTAGCCACCCTGCACTGGGACTCGAGAGACCTCCTTTCATCCCCCAGTTGAAAGAACCTACACCTTGGAAAGGAAGGGAGACAGTACAGATAGCCAACGTTCCTGCTTTGAAGAGTTACAAATTAGTTTATGGCCTCACCCATGCTACGGTTGCACACCAGGGTAGGTTTACATTGATTTATATGTGGTTTAACATAACATAAAAATATAAGATTTGCCATACCAAGTCAGATCAAAGGTCCATCAAGCCCAGTATCCTGTTTCCAACAGTGGCCAATCCAGGTCGTGAGTACCTGGTAGGATCCCAAAAGGTAAATTGATTCCATTGATCCCCAAGTCCACTTTAATAATGGTTTATGGACTTTTCTTCCAGGAACTTGTCCAAACCTTTTTTAATCCCAGCTATACTAACAGCTTCCAACACATGCTCTGGCAATGAATCCAGAGCTTAATTAAGCAATGGGTAAAAAATATTTTCTGGAATTTGTTTTAAATGTACTACTTAGGGCCTCATTTTCAAAGCACTTTACCGCGTGCGATAAATTCGCGAATCGCGTTAACAGCTGTTAACGCGATTCGCGAATGCAAATTAGTCATTTGGTATTCAGGGGGCGGAGTTGGGGCGGAGCATATGTAAAGCGGGAACCTGTGTATCGTGTGCGGCGAAACAACCGCAGTGGTAGCGCGGCTGCTATCGCGGATTTTAACTACAACTCCAACCCTCGCGTTATGGACTGCGCTACGGGCCAGAAAAGGATTATCGCCATCCACGGTAGGTCCGGACAGCCTGTGAGAGAGAGAGAGAGAGAGAGAGAGAGAGAGAGAGAGAGAGAGAGAGAGAGAGAGAGAGAGAGAGAGAGAGAGAGGAGAGAGAGAGAGAGAGAGAGAGAGAGAGAGAGAGAGAGAGAGAGAGAGAGAGAGAGAGAGAGAGAGAGCCTTACTATAGTGCCTATGCCCTACATAGGTATTTTAACCCCTATAGGAGGGCCACCTACTAACTCGGGGTGGGGATTAGGTATGAGCGTCGGGGGTTGGGGGCCACTTTCGCATTCCACATGAGACCTACGGACAAAACAGTGGTCTCTAGTGCAGATTTTCTGGCTGTCGGAGTGAGGACGCTCACTCCAAGAAGTGGTTTGGGCAATGTTCTCTCTACCTAGCTTGATGGACACTCTACCTGTGCAACAACATGCTAGGTGGAGAGAATGTTGGCCAAATCTCCGCTTGGAGTGAGCGTCCTCACTCCGACGGCCAGCAAATCTGCACTAGAGACCACTGTTCAGTCCGTAGGTCTCATGTGGAATGCGAAAGTGGCCCCCAACCCCCGACGCTCATACCTAATCCCCACCCCGAGTTAGTAGGTGCCCTCCTATAGGGGTTAAAATACCTATGTAGGGCATAGGCACTATAGTAAGGCTCTCTCTCTCTCTCTCTCTCTCTCTCTCTCTCTCTCTCTCTCTCTCTCTCTCTCTCTCTCTCTCTCTCTCTCTCTCTCTCTCTCTCTCTCTCTCTCTCTCTCTCTCTCTCTCTCTCTCTCCAAAAAGTGCCAAATATCGTGCACCGCGATACATGGAACCGGCAAATATCGTGCACCGCGATAAAACACTGAACGAATCATCGTGCAGTGGGAAAACATCGCGTGCGGTGCTAATGTTTTCGCGAATGGCGAAAACATCGCCGCACACGATGTTTCCCCACTGCACGAAAGAAGCCTCATTTGCATTGGTAACGCCCCCTAATGCGTTACCAATGCGATATTGGAAAATAAGGCCCTTAGTACATTTGGCTATATCCATTTTGGCTTTGTCTTATTAATCTATTACTGTATATTCAGCAATTTTGTTCTTTATGATAATTTCTAACATTTTCCCTGACACTGACAGCAGGTTCACTGGTCTGTAGTTTCCTGAATCACCTCTAGAACCATTTTTAAATATCGGCATTATATTGGCAACCCACCAATCTTCAGATACTGTAGATGATTCTAAAGATAGTTTACAAATTACTAATAGCATGTCTGCAATATCATTTTTCAGTTTTTTCAATACTCTAGAACTAATACCATCTACTTCAGGTGATTTTCTACTCTTTAGTTTGTCAATTTTCTGCCTTAGATCTTCCAGATTCACTGAGATTTGTTTCAGTTCCTCTGAATCATTACTTTTAAATATAGTTTCTGTCATGGGTATCTCCCTTATATCTTCCTCAGTAAAGAATGGGTTTCAAGAGAAGTAGAAATTGTCTTGAAACACAAATGTCAGGAGTATACACTGAGTTTGGGAGCTCTGTAGGATATCTGCATTGATTATATTTACTGATGTTTCCAGAAATCTTTCTTTAGGAAATGTTTGTAAATCTCAAATTTTCCATGAATTGAGCCTTGAATATTTTAAGAGTAGCGCATAAAGCAATCAGATAAGATTAGCAAGTTGAAAGAAAATAATCTATAGAGTGAATTTTCAAAGGCGTTATGCATGTAAATGTAGCATTATATTGTTGCTATTTTCAAAAGCCTATTTATACATCTAAAGTCTACTTATCCATGTGAAACATTTTAAAAATTCAGCCTTGTGGAATACATTTTGAAAGGGGTTATGTACATAAAAGTAGCACTTTTCTAAAGCCTATTTATTTGTGTAAAATCTCGTGAAAATTATTTCCACTATATTTCTCTTTGTCAAGCTTTTTACTTACGTTTTCATTTGAAGTATAGAGACTTGTGAATGATTGTTCCTACTTGAGATAATAACTTTTAGAATCCATTTTCCTTGTTTCAGATGGCGCATATTACCAATAATACTCACATGAAGATGTAAACCCCAGAAAAGTAAAAAAAAAAAAAAAAGGCTATTTTTATAACCATATAGTCAGCACAAATATATCCATTTTTTATTCATAATTATTATTTTAAAACATAGTTGTGAATAGGTCATGGGAGTTAACTCTGGCTAGATAAAGGAAAGGCATTGGTTAATAATGCATGCAAACCTCTTCTGGCTACAGCATAAACTGGCAAATACTATGCTGATACATCTCTTAGAATATATAAATCAGTTTTCTAATTACTTACATCATGAATATTGGATTTGGAGTAGCTACAAGGCCATTTCTGTTACACAGTTAATTGTTTAAAGAGATGCCTTGGGGAATCTCAAAACTGTATTAGCTTGAAAAGTACATGAGTTTGTTGAAATGAAGAACTGGTCCACATTTATCTAATACCATTTTGTGGCAAAACAAAATACTTATTTCCTCATGCAAATATAATACACCCTTACATAAGTGTGTCTTCTAAAAATGAACTGATTTCATGCTGAATAGAGTATGACAGTTAAATGCATTCATTTCATAGCATAATCCCCAACTGCCATTTCCATTGTCATCCCTATAAATATTCCACTTGAATTGTCATGGATATATATTAACTTTTTAAATTCTATATCTGCATAAAATCATTGTTAAGAAAATGCCTGAATAAGGTGTGTGGTTGTGGGCTCCCTATTTTAAAGAGGATATAACATATTCAGAGAAAGTAGATTGAAGAGCAGCTGAGTCAGTTACAACATGGTAACCCAAGAGCAGTTAGTAACATTTATCTTGGAAAGGAAGATAATATGAGAGGATTTAGATACTGTCCATAAATACTTTAAAAGTCTACATGTAGATTAGTTAGTCCACGGGTATAAAATTAAAATTTTTGAAGGCCACAAAGCTGTCAGGTTTACAGGATATTTCTGTTGAATAAATATGCATAATATATATTTGCATGCAGTGCTTCAGTTGCATTGCAGTTTGGCATTCTGGAATTAAACACTGCATGTATAGTGGGTGCTATAGGGAAGCCAAGAAAATGTAATTTGGAGCTAAGGAAAAAAGATGTAAATTTGATTTAAAGGAGTGAGATGATTTTTCAGATTCTGGATCTTCCGCCTAGTGAGGATTTATATACCTATATATATTTATTTATTTATTTAAAGTTTTTTGTATACCAATATTCGATTGCACATCATATTGGTTTACACAGAACAGGTGTAACAAAAAGAGAGAAATACATGGAACTGGTTGAACTATAACAAGAGTTGGTAGAATGAAAGAGGTAAAAAATTAAAAGTAAGTCAACAGGGAGGGATTATTTACAAATTCAAAATAGGCAGGTTGCAACAAGTGAAGCAGGCAATGAGGGGGTGGGTATGTATTAAGGGTGTGAGACATATCGAGTACTGTATGAACAGATGTGTTGGGAGTTGCAGCAGAAGAGTTATTTGATATAGAGTGTGAGGTCAGAAATGTGTGGGTAATGTTATGCGAAAGCCTGTTCAAACAGCCAGGTTTTTAGGTTTTTTTTTTTATTTTTGGATGCAATGTTCTTAAAAAAAAATGGCACTGACCATCCATTGATCCTACCATGTGATAGGGGCTGGCCAATGGCACCGATAGCCCCTGTCACATGGTAAGGACAAAGGGCCATCAGCTCCATTTTGATTAATGGCAGCCAATGGCCTGAGAGCGGAAGATCACTCCCTGGACCCCCGCTGGACCACCAGGTACTTTAGGAATGTTTTGGGGGAGTCGGAAGGGTGGAGGATTCTAAATTAGATTTAAAGGGTCTGGGTGGCTTGGGGGGGGGGGGGGTTCTGTGTGCCCTTTCTTCCCCCCCAAAAAAAATGATAAGAAAACCACACAGTGCGCACTAACACAAAATACAAATTATGCCAAAATTTCGGCAAAAATCACTTCGATATCGGCGCTACCAAACCATGAAGAATTAGACAATATCGTTGACATTGTCTAATTCGTGAAAAACAAATGCACATCCCTAGAATATACTACCATCCATCTGACCAAAATAATGAGAATGAAAAGTGAAATGCTAAGAGAAATTAAGGAAGCTAACTGAGGGGGTCATTTCCCAAAGTGCTATATAGCATTTTCACATGCGTAAATGCCTTTAAAGCATGTAAAAACGCCATTAATGTGTGCAAAAGCACCATAACGCATGGTGCGATGCAAATGAGAAAAAGGGGAGGATATTGGGGGCGGGATTTTTGGCTGTGGGCTGGGCTCACAGTTTTGCGAAGCTATATTGCACGGCTTTAACTACACCTTTTTTATTTGCATAAAGCTGTGTGATAGGGCTTTATTGCTCAATGCGATGTTTTCACACATGCTGTTTTTAGTGGTTTTAAGCTCCTGGAGAGCCAGCCTAGCTATCAGGGCCCTCCTATCACTACTGGGGGGAGAGAGAGATAGAATGAGAGAGCCTAGCCATTTGTGCAATGATCTCTCAACCTAGCTTGATGTTACCCAGGTAGAGAGAGTCTATCAAGCTAGGTTGAGAGAACATTGCACAAATCTCATCTTTGGGTGAGTTTCCTCACTTCAAAGGTCATCAAATCTTCACAAGAGAGCACTGTTCTGTTCATACATCTACTTTGAATGTCAAAGTGGCCCTTAACCCCTACATTAATACCTAAACCTTACCTCGAGTTACTTGGTGGGCCTTCCATAGAGATATAAATAACTATCTAGTGTGAGGGCATTATAGCTTCTCTCTCTCTCTCTCTCTCTCTCTCTCTCTCTCTCTCTCTCTCTCTCTCTCTCTCTCTCTCTCTCTCTCTCTCTCTCTCTCTCTCTCTCTCTCTCTCTCTCAATTGGTTGTGCAGTAATAATGGGAGACTTCAATTGCTAGAGAGAAAATTCAAAAGATGGAATAAATGACAGTTTTATGGAACAATTGTTTCAGGAACTATTGAGAGAGGGAGCAATTTTAGATCTAATTCTCAGTGGAGTATAGGATTTGTGAGAGTTAACTGTAGTGAGGCTGCTTGACAATAGTGATCATAATATAATCAAATTTGAATTAGTGACTGGAAGGGGGACAGTACGTAAACCCAAGGCTCTAGCACTAAACTTTCAAAAGGGAAACTTTGATAAAATGAAAGAAATAGAAAAAAAAACCCTGAAAGGTGCAGCTACAAAGGTTAAGAGTGTAGAAAAGACATGGACATTGATAAAAAATACCATCTTAAAAGTGCAGTCCAGATGTATTCCATGCATTAAGAAAAATGGGAAAGAGGTCAAACGATTGAGGGTATGGCTAAAAAGTAAGGTGAAAGAGACTATTTTAGCTAAAATGTCTTCATTCAAAAATTGCAAGAAGGATCCATCAGAAGAAAATATGATAAGCCACAAGCATTGGCAAGTTAAATATAAGACACTCATAAGACAAGTTAAGAAATAATTTGAAAATAAGTTGGCCATAGAGACAAAAACTCAAAATAAAAACTTTAAATATATCCAAAGCAGAAAGCCTGTGAGGAAGTCAGTTGGACTGTTAGATGATTGAGGGATTAAAGGGGTACTTAGGGAAGATAATGCCATTGCAGAATGATTACATAAAGTCTTTGCTTCGGTATTTACTGAAGAGGATGTTGGGGAGATACCCGTTCTGGAGACGGTTTTCAAGGGTGATGATTCAGATGAATTGAACCAAATCACAGTGAACCGGAATATGGGGTAGGCAGGATTGATAAACTGAAGAGTAGTAAATCACCTGGACCTGATGATATACACCCCAGGGTTCTGAAAGAATTAAAAAATGAAATTTCAGACCTATTACATCCATTGTACCTGAAGACTGGAAGGTGGCCAGTTTAACCCCGATATTTAAAAAAGGCTCTAGGGGTGATCCAGGAAACTATAAACCGGTGTGCTTGCCTTCAGTGTCAGGAAAATTGTAGAAACTGTTTTAAAGAATAAAATCTCAAACCATTTCGATAGAAATGGTTTAATGTAACACAGCCAGCACAGATTTACCCAAGGGAAGTCTTGGCTCACAAATCTACATTTTTTTGAAGGGGTGAATAAATATGTGGACAAAGGTGAACCGGTAGATGTATTGTATTTAGATTTTCAGAAGACGTTTGAGAGGCTTCTGAGAACCTAAAAGTCATGGGATTGCAAACTGGTTAAAAGACAGGAACAGAGAGAAGAATTAATTGGTTTGTTTTCACAGTGGAAAAAGGTAAACAGTGGAGTGCCTCATGGATCTGTACTTGGACCTGTGTTTTCTAATATATTTATAAATGATTTGGAAAGGGGAACGACTAGTGAGGTGATCAAATTTTCGAATGACACAAAATTATGGAGAGTAGTTAGTTGAAACATCTTTATTAAGGCAATCAAGAGCATAATGCTTTGGACAGGTACTGAGCATAACAAAATTAAACAGTGGATAGACAAATATGGCTTTGAACTTGAAGGTTAATATCATAACATCATGTAACCAAAGCTGTTACCGACACAAATAACCAACAATGTCTTAATTTTCCTTTATAGTCCAACACTCACCTCCCCCAATTATACATTATGGGGTAGATTTTAAAAGAAGCGCAATCAGCCTACTTTTGCTTGCGCATCAGACTCAAGCAAAAGTACGCTGGATTTTAGTAGATACGCGCGGAGCCGCGCGTATCCACTAAAATCCTGGATCGGCGCGCGCAAGGCTATCGATTTTGTATAGCCTGCGCGCGCCGAGCCGCGCTGCCTCCCCCCGTTCCCTCCAAGACCGCTCCGAAATCGGAGCGGCCTTGGAGGGAACTTTCCTTTGCCCTCCCCTCACCTTCCCCTCCCTTCCCCTACCTAACCCACCCGCCCGGCCCTGTCTACACCCCCCCCTTACCTTTGTCGGGGGATTTACGCCTCCCGGAGGGAGACGTAAATCCCCGCGCGCCAGCGGGCCTGCTGCGCGCCGGGCCGCGACCTGGGGGCGGGTACGGAGGGCGCGGCCACGCCCCCGGGCCGTAGCCACGCCCCGTACCCGCCCCCAAAATGCTGCCGACACGCCCCCGGAACGCCGCGACGACCGGGCCCGCCCCCGACACGCCCCCGACACGCCCCCCTCCGAGAACCCCGGGACTTACGCGAGTCCCGGGACTCTGCGCGCGCCGGGAGGCCTATGTAAAATAGGCTTCCCAGCGCGCTGGGCCCTGCTCGCCTAAATCCGCCCGGTTTTGGGTGGATTTAGGCGAGCAGGGCTCTGAAAATCTACCCCTATCTATATATAATACGAGATCCAGTTGCCTTAGTTCTGGTGCATCCAGACCTCAGTAAATATCTCAGAAATATGTATCACACCTAGATTCTAACTCCTTTCCTTCATCTCTTAAGGTAATCAATGCTAAGGGGTCCAACTCTCACTATTAGTCTTCACCTAACACATAATAAAGTATTCAAGATCAAATAGTGTGCCTAATGGAGAGACTCTGAATATATATGGCCCAAATATCCAAAAACTTCTTTTTAGATTTAAAAAGTATGGGCAGCAATAGATTCCATAGACATCATATTATGAACAGCATTACGCCATTGCCAAAAGGCGGGTGGGTTTCCTTCACGCCATACTAACAGGATCGACTTATTGTCCTGTGACAGCATTTTTCATAATAAAAACCTTTCTCCTTCTTTCCCCACAGATTTGGAAATTCCCACTTCAAAAAGTACCAATTCTGGGCAACATGGAATTACCCAACCCAAAAGGGTTCCAACATATTCTAAACTTTTTTCCCAAATTATTTTAATCACTGGATATGTCCAAAATGCATGGGTTAAGGTACCCCTCTCTGCTGTACATTTCAAACATAGGTCAGATTCAGAGATTTGTGCCTTATAGGCCACCACTTGAGAAATAAAAGCCCCATGAATGAATTTGAACTGCATCTCTCTAATATACATATTTGAAGAGATACATTTCAAATTTTTAAAACAATTCATTAAAGACTTTTGAGATATGGAAAGGCCACCCTCCTCAGACAGTTCTCAAGATTATTAAGCTTGGTCTCTGTGGTTACTTGCTTTAGCTCCTTATGGATACGAGAGAGTGAAAGCTTTGAATATTCTATGTGAAAAAAAATTTCAAATGTTTCAACAATATCCATATTCAAATTTTCCTATTTTAAGGATCATATATAGTGTTGCAATTGCAAATAAGAGAAAATGTCAGAATCCCATAGCACAAACTGATTTTTAGGGTTTGAAAAGGGAACTCTGTTCCATCTATTGCTAAAACATGTTGCATTTGCGTAATGCCCTGATCCTTCCAGAACATAAAACCTCTGGTCTGAGAACCAGGCAAAAAGTCCAAATTTCCATGAATTGGCAGGAATGGAGAGTAATGTCCATCCACCCTCAGAAATGTAATAATTTCCCCCAAGCCCAACGCATGGATACAATCACTATTGAACTCACTAGTCCCTTGGGTAATCTATTAGAAGCTGCATGCAAAACATATCTTAGATCCAAGTTAGATAACACTGTGTTATCACATTCCACACTTGTTAAAATGGAATAATCAAATAACCAGTCTCTTATTATCCTCCATAAAATAGCTAGAGAATAAAATTCCATGTCCAGATGGTCCATCTCCCTCTGAGACCGCTTTAAACATCGGAAGGCTATTCTAGTCTTCTTGCCAGACCAAACAAATTGCTGTGTTTCTCTAACTTTTTAAAATCTCTTGAAGCAATACGCAGTGAGAGAGTCTGTAGTATATACAAACATTTGGGAAATTCAACCGTTTTGAAAAGGTTTATATGGCCCCCCCTAATGATAGCGGTAGTTTCTGCCAGATATTTAGCTTGCCTTTAGTGAGTGAAAGAAGAGAAGGTATATTCAACCCATACTGTTGTCTCAAATTGACGGATATCTTGACTCCCAGGTAACTAAAACAATTCTGGGACCCATTTTAAAGGAAAATCTCCCACCCATTTGAAAGGAAAATCTCCCACCCAATTCAGTATCTGGGCACACAAGAGCTTCTGACTTATCTTTGTTAAGTTTAAACCCAAAGAAGCTACCAAAGAAATCCATCTTGTTTAACAACTGTCTAAGAGAAACAACTGTGTATTATGACTGAACCAGGATTTGCAATAAATATCACTAATCCTGTTTTGGGCAGGGAGAGGAGGAGAAAGAGAGAGCCTCTGGGGATGTGCACATATTAATTAAAATGCACATTTCATTTTTTTCTGTTTTTTTTTTTTTTGTGTACTATTTGCCAAATAAAAAAAAAAAACCCTCAGTGAAACAAAATTTGGGTGAAAACGTCCCTCCAGTGATATGAAATGAAGCAAAATGATAGTATTTGGCCTGTACACACACTACAGAACAGTAAACTGACCTCAGTAGGGCTGGGAGCCATGCAACTTTATGGAAAAAAAAAGATGCTCCCTCAGTGCCCCCTAACCTTCTCTTACTCTTTCTTCATGCCTCGTTTTCTTCCCTCTTTTTTTTTTTTTTGCTCTATCAACCACATTCCAGATTGGAATGTCCCGCTGCCTTCTGCACATTGCCTAACCCTTCTTCTCTTATTTGCCCAATATACTTAATCCATCAACATTCAAATCACTCCCTATCTATGGTTTCTTGCTCTCCCTCCATTTTGTCACTGTACTTCCTTGAAGACACATACATACATGCATCCACCCTAAGGCCAACTCATCACACTCTCCATCTCAACATTTGACTCCATCCCTTACAAACCTAAACTGGAAATTTGTCAACTTACCACTATTCAAAACCATACAGATCATATACTAAACAAAGCACTTCTAAATAAAAATGCAACCAAAGATATATTTTTTATTTTTACTTTATTTGAGATGAGAGAATAAAGTGCAGGTCCTCGCCATACAAAAAAACATAGGGGCGGATTTTCAGAGCCCTGCTCGCGTAAATCCGCCCAAGACCGGGCGGATTTACGCAAGCAGGGCCCTGCGCGCCGGTAAGCCTATTTTACATAGGCCTACCGGCGCGCGCAGAGCCCCGGGACTCGCGTAAGTCCCGGGGTTTTCTGAGGGGGCGTGTCGGGGGGCATGTCGGGGGCGGTCCCGGTCGTTGCGGCGTTTTCGGGGCGTGTCGGCAGCATTTTGGGGGCGGGTACGGGGGCGTGGCTACGGCCCAGGGCGGTCCGGGGGCGTGGCCGCGCCCTCCGTACCCGCCCCCAGGTCGCGGCCCGGCGCGCAGGAGGCCCGCTCGCGCGCGGGGATTTACTTCTCCCTCCGGGAGGCGTAAATCCCCGGAGAAAGGTAAGGGGGGGGGTGTAGACAGGGCCGGGCGGGTGGGTTAGGTAGAGGAAGGGAGGGGAAGGTGAGGGGAGGGCGTTAGAGGATTCCCTCCGAGGCCGCTCCGATTTCGGAGCGGCCTTGGAGGGAACGGGGGTAGGCTGCACGGCTCGGCGCGCGCCGGCTATACAAAATCGATAGCCTTGCGCGCGCCGATCCAGGTTTTTAGCAGATACGCGCGGCTCCGCGCGTATCTACTAAAATCCAGCGTACTTTTGTTTGCGCCTGGAGCGCAAACAAAAGTAGGCCTATTCTCACTGTTTAAAAATCTACCCCATATTGATGTGCATGGAGTTGGTAGAGTGTATTATTCTGTTATTTCAACAAGAACACAAGTAGTATTCATTTCTGATTAATATTGTCCTGTAAAATAAAATGGAATTTAAAAACCCGCAAAATTATCAATTAAAAATACACATTTTAACAGTTCAAAAGTAAACTCTAATTATTCCTCCCACTAATACAGTCCAACCCCCATTTAACAGAACATGCACTGCATTTCTATATTTATTTATTTAGTTACCTTCATCATTTTCTAGTCCGCTGATCTTACATAAATCTCAGCAGAAAACAGACATACGTAAATACACAGAAGACACGTTGGTACAAAACACAATTCATATATAGGTACAATGAAATACAATCTAGTTTAAAAAACTTCAGGAAGGTCTAAGTGCCATGCAATCCTTTCTTTAGCACTATGCAGCAAAGGCTAAAGTGAAGAAATATGTCAAAGGAGCTTTCTAAAATGAGGCAGGTCTTTTTCAGATCTGAGCTTCTCAGATAGTGTATTCCATAGGGCTGGACCAGCAATGCTAAATATCCACTCTCTGGCCAATGTTAAACGTTATTATTCATAGAAGGAACCTCTAGTAGGTGTTGGGATGAAGAATGGAGAGAATACTGGAGAGTGTAATCGCAAATTACAGATTGAATACAAGGGAAATCAGTATGTATATAGGGTCTTAAAAATAATAAGAATTTTAAAGCTTATCCTCCACTTCACTGGTGGTCAGTGTAAGGTCATCAGAACTGATAAGAAGACCAGTAACAAAGAGCCAAAGATCAACCTCACAGCAAAGTTCTGATTCAGTTGTAGTACTTTCAGATGTGAGTGTGGTAGGCCTGTTGACAACCAGACTTTGCTGTTGGTATAGTTTTTCAAATGTGAGTATCCTATCTAGGTATTGATAATTTGCACAATTTATTCTTGGAGGATGAGGAATTTGTAGGGGGGCTGGAATTATCCATGATTTGCTATATTTTTAATTATTTTGTTTTAGATATGTGAATTTTGCATCTTGTTTAAATTGTGATCTCTGTACATCGCTTTGGGCGATAGTTTTATCTGTAAAGTGATTCAGAAATGATATTAATTAAAAAAATAAGTAAATAAAAACCATGTGTTGCAGTGTTAGAGTGCATAGAGAACCAAAAATTAGATAATTAAATTAAAATCTGAATTACAGAGGAAAGGCCTAAGGGAATGTAATAGGAGCTAAAAAGAGGCAAACCAAGAATAAAAGAGATGAAATCCCCAAAGAACCCAAATGAGCAAATAATAATAAGTAATGGTGGATGGAGTCAAAAGCAGAAGAAATATCTAGCAATACTAATCAAAATTGGTACCCATTATCAAAGCTGTGACAGATGGTATCAAAATTGTCCAAAGGTAGTGCCTCTGTATAATGCAGAGAACCAAAACCAACTGTGAATTGTCTAAAAAAATTGTTGGTTCCCAAATAGTCCTATAGCTGGGTGATGACTATGGGTGCGATTTTCAAAGCCCTATGCGTGCCGGGCCTAAAGCCCCGGAATGCGTCTAAGTCCCGGGGCTTCAAAAAAGGGGAGGGGGCAGGGCGGGGACAGAGGCAGATTCTCAGCAGATTTACAGTTGCGCCAACCTTTGGCCTTTTATAAATCATTCTTTACAGACCACAAGGATGAAGAAAACCAGGGTGCAATACATGACACATGACACAAAAAGGTTTCAGTGGGGTAATGGTGTTCAAAGCTGAATTGAGCGATGTCTGCCAGATGCTGAACATACTAGTGGCATCTTGAACATTACAGAACAAGAAAAGGCAAGATAATCGGTGAGAGTGAAGTGAGTCAGTATCTATCAGAGGTCTTCGCTAAACTATTTGGGGTAAAATAATTCCATGAAAACTTGCAAGAGGAAGCTTTATGGAGCAGCTAATTTTAAAAAAATGGTTAGACCAGAGGAGTTCAGTGATTGAGATCTTGAATGAGTTACTTGATGGCCAAGCATCACGGATGAAAATGTTAAGGATGTGCCCCAATTTATGGGTTGGCAAATGAATTAACTGGGACCAGCTGAGAGGCTGCATGGCTGGCAAGAAATCTATGCAAGCATTAGAAAGTGGATGACTGTCCATGTGCAGATTTAAATTTCTGAGGATAAAGGCATTTCTAGAATCAACTTTAGTAGAGAGAAGGCTGTCTTTTTAAAATAAATAAATAAATAAATAAGTAAAATAAAATACAAAAACAAACAGACATGTACTGGGGAAGACTTCTGCTTAGCCTAGAGGAAAGACACAGCAATTCCAGTGGGAAAATATCCTCAGTTTGCAGGAGAGAAGGCTGCACAGAAGTTTTAGCAACTATCAGTAAGTCCACCCCCCATCCTCTTAGAAAACACCACATAGTCAATCAGGTACAGTTGATTCAGCAATACCATGTCTGAAGGGAATAACAAAGATTTTATGAGGCATAATACATCCGGTGACATGTCGTTAATTAGGTCTATCAGCACGGGGATATTTATTCACATGGCTAGTCCAATAATTAAAATGAGTGAAAGTTGTGAGGCACACTGGCCTAAAGGAGCAGTGTACTGAATACAGTTAATTGGGTCATGATGAGATACTTTGTAGACTTCTTTGTGGAAGTGGAATTGACCATCCTAGTTACATCAGGAATTAAGACTCCCATCAACATTTCCTTGTGTATAGCAAATGCAAAAATTGTGCTTGACAAAGCAAAACAAGCTAAAAAAAAATAACAAAATAAAATAGCTGGACAATTCACGCTAAAAAAGAGAACCATACCAATTTTACCCATGAGAAAGTCTTAATACGCTAAACTGCGGACAATTAAACAAGATAAGATGCAGTCCAAATAAAAATGAGATTAAATACACTCAGTACACTCAAATATACTCAACTGATCACAAAGGCGCATGCTCCTTAGCCACACTCCTTTATGCATGCGACTGAGGCATGCCGCCCTCTGGTGCATGGCACTTCTGGCGTCGCAGTGTGAATTTAAACAGCTGATCCTGGTGACATCACCAGATAGGAAGCAAACTCAGAATCCAAGTGCTTTCACGGTGAACAAATTGGTACACCACAATTGTTCAATGTCTTCTGCTAAAATCCTTTCAACACAGTCATCCATCAGGTGGAGTTTAGTACAGTGATGAAATTACACCCACATCTACATAATGATGCACACACGCTCTTCCCCCTCATCCCATTATACTTATTTGTCTTTCTCTTCTTCTCCTCACGTCCCATTTCACCTCTTTATCTTCCTCCATATTGGCCTTTCTTCTGGCTCTGCTGCCAGCCCCACATGTATGAGCAAGCTCTCCCCCCCTTTTCAATGTATAGTTACATTCAAACAGGGGCAGTCTGACAGTGATCTGAGCCCCTGGATATTAAAGGTCGTTGGCCCCTAACCATCTATCTGAGGCTAGGGAGGAGTAGGCCCATGGGCCCTCAGGCACTGCCCTATTGCTAGATTGCTCAGTCTGAGGGTACCAGCACTGCAGCTCTGAGTGTAAGTTGGTAAAGGAATTTCAGTACTTTAGTTCTCGCTTATAAACCACAATTTAAAAACTCTTACACTAAACCCAAGGGACTAACATTCTATGCATACATAAAAGCAGGATTTATATTCAGCAGTGTTTTTTTAAACACATATTCAATGTTTTCTTTTTGCATTGCATTTCTGCCTTAATAAACCAACAAGCAACATTATGCTGTATAAGTACTTTTTATGCTTTTGGGATATTATATAATGGCGTTTCTGCTGATGCATTGTGCTTCATAACTGATGTACTGTATTGCAATGCATTTTTGAACTGGCTGTGATCTTTTACTTGAAAAGGTGGAATATAAAATTTTACATTAAATTACATATATGGTTTGACGTTTTCTGACTTTTATATTGCTTTCCTGCAGTCAATATATATACATCTAAGCACAAATTTTTCATTCAGCGGTCCCAAATTGAAGAGTATAATTTTAGCATCACTTTGACTCCTATCTAAATCATGTGGGATCGGTTTGACAACAGCAAGAGTTTGAGTGGATTTGTATACTCATTATAGTTTCTAAAAGGGGCCCAGATATGCACCAATGTCAGCCTAAGGGTACCTGCTAGCTGGCAGTCATGCAAAATGCACACACTAGCAGTAAAGCAGACATGGAGAAAACAATTTTGTGCCCAAAATCCCCCCCCCCCCCCCAAAAAAAACCCCCCAAAAAACATTAAAAAACCTGGAAACATTGAAAATAAATAGAATCAAAATGCACTAAAATTTCTCTTGAAGACAGTTTACATTACATGGAATGAATCAATAAAGCAGAGATCAGGCCCTTATTAAGTCAATGCTGTTCATATTAATGTACTAATACTGCAGTAAATTAATAGACTTTTCTGTTTGTTGTTGAAGAGAGAGAGCTGGAAGAATATCAAGTGACGTGCCATCAGTTTCCCTAGAGATATGCATGCACAGATAGAAAGGTCAGCTGAACCATTTATTGTAAAAATGGCGGTGTTTTGTTTTAATCTCGCTTTAATTAAAGGTTATTGGAAATATGTAGTATGCAGATATAATGATAATAAGCTGTAGAAAACAATTTAGTACAACATTTTTTTTCATTTGTGATATCCTTATAGTATGAGTGTCTGATTTACTGGAATATATTTTGTTTTTGTATTACTAATAAAAGTTGTCAACTTTTAAAATGGTATAAATCTCTTGGAGGGAAGAGTAGAAGAAGACAATGTCATTTTCTAAATGTGTTAAAAGGGGGAAGTATGATGTTCAACTCTGAAATAATACAAGGGGATGAAAAACTTAATATTATATGGTTGAGAATCAGGAAACCCCAGAGCCCATCAGGTATTTTGACTGTCCTCAATATTCAAAAGATAAATCTGCACATATTGGGTCTCTGATGTATGCAAATGTGTCTCCTGCATAATCATTGTGGATACCCTGAAAACCCAATTAGTTTTGGGTTTGAGATGGTTTTGGGTAATTATTTTCTAAGATGTCTTGGTGTCTTGAAAAACCCCCCCAAAACAATAATTCCCTTGATTTCTCTATTTTTGTTTCAAAGGCAATGTAGGTTATGACTTTCTGCCATGGTTCCTCACTCTTGTAGCTATCTCAAGAGTCTCAGCAAAGGGGAGTACAGCAAATGCACACATGCTCATTTGCTTTATCGAGCATACATTTAAATCAGTAGCTCCAGAAATGTGTGTATGGGGGGGGGGGGGGACACAGAGAGGGGAACAGTGACTTTTCAGGGTGGGAAAGCACAGAGTGGTTCTGCCTGACTGCGGTGGAGGGGGGACATCCCCTTGTCTTGAAGGGGTATCACCTTCCCTGAAGCTGCCCTTGCGTATTTGAACTGATAAAAAGTCACTTCAGATGTTTGGATAAATCAAGTAGTGCCTTACATTATTCACTTTCCTTCCAGCCCCCCCCCCCCCCCTTCCCCTCCCTTCCCCTATCTAACCCACCCCCCAGCCCTAACTAATTCCCCCCCTACCTTTATTTTACAAGTTAAGCCTGCCCGAGGCAGGCGTAACTTGCGTGCGCTGGCCGGCTGCCGGCGCGCCATGTTCCGGTCCGGGGGCTGGCCCGGAGGCCGCGGCCACACCCCAACATGCCCCTGGGCCGGAACCACGCCCATGGCCCCGCCACCAGAACGCCCCCGATGACGTGCCCGCTGTGGCACGCCCCCCAACACACACCCCAGGAAAGCCCCGGGACTTACGCGTGTCCTGGGGCTTGTGCACACTGCCAAGCCTATGCAAGATAGGCTCGGCGTGTGTGCAGGGGGTGGAAGGGGCAGCTTTTCGGGGGTTACACACGTATCTTACGCCCGTAACCCTTTGAGAATATGCCCCACTGTGTAACTATGTGTTATAGTATGTGTTAGGGATCTGCACTGATTTTTTTTTTTTTTTTTGTCATTTTCATTTCAGGTTTTTTGTGCTTAATTTCATTTTTTAAATGGTTCAGGAGTGTTTTTTTCATGTTTTCCTAATTTTGGACTTAGTGCATGCTAAGTCCCTGTTAGCGCGCACTAACTCAAAATACTAATTATACAAAATGTTGTCATTCTTTTCGTTTCAGGGTGCTCCCAAAACAAGGCAAAATCGACAATTTCATTGCCATTGTCTATTTCATATAAAATGAATGCACATCCCTAGAATCTGTTCCACCCCAGAGGCTCGTTCCCTCTCTTTCTCTCTCTCTCTACTCCACTCTATTCCACTCCTATCCTTTCCTCTCCCCTCTCCTGCCCAAAATGGGATTTTCAATATTTATTACAAATCCTGTTTCGGGCATATTACACAGCATAATGGCAGGAAAAAAGGTGTAGTTATTTCAGTCATTAAAACATGCGTTATCATAAACTCCGCCCAAACTCCTCCCTTTTGACAACATTTAAAAAATTTGCATATGCATCTCGTAATGCGGTTTTTATTGTGGGTGTTATAGTGTTATCGCGGGTGTTAGGGCCCTAACGACCTCGATAACGCCCTAACACGATTTGATAAATGACCCTATCAGCTGGATAAACTTATCCGTCTAACTCTGGAGAGATATTCAATATTGCAGCCACACTATTGAATATAGCTGTCTATTTTAATTAGTTAGCCATCTAAATTTAGGACAGCTCTTTGACCAGCTAAGTTATCTGGCTAACTCTTTTTAGTTCATTTTTATAATTTCTCAGTGCCATTAGCTGTCTTTTTTTGCTGGTTTTGCTTCATTTTCAGTTTTCAGAAGAGCTGTAGCTAGGGCACAAAAGCTATTTTATTAAAATTTACATGCATTTGTTCCCAAATCGTTGATAAATTCCAGATGTTATCTATGTTGGAAAACATTAGCTACCAGTATAAAATCAAAAACAAAGGAACAAATTTTTAAAAACAGCAGAGCAAAGCTACTTTTTTGAGGCATCTCCAGAGAAACAAGCAGTGAGTTGAAAATGATTTTATTGTGTGTTTACTTCTGACATAACTTTTCAGACTGCTGACATATATGGTTTGCAGGTGGACTATGCCAGATTTTAAGCTCCAAGAAGCTGCTGTTGCCTTCACATTCATGAGATGTAGTAAGTGTAAGCTATCCCAGTGTAAGGATGCTACTTTCCATTGTCACATGTCGGATTTTTAGCTTTAATTGTAGCTGCTCTGATAATAGCAGGGAAATAGAGTTGAACTAACTCTCTAATTGCCAGATCTGCACTACCCTAATGAGTGTGCCAGCAGCATGAGAAATTCACTACTTAGGAGTCTGCCTTAAGTTGTCTGAATTTAACAGCTTTCGTTCAAGGTCTATGCAAGATTAAAACTACCCATTAAAATCACGTAATGGGCAAGTAAATAATCAGAGTTCCTCAGTCCTGTGTAATTTCAAATAAAACTACTAAAGATAATATGAATTTAAATTATTTATCTTCAATAACTATAAAAGTCTTTCTCCCCAAAAAATATGTTTTAGAAAGTAATTTCAAATGATGGTAGCAGACATGATGCTAGTAATGCGATATCTCCACCAACCGGTAGTGTAAAGACTTATAGGAGCTAAATGTTATAACCACAAAGGTAGGGCTGATGCCCATATGGACTTCAGCCCTAATTTTCAAAATGAACTTGTGTGCCCGAGTCCGCTTGGATACTTATCAGGATGCACACACATTTCCACCTGCTGTAGAGAAGGCTGAAATTGTCCACATGGACATGACTGCACTTATTTTTGAAAATTAAAAGTACATGTATAAATGATTTATCTACCCCAGCGCCATCCCCCATAAAGCCTTTTTATAATAGATGTCAAAGTGTTTGCAAAATCTTACATGCAAACTTTTACACATACAACCCCTGCTACTTTTCAAAAAGCATATTTATATGTGTATATGCTTATAAAAATTACCCCTAGAAAAATGTTTCTATACTCATTTTTAACCTTCAACATTGACTCAAGGACCAAATATGAAATATTTTGGCAACATAGAATCTGAAGTAATTTCGCCAGTACTTCTGGTAATATTGTTGGAGCCATAATTATTTCCAGATTTTTAGAATGATGGTTAACATTATTTTAATATTTGCCAATTTAGGGCCTCATTTTCTAAAGTATCGCAGGCCTGCAATACTTTAGGGAATGAGGGGCGGGGGGGCCGAAACGGGGGGCGGGCCTGTGCTAGTCGGCAGCGATCGCACCGTCGCAGTGCGATTGCTGCTGGTTTCGCACCCAATAGCACCACCATAGAAGGTGCAGCTATTGGGCGCAAAATAGGACACGAAAAGGGCCTTATCTTTTCGTTGTCCGTGGCGTCTTCGCGGAGTCGGCCCCGACTCCTCCTCTTCCGGGGCCGACTCCGCCCCCATTTTGGTATCACACGCGATAAGGGACTTTTCGCGTGCAAAACGTCCCTTATCGCGTGCGATCCCTCTGCAAAATGAGGTCCTTAATTTGCTAAGGATGAACATTTTTTTTCCCCACCTGGATTTTTCAAGGGGTATAGAGTGAGGAAAGGGCTTATTTTAAATTCTCCTGGACAAGATCCATTCTATAGAATCACTTTTAGCTTGTAATTACTATGTTCTTCATTATAAATATGTGCAACCAAAACGGCTCTTAGGGCTTATTCATTAATTAACGTAGCTGTTTAGAGACACACACATATACAAATCCACTTCACTGAAGTTATAGTTTGAATTAAATCCCATGTTAGAATGGCAAATCGCAGCCACATCAAAAAGATCACAGACGAGTATTTATATTATGCAGACAGGGAGATGATATTATTTTCTCCTTTTTTCACCTCCCACAGAAGTGCAATTATGACCCCCCCACCTCCGTTTCTCATTCTGGTATCCTCTTCCCCTGCCACCCACTCTCTCCTGTCACATCCCGGAACTTCCCCCTTTCCTTCAAGGATTCAGTATCACAATGTTGCCCGAGAAATAAAGAGTTAACATGGCCACTGCAAAGTTGAATTTGTCACCAACAATACAAAAGATCTAGGGCCCAATCTTCAAAGATATCCAGTTATCTAAGTAATCCAGATAACTTAGATTGGATACTACGGAGCATGGCTATGCTGTTGAATATAACTGGATAAGTTCTAGTTAGCTGGAGAGGTGGGATGATTACTAGCTCTTTAGTTAGCCCCTATGCAACAGTTTACAGCTTGAAGGCTATTAGACAGGGGATACTTAGAGCTATATAAGAGAATTTAAGATGGCTGTCTCCTAAGAAACTACATTACCTAGACTTCCCAGGATGATCCCAGGAGGGAACAGCTGAGCTGCTGCCAGGCGCAATAAATAGGGCGCTCTTTGCATTAGTACGGGGGAGGCAGATGAAAGGTAGACAGACACCGGCCCCAGCCTACCACAGAGACAACGTCAGGGGGAAGATGAAGCAGAGCCTCCAGATTCCTGCAGCTATTAAGTTCAGTTGATGCCTTATTTGATTAAAGAATAAAAGGACTTTGCGCTGGCATTTAAAGAAGTTGTAACATTGAAGTACTTAGATTAACTCTGCGGGAATTCAGACGTAAAAAAAGGGAGTGTAGTGTCTGGAGAAACTCCTTTGTTATATCTAAATAAATACAAATAAAATAAACTGTGAGAAATACATGGGGGATTGGTTTCAACTGCATTACTCAAAGCATAGGCAGGGAGAAAAGTTGCTGCACTGCTGAGGGATTGCCTTAATATGGGAAGTTTTTTTGCCTGATTTAAACTGCACTTGTAAAGTATATGCAGGGAGAAAAGTTGATGCACTGTTGAGAGATTGTCAGTGGATAGGACAAATCGGGAACTGAACTACCGGAGGAGGGTCTCTGGCGGGGGTTCCTGGCCTGGAGAGGATTTGAGGTCTTGCAAGGGCTGTTTTACTGAATGGACCTCAGAATCCACCATTTCAGGTACAGGACACTGGGTCCAACCCAGACTGGTTGGCCCATCATGCCAGTCCTTTTTTTTGGGGGGGGGGAGCGGAAGCTTTGGTTAGGCCAGCCACATGAAGTTTAACGTCTGCCTGTCAGCAGGCATTACATTTCTGGCGGTAGGAAGAGATACGCTAGGCAGTCTCTTGCTTAGCACTCCTCCTTGCATTGTAGGGTAATAGCGAATAGCCTCATCTACATGGAATTTGCATGTGATGAGTGCTATTAGCTATACACTTGTTTGGACGTGCTTTTTGGATGCACTAATCCCATTATTGAATCAGGAGTTATTCTAGCGCATCCAAAGTGTATGTCCAAATGTGCGTCAAGCTATTTGCTAGGCTGAGTTCACTGTATTACTTCTTCGGCCTCATAGCTACAGAGAAGAAATACGCTCACCACCAGCATACTAATTCTATAGGCACTTCAACTTCTTAAAGCAATAGGCACTCACCGGAGCCCCAACCCCTGAGCCAGTCTACATTGTGTGGCCATCAGCGACCCCATCCAAGCCCACCAAGACAGTGTACATTTTGCCACAATAGTATTTATCAAGATTTCTTTGGATCTGCTATTTAGCAGGTCTAACTTATTTAGTTAACTTAACCAGATAAGGCTGAATATAGGCACTTATCTGGTTAAGATAACTGAATAACTTGCCCCACATCAGTCCACCCATTGGCACCCCCAAAATATCCAACTATTTACTTAGCCAGATAAAAACTGGCTAAGTATATAAATCAAACCTTCATTTGCTCTAAACTAAATAAACTACTCTATCCTGGGGGTGGTCTTGCAATTGCTTGTATGCAGCCTAACAGTTGAACTTTCAACCATCAATGCTTAATCTGCAACACTTGGTTTAGTTTAGGGCTTGGCGGTAGAAGTCAACCCTTTTTCTCCATTCTTAATCAACAAAGGTGGTAGAGCCATCAATGTTACACCCCTACAGTTGCCCAGTAATCCAGTCCTTGATTGCTGTCCGCAGACTCATGTCTATGCTGACCAAGGTGCATAGAAAAGCCAGAATTACTAACACTCAATGTGCTAACACATTACTAGCAGACAATGTGAAACGTGCTTGGTCATTAACCCATAAGAATTGTCTTGTTGCAGTGCAACAATGGGACAGGACAAATGTTTTTTCTTTGTCCCTGCTCCTACAAGCCTATAGCATTAATTGCCATGTGCTTCAGATGAGGCTACCCCACACCACAGCCCCCAGCAGTGACACCTCGCTTGCCAGGGGCTCTCACTAAACATGTGCTGCGGCCAAAACAAAACCTTGGGATCTTTCTGGCATCCTGTATGTTACTGTTAAAATATCAAGGGCCACTTCTGACAAATAAACCCCATTGGGCTGATACATTTCTTGGAAACTTTCAGCAATCAGGGGGTAATTTTCAAAAGGAGTTACGCATGTAAATGTAACTACTATTGTAGCAATTTCCAAAAGCCATTTACTGGAGTAAAGTGCACTTACACAAGTAAATCCTATGGACAATTCAATGGCATATATTATAGCAATTTTCAAAAGCCCACTTACTCAAGTAAAGTGCATTTACTCGAGTAAAACCCTGTTTTACTCGAGTAAATGCTTTTTAAAATCAGGCCCATAGGTTGTGAGATATGCTAGTCTCTAATGAAAAATATACATTTTTGTATCCATCTGTTCAGGATTTTTCCAAGGCTTTTTGACTGGTGCTGTGTGACTTCTCACCATGCCACACCCTCCTGTGGATAATGTAGGACCAGACAATGTGAGCGATCTAATCTCTATGAACATTTGCACTAACTCCACACTGTGCTTAGATGTAATGAGGTTAATTTTAAAAGGTGTGTGCATGTGTCAAACGCTTGTATTATGGGCGCACATGCCCACTTGCATGTATTTTATTTTTTACGTGTGAAAATGTGTAAATCAGCAAGAACCTGGTACTCAAACTTGAGCATACACTTTCTGACGCAAGAGCGGGACTTCCTGCTCTTCATTGGTGGGGAGTCTGACCATGCCAGCACCTTCCTGGCAGCCACATTTCACCACTAGGGATGTTACCTATCTGGTGTCTGTGGTGGTGGATAATGAGGCCTTGCTCTTCCCCATCCGTGGCCAGCCACGCAACTTGCACCAGATGTGGAGGGCCTGGAGGGACCTGCAACAGGATTTCAATCAGCGGGCATCCTACCCACCTGAGGTAAGTAGAATTTGGTTAGAGAGGTTAGGTAAGGTACTGCATGGGAGAGGTGGGGGTGGGCAAAGTGGCCAACATTTAGTGCTATATTAAATAGCTTTGTTTGGGAGACTATAAATGTTGTACATTCCATTAATAGAATAGATGTACTTTTGATGTCAGTGTCATTCTATGTAATAGAAATAGTAGGCAAGATTTACAAGCAATGACTGAAGCCTATGGGCACAAGTATAATAATGGTGTAAGGAAGTGATGCTACTTACTTTCTCTGGGATAAGAAAGCCATTTCATGCTGATACCTATAGCAATGCTTCTTGAGCCAGTGTTCCTGGGGCCACCAAGCCAGTCAGGTTTCCAGGATACCCCCCATGAATACGCATGAGAGGCATTGGCATTCATTGCTGCCATTTTCTTCAAATCTATATCATGCATATTCATGGGGGATATTCAGAAAACCTGACCGGCTTGGTGTGCCCCAATGACTGGCTCGAGAAGCACTGACTTATAGGACTGAAACCTGTGGCTTCTATTTAGAAGGCATAGATTAGGACAGTCGCATGGTTTTGTACTCCACAAAGATATTCCCACTGGTTGCACTGCTCAACAACTATACTAGTGACCTGGGGTATTGTGGCCCTTCGTGGAGGCTGCCTATTCAAGTATACTGTAGGTGCAGGTTGCGTGTGCATTAAAGGAGTGCCAATAGCCACAACTCAGTTCACATAGTAGTAACACACATTGCCACATACCAGTATGGAGGTCACAATAATAGCTAAAGAGCACACTCAATGTTCTCATCTTATTTCTTCCTACAGATTCCCCCCATCAGGGGAGAAAATTGGACAAGCTGTGAGCTCGTTAGGATGGGGCAGGAGGTAAGGTCTTTATTTTCCCTTCAGGGCCGTGTTCACAAGGTCCATATAGGTCCTTTTTCCACCACATGTGAAGCTATTGGCCTACTGCTCTGCACAACCATGTCTCTGCCTTCAGCTTCAAAAAGCTATCATTCACACATGCATCTAGACATTTCTCTGGGTCACTGGCAGCACTGTCATGAGATGTTCATTCAAAAGCAACCTCACACCTAGCTATCAACCTTTCAGGCTGTTCCCAGTCACTCCAACATTTATTCCCATGCAAATTAGAAAGGCCCTATTCCAGACAACCATGTATTGCCTCATGGCCCTAAATGCCTTGCTATGTTGACCACAATCCATTGCTACAAATCCTGTCACACACTAACTGTGAAAACATTGCACACACGAGGTTTCATCAATCAACTCCTTGCTGAAGGATTCTTATGGCTATTATGGGATATTTCTCTGGGTGAACCACCACATGATAGCCCCATAGCTATGAACTCAACTTTTTTCCTACACTTCTCTCATGAAAAGAATGAGCTCTGACAGGATGGGTGCACACAACATGATGCACAATTGTTCTTCTCTTTACATTTGATACCACATTGTCACCAGAAGAAGAGGAAGAGGAGGAGTAGGAGTAGGAAGTGGAAGAGGGGTGGAAGGAACACAGTGGTAAGGAGCTAGCCGCTGACCTCACCATCGCAGCAGCCACCACTGGGGAGGAACAGGAGACTCTTCCCCATCCCGCCCAATATCAGGAGAGTTAGTGGTGGCCATCCAGTACCTCCCCCCACAATGCACTGCAGAGCACAAGAACATCAGCACCCTCTCCCTATCCAAGTGGACCAGGGAGGTAGGGATGCTGAGACTGACAGGCCAGCCATTGCTGGCCAAGGAAGGCCCACAATCCCCTTGATCTCCACTACCACCATCTCATTCACTCAATGTTGAATCAGGCTCATTATCTGGAGCCCTCGCTTTCAGACTTCCTACATACAAACCAGACTCCTAAGTCTGCAGTCCCTGGCTTCCCGGGCCCTGTTTTTGTTTTTGTAAATAGTTCTGCTCCCTAGTTTTCCCCACCCCATCCCTTGTTTTGTCTTGTAAATAGTTTTCTAAAAGTTTAAATATTTTTAAGTAAGGTCTATTTATGGTTTCAAGATTTGTGTGGGTATTCTTTTATTACCTACCAGGTTTTATTTAGCTGGGGAATGGGCAACAATGCTGTTCCAGAACCTCTTTTCAGGCTTAAGAGGACAAACAGCAGAGGATTTCTCTAGGCCCTCCAATTTTCTTCCCCCTTCCCCTCACCCTGTATTTCTGGGACAAATCTTGGAAGGGGTCACAGTAAGGATTTTGCATTAGTCTGATACTTTAGAGCTGTGAATGCCTGTCTGGCCCACTGCTTTACCCACTACTGGGTGTGTTGCCTTCCGACTTCTCAGGCTATCATCTCAGTCCTTCCTGCCTCTGCTGCTGATAATCAGTGTTTGGGGGAAGGGGAATGAGGATGGAGAAGACCAGGCCTTATGAAGAGAGAAAGCCCCTTTCTCTCTATCCTCCTCCTCTTCAGCCCAGTGATCCTGCAGTCCCACCCCCCTGCTGCCCTTCTCTTACCAGTGCTCAAAGATGTTAAGAGTGTGAACAATGTGTAATAGTATTCTAAAAAGGACTATTAAGAGCCCTCTATGCTCCATGGACATACGATTGGAACAGAAAATAAATGTTATAGTTCAGTTCCATAAGCTAGGCCTACCTGTCTTAAAAGAGCCTTCTTAATTATGCACTGTACCTTGCCTAGTCCTGTCCATGCTCACAAGTGCTATCTGGTAAGCCCCTGCTAATCAGCTGAAGGATGACATAAGGACAGCTCTTCAAAGACCATAACAAAACTTACTTCTCTAACTACTTCCTTTCTCAATCCCACAATGAACTGGAAAAGTAGGACACGCAGGCTCATGTGCTTTTATATGACTCAGACACCCAAGCTCCCAGCTGAGCGTAATCACTCACTCCATCGCTACTTCTAGCATCGATGGTTAATACTAAAGACTAGGATTGTGACCTGATTGAAGGTAATCCTGAGAGCTTGCCTCACACCTGGAGGTTGATGTAAAGTGTAATTGTCAGCATCTCTTTCACATTCATTCAGTGTAAATAGGGCAAAGGGATGGGAAGGTGAAGGAAAAGACCGGTATCTTTCAAGAAAAGGTAGATCAGAATTGTAGGTGGGCACAGGACACATACATGAGGAGACAGATATGTTCCAAAGGTTAGTCCATTAGCTGATATGGAGAAATAAAGGTTTAGAGAGGATCAGGCTATCATGATATTCTCCATTATGTATGCAAGAGCAACAATAACATGCACAGTGTGCACTGTATGCTTTACCATCTTTGACTGTATCATGCACTTAAAATAACATCTGCTTGACTAGGTGGGTCACCAGTACTGGAAGAAGAATCACAACATAAATACCTCTGCACATCCATACTAGGTAGATGAGTAAATTTACATAGTTAGATTTGTTCTAATTAAGCACGCAATAATACTATTCATTTTAACAATATAGTCATGTATAATCTCTTGGCATAATACACACCAATGTATTGGGGCAATTTGCACATTACTACTTATGGTGCTGCTATACAGCCACAACATTTTCTACTTCCAGCATGGGTCAGAGGAAGGCGCTCTGGGTCATAAACCCAAATTCCTCCCCAAGGAGGTGACCCTTCTAGTCAGTGAAGTAATGAATGTCAAGAATGTCCTGTATGGCCCCCGGTCCAGGAGAGTGGAGTCCTATAGGAAGAAGGTATGGGCACAGCAATGGTATGGAAGAAGCTTGACTTACAGATGTGTTAGAATTGCATTTGTAGACAGACATATTTTCTGTGTTCATGAAGCTTCTGTTTTGGAATGCACACAGTACCTCCAGACCCAACACTGGCAGCCCATCCCCACTGTTCTCCCACCCTCAGTATTATATGTGATGCAGCCTTATTACTACAATTCTGTAAATCTACAGGCAGTAAGGAACCGAAATCCAGAGCCACACCATTTGCTCTGTCCTCTCCATGGCATAGCTTGCAGGTGCTAACAGTTATTACCATGACTCCTGTCAGTAACACAGGAAAGCTTTGTATACAATGAGTGGTATAACAGCAGGTGCAATATTAGGGATCGTGGAGCATTCTCTTACACATAGGAAAGAGTCCTAAGTGGATTAGATACAACAGTGCATATATGTTCAAGTCAACAAATGTTTTCTCTATTGCAGGGCAGCCACATAGTGAGGAGACAGCAGAAGCAGGACCAAGTGACTCCAAAAGGAGCAGACAGTGCCATCTCTGAGGAGGAGAGTGAGAGAGAAGTTGCAGAGGAGCACGGAGAGAAGGAGGGGGCTAAGTATGATGTTTGTGTCTTAGCAACACCAGATGGTCAGGCAACTGGATGCAGAACCATAGCTGCTAATCTATTCAGAGGAGGAGGGGATGGTCAAGCCACACCAAGTGGATATGGAGCTAAAATCAGCAAATAGGACCATGCTGGACATAAATGTCTGCTTTAAGGAGGAGATATGTGGTCTATGAATGGATATCCAGGACCCCCAAGAGGTGGTGCAGGAGGATCTCCAGAACCAGCAAAAGCTTGTGAAGGAGGAGATCCAGGGCCTGCAACAGATAGTTAGAGAGAGTTACAGAGGAACTGTGTGGCTTCCAGAGAGTGGTGCATGAGGAGATGAGAGGTATTTGGGATTCCATAGATGCCCATACTGCAGTATGGAGGGAGATGTTGCAGAGAATGCCACCCTGGCAGCCACCATCAGCACTCTGCCTTTACATGAGACACTGCATGCATCCACCAGCAGCATTTTCTGCAACACCAGGCTGGATGTGCCATCCCTAGGATGCACCTCCACCAGCCCCAGTGGCTGCACCTCCAACACATCCATCCATCCACCACCTCCTTTCATGTGATCACAACTACTTCCAGCCATGCACATGAAGCCTCACCAGTTTGGAGGGAAGCTCCCACCTCTCCGAGGAAACTGGATGCAGAAAAGGAATAGCCCTCCACTGCTACCCATGCATGTCCCTCTAGTAGCTCACTGGTCACACTGCAACCCTTTCTGGAGGAATCCAAGAGCATCATTACCAGTGACTGCACACAACTGCAGAGGAGTACAAGAACCTGTGTGCAACAGGCTCCACAGCTTCCCACTGACCCAAAAAGAGGGTGACCAAGGAAGCATTAAGTCTCTGTTCTTTAATGTTCTTCACATATTGCACTTAATGTAAATAAATGTACTATTAGCATCTAAAATGTCTTAGTATAAGAGTGTTCATTTCTTGTATAGCCTATTGTTGACTCATGTGCTGTATCTCCTGCAATTGCTCTTGAGTCAGCTCCTCTTCCTCCTCCTCTTCCTCTTCTTCATCCAGATTCTCCTTCAGTCCATCTGGAGGAAGTAGGCATCTTCTTTTGGCCAGATTATGTAGCAAACAGCAGGCTAGAAAGATCTCACAGCTTTAGGAGGGTTGTAGAGAAGTCATCACCCTGATCTGTCCAGGCAGCAGAAACATGTTTTGAGTAGGCCAAATGTTCTCTCAATGGCTGCCCAGGTCTTCTTGTGTGCTCTGTTGTTTTGAGCTTCTATAGTACTCGGGGTTGCTACAGGCATCATGAGCCAGGTTTTGAGTATAAATCTTTTGACACCTGTAGGAGAGAAGACCAGAGTTACATATGCATTGGAATTGGCCAGTGGGCAACTCTCTGGACAGGGTTCAAAAGATAGGAAGTTAGTAGTAAGATGCTGGTAGTGATATGTACAAACCTATCTAGAAACCAAGTCTCGGTGATGTTTCCTTCCTGGAAGTAGTCATGTATTCTTGATTGAGAGAGGATCCTGGAAACTGGGGGACTACATCCACAATGATACCCATGGCATCACACACTACCTGCATATTGAGGGAGTAAAAGCCCTTATGGTTGCGGTAGGTGACCTCAACTTCCCCTTGGTGCCCTTTTAGGGACATGAGTGCAATCATTATCCCCAAGACAGAGGGAAATATGTTATTTGATGGAAATAATGCATTATATAATGTTGATGTATTTTCCGAGGAAAGAATATATATATGTTGGTGTGTTCTCCTGAGCAAGGCATTCAGGACCTGCTCTATATGCTGGAAGTTGCAGACTGGCTGATGGCAGCCGTGACACCTAGAGGTGTTTGAAAGGTGTCAGTGGCAAAAAATGCAAGGGCAGTTTTGACATTGACATGTATTGGCAAAGTATGGCCCTTTTGGGTGGTTGATTCCAGATCCTGCTCTAACTGCTGACATAGTGTATGGTTTCCTTATCGAACCTGAACCTGTGCATTTCTTGATCCTCAGAGATCCATAAAATGTTTCCTAGTCCAGTGTACCCTGTGTAAGGGGTACCTCCTCCTCTTCCTCTGCTCTCTCTCCCTCCTCAGGCACATAGACCTCCAAACCCATAGGGTTAGTAGAGTCATCTTGAAAAGGGACTCTCCAACACAGACTAGCCAACCCCTGTAAGTTGCTGGAACAAACAGTGTCACTTCCTCTTCATAGGCCTTTAGGTCCCTGTATTTCTCCAATCTGTTCCTCAGACCCTCAGTATACACCTGTATATCCTAGGAAGCAACTAGTATGGCCCTATCTATCCAAGGAATGCTGTGTGAACACCCCCCGCCCCCCAGTCTATTCTTGATAACACCTTCTCCACCCACGGTATGACCCATACTTTTCCAATGTCTATCAATAGAGCCTTGCTGGCCCTGAGACTCTCCCTCACACTCTGAGGCCTGCATCAGCACCCAGTCACCCAGAGAAGCCAAGCCACTGAATGCCAAGAGGGAACACAAAAGTTTGCAAGTATATATTTAGATGAGCAAGTAAAGGTACGTATACATATGGGCAGTCATTGCTTTTTAACATACGTCAGTATGTGCGTACCCTTTACCATGTCCCCAAACTGCCATTTTTTCCATGCTCAAAAGTGCACGATTACGTTCTTATATGTGCATATATGACACCATTATAAAATCCGCATTGTGTGCATTCAAACAATATATACGTGTATGTGGTCTTTTTTGCATAAGTAACCTTTTGAAAATTCACCTGATTGTCATTTACCACCTTAATGGAGGATCATTGCCCAGAGAGAAGCTTGAAATTTTTTCTTGTGTAGAATGAGCGGCATTAATTGGTTCCACCGCATTTTGCACTGACCCATCCGTAGCAGGAACATCCTGTCTATTACCATGCTTAGGTATTCACCTAGATATCTATCTAGAGCCCTCTTGTTTTCCCAATGCACAAATGAATGTCCATACATGTGCACACAACTGGGGACCTGGGAGTTGCCTAGAGTGAAGAAAAAGTTAAACATAGCTGTGTAATGGTTTATTTAAGAATTGCTAAACACGCAATGATCATTGTTCAAAGACTTATATAAATTTTATAATACTATGAGTGCTACCTGCCAATAGATTTTGAGTCTGAAGGGATCTGTCTGATAGAGATGTGAATCGGTACCGGGCTCGTTTCCGGTATCGGGTTCATAGAACCGCGGGAAATCTTCATTTCCCACGGTTCTGAACGCTTTTTTTTCCGGCTGTCCTGTTTAGTGTCTATAAGATATGCTCTTCTTCCATGTAGTTTACTGAGTGCTTGCTAATGACACATTACTTAATACCTGCCTTGGACCTGGTGATAACATTTTATATGTGCACGTTTTTTAGATGGCTCAGCTAACTGCAAAGAGAGAGCCTGAAAAATGAAGAGCATGCACAGGAGATGACACTGCAAAACTGTGTCCTTAAAAAAGAATACATTCTACCATAATTCTCATTGCAAAAACCAAAACCAACACAATATTTATGGGATTCCTATACACATTTTCACACCACAAATATGATATTTTAATAAAACAGTTATGGTAAACATCACAGAGGCTTTTCAAGCATTGCTCCACATCTCACACAGTACAGGGCATAGAGGTTTCAAAGTGGTGTATAAACTGACAGGTTCAAATGTATTAGCAATGTTGTCAGGATAATCGCTGACCTTGTTATGGTTGATAAGTCCAAGGAGCACTGCAGGCATTCTGAGACTTCAAACTGAACAGCAGGGGAGCCAGCCTCACCTCCCAACTAATCACAAAAGCCAGGGGGCTTCCCCAAGAGCAAGTGACCTGCCAGTTCCCACCCCCTCTCCAGCTGTTCACTCTCCCCAATATGAAGAAAAGGTTTCCAAAGGTCGCCAGCAGCAAAGGGAAGATATGGAGAGAATGACAAGATAGCGAGAGGAGGAGGAGAGGGGAGACACACTCATGAGCATTTCAAAAATCAATTCACCTTTGTTTACACAAGGCAAATATATTTCCAAGCAATAGATTACCAGAGGACAAAAGATATTTGCTATCATTGACATTGTTAGTTCAGCCAAAGACAATTTAGGCATTCGGTCTCAGAAACGTGTATGAGCTGTTCAGTTGTTTTGGTTTGTATAAAGAGCTCATTTTTCATAAGAGGTGGTAGCACAGTGGTCAGCAACCTATGGCACATATGCCATTAGTGGCATGCAAGATGATTTGTACTAGTACAGCAGTGGAGGGCCAGTGCTTAATAGCAACGTGGGATCCAAGCCAGAGACGCATACTGCCGCTGCCACTAGCCGCCATTTCATGGTCTTCACCCTCCCTTCTGCCTGTCTGCGGCAGCCCTACAGGGGCCAATAAAGCTGAGGCATTGGTACTGCAGGGCCAGTGGCAATGAGCCAGGTTGTGGCATCTTCATGAGTCACCATGTGGGTCTGAAGGTGAAGAGAGAAAGAGGAGTCCATAGTAGGAAGAAGATTGGTCACAGGCATCGATGTGAATACCAGAGGAGATGGAACTCCCATTAGGGGAGGACCAGTGGGGGGGGGGGGGGGTGTGATTCCAGCAATAGTGAGAATAGTTCAGTGGAAAAAAAGTAGCTGAGGGTGTGAGATGCTGATTTGAGCATTTGCAGTGCTGCTGTTTGCCAGGGGCGAATCGGAGAGAGGGCAACATGGCTGAAAGAGTCTTTGGGAGGGAGAAGACTCAATTGCTGAGGAGGAGTAGGAGGAGGGGAAATGGAAGGCTAAACTTATGGGGAAAGGGGAAGATGGGAGGCTACTGGGGAGTGGGGTGTGTGTGAGGCTAATGGGGTGGGGTCTGGAAGTCTGAGTGTGAGATTGCTGGATATGGTAGTGGGGGGTGGGGGGTGGGGGGCTAGGGTTGAGAATGAGGCTGTTAGGTATGGGAATGGGGGTTTGAGGGGAAGACTGATGGTTATAGGAGTGGGAGTCTGAATGAGGTGAGACCAAAATTGCTGGGAATGGGAGAGGAGAGGAGGGGTGCGTGACTGCCAGAGACAGGGGGAGGGGGTGATAATGCTGGCGGCACTTGAGGATTACATACTCCAGATTTAACCACTTCAAATAGGTTGCCTGTCTCTGCAGTAGCAGACTGTGTAGTGCAACCACCGCAGTGCTTACATGACAGGGTGATCAGAGTGGGGAATGGTCAAATGTCTCAGTCCTTCTGAATCTGGATGGCCTCATTCTACCCTAGGTCACCTCTTCCGTGTTCCCTTCTCCTCCCAACTGTGTCCTTTCACACTGCTCTTTGAAGAACCTTAATTACACAGAAGATAGACAGTTTTAAACATGCACTCATGTATGTTTTCTGCTCTCCGGGAACTCTGCTCTCCTTTAACCTCTTCTGAACTGTAATAGCTCCCCCACGTCTTCTCTCAGCATTGACAAACAACCTCCACCTGTCAGGCTTACTTTGAAAACAAATAAAAAAGCCAAGAGGCAAATGATACTGAGCATGATCAGTTTAACCTGATCTTTCACGATAAATAACGTGGTTTTCGCTATTTAGCCAATGCATATTGGGTTCTCCATGTACGGTAACAGCGTAATCACGCCGTCAGGAACACCTTAAATCTTTTGCATCAGCTCAGGTCATGTTTTTTGCAAAGGTTCGCTCATTGTTTTTAGGATGTTTCTTTTTTTCCTCACCTTAATACGGTCTCTCTTTTGAAAATTAAATGCTGCTGTAGTAGTTTTATTCATTATTTTCCCTTCGGTGATTTTTGGCAAATTTGATTGTGTTATGATTCTTCCACCAGGTTCTGCATTCCATTGAGAACTAGATATAAAGTAGCTCCTTCTCTTGTCAGTCCCAAGACTCAAATGCTCCTTGAAGCAATATTTTATAGCACCAAGTAAATTTACCTCACTAATATACCCTGATGAGACAGTCCTCCCAGTCAATACGGGGGTCATTAAAAATTCTCTATTATTATGGGGTTTTCAATTGCAGTAACCTGGCTTAATCTCTCTTAAGTTTCACTGTCAATTTTACCGTCCTCTTCAGGTGGACAGCATACACCCACTGCCATACTTTTCTTTACCATCATGGAATTTCTTTCCATATTAATTCCAGAGTTCTGTTGGTTTCTTCCTGATCTTTTATCCGACTTGTAGCTGTGTCACCCAGAACATATAGTGCTACCCCATCACCATTTCATTCTGCTCTATATTGAAATATTTTGTAGCATGGTATCACTGAATGTCCCAGTAGTTAAGCTTTTTCCTCCAGGTCTCTGAGATGTTTATTATATCTGTTGCCAGTCTTATTTTTTTTTTTTTTTACATATATGGATGTCAATATTCAAAGTCATTTATCCCAAAAGTTATCTGGATAAATGCTGATGTACATACCCACGTGACTTATCCAGCTACATTTTACCTCTATTAGGTCAATATTCAGAACTAATCATTTAAATGGATAATTTGGAGTTAGATGGATAACGTGTGAGAGATCCATCTAAATGTCTTTGAATATTGACCTAGATAAGTCTTAGTTATGAACTCTTGCTCTAGAATTTCCTTAGCACTGAAAAATGATTGTTGATTGTGCTTTATTTATACCTTAGAGATACTCTATTTGAGTATCTGTTATATCTCTTCTCTAGTGTATACATATGTATGTGCTTGCAGATCATTTTATAGAGTTTGTAATGCAGACTCTGAATCATTTGGGTACCCCTTCTCTGGAATACCTCCACACTATCTATTCACATTCCTATTGAAGTTTACTTCAAGGAGGACTTAGGAGTTCCTGGACTCTGTTTTTGCTGATTACTTCTCCATTGTCACTGATTCCTGCAGCATAAGCTCCTCTTTCCCATGCTTGTGAACGTCTGTCTCCGCTGACATCATCCAGTAAAACTGACCTCTCTGAGTGAAAAGCTGCAGGTGTCTGGGAGTACAGCTTTCCACCCTCCTGTTTAAGGGGTTATGATCCCAGGAATCTGTTTTTTCTATTTATCCATTGTTAGTCTCACCGATAAGAACATAAGAACATGCCATACTGGGTCAGACCAAAGGTCCGTCAGGCCCAGCATCCTGTTTTCAACAGTGGCCAATCCAGGCCATAAGAACCTGGCAAGTACCCAAAAACTAAGTCTATCCCATGCTACTATTGCTAGTAATAGCAGTTGTTATTTTCTAAGTCAAATTAATTAATAGCAGATAATGGATGTCTCCAAGAACTTATCCAATTCTTTTTTAAACCCACCTACACTTTCTTCACTAACCACATCCTCTGTGTGTTGAGTGAAAAAGAACTTTCTCCAATTAGTTTTAAAAGTTTCACATGCTAACTTCATGGATTGTCCCCTAGTCTTTCTATTATCCGAAAGAGTAAATAACTGATTCACATTTACCTGTTCTGGACCTCTCGTGATTTTAAACACCTCTATCACAACCCACCTCAGCCGTCTCTTCTCGAAGCTGAATAGTCCTAACCTCCTTAGTCTTTCTTCATAGGGGAGCTGTTCCATCCCCTTTATCATTTTGGTTGTTCTTCTCTGTACCTTCTCCATCACAACTATATCTTTTTTGAGATGCCGTGACCAGAATTGTACACAGTATTCAAGGTACGGTCTTAACATGGAGCGATACAGGGGCATTATGATATTTTCCATTTTATTCACCATTTCCTTCCTAATAATTCCCAACATTCTGTTTGCTTTTTTGACTGAACCGATTATTTAAATGTGTTATCCGCTATGACGTCTAAATCTCTTTCTTGGGTGGTAGCTCTTAATATGGAATCTAACATTGTTTAACTATAGCATGGGTTATTTTTCCCTATATGCATCACCTTGCAATAATCCATATTAAATTTCATCTGCCTTAAGCACCAGCCCACTTTCTTGTGGCAGCAAAGCTCTGCCCATTGCTGATGTCATCCAGTGAAGTTAACCTCTCCAGGTGAAGACTTAGCATTCTCCAGTGTGTCAAAGCTGGTGTATTGCCAGCAAAGGGATAAGGCAGAGGGGCAAGTCCCTTGGGAACTTTTTTAGAGAACCACTGCAGAACAATTTTGAGAACTGAGTTTTATTACTCTAGTAACTAGTTCTTAGAGAATGTATGTTAGTAATGAAACAATTGATAATCATTTACAGGTTTCTCCCATTGGGGTTATAATTTGAATGAAAAACAGATATTCTTTTATACTGGGAAACATTAAAAGAACAGGGAAGACAAATTAATGGCTTATCCTTATTTTTTCAATATGCTATTAGCCTTTATCATAAACATGGTTAATATAACTCCTTATGAATACTTATTGCGTTATTGGAAAAAACTTAAATTTTATATAATTTAATCGTGAAAGAGCAGTTAGATCTATTTTGTATTATGGAATCATAGATTAAAGTGTCAGATCTGAATCTGGCATGTGTGTCCCCCAGGGTGTAGGTCAGCTCATCAAATGAGAATGAAAGAAAGGGGGTTAGTGGCCCATCATTAATTTTCCTAGGATAATATGAATGTCCAACAGCCATATGGATCACAATGTCTGTTTTTGAAGCGTATATGTAAGTATAGCTATTGATCTGTTGTGTATCATGCCCCATAAGATGTGGGAACATCATTAGATGGATTATTGGTCGTTATTATAGACTTAATGATAGGTTGTCCAACTGTAATCATTCTAGGCAATTTTAATGAACATGACTCTCATCGGATGACAACTGAGTTTTTTAACCCTAATACAGATGGTAAAGGAACTTATAAAAATAGCAGGTCATACATTAGATTGATCTTTTTTACTGTGAACTGAATGAAATTTAGTTTTAAGTTAATAATATATCAATCACACTGACTTCATGGTTGGACTATTCCTTATTTGCTTTATGCTTGTTACATTTTTATATTTATTTGTATTTCATTTATTTATCCAGAGGTTTATATTCCACAGCTTCCAATTTAAAAAAGTTCCATGTGGAAGACAGAATTATACACATAAATGTACATAAGCAAAACATAATAAAAGTAAACATATAATTCTGGAGTAGTGTTAAGAAAAATTTCAGACAGGGAACACACATCAGTGAATTTAAATGAACACAGTAGATGATCTTCTGTCTAAATGTCCTGGTTAAGAAACTGGCATTATGGTTAAGAGATGGAATTCTGAAATTGACAGGGTATTAAATATATTACTCCTGAAAAAACACATCCGGTGAGGTTAAAGAATTTAGCACCCTGATAGAATGAAAAATTAAGGAAACTAAAACAAATGAGCCATCAGCTACAAAGAACATGGTATTAGTCCCAGAACCCAGAAGATAAATTAGAATGTGATACTCACTGTAAGATGTATCATTAGGCTATTATTGCTGCCAAAGGTCATTATTTCTCCATTAATTTGGCATTTGTCCAGACATGTTTAGTGGAGGTCTTAGTTAAATAACCTTCATGCAAGACAATTGGAGCAAGTTCTTTAAATTTAGATAGGAAGAAATTTGCACATTTATGGAAGATAAGATCTCTAGGATTCACCAAGCATTAGATGGCATGATACCAAAAATAAAAGGATTGCAAAACAATGGTAGCTGTTTATTGAGTATGTGGATCTTTCTCTAGAATGTCTGCAAATGTGATAGAGAAAATAATAGGAAAATGTATGCTATGGCCTGCATCTTAGATCCATACCCTTTATGACTGCTAAGAGCAGCCAGAGATGACTTCTCTGAGTCATAAATGCAGGTGATAAATTGTCACTAGAAGGGGGATTGCTTCCATCAAGGTTAAAGACATACATTGTACATAGTCTCCTTAAACATAAATATATACACACAGTTGTAAGCTGTATGCAAATTGCTCTTCAACCCAAGATGTGCATGTCTGAATACTTAAATTACTGCTATTATGTTTAACACAGCATGAAAACCCCAGGCTTGATGACAGGGCTTGAACGGCATCTTGCCGACGGAACAGATACCATACTAAGGATACTTCACTCAAAGCTTGCTTTCCTTCCTGCCAAATAGTACCGCGGGAACTGAAAACTGAGTCACTTCTGGCAGGGGAAAGTTCATTTATTGGTAGCACTCACATCACACTAGTTTGAAAATAGACCTTCTCTGGAATACCTCCTCACTATCTATTCACATTCTTATTGACGTTTACTTCAAGGAGAACTTAGGAGTTCTTGGACTCTGTTTTTGCTGTTTTACTTCTCCATTGTCAATGATTCCTGCAGCACAAGCCCCTCTTTATTGTGAGATATCCATCTAAATGTCTTTGAATATTGACCTCCATAAGTCTTAGTTATGAACTCTTGCTCTAGAATTTCTTTAGCACTGAAAAATGATTGATTGTGCTTTATTTATACCTTTGAGGTACTCTATTTGAGTATCTGTTATATCTCTTCTCTTCTCTAGTGTATACATATTTATGTGCTTGCAGATCATTTTATAGAGTTTATAATGCAGACTCTGAATCATTTGGGTACCCCTTCTCTGGAATACCTCCACACTATCTATTCACATTCCTATTGAAGTTTACTTCAAGGAGGACTTAGGAGTTCCTGGACTCTGTTTTTGCTGATTACTTCTCCATTGTCACTGATTCCTGTAGCACAAGCTCTTCTTTCTCATGCTGGTGAATGTCTGTCTCCACTGACATCATCCAGTAAAACTGACCTCTCTGAGTGAAAAGCTGCAGGTGTCTGGAAGTACAGCTTCATCAGTGGCTCTTAGATAGTAATGGCTTCACTTTTACAGATTTGTCTTATCTTGGTCAATGTTCAAATTCCCCCTGAAGAAGCCAATAGGTGAAATGAGGATCCTTGTCAGCGTTCTTCAAGTTTGAATTTTTACATTGCTTCTGTGATTTCAATATGGATGCTTTTTCTGAAGAAGTTTGATTCAACTTCAATGATATTGTCAGTTGAGCCACTAAACAGTATACACATATTATTATGGTGTTATATGATGTGTGGTATGCATGTATATTCTATGGTAAGATGTATGTATATTCATAGTTGAAAAACTTTGTAAAATAATTTTTTTTCAGTACATGTAATCAGTTTTAAAAGTGTGTGTGTGTGTGTGTATGTATGTATATATATATATATATATATATATATATATATATATATATATATTGCACACTCCTTCCAGAGTGGGATACAAGCATATACCACTATTTTTATACTTTTTTTATACTTTCAGTGGAAGTGAATAAACATTGTTTGTGATAAAGAAACAGTATAAAAATAGTGGTATGTGCTTGTATCCCACTCCGGCAGGATTGTACTTTTGGTATTAAGTGTTAAGCACCAAATAAATAGTGCTTTTGCCTGAATTTTCCATATATATTTCTGTTTATATATATATATATATATATATATATATTTTTTTTTTTTTAACAAAGATTAACATTTGTTCTCACAAGTATTTCTGTAGCGTTAGTTCCCTTTGAGAATTCAGTTAATTATACGTGCACAGTACTACTAATTGTTAGCATAGCTGTCTGGTATCTCTTTGTACTATATATATATATATATATGACCTTACTAAATTATAATTTGCCATCCTGTGTCTAATACTTCATTTATAGGAAAAATCATTAAGAGGGTTGTTGTCAAACAACTACAATATCTTGATTTAAATAGTATAGTAGACCAAATCACGGTGTCAGAACAAGAGCATGCCTTTAACAGTGATGGACAATTTAAGAGGTGAACTGGATTTACAGGTATCTATTAACTTCTTATTTTTTTCAGATGTAACAGGGGCAATTGGCACTGCTAATCATCATAAAAAATTGATCAATAGAGTCATAGAAATTGGGGTAGGTGGCTCAGTGTTGAGCTGGTATAAATCCTTTCTGAGTGAAAGATCTCAAAGTTTTATGTAACATGTCATGTCAAAGTGAACATCTGTGAGCAATAAATGTTTAACATTATAAAAGAATTACCCTGCAGTGACGTCCAATAGTGGTAATACTATAGGGTGATTCTTTTATGAAGTTTTATAATGTGTCCTCATCAGGCACTTGGCATTTGAATAATGGGGTCTGGGGGGATCTGTACTGTCACCAGCGACTTCAAGATCATCATCTCTACTCAAAGAGACATATATTTTTGAGCAACTTGAGCTGCAGTTCCTAGGCTACAATATCTCCAGAGTTGGTCTCTGGATGGACCCCGATAAGCTGAAGGCAATCCTGGACTGGTTGCAGCATGTGGGCATCAAGGCTCTGCAGCAGTTCCTGTGGTTTGCAAACCTATTGTCAGGAGTTTGTCCATGGCTACTCCTCTCTGGCCACTCCATGTACCGATCTTACCAAAAAAGCACTGATGTCAGGAACTAGGATGATGGCACCATCCAGAATTCAGCAGGATTAAACGAGTTCATCAGGGACCTCTGCCTCCACCATTCAGACCCATCCAAGCTATTTGTGCTGGAGGTAGATGTTTCTAACCTTGGGGTGGGACTTTCCTCTTACAGCACAATAACCAAAAAACACTTTTGAATTACTCCTAGAAGCTCTCTCCGGCTGAAAGGAACTACATAATTGGTGATTGTGAACTACTGGCTATCAAACTAGCCCTTCAGGAATGGCAGCAGATATTGGAAGGTAACAGGCATCCTGTGACCCTCTACCCAACCTTAAGAATCTGGAATATTTCTAACAGGCTCAATGTCTGAATCCGTGGAAGGCCTGTTGGTCACTGTCAACAGATTCAACTTTGAGCTGTGCTCCCTCCTAGCCTAGAAAAACAAGAGGGCTGATGCCCTGTCTCATTTCTTTGACACTGAAGACTCTCTGGAGCCAACCTGGCATAATTATTGACCAAAGAATAATTGTGGTAGCAGCCACTAATCCAGTCCTGCCAGGGGAGACCATTCTCCCTCAAAGGATCTATGAAAAAGTATTGCGCTAGGCTCACGACTTTCACTTGGTGGGCCATCCTGGCATTGCCCAGACCTTGCAGCTGGTTTTCTGCCACTGTTGATGGCCCCAGATAAAGAATGATGTGAAGTAGTATGTGGACTCTTGCCCTCTATGTGCCCTGAACAAGAGCTCTCTCACATGACCTTGGGGGCTGTTAGAGCCACAGCCAGCCCCCAAGGAACCCTGGACCTACTTAGTCCCAGACTTTGTGACAGACATCTTATTCTCCAGTGGCAACACCACCATATGGGTGGTGGTAGGTTGTTTCTCAAAAATGGCCCATTTCATACCCCTTCCTTGGCTTCCCTCTGCTATGGATTTAGCTGATCTATAAATTCGACACATCTTCAGACTGCATGGTTTTCCAACCCACATGTACAATTCATGGTCTGATTCTGGAAAAGCTTATGCAGGAAGTTCAGCAACACCCTCAAAGTCTCATCAGCATACCACCCCCAGAGAAATGGGCAAACTGAATGAGTGAGCCAGACTCCCAAAGCCTTACTCAGATCCTTAGTGAATTTACAAGAGGACAGCTGGGAAGATCTGTTCACTGAGCAGAATTCTGCCTTAATAACCATGTGGAGGATGCAAGCAGGCCCTTGCCCTCTATGTGATGTTTGGTTGCCACCCCCAAACACTGCTGCCCATCCCAGTTTCAGTGATTTACCCAGCCGCTAATGAATTGCAAGAATTCTGGCATAGAACACAACAGCTCTTGTAACAAGCCACCCAGCATTCCAAGATAGAAACACAGCTCTACACCCCAACTTTGGCCAGGGCAATTGGTTTGGCTCGGTACCAAGAACTTGTGACTCCATATGCCATCCTTCAGGTTTGCCCCAGGATTTGTGAAACCTTTAAGTGTGGCCTGTCAGGTCAGGAGTGTGGCCTACAAGTTGAAATTGCCTCTCACACTCTGTGTACATGATGTTTTCCATGTATCCCTATTGAAGCCAGCAATCCTGTCCTGACCATCCAGGCTGCCTCTCAGGCCTTCCGATGTTATTGTCGAGAATGATGCCCAATATGAAGTGGAAGACAAACTAGACTCTAGAAGGGTCAGGAATAAAATCCAGTACCTCATTGCATGGAAAACATATGGGCCCGAAGAGAATTCATGTGAACCAGCTTCCAACCTTCAAGCCCCCCCAGTTAATACATGAGTTCAACAGGAAGTTCCCCAGGAAACCCAGGCCCAGAAGATAAAGGAGGGGGCTACTGTTACATTCGGCAGCTTGCAGGATGAACTAGAGAGTCACCTCACTCACCCCCAATGCCACTAGAGACATCCCGCAGTTGGGACACTGCTTCAACACTGTACCCACTGCTCTATGTGACTCACACACTATCCTGTGGCCGCCCCTACTGGCTCCCTATTGGTATGCATGTGCCCAATGTTCTCATCCTGAAAGGGCCTGTGATAGTAAGGCAACCATGGCACTCTATGATGACATCATAGCATCTCCCTTAAGACTTTTTCAGAGGAGTATTGTTGTGCCAGTCGACCTCGGAATCCGTGGTCAACCATGCTTATCTCCCCTCGCAGCTGGTTGCCTGCTCTGGACCGCCCGACGCCGGGGTCGACAGCGAGGCAGTTCCCCGCGTGGCCTGCTCCTCGAGCGAGAGGCCTTCTTCCGCAATGGGAACACCGCTGATGTCTAGGCCCCGCCCCTGATGCTGCTTAGACATGCGCACCGGTGATGGCCTCTTCCTTAAAGGGCCCAGGGCGGGAAACCCTGGGCCAACCCTCCGGATGACATCACTTCTGCTAGGGTATTTAAGGCCTCTCCATTCTTCCATCCGGTGAGTTAGCAAGGATTCCCCTACCTAATTCCTTTCTCCTTGGTTTACTGTTTTGCTATTTCCACCACACTAGAACTCTGTCTCACTATACTACTGGGTGACTTAGGTACCCACTCCTCGGGGGCGTTTCTGTACTCAGGGCTCTCCGCTCCTCGGAGAGCCATTATTTGTCACTTCTTTATTTCAGTGAGTTCCTGCATTGTCTTTGGACGACCCTGGGCTGTTCCTATCTGGACCTCCTCGGTGCCTGATCTTCCATCTATGCCCACAGTACCGGTGTGAGTACAGTTCCTGCTCATCTACCCTTGTGGCATGGATCCTCGGGTTACCCCGCTTGCGGGCCACTACTGGATCCCATCAGCCTTGGACAACCTTCTATCGGCTTCAGGCCTACCCCGCGCTGCGGACCACTACCGGAGTTGCCAGCACAAGATATGCCTAGAGAAGGTATTCACCGGACTACTCCACACTGAGGATTACTACTCGGACCAGCTGCAAGTCTCTCTCTCTGGACTGATTCTGTTTATCCACTCCTTGGATCACCATTGGCGGTATAATAAAGTTGTTTCTCCTGCTGTCAATCACTGCGGAGACCTTGGCTGTTGTGGTAAGGCCATCAGGGCTTCTCCCTGTGGGCTGAATCTCCACTCGCCATGACCCAAGGGTCCACTAATAGTTCAAAGACACACCGAACGTAACAAGCATCAGACACCTCAGCAACAGGTCTCCTGATGTGCATTTGGTCTTTATTACATGTTGCTATTGTTCCTGCATTCCCATGTTTTGTCTTGTTCATGTCTTCTTGTCTTGCTCTTGAGTCCCCATATGTCTTGCCTTGTCTCAACCTTGTCCACCTTGTCCTGCTATGCCCTTGTTCTTGTCTTGTCTGGGTCTCTGTTTCATCCTGTCTTCCCTTGACTTCCTGCATTCTGACTTCTTCTTGGACCTGGACCACTCTGATTGCTGCCCAGTCCCAACTTTCTGCCTTGGACCTGATCTTGTCTTGTCTGCTTCCTGTCCCAACTTCTGGCCTGTGTTCTGTTATATGACATCTTCTGCCAGCCCAGATCCTTCCCTGGCCTTGCAGTCTTGTTCTCTTGATCACCCTTGGGATTCATCTAAGTTCTGCCGGCTTCCAGAACCCAAGAGCTCAACCTGCAGGTGAGGTGGCTTGTACAGGTCAAGCTCCAGCCTGTCTCTCCATAGGATGCATCTGCCAGCTGTTTGCATGGGCCTAGTGGACTCACCTGCTAGGCGGTGCCAATTATGCCACAGCACTAAGGACCCACCAACACAGTTACAAGAAAAAAGTAAAAAAATAAAAACCTTTTAAATTTTTTGATGAATGCCCTGCCCCCTACTCAACCTTTTCCTTTCCAATAAATCACCCCAATACAAATGCCTGCACCCCGTCAGTAGTATCCACCCAACCCACACCCTGACCCCAGATATACCCTGCCCCCCTCCCAGGAATACATCTAATGGGGCCATGAGCACCCCTAAACACTGGGCCAGGCAGTCTCTTTAGTAAAAATGGCACCAACCATGCAGCATACTAGATATGCTTATATCATTTTAGGGGCATATCTAGTATGCTGACCAACTGGTGTCTTATTTACTAGAATGAGAACTGGCCCCTGAGCCTAAGAGGTTCTGTTTCCCACTAGACTACCTGGTACGCTCTGGGGGGGGTGGAGGCTTGGGAGAGGTGGTGGGCATTGGGATTGGCGGCTGATTTATTGGAAAGAGGGTATTTGGGGAGTGGAGCATTCATCACATGATTTAACTTTTTTCTCTTGAGATCTACCTCTAGAGCCAGTGGGGGTCTCTCAAGACGCCCAGTAGGGGAGTCTTACACATGTTGGGGAAGGGGAACTTTAGAGCCATGATGGCCTTTAAGGACATGGTTCCAAGCAAAGGGACTGCTAGCGCTTGTGTCCTGGGTCTTCTACTAGGTAGTATTTTTTCATACAGGAATTTAGCATAAGGGGAAAAAAAACCTGTTTCTAAAGCTGTGGTACCAAGTACTACAACTTTGGAAACCCCATGGTTCTTTTCTGCTCTGGGGAAAACTATCACGACTTGGTAAATGTCTTCCTTAATTTGCATTTTTCAGATAACTTGCATAGCACAGATCATTGTAAGATATGAGTAAAATGGAAATTCTTTATCTGGCTAGATGTCCTCCTACTACTGTACCAGATTACCTTGAGGTGGACGGACTACATATACCCATATTGAATTAGGTGCACACTCTGGGTATAATCGCCATCCTCCATATAAATAAGGTTGTTAAGGGAGCATATTTTGAACTGCAAATGCAATGTAGGTTATAACCTTTTCTTGATACTATGTCTAAGAACTGTTAAGCATGCTCTTGTTTTGTCTCCTCTTGATTATTGTAATGTACTGTACCTTGAGCTGCCACAAATGCCCTTGCATGTACTGCAATACATACAGAATTCTGCCATCTGTATTTTCACTGTGTTCTGGCACTCTTTTATGAAAGCATATTACCCCCAAAATCTTAGACCTTCATTGACTGCATGTTAAGTAGCATGGACTGGTTTCTCCGCCTTTTAATGCTATTTTAAAAATATACCAGCCTACACATAATTTAAGGCCAGCTTGTCTAAATGCCTGGTACACCTTAAATACCTACAGAGGGAGAAATCTCTGTGAGTGGGACCCTGATGAACAGGGAGAGTTCTGTTAGCAGGATCTAGCTGGGCAGGTTAAGAGTCAGACCCCTGTTGATCAGGAGGCCCCACCTTCTCCAGGAGAAGGCCATGCCTGAATACATTGCTGACATAACCGAAGCTGTGAGTAGCATGGACTAGGGGTGTGCATTCGGATTGACCGCATTAGTAAAACGCAACTCATATTTTTTTTTTACTTAAAAAATTGATTCGACATAAACGATCGGATTTCCCACATATCGAACATAGATATGTTCGATATGTGGGAAATCGCGATTGTTGAGCCAAAATAAAAATATAAACCCCCTCACCCTCCTTAATCCCCCCCCCCCCCCCGACTTACCACAACTCCCTGGTGATGGAGCGAGGAGTGAGGACGCCATTTCTGCAATCCTTGGCGAGAAGCATGTGACGTCGGCGGCACGTTGAGTGACGCCGGCGTCACGTGATTCCCGGCTCGTTCGCGCCGGACGGCTCGTTCGGCCCAAAAAGAACTTTTGGCCAGCTTTGGGGGGCCTCCTGACCCCCCAAGCTGGCCAAAAGTTCTTTTTGGGCCGAACGAGCCGTCCGGCGCGAACGAGCCGGGAATCACGTGGCGCCGCGTCACTCAGACGCGACGTCACGTGATTCCCGGCAAGTTCGCGCCGGACGGCTCGTTCGGCGCGAACAAGCCGGGAATCACGTGACGCCGACGTCACGTGATTCCCGGCAAGTTCGCGCCGGACGGCTCGTTCGGCCCAAAAAGAACTTTTGGCCAGCTTGAGGGGGTCAGGAGGCCCCCCCAAGCTGGCCAAAAGTTCTTTTTGGGCCGAACGAGCCGTCCGGCGCGAACTTGCCGGGAATCACGTGACGTCGCGTCTGAGTGACGCGGCGCCACGTGATTCCCGGCTCGTTCGCGCCGGACGGCTCGTTCGGCCCAAAAAGAACTTTTGGCCAGCTTGGGGGGGTCAGGAGGCCCCCCCAAGCTGGCCAAAAGTTCTTTTTGGGCCGAACGAGCCGTCCGGCGCGAACGAGCCGGGAATCACGTGACGCCGCGTCACTCGACGTGCCACCGACGTCACATGCTTCTCGCCAAGGATTGCAGAAATGACGTCCTCACTCCTCGCTCGATCACCAGGGAGTTGTGGTAAGTCGGGGGGGGGGGGATTAAGGAGGGTGAGGGGGTTTAATTTTTTTTTTGCACATATGTACATATACCCAACTCATTGGATTTTTTTTATGTCCATATTGGCCGCAAGTGGGACCCCCTTTCGGACATAAAAAATATGAACATAAAATTTTGCTCTGCACATCCCTAGCATGGACTGGTTTCTCCACCTTTTAATGCTATTTTAAAATTATATCAGCCTACATGTAATTTAAGGTCAGCTTGTCAGGTTTTGTTTCGTGTTTCCTCCTTTAAACAAATAAGATTGGATGCATCTTGGGAGAGGTTAGTTTATGCTCAGGGGCCAATTCTTTGGAACGTGCTGAGGAAAGAATTCAAGGATGAGCAAGCCTTGCTGAAATTTCAAATGATGATAAAACTATTTACTCCAGAAAGCTTTTAACTAGTGCAGTGAATTTGCTTATGTTTATCTGGTGTTCCTGTAGTAGGGGGCAATTTATTTCTTTTAAATATTTTATTTAGTGTTCTTATAGCACAAGACAATTTGTTCTTTTAAGTATTTATGTAGATTTTATGTTTTTGATTGTTTTATGATATTCTTTTACATGCTATTGATGTTTTATTTGTTTTATAGTTTTTTAAGAATGTATTTTGTAAACCGCTTGTAAATATTGATCCGCAGTATATAAATTTGATTAAAAAAATAAAATAAATTGTGTATTCAGTGCAAATGCATATTGAAAGATGTTTGATTTTTTTTAGGAGGTCCTTAAAATGTTTGCGTTCAAAGTCAAGAATGAAATGTTGAGAATGTTCATTGCACATCTCTGAAAATTTTAGCTGTTACTTCCTCATTCTATTTGTGACTTTTTTTCTCTGTTTTATTTGAAGCTGCTGTTGACTTTTATTGAGACTATCCTGCTTTCTCTTTCTTTGTTTTGCTGAAGGACAACAATTTCTTACCAAGGGTTTTTGTGACATACAGTAAAAACTTTATTTACAAATTAATGGCTGTGTTAGAGTAGTATTCTTTTTTGTAATTTATTTCTGCTGTGACACAGCTTGAGCATTTGATGTAGTATACTATTCCTTTTCAAAAAATACATCAGCTTATGTAAGATCAAAGAGGTCTGCTGAAGTATAGTAAAGTATTAATGCATTTGTAGATTTGTTTCGAGCAATAGAGAAATCACTTTCAAGCCACTTGCTGGGTGCCAACTACTAACCTGGTTCCGATCATACTTATTTGTTAGGCAACAAGTTTTAGGCAAAGAAGCGCTCAGTGATTCTTCGGCAAACCTGACTTTCTCTCTGTGTTTTCCTGTTGATAAGGTACATGTGAATTACTGGATGCAGACCTTATGTTGTTTAGCACAGTTCGTTGAGAGAGACTTAACCTTTCAGCCATGAATTACCTTCCCCTTAAAGGTGTAGGTGAAACAATCACAGTGCATGACAAGCTTGACACCAGGCGTGTTGCCACTGTTTAATAGGGATGTGAATTGTGTCCTCGATCGTCTTAACGATCGATTTCGGCTGGGAGGGGGAGGGAATCGTATTGTTGCCGTTTGGGGGGGTAAAATATCGTGAAAAATCGTGAAAAATCGTTAAAAAAATCGAAAAATCGAAAAACCGGCACATTAAAACCCCCTAAAACCCACCCCCGACCCTTTAAATTAAATCCCCCACCCCCAAATAACTTAAATAACCTGCGGGTCCAGCGGCGGTCCGGAACGGCAGCGGTCCGGAACGGGCTCCTGCTCCTGCATCTTGTCGTCTTCGGCCGGCGCCATTTTCCAAAATGGCGCCGAAAAATGGCGGCGGCCATAGACGAAAAAGATTGGACGGCAGGAGGTCCTTCCGGACCCCCGCTGGACTTTTGGCAAGTCTCGTGGGGGTCAGGAGGCCCCCCACAAGCTGGCCAAAAGTTCCTGGAGGTCCAGCGGGGGTCAGGGAGCGATTTCCCGCCGCGAATCGTTTTCGTACGGAAAATGGCGCCGGCAGGAGATCGACTGCAGGAGGTCGTTCAGCGAGGGTTCCGGTGCCTCGCTGAACGACCTCCTGCAGTCGATCTCCTGCCGGCGCCATTTTCCGTACGGAAAATGTCGCCGGCCATACGCGTATGGCCGGCGCCATTTTCCGTACGAAAACGATTCGCGGCGGGAAATCGCTCCCTGACCCCCGCTGGACCTCCAGGAACTTTTGGCCAGCTTGTGGGGGGCCTCCTGACCCCCACGAGACTTGCCAAAAGTCCAGCGGGGGTCCGGAAGGACCTCCTGCCGTCCAATCTTTTTCATCTATGGCCGCCGCCATTTTTCGGCGCCATTTTGGAAAATGGCGCCGGCCGAAGACGACAAGATGCAGGAGCAGGAGCCCGTTCCGGACCGCTGCCGTTCCGGACCGCCGCTGGACCCGCAGGTTATTTAAGTTATTTGGGGGGGGTTCGGGAGGGTGGGGGATTTAATTTAAAGGGTCGGGGGTGGGTTTTAGGGGGTTTTAGTGTGCCGGCTCACGATTCTAACGATTTATAACGATAAATCGTTAGAATCTGTATTGTATTGTGTTCCATATCGGTTTAAGACGATATTAAAATTATCGGACGATAATTTTAATCGTCCTAAAACGATTCACATCCCTACTGTTTAACGCCTCCCCTTTAAAGCAGTGGCGTTGGCCACATTGATACTTATGACACTTGTGAGCCCAAACATGCCAACCTTTTAACAGAAATTTAGTTCAAACTTTATAATTTCCCCGAGCTAGCCCTGTCTTGTAATGTCACATCCAAGTTCTGTTTAGAATGTATTTCTCCGTAATAACAGAATGGATAATTGGTGAATCCAGAGTGGACATCTGCAGTATCTGCATCCATTACATCCTAGCATCCAAACATTTGGGGTTGTTAGCACCCTACTACCACGTGTTTCCCTATACATGCATTGCCATTTGGTTTCTCTGGCCCTTGGTCATCTAACCATGCCAGGCAAATAAGTCGGTGTTAGCAGCAATACATGACTGCAAGCCAGCACTAAAGCAGATAATCTGTCACAAAGGTTACCTTTTGTGCCTACACCAGGGTTGCCTGGACTCTCCTCTTGGCTATTGCAGGTGAGTTCAGTTTAGACTGTCAAAGACACCACCAGGCCACTAAGAAAACAGCTAATGCTGAGAAGCAAAGACCCAAACCAAGAATGTAGATGATGGGTGACAGGGCAAACCTAGAAGATTTACTAGAGACAAAGGTGATGCATCATCGAGTGCACCTTGAAAGCTATGTTTCTCGGGCTAGTTGAGGAAACAGTTTCATCAAGCAAGGAAGTATGTTCTTACACGTGCTGTGTTCCTTTACCTTATATAAACTTTTCTGCTCATAACTTTATTTTGCCAGTCTTCCATTTCCTTGCCCCAAAGAGCTTACTATGCACTGAATCTCCAGCTATAGCACATTACAGATGTTAGCTATGAAATGATAGGAGGCATATGCAAAAGGGAAGCTCACTTGTCATGATAGTACTGCTGAAACCTCTATACATGAGGAGCTGCTCTGTGTGCAGCCTCTAACAGGGGAGTCAATGAAAGGGTTGCACGTTAGCTTGCCAATGTAGTTGCCGCATATTATAGCTGATCTGAGCCAAACATTAACTATTCTTTCAGCCATTCACCAGAGTGCTTTAAAACAGAACACTCAGAGAGAAAATTGTTAAAGAATCTTACCCAGTAGCCATACATTGCCATACCTTCTGTCCTCAAAGTTCTGCCAAATAGCGCATTGTCACAGGATATAGAGATAGCCAGCTATATATTTACTATTAATATACCTCCAAAGTTATCCCAATAAGTTTATCCAGCTAACTTTGCCATCTGGACTGTGGCTGAATATGGACCTTGTTGCGTTTAACTTTGAAAAGTCAAATTGGTATGACAGAAAATGTTAAGCCAACGAATGAAGAAGCCTTCCTGCTTGATAAAGGGAAAGCCAAACTTCATAAATTAAATCACTGAAGGAAAATTGGGAAAAGATCTTCTTTATTCAATCAATATCAATATATCCAAACAAATATGATAGAAGTGTGGGTTCCACAATTTCTATCATATTTGTTTTGATCTCATGATATCAAGCAGGAAGGCTCCTCCATTCAATGGCTTACAATATATTCTCTAGGGATGTGCAGCAAGGACTGATTCGTCCCATTCGGTATTCATATCATTGGAGAGCCAAATCCATTGCATCCATTCTCGGGGGACCCCGATCCGTTCATTAGTTATATATGTATTTGTTTCCCAAAAAAACCCCCATCCCGACCCTTTAAATTTAATTAACTACAAGCCCCCACCCTCCTGACCCCCCCAAGGCTTACCAAAAGTCCCTGCTGGTTCAGCAGGGGTCCTGGCATGATCTCCTGCACTCGGGCCGTCGGCAGCCGGTATTCAAAATGGCGCCGTTAGCCTTTGCCCTCACTATGTCACAGGGGCTACCGGTGCCATTGGTCAGCCCCTGTCACATGGTAGGAGCAATGGACGGCCGGCACCATCTTCTGCTCCTACCATGTGACAGGGGCCGACCAATGGCACCGATAACCCCTGTGACATAGTAAGAGCAAAGGCTATCGGCGCCATTTTGAATACTGGCAGCCGACGGCCCAAGTGCAGGATATGGCTCCAGGACCCCCGCTGGACCACCAGGGACTTTTGGTAAGTCTTGGGGGAGTCAGGAGGGTGGGGGGTTTATTAGTTAGATACGTTGTATTCGTGGGGGTTCGCCATATGTTACGTGACCCCACAAATACAAACGAATACGTTGCAGATTGCCAATACGTCAAAAACGAATGCACACCCCTAATATTCTCACACCCAATTTGACTTTGCTTTACATGAAGTGTGAAATCATGTTTATATCCACTTGCTTGTGGGGGGTGTTTAACTTTGTGCCATGTAGAGGTTACTTCAGCTTCTGTTCTCTTAGAGATTCATTGAAACATACTATTTGACCATGTGCCTAAACCTTTGTGTTGTGGGACCCCCCCCCCCCCCCCCAGTTTGCTGGTGTGCTGAAGCTGGGGTGCGACCCATTTTCTTCCCAGATCCCTCACTCTCTCAGACTTTTTCACTTTAGCCCCTGGATTGCTGGGTTCTTCTGGTGGGAAGGGGGTTTACATGTCTGGGGCCCCCTGGTTCAATGGTGGGGAGCAAGACTCAGTCCATATTCACATGCAGCTTGGCTCACTGTCTGATCTCCCTTATGGCTCATGTACTTTTGAAGGGAACACGGAGGCAGTTAGTAGTGTTCAACTGAAAAACCTTTGCTTCAAATTAAAAAGGATAGTATTGCAAAAATCATAAAGAGCAAAATAAAAATCATAACCAGGAAAGTAATGGTTTCTTTGTCCATGGTGCATTTGCCTCCCAGTCTCCTTCCTCTAATTAACCACTGTCCCTTCCCCATAGAGGGTGATGTGATTGTCTTCACTAACAATCATAAACACAGCAGAAAATGAAAACCTCAGGTCTTCCTCAAATAGCTGACTCAAAAATATTTCTCCAAGCAGTCCTTTCTGAAACTAGCAGTCTCACCAATTGTTCACTGGCTGTGAGTAAAAAGCAGCCAATCTCCAATGTCCATAGCAAGGGCAAACTGACCTCACTGCAAAAACTGGTCTCTAAGATCTCCAAAACTTCTCAAACGTATCTCCCTAGATCCACATCCTTTGCTGTTCACTGGGTGCAGAGCTGAGGATCAGAAATCCAGCCTTTCCAGACCAGGAGTTTGCTGTCCTTCAGGATCTGGATAACAGGGTCTCAATAACAAAACTCCAGCTGCACTCCCAGCTTCTTCCAAAGATTTAAGCTTCTCCAAACTCCTGGGTCGGTGCACTGTGCCGCAGCAAAGACCCCTCCTATATCGGTCTGCCAGGGATGCAGAAAGACCACACCAACTCCCTTCTTGATCAGTCCGTGGTGGGAGCATTAAGAGCTTTCTCACATGCCCAGGGGAGAATTTATATCCCTGAGACACTTCCCACAGAAAGGTAGGGTAAAGGCCAGTGGAGGATCCCAAAAATGTAAAACCCTAAGAATGTTGAAAATAGGGCAAAATAGTAGCAGAGGCTACATTTGCACACAACTCTATACAAGATGTTTGATCTGTTTGGGGCAGATTTTAAAAGGAGCGTGAATAGGCCTACTTTTGTTTGCGCTCAGGCGCAAACAAAAGTACGCTGGATTTTAGTAGATACGCGCGGAGCCGCGCGTATCTACTAAAAAACCTGGATCGGCGCGCGCAAGGCTATGGAGTTTGTATAGCCGGCGCGCGCCGAGCCGCGCAGCCTACCCCCGTTCCCTCCGAGGCCGCTCCGAAATCGGAGCGGCCTCGGAGGGAATCCTCTAACACCCTCCCCTCACCTTCCCCTCCCTTCCTCTACCTAACCCACCCGCTCGGCCCTGTCTATACCCCCCCCTTACCTTTGTTGGGGGATTTACGCCTCCCGGAGGGAGGCGTAAATCCCCGCGTGCCAGCGGGCCTCCTGCGTGCCGGGCCGTGACCTGGGGGCGGGTACAGAGGGTGCAGCCACGCCCCCGGACCGCCCCGGGCCGTAGCCACGCCCCCGTACCCGCCCCCAAAACGCTGCCGGCACGCCCCGAAAACGCCGCGACGACCGGGACCGCCCCCGACATGCCCCCCCGACACGCCCCCTCCGAAAACCCCGGGACTTATGCGAGTCCCGGGGCTCTGCGCGCGCCAGTAGGCCTATGTAAAATAGGCTTACCGGCGTGCAGGGCCCTGCTCGCGTAAATCCGCCCGGTTTTGGGCGGATTTACGCGAGCAGGGCTCTGAAAATCCGCCCCTTTGTGTATAGTAAGCATTTTGATGAATAACCCTGTTAGCCAGCTAAATTCTGGCCTTTTATCTTAATAGCCAACTAGAATGTAACTAGTTAAGTGCCCAAATATTCATTTAGCTGGCTAACTTCTGACGGTGAACAGGAAGCAACAATACTCATCAGATGTGAAGGATAACTTCTTGCGAGGCTAGAATCCAACAAGGTTGGCTATATTTAACATCAGATTCCCCTGAAAAAAGACTGTTGTCTGAAACACGAACTTGTTTGTGTCGGGATTGCACTTTAACATCTAAAAGTAACCAACAGATTTGGGAAGTCGTTTAAGCACCCGCTTTAAATTGAATACCGCTTTGAAGATCATTTTTGTTTTTCCCGCAAGTAAGGTAAATACCTATTCAACCACGGATGCCATTGCAAAAAAAAAAAATAATAATTTTCTTTTGGAGGTGGTAGGAGGTTGATGATTATAACCAATTGTATATTGATGTTGGGACACCTACACTATATATGAAACCTTCCACTCCTCCTATAAATATATTTTTGGAGTTTTCCTTAAAATTGTTTTGAAAATTAACAGCTCCACAGAGTGTAGGTATACTGAGTATTATTGAAATTATATAAAGCAATTTTTTGAGCAATTCATTGTAAAATACACTTTCACAGTGATAGAGCAGTTTTGCTGCTCTTGATTTATATCTACCTTCTGAGCTAGCCAGCTGAACGCTTTTAAAATTGGACCTCAATGTATATATAGATAGATAAGCTTCATACAAAACAGTGTCATAGTTTGGAGATAATAACCGAAAAGCTGCTAGCAGTGGCAGAGTGCAGCCTTTGTACAGTAGTACAACAAACACTTGCCCTTACTTGACTGCCTCTGGTATACAAATCCCAATTTTATTTGATGAAATTTATGGTGAACCTATCTTATCTGTGCTTGCAGTGTTTTTAATCTAAGGATCTAGAGTTTAAAAAGTGCTTTATTAAATTGGATGTGTCATGACTGCTTAAGGATCTGTTTCAATATATATAACAGAAACCTTCACATCTTTCAGAGGATGTAATACAGATAGGCCAATAGAGCGCCATAGTCTGTGTTCTTTTATTAAAAGTTACACTCTTTTTGGTAAACATTATGAGTCATTTTGTAGTTTCAATAAGGAGGGAGGTCTTCTGTTTTACCAGGAGACAGGTTTAATATAGTTAAAGGCAACAGCAAAGTGGTAGAAATGAGATTTAGACAGCCAAGTTCGAGTCACAATCTGCTGGAAAGAAACAACCTTTTCATCAAAGTGGATTTACTGTTACCCTTGTGTATACATCTCAGCAAATCCATGTAACAGCAGCAGGCAAATTGATGAGCTTTCTGCTGCCCTGTGCAGGGTTGATGTGAATGCATAGCAGGTTTAGTTTTTCAAAAGCCACCAGAAAATGTTATGCATATATGTATAGGGCTAGGGATTTATGATTTAGACAAGAGTCAGTTTCCAAGTCGGTGCACCTATAGAGATGTCACATCCCTTCTCTCTTTAAATATATTTATCAAGAAATACAAAACTGGTTCCTCAGCATGCTAAAGCTTGCTATATTTGTTATTAAAGGATATCACGGGAAAAGATGATAAAAGAAGGCCTTGTCTGATAGGATGCAATAATGTCATGGGATGAGATATGGTGCTAAATCTGAAATATCTCCACGGTCTAGAATAATGTGCGAAAAAGAAAACAGTGATAGCAAGTCTCTAATATTATAGAACATCTCTTTCTCTATTAGAGTTCATTTTGATTAGCTTGACATGTTAATGGAGGAACAGTGAAAGAAAATAGAATGCTGTGTACTAGATATAATCTACAATTTTTTTTCAGATCTTCATTTATTACAGTAATGCTTTTTTTGTACAGATGTGTAATATGAAGTGCTGATTTGCTAAGAGTCCATATGGATTTTCTGAAGCTGAGGTGTCAACATAATTATAAAATATGGTTATTACTGTGGAATCTGTATGAGATCTATGCTTACAGGTATCATAAGTCAACAAAATATTTATATTTTCAATTTTTCTTCCATATTCTACTTCAATTATTAAATCTTTTCACTTGTCTAAGGAGTGCACCCCAGTAACACAAATTTAATTAAAACTTAGAACAGTTATACTTGTAATTATATTGACTGCAAATGGACATCTGGAAATTTGTTAAAGATAAAATGTACCAGTCCCATATTTTTCCTTGTTCAAGTCCTTCCTCAAAGTCATCTTCTTGCATGAGACTATTCTTGCCTATGTATTATTAAGTCTTTATCCTGCTCTAATGTCTTCTCTGGTGCTCTTTGTTACTTATTACATCCTTCAGTGTGCTGTGGCAGTCAAAAAAGCAAACAGAATGTTGGGAATTATTAGAAAGGGAATGGTGAACAAAACGGAAAATGTCATAATGCCTCTGCATCGCTCCATGGTGAGAACGCAACTTGAATACTGTGTACAATTCTGGTCACCGCATCTCAAAAAAGATATAATTGTGATGGAGAAGGTACAGAGAAGGGCTATCAAAATGATAAGGGGAATGGAACAGCTCCCCTATGAGGAAAGACTAAAGAGGTTAGGACTTTTCAGCTTGGAGAAGAGATGGCTGAGGGGGGACATGATAGAGGTGTTTAAAATCATGAGAGGTCTGGAATGGGTAGATGTGAATCGGTTATTTACTCTTTTGGATAGCAGAAAGACTAGGGGGCACTCCATGAAGTTAGCATGGGGCACATTTAAAACTAATCGGAGAAAGTTATTTTTTACTCAACGCACAATTAAACTCTGGAATTTGTTGCCAGAGGATGTGGTTGGTGCAGTTAGTATAGCTGTGTTTAAAAAAGGATTGGATAAGTTCTTGGAGGAGAAGTCCATTACCTGCTATTAAGTTCACTTAGAGAATAGCCACTGCCATTAGCAATGGTAACATGGAATAGACTTAGTTTTTGGGTACTTGCCAGGTTCTTATGGCCTTGATTGGCCACTGTTGGAAACAGGATGCTGGGCTTGATGGACCCTTGGTCTGACCCAGTATGGCATTTTCTTATGTTCTTATGTTATGTTCTCTATCCTTCTCATTTCTTTTCTACTGTAAAACATAAGAACTTAAGATTTGTCATACTGGGTCAGAACAAAGGTCCTTCAAGCCTAGTATCCTATTTTTAAGAGTGGCCAATCCAGCCAGGATCCCAAAAGGTCAAAATGTTGCTTATCCCAGGGATAAGCATTGGATTTCCCCAATTCCACCTTAATAATGGTTTATGGACTTTTCTTCCAGGAACTTATCCAAACCTTTTTTTAAACCTATTTACACTAACATCTTTCAACACATCTTCTGGCAAAGAATCCAAGAGTTTAATTATGCATTGAGTAAAAAAATATTTACAGTTATGTATCTTAAATATATCTCCTAGTAACTTCAATATATGTCCCCTAGTCTTTGTAATCTTTGAAAGAGTAAACAACCAATTAACGTTTACTTGTTCTACTCCACTCATTTTATTGAACTCTATCATATCTCCCCTCATGTATCTCTTCTCCAAGATGAGCCCTAAGCTTTTTAGCCTTTCCCCAGAGGGGAATCATTCCATCTACTTTATCATTTTAGTTGCCCTTCTCTGTACCTTTCCTAATTCTGCTATATTTTTTTTGAGGTGAGGTAACCAGAACTGCACACAATATTCATGGTGTGGTCGCACCATGAAGGGATACAGAGGCTTTATGATACCTTCAGTTTTATTTTCTTTTTCTTTCCTAATAATTCTGGGCTTTCTAGTTGCTTTCTTGGCCGCTGCCACACATCGAGCAGAGAATTTCAACATTATTATGCCTAAATCCTTTTCCTGGGTTGCTCTTCCCTTCATGCATCACTTTCACTTGTCCACATTAAATGTCATCTGCTATTTGGATGCCCAGATTCCCAGTTCTGCAAGGTCCTCTTGCAATTTCTCACAATCTTCATGTGATTTAACAAATCTAAATAATTTTGTATCATCAGCAAATGTAATTATCTCACTCATTGTCCCCATTTCTAGGTCATTTAGAAATATGCAAAAAAGCAGCAGTCCTAGTACCCTATCCCTGGGTCGTCACACCATTATTCACCTTTTTCCACTGAGAAATTTGACCATTAGCCCGGATCTCTCCTTGTTTTTATCTTTTAAACTAGTTCTCAATTCACAATAGGATATTGCCTCCTATCCCATGACTTTTTAATTTCCTCATGATGTGCTTTGTCAAATGCTTTCTAAAAATGCAGATACACTATAGGCCTGATTTTAAAAAGCATTAACCCTCATAAATGTTGGTTTTGCTCAAGCAAATGTACTTAACCCTGTGAAAGTGGGTTTTTTAAATTTCTGCAACACATGCCATTATATTTTGCATAGGATTTACCTGTATAAGTACACTTTACTTGAGCAAAAGACTTTTGAAAATTGCTACAATAGTATCTTGCATTTACACATGTAACTCCTTTAAAAATTCATCTGTATATTAACTGATTCACATGTATCCACATGTTATTCATAGGCCCCAACTTATGGAACCAATTGCCTGCTTCCCTGAATTTCATAAATGATTTTTGTGTTTTTTAAAAACAACTGAAAGCCCATCTTTTTTTAAGGAGGCTTTTCAGTAAAATTCTTATGTATTTCAATATAATGATTGTGTATCTTGTTTGTTATGTATTTTATTTTTTATTTTGTGATAGCATTTTGATGTTGTATTATGTAAATCTGTAAACCACCTAGCACAGTGGTTCTCATAAAGGAGGGTAAAAAATGTGTTTAAATATTTATTCATGCCTTTAAAAAAAAATGTAGCAAATTGGTAAGGCAAGGCTTCCCTTGACTAATCCATGTTAACTCTGTCCATTAAACTATGTCTATCTATATGTTCAGTAATGTGTTCATTAGAATAGTTTCAATTATATTTCCTGGTATTGACCTCAGGCTCACCAGTCTGTAGTTCTCCTAATCACCCCGGAACCCTTTTAAAAAGCCAGTGTTACATTGACCATCCTCCAATCTTCAGGTACCGTAGCTGATTTTAATGATAGTTTACAGATTACTATCTGCAATTTAAATTTTCAATTTTCAGCTCTCTCAGATATATACTTTCTGATCCACTTGGTTTGCTACTCTTTAGTTTGTCAGTTTGCCCTAGTACATCTTCCATGTTCACTAAGATTTGTTTCAGTTCCTCTGAATTATCATCTTTAAATATCATTTCTGGCATGGGTATCTGCCTTACATTACATCTTTTTTGTTGACTGTTGCCAGTCGGAATGTGGACCCTAGGCCGAGGCGAGGTTAGCACTACCTGAAAAGGTGACCCAAGGTCCTCGCCATCGGCAGGCGGAATCAGAGGTGCAGGAACCGGAAAGACCCTCACCTGATCGGATGGAGTCCAGGAACAATCCAAGGTCAGAGGTGGGCTGCAGGTAGGCAAAGTCCAGAAGCAATCAAAGGTCGGAGACAGGCGGCAGGTAAACAAGGTCCAGAAGCCATCCAAGGTCAGAGACAGCACAAGAACAGAGGAAGTACAGAGGCAGCTACTTACAAAGAAGACCTGTGCAAGGCAAAGCAGACTGCCGGGGCCCAGGGTTATAAGGAGGCTGGAATTGATGTCATTTCCCGGGACTGGGACACTTCCTGGACCCAGGCCCCTTGAAGAGGCGGTGTGAGCACCTGGAGGCCCGCCAGCACCTGCATTCCTCTTTGTAGGACACCCAAGCAGGGAAGGTGCCCCGGACACCATGCTGAGGAATCACTGCGGGGGAACCAGATGCACCAGTAAGTGAGGCAGTTGTGTGCCCATGTGGCTGGTCTGCGCAACAGTACCCCCCCCCCACCCTTTTTAAGCCTCCTCCCAGGAGGTTTGGGTTTCCGGGGTTGCGCAATGTGATACTGGCGCAAGAGGTTCCTATCCAGTATGTTGGAGGCAGGTTCCCACGTATTTTCTTCTGGGCCAAAGCCCCGCCACAATATGAGTTACTCCGAGCGGTTCCAGTGATGGTAGACATCCAGAATTTCTTGAACTTCAAAAATCTGATCATTCTCTGTCGAGATCTTCGAGGGTTCAGGCAATTTGCGAGAGGGCCAGGAAAGAATGAGGGGTTTCAGAAGGGAGATGCAGAAGACGTCATGTATCTTGAGAGAGGAAGGTAGCCACAGCCACTAAGAGACTGCCCCAATGGGCATGATGGGAAAAGGACCAATATAGCGAGGTGCGAGCTTCATAGATGGAATCCTAAGGCGGATATTGCATGTGCTCAGCCAGACATTTCCCCGGGGTAAAATCGGGGTGCCGATCATCTGTGGTGGTCAGCTGTCTTCTTGGCCCATAAGCAGGCTTTGAGGATCAATTCCTCAGTCTGTCACCAAAGATTGTGCAGCTTGGCAGCTGCCAATTGAGTGGCAAGGGAGGGTACGGAGAGCGGTAAGGGAAGGGGGGGGGGGCAAGGGTTGTCTCCCATATACTACCTGGAAGGGAGAGGTGCTAGTAGAGTAACTGATGTGGGAATTATGTGAGAATTCCACCCAGGAAAGGAGATCCGACCAATTGTCCTGACAAGTATTGGTACATGTCCTTAAGAAGGTTTTGAGGGTACGGTTGAATCTCTCCACTTGCCCATTGGCCTGGGGATGGTAGGCACTGGTGAGACCCAGCTGGATATTAAATTTTCGGCAAAGGGATTGCTAATTAGCTGTAAATTGTACATCTCAGTCAGAGATGATATGATGGGGAACGCCGTGTAGACGGAAGACGTGGGAGGTAAACAGGCATGCCAGTTCTGGTGTGGATGGGAGACCTGGAAGAACCACAAAATGAGCCATTTTTGCAAATCGATTCATGACTACCCAGATGACGGTACAGCCATGGGACGTAGGGAGATCCACAATAAAATCAGTAGATAAGTATGTCCAGGGCTGTTTGGGTGCAGTCAAGGTTTGCAGAAGTCCCCATGGTCATACTAAGGGCGGCTTGTGCTGGGCGCAGGTGGGACAGGATTCCACATAGGATTTAACATTGCATATCATGGATGGCCACCAGTAATATCGTTTTGAGTAGATCCAGGGTGCGGCATTGCCCTGAATCTCCAGCCATGAGAGAATCATGGGCCCACTCAAAGACCTTTTTACTATGTCTAGTGGAAACCACTAGGGATGGGCTTCATTTTTATCTGCCTGGTCGGGTCATTTTTTTTTCTCTGCAATTTTTGCTGAAAAAAAAATGTAAAAATCACCCCCCAAAACCATGGCCAACCATTGATCCTTCCATGTGACAGGAGCCGACCAATGGCACCGGTAGCCCATCACATGGTAAGGGCAAAGGGCCACTGGCGCCATTTTGTTTACTGGCAGCCGACGGCCCAAGAGTGGGAGATCGCTCCCGGGACCCCCGCTGGACCACAAGGATCTGTAGGCAAGTTTTGGGGGGTTGGGAGGGTGGGGGGGGGGGTTTATAGTTAACTGAATTTGAAGGGTTGGGTTGGGTTTAATTTTTTTTTTTTAATAAATGTGCCCTTCCCCCCCATGCTAACCCGAAAAATGAATTTTACCCGAAGTTCAGGGAAAATCCGTCTCGGGATTTGGATCCTCCGACCCATGCTGAATTAGACAATTTCTTTGAAATTTTCCAATTCGGCAAAAACGAATGCACATCCCTAAGAACCACTGTCTTTCCGGAGGGCATGGGTGAGGTCACAGCTAGGATAATTCGAGCAGGATCTATGATGTATGCTGGTGGGTCCGGGGTTTCATCGGCTTCGAAAGAGTGGGAGAGGGCATCTGCCCTGGCATTCTTTTTGGCTGGGCAGTAACGTAGTTCAAAATCTGAGGGCAAAAGAAAAGTGACCAGCGGACCTGACGGGGATTAAGACGTTGTGCCTGCAGGTATTCAAGGTTCTTGTGATCTGTGAAGATCGTGATTCGATGACGTGTCCCCTCCAACCAGTACTGCCACTCCTCCAAGCCAGTTTGATGGCAAGAAGCTCCTTATCCCCTATACCATAGTTACGCTTGGCGGAAGTAAACTTGCGTGAAAAAAAGAACAAGGTCATAGGGTCCCAGAGTCTGCCATTTGGCTTAGCATTGCTCCCACTCCCAGAGAGGACGTGTCTACTTCAAGGATGAAGGGGCATTCTGGATCAGGATGCCAGAGGCATGATTCTTGTAAGAAGGCTTGTTTAAGCCTAGAGAAGGCTAAGCATGCTTTGGCCGGCCAGTTTCTGGAGTCAGACCCCTTCCAGGTGAGAGCAGTTAGGGGAGCCACTAGTTGATGAGGAATAAAGTGGCGATAAAAGTTCACAAACCCTAAAAATCTTTGGATGCTCCGGAGGGTAGACGGTTGGGCCCAATCCTGGATGCAGCAAACCTTTTCAGGGTCCATGTGGAAGCCTTGGCAGGACACAATGTAGCCCAGGAAGGGCAGACTCTCCTGCTCAAATGCACATTTCTCGAACTTGGCGTAAAGTCAGTGGGCTCGCAGGCATTGCAATACTGTCCATACATGTTGTGGGTGACTCTGGATGTCACAGGTAAAAATAAGGATGTCATCATAATAAACGACCACTGAGTCATATATGAGATCTCGAAAAATCTCATTCATTATATGCTGGAACACTGCGGGAGTGTTACATAGGCCAAAGGGTGAGACAAGGTACTCGTAGTGGCTGTCCCAAGTATTTAAGACCATCTTCCATTCATCCCCTGGCCGGATAAGGACAAGATTCTACGCTCCATGCAGGTCCAGCTTTGAAAACATTTTGGCAGTCTTGAGGCAATCTAGAAGTTCTGTGAGTAGCAGGGGGTATCTATCCTTCTTTGTAATAGCATTGAGGCCACGATAATCAATGCATGGCCTTAAGGAGCCATCCTTTTTGGTAACAAAGAAGAAACCCATGCCAGCAGGTGAGGAGGATGGTTGGATGAATCCTTTATTGAGATTTTCCTGGATGTTTTGAGACATGGCCATGGTTTCCGCTGGGGAGAGGGGATATACCCTTCCCCGGGGAGGAAGCGTGCCTGGCAGGAGATTGATAGCACAATCAAAACTTTGGTGCTCGGGCAGGATCTCCGCTTTACTTATGGAGAAGACATCTGCAAAGTCTTGATACTGTGGCGGAAGGCCCAATGGGGTGGTAGCCAGGGGAATGGCTCTTGGAGGACGCACGTGCTGTAAGCAGGTTTCAAAGCATCGAGAACCCCCCAGCTGGTAAGCTTGAGGGTTTTCCAGTCAAGCACAGGGGCGTGTTGGAGCCAGGGTAACCACAATACCATGGGATGTATCGCCCTGTCAAGGACATAGAAGGAAATCTGCTCCTCGTGCAGGAGTCCACTTCGAAGGTGCAAAGTCTTGGTCATGAATCCGATATGCCCCAGCAGGGGCTCTCCATAAATAGAGGAAATATATAGAGGATGATCTCAAGCACTGCAGTTCTTCCTCAAGGGCTCTGGTAACAAAGTTACCCCCCAGCCCCAGAGTCCACTAATGCCAGTGAGGGAAATTCCCCTCCGTCCTTCAGAATGGTTACTGGGAGAGTCAGTTGTGGGGAAGCATGGGTGCAGCCTAGAAGTGTTTCCCCTTCGGCAACTAGGCTGGTTCGTTTCCCGACTTCTGGGGGCATGTGTTCACCACATTTCCTCTGCTGCCACAGAAAAACACAGTCCCAGATGGCGGTGCCGAAGTGTCTCTTTGGTCGAGATGTGGTTTCTTCCTAGATTCATCGGTTCGTTGGCTTGTTCAGGAGAAGAGGTTTCCGTGCTGGTAGGGAGAATGGGGCGAGAGAAGGTAGGTGCCAAAGTAGGAATCTGCGCAGAGGACGCAACTGCCGAGCGCATTGCTGAAGTATCTATCAATTCTCCCTAAGAGGTCAATCAAGGCATCCAGTGACTGGTAACTCTCTCGCCGCCAAGCTCGTCTATCATGCGTGCTGACAAACCCTCAAGGAAGATTGCTTGCGAGCTGTCTTCTCGCCAATTTCTCCAAGGACAGTGTGCGGAATTCAATGGCATAGTCTATCAAGGGCCGGAAGCCCTGATGGAGGTGCAGCAAATCTGAGCTTAACGTGGCTGATCGTCCAGGATCCTCGAATGCCTGTCTGAAAATTCTTTAAAAAGTTGGATGTCCTGGAGCATAGGGTCAGCTCATTCCCATAAGGGTGATGCCCAGTCAAGTGCCTTTCCATCCAGTAGTGAGATGATAAAGATAGTCTTGATGGTGTTGGTGGAGAACTAGACTGGTTGTAAAGAAAAGGGCATTAGGCACTGATTCAAAAATCCCCGACAAAGTTTGGGGTTCACGGTGTACCTGGGTGGTACCGGCAGACGCAGAGGAGCGGAAGTCACCATCTGAGCTGGGGGTGCTGGGGTGGGTTGGACTGTGGCCGTTGTTAGAGCATTGAGGTGTGCGTTAAGGCGATTCATGGTAGCTGCAACCACCTCAAGGCATTGCTGTTGCTGCTGAAGCTTCTGGGCTTACCCGGGAATGGCCCGAAGTCCGGAAAGGTCCGCTGGGTCCTTGGCCTTGCAAACTGCTGACTGTTGCCAGTCGGAGTGTGGACCCTAGGCTGAGGTGAGGTTAGCACTACCTGCAAAGGTGACCTCTAGGTCCTCGCCATCGGCAGGCGGAATCAGAGGTTCAGGAACTGGAAAGACCTTCACCTGATCAGATGGAGTCCAGGTTCAATCCAAGGTGGGCTGCAGGCAGGCAAAGTCCAGAAGCTATCCAAGGTCGGAGACAGGTGGCAGGCAGGCAAGGTCCAGAAGCTATCCAAGGTCGGAGACAGGTGGCAGGCAAACAAGGTCCAGAAGCCATTCAAGGTCAGAGACAGGCGGCAGGCAAACAAGGTCCAGAAGCATTCCAAGGTTGGAGACAGAACAGGAACAGAGGAAGCACAGAGGCAGCTACTCACAAGGAAGACTTGTTGCAAGGCAAAGCAGACTGCCGGGGCCCAGGGTTATAAGGAGGCTGGAACTGACATCATTTCCCGGGACTGGGACACTTCCTGGTTCCGGGCCCATTTAAGAGGCAGGGCGAGCACCTGGAGGCTCACCCGCGCCTGCGTCCCTCTTTGTCAGAGGCCCAAGCAGGGAAGGCGCCCCGGGCGCCACACTGAGGAATCGATGTGGGGGAACCGGACGCACCGGTAAGTGGGGCTGGTAGTGTGCCCGCGCAGCCAGGCCACGCAACATTTTTATTTAACGATTTGTAGCCTCCTCAAGTACATAAACCATAAAAATATGAATCCATAATCAGACGTCTATGTAAAAAACAAAATGTATTAAATGTCTGCCTTAAAATAGAAAGCATTATCATACTTCTTGAAAATAAGATAGCATTGAAAGCTTTCAATATTATCTGCTATTTCACAGGATTGGGCCGATGACATAGAATGTGCACTCCCTAGATTCATTTAGGTACACAATTGTGCTTTAAACATTTTTAGTAGAGAAATGATATAGATGGGGATATTGCTGCTCAAAGCTTCGTGTATTAAATTGACAATTTTGAATTTAATACTCTATTTTATAGGGAGCAAATGTAGAAAATGAAGTATGGGAGAAATGTGATCACAAAATCTGTTATTGGTTATTAGCTTGGCTGCTGCATTCTGTACTGCTTGCAAGCATTTCAGCATATATGCTGGTATTCCAACATACAAAGCACTGCAATAGTCTGTTTTTGAAATTCCTAAAGACTGTATAATGTTACAAAAATCAGTAGAACTCAGAAAAGACTTTAGCCCATGCAATGCTTTGAGCTTCATAAAGGTGCTGGTAGCTACTAGGGATGTGCAGACCAAAAGTTTATGTTCATAAGTCCATAAGTCGAAAGGGGGGGTCAATTTCGGTCAATATGGACATATGGAGAATTCCATAAGTTGAGTCTATGTCCATACGTGCACCGGTTCCCTAAATAAAATTTAAACCCCTCACCCTCCTTAATCCCCCCCCCCAAGACTTACCAAAACTCCCTGGTGGTCCAGCGGGGAGTCAGGAAGCCATTCCTGTATTCCTTTGCGAGGAGCACGTGACGTCGGCGTCACGTCGCAGTGACGCGGACGTCACGTGATTCACCGCGCCTCCGCTCCCGGACCCCTCGTTGGACCCAACCGGAACTTTTGGCCAGCTTGGGGGGGTCAGGAGGCCCCCCCAAGCTGGCCAAAAGTTCCGGTTGGGTCCAACGAGGGGTCCCGGAGCGGAGGCGCAGTGGACCACGTGACGTCCGCGTCACTCCGACGTGACGCGGACGTCACGTGGTTCAGCGCGCCTCCGCTCCCGGACCCCCTATTGGACCACCAGGGAGTTTTGGTAAGTCTTGGGGGGGTCAGGAGGGTGGGGGGTTTAAGTGTTTATTTAGGATCAACGATCGCGATTTCCAACTTATTCAACATAGCTATGTTGAATAAGTTGGAAATCGCGATCGTTGCACCTCATCACTTTTTTAAGTTAAAAAAAAAAAAAAGTTGCGTTTTACATATGCGTTCAAAATGAATGCACACCCCTACTACTCACTGCCAACCCTGACCTCTGCCCATATCCTGACTCTGTCTGACCACTTCTTACGGGACACTTGCCTAAGACCTGCCAGCCCCTCAAACCCAATAACTCAACCTGTGGGGAACAGAGCTGATATAGGTGAAGTCCCAGCTCCAGTCCCAGTAAGGGCATATCCACCAGCTATTGGCGTGAACCTAGTAGTTTCACCTACTAGGCTGTGACAATCATGCTACAGCCCATGAGCTAACATCCCTGACAAGCTATGAAATCATCTGATCTAGTGTAACTAGTACCACACCAGTTTTTTGATCTGTCAGAAGCTGACTGATTATTGTTCCTGGCTGAAAATTTCAGAAATTCTGCACAGGGTTATCTCTGACAATATTCTTAATGTTCAAAATTCTAGGAGGGCAAACTTTGGAGTTATATCACAGACTTGTAAAGTGTGATAATTGGTTAAACCCAAACTCTCAAATGAGAAATTAGAGGAAGGGAAAGGGACAATCTGTGCCATGGGAAATAGCACAAAATATTCTAAGACAGCAAGTATAAGCTAGCAGAACTAATGCCTAAAGAGATTGCTCTAGAATTTATTATATTATAGTCCAACTCATTCTTTCCTGTGGAATGCAGCAGTTTGTTTAAATATTCTTCGAGTAACTACACTTGGAATTACATTCACCGAGAACATCAGCATTTAATTTTCATCTTTGGGAAAACTGACCATTTAGTCCTATTCTCTGTTTCCTGTCCTTTATCCAATTACTAAGCCATACTAGGATATTTTCTGAGGAGTCTCATATTAGATTTTGTCAAATGCCTTTTGAAAAGCTTGGTACACTGTTGACTGCTTCATCCCTATTCTCATCTTTATTAACATCTTCAAAAAAATCCAGTTGATTATAAAGGTGTTAGGATTCATGGGTTTTGTGGACCTTTGGCCCGAGTTGAAGGTTGTTACAGCCTGAGGGGTGGAGCCCCACAGGTCTACACCATTGGGAGGTGAGGTCAGCTGCAGCAGGGAATAAGACTGTAGTTCACTGGAAAGATAATGTCCTGTGTCACTACCACATGATCACAGAGTAGCCCAGAGCTGTGCCGTAAGGCAGACCCCCGAGGAGCGGGGAGCGCAAGGACAGGGTCTACTGTAGGCGGGATGTAGAGACTGTCCTGAGGGGTGGGACAGTGTGGTAACAAAGTCTCAGGTATGATGACATAGGGGCTGCCCTGAGGACCGGGGAAGCAGGAACAAGTCACTCATGGAGAGACGTAGGCACTGCCCCGAGGAGCGGGGAAGTGTGTAGCAAGTTGTTGGTGTAGAGACAAAGGCACTGCCCCAAGGAGTGAGGAAGTGCGGAGTAATTCTATGGTGTAGAGACTTAGGCATGGCCCCAAGGAGCGAGGAGGTGTGGAACAAGTCGCTGGTGAAGAGATGTAGGCTCTGCCCAAGGAGCGGGGGAGCGGGAGCAGGTCTCTGGTGTAGATACAAAGGCACTACCCTGAGGAGCGGGGAAGAACAGAGTCAAGTCTCCAGACAAGGCAGATACTACCTCGAGGAGGGGGGAGCATAAAGCAGGAGTCTCTGTAAGGCAGTTCTTAAAGCAACCCCGAAGAGCGGGGAGGCCAGCAGGCAGGACCTCTGGAGAGACGCAGGGACCATCCTGAGGAGTGGGGAAGTCTGGAAACAAGTCTCCCAAGGAAGCACACTCAGGCCCCCGAGGAGTGGGTACCCAAGTCAGAGTCCAGAACCACAGGGAGAGATCCGAGAAAGGCACCAACGTCCAAGGAGACAGGAACAAGCACCAGTAGGCAAAGGAACTTGTTGCCAAGTCGAGTAGCGTAGGCCAGGGGAGGTGCTTATAAATCCCAGCTAGTGTCATCAATAGGGGACGCCCCTGAGGTTTCTGCCATAGCGTCTTTAAAGAGAGACTCGGTGGCGCGCATGCGCGCGTACCTAGGAAGGCCCAGAGGAGGCATGGAGGACGGCGGCATACCAGCCACCATGAGAAGTCCTGGGAGGCAGACGGCAAGCGGTGGCAGTGGCTAGCCACAGCCGCAAGTTTGCCCGGAGAGGAGAGCAGGGCAGCACAAGACATGAGTTGTGTTGGCCATGGGCGGCCGTGGCCAACAGTCATAACAAAAGGCAAGACTTCCCTTTGATAAATCAATGTTGACTCCTTCCCAATCAATCATGTCTAATTGATCAATAATTTTGTTTTTAATGATGATGCCTACTATTTTGCCCAGCAACAACATCAGATTCATAGATCTCTAGATTCCAGGATCACCCTTAGAGAACTTTTTAGAAATTAGCTTTACATTGGCCAGTCTTCAGGTTCTGTGGCTGTTTTTAATGCTAGATTATTAATTGTCTGCTTGTGATCTAATTTCATCTCTCCAACTTCAGCCTTTAGCATAGCTTCATTGGAATATCAACTTCCCTTTTATTCCTGTATCCTTAGAAGATATCCCTGTCCAAAATATGCACTCCTGAGTGACAGTTAGTATTCCCTCATGATTTAGTCTGATATTCAGTTATCTCAAATCAGCAATTGGTGCTCTAATACAACTCTTGGTAGCATCTAATGAGTGTGTTGGTTACACAATTCTGGGTTCCATTCAACCCTTGAGTGAGGTTTTGAAAAAAGTGTGTCCCCTGTCTACATTGGTTGTGGAGAGGGGAAATGCCATTTGTAATGACTGGTCTAGCAATATTCAAGGAAAGTACATTATCAGGTAAGATTAATCTTACTTTTTCCATTGTTCTTCCAAACAAATATGAAGCAATATGTTACAAGACTAGTGCAGCAGGTTGCTATTACACTGGGCAACAATGAAAGTGTTACTGACCTAAAAAGGTCCTACTCTGTAGTATCTTGATGTGCTGAACATGAATATGACCATGAAAAGTTTTATTGGCTCTCGTTTTGAAGATATTTAATATAGTTCACTTTCTATGTTTAGTCATGTAAAATTATCCAGTAGGACTTTAAATAAGCCTAGAATGATGTAATATTGCATCGTATTGCATAATACCATCATGCACACATCATCCAGAGTTTATTACATCATTTTCTGATGCAATGCAGTTCTACTGCCATGCTGCTGCTGAGTAAGCTGACATCAGCAGTGTACTATATGAAGCCCAGTCAGAAAGGGTGAGCATTTGAAATATTCATGCTGGCTGACTGCTGCTGGACACTCCGCAGAGATGTTCCCGAACAGGTGTACAAGAGACAAGCAAAGAAATCTAAGACGTAGTCTATGACTTCATTTTTCAAACGGTATTAACCGTAGGTCTCCTACTATTGGCATACAATTCAAGATGTAATTATATTATTGCATATTACAAAAGAACTAGAGCCAATTTTGCATTTTCACAGTCATATTCTTGTTTAGCACATGGAAATGTATAAGAATTGACTAATTTCATTTTCGTAACATGAATTTTGTGAAAATTTGTTGCCCAGTGTTACTTGTTTGATGCTTTACATTATGTTCTGTTGCTTTACAGGACCTGGACAGTTTATAAGTGCTTTTACCCCAGTGACACTGTCATGTTTAATGATAGCATGTTCCTTTACAGTAGATAGAGGTGTTATACATGATATTGATAACCTTAAATGTCTGCTTATCAAACATTGTACTGGAGATACTCCACTTATTGCTGTGTACCTTTAGTTTAAAAGATCAACATATACTTCTCATTGAATGTTTCCTTCATGATATTGATGATGATGATCTCCACTTTAACATAGTGCTCTGCAGGCTTGTGGTTTGTGGGTGATAGGGGCTGAGGACAGCATGGAAGATGTCCAAATATTGAACAAGATTTTGAAACTCCAAAGAGCTTCTATTCTATGGACCAATTGCCTCAGATGAATTTCTTTTGAGTCCATGTCTTAAAATCAGTGGCTATATTATTGTGTATAATAGTGAATTGCTTTTGTGCTGACTATAGTAACTTTTGATTATAAATAAAATATTGTTCCCTAGACAAGCAGCTCTATGCCTACATGTTGGCATTATTTATTAGCTCTGTATAACACCCCTGAAAGGCTTCTTTGGTTGCATCTGTTTTTAATGGTCAGCATGCTTTACATGCTTTTACAGGCTTCTAGTTCTTTATTCAGTCAATGCCAAGATATGACTTCAAAGTGCAACAGTGTAAGCACTGCAGGCATTTTAATACAGTCTTCCTTAACAACATATCATTCTCTCTTGTATAGAATGAACCCTATATATTCTTGCAAGTTCTAGTCTCAGGATGCAGTTGCTGATTATGGTTTATCTCTCTCCATATAAGACTATATGGAGGTTGGAGGCTTTTTTGATTTTGCTCTACTTTTAATTCCCTACAATTTCTCTGGTTTTTTCTTTTTGGAATATTTTCATTGTTAAATCTGGAGTAATATTTGTATGGAAGGAAAAAATTAATAAATCTCTATTAGAGTTTACAACCTGCTTTAAAGTGTTGGATTTTAATGTGTTTTTAAACTTATTCTTGCATACCAAGTCATCTTTGACATCATATTAATACTGAATCATCTGTGATAGTACAGCGATCATGGATATCTCTGAATCAGATTTGCAAAATAGTGGCAAATTCTTTAACATGTATTTAAAATGATGTGAGGCTGAAAGAAGGGGTTTGCTACAGTGGCTTCTGATTTGACTCCTGTAGATTTCAAACGTGGTACAACCAGCCACAAAAATTGGCATTTTCATTTCAGTTCATGAGTGCTAGAGTTAGCACTCTAGCACATTCCATATATTGCATTTGCAGCCACTTAACTGGATGTCAAAAAGATATTTGGTTAAGTAGTAAAGGCTGGGTAACTCAAAATCCAAATGGTTATATTTAAAAATAGCCTGTTAGGGTTTTTATCTGGCTACTTGTCATGCTGAATATCTGGGACAAATTATTCGGCTAACTTTAGTCTGATAACTTGTCCACTCGCTGGCTTAATGGATATGACCCTCATAGACTGTCGTCCTCTTTTGGCCTTGCAAGCTGCTGGCAGATTCTATCCTTACTGCCTGCATAAGAAACTGCTTTTTCATTCTCTCTTTCACTTGAGTCAACACACCTATTTCTCATTTAATCAATGTCCTGGGAATCCCTGCCCTCCCTCACCTAGAATTCCAATCGCCAGACCCTCCTTTTTCTCTCTCTCTGTCAGTCACCCAGTCCAGCCTCTGCTCTTAAGCATCCTGGGAACTGTAGTTTCCTGTGGCAGCCATCTTTTCCTCCCACAAGGAGCAAACACTCCATCACAACAACACATACTTTTCTATGTGGAATCAAAGAAAACAACATTAAACTTGACCTTTTTGTAGTAATTTATTTTCTTCATTCAGATGTAGGTGTTACATCATTAACCTGTACCTATGCAACTTGAGTGCAGTAGCTTACACCAAACCTTGAGAGAACTGTTGCTAGATAATTAAAAATATTCCAAAGATATTCCAATTACTTACATTTTATGGATCACTTCATTAGATTTACATTTTCAGTTTTTCAAAATCTGTCTTGATAGAATCTAGTTACTAAATCTTCAAAGTTTGCCACAGCACTTAAGATGAATTTTAATAGCCCAACATGTGTATCAATTAGGGGACGACCTAATATGTTGGGCCAGTATGTGCAGAGCAAATTTTAAAAGATGCCGAGATTCACACGTAAATGCCACTTCGCACACAAATGAAAAGTTTTTAAAAAAGGGTGGGGCATGGACAATCCGGGATTTAACCTAAAATTTGTGCATAAATAGTTATAGGCATTTGCGCACATCAGGGTCTTCATCTGCGTAAGTTTACTTCTGCTATGGATGATGTAAAAGCGTTAAAACAAAAAAATCTAGGCAGATCAGCGAGGTTTTAAAGGTTGAGGCTAAACAGGGGGGGGGGGGGGGAGGAAGGCTATTAAACTAGAGGGGTTTGAAAGCTCTGTCCCTTAACTGGGTGAAGTAGGAATGAACTGGTAAAATGGGCAATGCATCAGCACATGTCCCTTTTAAAATGCCCCCTCTTATGTGGTAGAAGCCTCATTTGTGTGCACTGGCACGTGCCCACTTAAACTTGAGTGCACATGTGCATGTGGCCAGAATATTTTATAACATGCGCACATGCACACGTATATGTTATAAAAATGGCTGTGTCCCTGGGTGTGGGCTGATGAATGTGTGCCTGCATGCCGACTTGAAAGTTACAATCATTCTTTTTAAAATTTCATTGAATTATATATTAGTTGTACTTTTAACAGCATTCCAGATACTTAGACTACTGTAGTCAATTTCTTTTAGTATCATAAACTAGAAAAACCATCAATCATTACATCTACTCATTTAAAACACTCCACGGCTTCATACAATAGTTATTGGAAAATTGAAATGATCCCAAATGGGATTCAAGTGAGCAGCCACTTTTCAGTGAGTATAGTAAATGCAATTCATTGTCTAAATCCATTTGCTAGTATTCAACCTATGTAACCAGAATACTGAAAATCTGAACTCTGCTAAGCTTGTATGCTGTATTTATTGCTAGTAGTTTGTACTGTTCTTGCATGATTGCCTTCTTTAGATTTTTGGAATCTAAATACATTTGTTGTTTGCCAGAATCCTTTTTTTTTACCACTGTAATGAACATTGTGGCTGTTGGAACTAAAATAAATGCTCCATTTTGAAACAAAAGGTTTTTGTTTTGTCTGTAACACATGTCAAGCAATATTGCCCCTGAAATTAGATGTTTCTTGTATTTTCTAATTATTTTTACTCTTTTAATAAAGATAACACATTCTTATAATGTTCTGAGAAGTTTTGAAATAGAAAGAGAACAAGTTGGTGTTTAAGCAAAGTGTGGTAGACATTCAAAACCTAAACAGTTATCTAAGTTAACTGGATAGACAGCTAACTTAGATGGGATATTCAACATTGACTATCACATTAGCAAATGCTACTTAGGTGAATAAGTCATATCCATTAAAGATTAGATGTGCTATTGAGCAGGCCTAACTTACCTGGATCTGTTATCTGCCTAAGACTGAATGTCATTATTTAGCCATATAACTTATTTGGCTTATTAGTGCTGCCTCGATCTCTCAACTGCCCACCCTTCCACATCTTATCCAGCTATTCCAATAGCCAGATAAGTGACTTATCTGGTTGTATATTGGCCGCTGAACATAAGCAGTTATTCAGCTGCTGCTATTTGGCTGGATAAGTGCTACTTATACACCTAGCTAATGTTTGAATATTGACCTCAATATGTAGTATTACACAGGTACACCAAAATCATAATCCAAAATTTGACCCTGGTTTGTGAATATGGATAATTCACAATTGCCTTCAAGTATTTTGCAAGAATTGCAATTCTATTAATGAAAACTGTTGCGAGTGTGGACCCTTGGACCAAGGTGAGGTTGGTGCTATCCGCAGGGAGGAACCCTACAGGTCCTCACCATCGGCAGGGGGAGGTAGCTGAAGCAGATGCCCAACAGGAACTTCACCACTACCAGCCCTCATTCCCCTAAGGTTGAGCCCTTGGGTGCCAGGTCCAGCAGGATTTAGGAGCGGGCCTCTGCGCAGGCAAGAATCTGTCATGGAAGTAGTAGGCCAGCAAGAAGGTGACAAGGTCAGTCCAAACAGAGGTTGGGGCAGGCAGCAGCCAGCAGAGATGAGAACAAGCCGAGGTCAGGGCATGCAGCAATCCAGCGAGGTCAAAGGAGGTCTGAAGTCAAGCCAGAGGTCCAAATGAAGACAAAGTTGAGGTCAAGCCAAGGAGTCATTTCAGAGGGAAACAGGCAAGGCGAAACAGCAAGGAGGGGAACAAAGACAGTCAAGGGTTCACTGAACAAAGACACAGGAACTCCGAGGAAGCAGGAACAGGAAACAGGAACTGAAGACAAGGCACAAGAATTCAAACAGGATCAGGAACCAGGAACAAAGAGGCAAACTGCTACTCCGAGGAATTCGACCTATTGCTGACGCAAGCCTGTAATATCTGAGGAGCCCTTTTATGGGGCAGAGCTTCTGATGACATCAGGAAGATCCGTAGGGCTTTTCTGCCATGGGCCTTTTAAATATCCAAGAGAGGCGTGCATGCCTGGAGACGGGTACAGGGAGATGTCAGTGGCATCTGGACCACGGAAGACAGGCAGTATTGGCGTCTGGCTGTGCATAGTGAGCTGGCAGAAGACTCTATGCCACAAGGGATCAGCAGCAAGACAGCATCGGAGGCAGGAGCGTGGCACACCCACTTGTTGGGTCAGGTGGTGAGCTCGACAGTACATGCGAATAGCCCGCAGCCTGCCAAGTGTAACAGTACCCCTCTGATAAGCTCCCCTATAGAGGCCTGGGATTTGCAGGGGAACCAACCATAGTGATTCGGACCCCTATCAGTCTCTTGGTTCTGGCAGTAGGTTCTACAACCAAATGATTTGTGCAATTCCGGGGACTGAACCCTTTGCCATTGGTGAAGGTATGATCACCTCTGGGTTATTTTGACAGAGAACAGGCCCCATTATTGGGGTGAGACTAATTTTTTCCTTCTCAAAAACCAAACCGATGGGATCAAATAGACAATGATTCCTTTTCTTCTCTAGTTACAGGAGGTCGTGCAGGGTTTGTATTTCTTGATCTTTCTTGGTAACTAGAGTTGCAAATCTTTTCATATCAGATTGTTTTCCTTTTCTAGGTTTTTGTGTTCTGATCTCTCTTGAGCCAGCTAGTCCTTCAGTTGTAGAAAACGTATCTTAAGAGTATTCCCCCAGAGGGATCGTGGGGCGGTTTGAGTCTCTCGTGACTCCTTGCCAGAGGTGAGAATGTTTGGAAGGGTGGCAGCCATGATCTGTGAATGGGGACATGTCTCGGGCCTCAAACAATATCCTATGCACCTCGGTCCCCAATGGGTGAGGTCCATTGTGGACCAATCAAATTGTGCTTGGTGCTTCTTCCACCATGGTAGGCCCAGGATGAGTGGATTCACATCTCTTGGGAGAATGTGTAAGGTGATGAGTTCAGAGTGTGCGGGACCTAATCTTAGTGTGAGCAGTAGCATGGTATGGGTGACCAAACCGAGAAGGGAGTCCCCATGGATGGAGGAAAGCACCAAAAGCAGTGCCAAGGGAATCTTGGAAATTTGTTACTGTTCAATGAGTTCCTGGTGTACAAAGTACCCCCAGCATCAGAGTCCATCAAAGCTTGGGTGGTGAAACATGTGGCGGATTGTTCAAGGGAGGCCAGCAACAGGGACTATGGTGATGGAGTAGCCAGACCGAGGGTCACTTATTGTTGTATCTTATAGCATAGGGTGGTTCCCCTTCTCTCTGGTCACTGACCCAGTAGGTGACCAGAAGTTCCATAATAAAAGCAGAGGCCTAATTGATGGTATCAAGTTTTCTCTGCGATCGTGAGATGCGTTCCACCCAGTTGCATGGGCTCCTCTAGTAAATCCCATGATGGTTTGATGGGGTTAACCTTAGAATGGAGCAGTTCTCTGGAGGGACCATGTTGAACTGAGAGGTTCTTTTGGGCTCACTCCTAAAGTCATCTGTAAATTTTCCCCGTGAGATTGATGAGACCTTCAAGAGAGGTGGAAAGTTCTCATGTTGCGAGTTCATCTTTAATCCTGGGTGCTAAACCCACCAAGAATATTGTGTGTAGACTGTCTCCCTGTCTCAGTGGCCAGGTTTCAAAACTCAATGGCCTAGTCCATTAATAATAGGCTTCCTTGGCGCATGTGCAGGAGGTCTGAGCCCATCATGGGCAATCGACCTGTCTCATCAAAAACCTGTTTTCTGAGACAAATTGTTGGCGGTCTGTGAGAAGAGGATCAGAGTGCTCTCACAGGGGGGAAGCCCAGGCCAGAACCTTACCATCGAGGAGAAATAGAATTAATATTGTCTTGATGGAGTCATTCGGGAAGAGTGCTGACTGGAGGAAAAAATACATATGGCATTGATTCAGAAATCCCCATCTCCGGCATAACTAGGAAGAGCTGGCAATGGAATTGCTGCCCAACAGGAGTCAGGAAGTAGCACGGGAAGTGCAGCAAGTGGAGGGGAGAAGTGGGAGAGTCAATGAGTCTAGGTGTGTGTAAAGTCGATTCATGTCTGCCACGAAGTGTTCCAAAGCCAACTGGAAGGACTGTAGATTTGGGCTAGGCTGGGAATGGCTTTCAACGTGGCTAGAACCTCTGGGTCCATGGCCTCGGGCAATCTGTTGTGAATGTGGACCCTTGGACTGAGGTGAGATTGGCGCTACCCACAAGGAGGAACTCTGCAGGTCCTCACCGTGAGCAGGCAGAGCTGACTGGATCAAAGGCGCAACAGGAAATACACCAATACCAGCCCTCATTCCTCTCAGGTTGAGCCCTTGGGTGCTGGAGCCAGCTGGGCTTAGGTGCAGGCCTCTGTTTGGGGAAGAATCCATCACGGAACAGTAGGCCAGCAAGAAGATGACAAGGCCATTCCAAGCAGAGGTCGTGGTAGGCAGCAGACAGCAGAGGCGAGAATATATATACAATGCGGTATTAAACTAGAAGGTGAATGCTGACACAGTATATGACTGTTGACCATGAATAGGTATGCAAATCATGTAAACCACTGTGATCTTCTCTTGGAACAATGGTATATAAAATGCCTAAATAAACAAAAAAATAAATAAATAAATAGTGGAGAATTTATGGTGCCCTCAGATGGGTTATGTACCTAGTTTACTAACAAACTGAAGCCAGTTTATTTGCTGAAAGGACTGCAATGGTATTTGATGGCCTAATCCTTTAATCAATCTGGTAATGCTGACATTTCCAAAGATAATGCTGCTGTCTTAGACACCTGCCTATAGCAACCTGAGGTCCACAGGTTCAAATTTCTACATGCTTGCTAAAGTTTTTTCTCTAAGATTACTAAAATAGTTGTTTATAATAAAGAACAGGCTCCTAAAATGCTGCCTATCATTCTTTAAATCTGTGGGCTATTGGCAGGGCAGTTGTGGACAACTTGGGGGCAATCCCATGCAAGGCAAGGGAGTTTAATATGGTTGCCCATGGGGCCTGGAGATTGCAATTGGATCATCCACAACATTTTTGTATCATTTTATGGCTATTCAGTGCAATTATGTTGCCATCTGTAAAGCATCCTATGCTCTCAAGAAATGTGGTATATAAGTACAGAACTACATTGCTTTATTATTTTATTTTTGCTGTAATACAGCTACAGAAACTAGCACACTTTTTCCCTAGTGTTTTAAAGGCCATCACTAACATAGACAGCTTAGATAATTTAGGCTTCCCATTTGTTCTGCCTCTATAGTTAGAGCAGCGAATAACCTTGGTAAATATAATGCAATGCAATTTCATTTTATTATACATGCTTTTCATACAAAATACTTTACAGTGACATACAAGATACAGTAAAACACATTTTTTTCAATCTACACAAAATACACAAGCTAAAATTATCCCTTCTAAGAAAAGAAGAGAAGGTGGGTCTTGAAATGGGATTTGAACACAGGGAGACATAAAAATAAAGGCAAGTTGCAGGTAAAACAATTATATTGAACTAATGATACACTTGCGACTAGCTTATGAGAGCTAAACTTCCTTCATCAGGTCAATGCAGTGTGAGCTAAGGATGATAAGTGGGATGACTTTGAAGGGGCATCCTACAAGGGATCGCCTCATGCAGAGCGCCTTACAGAGCATTTAGGACCATCTAAGCTGCCACTTTTTAGGGAGATAGCATCATTAGTGAAGTGTTCTGGGGGCTAGGAGGGCTCTTTGGGTAGTGTTTCATTGCCTTGGGGACTGAAGTTTGTTTTTTTATTTTAATTTTTGTATTATGTTTATAAATTGTGTCCTAGTTGCTCCATTCCCTGTTGAAATTAGGGAGTGTTCTTTAGTTGCAGTTAGGGTTTTTCTTTTATTATTTTTCTTTTATTTTTTTAAGTGTGTATTACTATATATTGTTTTGAATATTTTTATGCATTTTTTTAAAGATGTATTTTTGAATAGTATTATGATATGTGGTATTGTAATTATTCATCTATTTTTTAAAAATATATTTTAAACTACTTTGAGCAGTCCTATAGGGCTGAAAATGTGGGATATAAGTGCAAGATTAGACTAGATCTTGCCAGAATATACAGGTAAATTGCAGATTGCACTAAAATATTGATGTGGTAATAGTTTGTTTCAGTGTTGTAAAAGAATTCTAACGTATAAAGACGGGGATTGGTATTGTGTTTGCAGAGAAGTAAGAAAGCTGAAGGAGACAGCAGACAAAGCATCTGGAAATGGTTGAACAAACTAATATCTATAGTGTTTGACCATCTTAAATTTAGATGACAGGAAAGAGTAGTAATGAGATGAGGCAAAATAAGGTACTTCTAGATTGATGCAGAAACAAGGGGAAATCTGCCAACAATCATGGTTAAATTATGAATTAAGAAATAGAAGAATAGGAACATGATAGAATTATGTCAGACAGGTAGACAAAGGCAAGTGCATGGAATATTTTGAAATCAAGTAGTACAATTCTGAACTTGGATCTGAAAGAGATTATAAGCCTGTGATGCTCCCTGAGGATATTGATATTTTTGTGCCCTTTAGACTGAACAAGGAAGTGAGCAGCATCATTTAGGACACATTGGACCTGAAAGATTTGGAACTTTAGGAGGCCATTGAGAAAACAATCCCAATATTCAAACTATGAAGCAATACAAGTTTAAGTTAATATAATGATCTCAAAAGTAAGGTCAATAAAGTAGTAAACAAAGGTAGCATTGTCTGGATGATAAAAACTGATTTCCAGATATTAGTGAAGAGGTATAGAAAACACCGCAGATCTGAGTCAAGGCTCATATAAAGATTATAGAGGATATATGTATGTGTTTGTAGAGGTACAGAGAGACTGAGATATACAAAAACAATGCTATCCATTCGCCAACAAAGGTTGCCAGATTAAAGGCAGTTAACTTCTGTCTCTTCCTGAAGCTCAAGTAAATTGCATCCACAGTTTTGCCTGAGTGCCACCTACTACATTGGACAGAAGACCAAATTTGAATATTCTAAAATGCAGGGTTGTGGCTGAGCCAAGGAACTACCCCATAGTTACTATATCAATTAGTGATGTGCAAAGCCCAAAACTTTCGGTTCGGGCTTCGTTTTCTGCCCACCGTGGGAAATATCGTATTTCCCGTGGTTCAGGCCTTTGAAATATGGGGGGACCCAAATTTCGGGCAGTCCTAAAGGGAATTTTGGGAAAAATTTGTTCGGGATTCGTTGTCCCTAATATCAATATGAAACGTTTAAAGATATCTGTAATTTCAGAGTATGAGCTGAGAATTAGCATAATCTTACAATTTGATGTACTAATCATACTGATTGATATAGTTATGTTACTTTGAATGTGCACAATGTGTTTGTTTGCTGGTGCAAGCCAGTCACATAAACTTTATGAATATAATTAAAGCAATACATGCTTTTGTTTATTTGCCAGGTACTGCCTCCTTTCCCCTTTTTTCTTCCAGCTCGATGGGAACCAGTCCTGGGATTCTGGCACCATGATGGTTCATTCACAATTTCACAGGAATTTTTTCCCATAATTTAATAGACCCCTCCCACTGTTCTAGTCTGGTCATTACAGTAATGGCCCTGAGTCTGAAAGCGTTGCATCACTATGCTTTCCAGAACCTTGTATCATGGATGCCAAATCTGGCTACCAGGTGTCACCCTTAACAATGATCATGATTCCCTTCCCCAGGAGCTCGGAACGCTGCCTCTACACCATACACAGCCCAAGCTGATCCTGGGGAGTGAAAGGCTCTATCCAGAAATCATGCTGTGGACTCCCTGCATGTGTTGGAAAAGTGGACCCTTAAGCCAAGGCAAAGTTCTTGCTACCTCCAGAGGATTGCCCCTGGAGGTCCTCATCGGGTGGCAGATCTGGGAGAGAAGACCCAACTGGACCTTTACGTATACCAACCCTAGTTCCCCGCAGGTTGAGCCCTTGGGTACTGGGGCTGGCACGACTTAGGCGCAGGTCTTCCCAAGCATAGGACCAGAAGATGAGGGCTGAAGCAGCATTGAATGAATCCAGGGGATAGTGGAGACAAGGAACAGGAACGCTAGAATCAGGAACAAGGCAGGGTCAGGAACGCTGGGATCAGGAACGCAGACAACTCGCACTCTCTGAAGAGCAGGACCCATTACTGAGACCCTGATTGAAGGCAGGGCCTGGCCTTAAATAGGCCCTGGTTGATGAGGTCATCAGTGAAGGCCATGGGGCTTCAGAACCAGTCTGCCCTACTGCTGGTTCTTTAAGAGGCCAAGCTGTCCCGCGCGAGCGCGCCAAAAGCAGGGAAGAGCAGGAAGAGCCAAGGATGACCGGCACATGGGACGCCCCGGTGCGAGGACCCCTGCACAATACCCAAGCGCATCGCACCTGCCCCGACATGTGCGGCGGTGCAGCGCACAGGATGCCAGTCCCCATACTGGGACACGGCGCGCCCGCCTTGCCGGGCTGGAGGTGAACGCGGCGGTCCGTTGGGATAACCCTCGGACCACTGAACATAACAGCATGGCTGTGCACAGTATTGTCACTGAGCAAGGGAATATATGCTGAAGCAATTCAGCTCTAAAATTGCTAAATATATTGCTTAGAGATCCAAAAAAACCTTGCCCCCTAATATCAGTTTATCTCATTGCTTGCTTTTTTCAGTTGGCATGACTCTCCACTTCAGCTGTAGGGTCTGATTTTATTGATATATTTTATTTGTTTGTATGAGCAGTGTTTTCAGGAGAAAGGCATGTGTAATAACAATCATTGATAAAAAAAGAGGATCTGTTCATATCAAAATACAAAGTGATGATATTCAAAGGCATTTAGCTGGATAACATGTAAGTTATTCAGCTAAATGCCAAGTTTTGAATATCCCTGGAACTTATCCGTTTAAATTTTAGTCATATAAATCATCATCCAGATAAAATTTAGCTGATAAAGTAAGGTGTGTTTTGGGGGCATTCTAGAGAGGGATTAAGTAAGCCAGATAATTTATATGGCTAACTCTAATATTTGGAGTTAGCCAAAGAAGTTATTCTGCTAATTCAAGACTTGACTGAGTGCTGCTCTAAAGTTATCCCACCTCATGCAGCCCGATAACTTTAGACTTAATTGGCTGTATTCAAAAAAAATGTAGCAGTTAACTGGCTATAATCCTTTAAAAAAAAAAAAAGAATCTTGTGCGTGGGCCTGGTAACCTGAATTACTGCCCTTCCCCTCCCCCCCCCCCAACCTGGATAAGATTTTAGAGTGCTGGGGAGAAACTGGCTGACATGGTCCATGGGTAGCAATGATGAAGGTACAGGAGGGAGGCTCTGGAGTCTAAATTCAGGGTGTTAGGAAATTGAAATCTAGAACCTCCAGGGCTGCATTCTGAAAAATTATCTTTTTCTCACAAATGAGGACATCTGTTAAAAATAAAAAACAAAAAAAAAAACAAGCAAACAGAAAGGAGAACTCCACTAGCTTAAAAACTTGCAAGAGGCATGAGCAGTGTTTAAAATTACCATCATTGAGGCCCATTTAAAATGGTTGAAGGAAAATCAAATGACTGCTGGTATCTTTATTACAGGGTTTCCTTAGTTTTTGGGTACAGGGTTTCCTTGGGTACAGGGTTTCCTTAGTTTTTGGGTACTTGCCAGGTACTTATGACCTGGATTGGCCACTGTTGGAAACAGGATGCTGGGCTTGATGGACCCTTGGTCTGACCCAGTATGGCATGTTCTTATGTTCTTAAGTAAATGTTATTGTTATATTGGGGGGGGGGGGGGGGATTGTAGAGGTCTTTATGGATAAGTGTGCTTTTATAAGTGCATGGTCAGACCATGGAACGGGTGTGCAGGATGGGGACTGAGGGGCGTTCATAGGGGAATTGATGAATATCTAATCGAGAGAATGTCCTGCTTTGTACTTGGGAGAGTTGATGAGTTGCTGAAAGCCTATTGCGTTCAAGGAGTTGAGCAGTGATTCGCAGGATGAGGGGGGGGGGGGGATGTCGTCTACGTGGAGGTTAAAGTCTCCTAGGATGATGGCTGGGGTGTCTGTGTTCAGGTTGACAGTTATATATTCAATGAGCGGTGAGGGGTTTTGTTCACGTTTGTTTGGGCGGCCCCTTAGGCTCTGGACCCGGTGTCTGCTTGTAGGTGCAAAGACCTGGCAGCACCATTTTGAAAACTGTCAACTACTGGGCCCAGAGCCTAGGGTTCATTTTGGGCTCCCACTGGGCCACCAGGGTGAATTTGGTGAGATATGGACTCCGGGGATGGGCTAGGGTGGGGGTCTCGGCCTCTGTGGACCAAATTTTAATTTTGGAGAATAGGGTTTGGGGGTTGGGCAAGAGCCTAGGGGTTGTTCCATGCCTCCACTGAAATACCAGGGAGATTGTTGTTAAATAAAAGGAGATACAAGAGGAGGGCTATGGTGGAGTAGGAGTCCTGGCCTTGTGACCCTGACATTTGTGATGAAGGGGAGGGGTTAGGGGCAGACCTGTTGCCAAACTGTAAACTTTAAAAACATATCAGTTATCACTTCAGCCTCCTCTAGGGGTGGTGGAGGGTGGAATTTGGACAGGAAGTGTGTGCAGATCCCTGTGATACTTGTGTACTTTTGGGGTTCTGCTTTTTCTGGCCATTGGTCCCTTTAATCCCAGAATTTGTCCAGCAAAGTACCAAACATAGCAGGACAAACACACTGGGCTGGATTTTAAATGCCCTGCGCATGTAAATCCGGCTGGATTTACGCGCGCAGGGCCCTCGCGCGCCTGCGCACCTATTTTGCTTCGTAAAAGGGGCGGGGAGGGGGCATGTTCGAGGCGGGACCGGGGTCAGGGGGCAGTTCGGGGCGGGACCGGGGGCGTGGCGCCTGCCCGGGGCATGGTCGAGGCAGTGGCGTAGCCACGGGTGGGCCTGGGTGGGCAGGTGCCCACCCAACTTAGACCCAGGCCCACCCAACTGGCACCGGAACTGTAAGGCTGTCGCGGGATCCCATCCCCGCGACAGTGAACAAGAGAACCCTCGCCTCGCGCGCCATCACGGCACACATGGGGAAGCGCTGCTGCGGCCGTATGGCCAACCGGTCTTCCTGTTCGGGGGGGGGGGGGGGAGCGGAAGCGCCGCGCGCAGCTTCCGCTTCCTCCCCCCCAATGCAGGAAGATCAGCTGCCTCTCCTGCTGCCACCCGTTCTCCTGCTATCTTCGGACCAAACGGCCCGCCGAATTTCCTGTTTGGGGGAGCGGAAGCGCCGCGCACAGCTTCCGCTTTCTCCCCCAAAGCAGGAAGTCCCGCTGCCTCTCCTGCTGCCACCGGCCTCCTGCTATCTTCGGGCGTCGGGCCGTACTGCCCGCCGATCTTCCTGCTTGGGGGGGGGAGGGAGGAAGCGGACATTGTGCGCTGCGCTTCCGCTCCCCCCCCCCCGACAGGAAGTTCGGCGGGCTGTACGGCCCGACGCCCGAAGATAGCAGGAGTCCGGTGGCAGCAGGAGAGGCAGCTGATCTTCCTGCTTTGGGGGAGAAAGCGGAAGCTGTGCACGTGCTTGAATGTGTATGTGTGGATGAGAATGGGAGTGTGTGTGTGTGGGTGAAAACTGGAGCCTGGGTGTGTATGTGGGTGAGAATGGAAGCTTGAATATGTGGGTGAATGGGAGCTCGAATGTGTGTATGTGTGGTTGAGAATGGGAGCCTGGGTTTGTGGGTGGGTGAGAATGGGAGCTTGAATGTGTGTATATATGGGTGAGAATGAGAGCCTGGGTTTGTGTGGGTGGGTGAGAATGGAAGCTTGAATATGTGGATAAGAATGGGTGCTTGAATGTGTGTATGTGTGGGTGAGAATAGTACCTTAAATGTGTTTATGTATGGATGAGAATGGGAGCTTGAATATGTGTGGGTGAGACTGGGAGCATGGGTTTGTGGGTGAGAATGGGAGTCTGGGTTTATGTGTGTGGGTGAGAATGGGTGCCTGGATGTGCGTCTGTGTGTGCATAAGAATATAAGCCTGGGGAGGGGTGAGAAAGTGAGAACTTGAATGTGAGCTTGTGGGGGGGGGGGGGAGAGCATATGAGAGTGAGAGCTTGAGTGTGTGAGAGGGAGTCTGTGAGAGAAAGCGTGTATGTGTATGTGTGTGTGTGTGTGTGTGTGTGTGGAAGGGAAGAAGACAGTAATAGAAGAAAGACACTGAAAAGGAATTAGGAAATGAGCTATAAGGGAAAAAATGGGAAAAAGAGACCAGGACCAACTGATTAGAAAAATACAAAGATCAGACAACAAAGGTAAAAATATATATCTATATTTTGAGATGTTAGCAATTTAAATATAAGCAACACAACCGCTCTCTCAAAATTTATGGACAGGTAGGAGCCGTGTATAAAATCGTAATAATAAGAAGGCTAAAGTACCACAAATCACCGTGAATTATGTTTGTATCATTAAGTAAACCTCATACTTAGGTGTAGATGTGAATGCTATGCTGCATAATTTGGCATTATTTATCAGTAAAAAAACAACTAGTAGACCTGCATGCCTACAGCCCACCCATGTTAACCTTGTGCCCACCCAAAAAATCAATTCTGGCTACGCCACTGGGTCGAGGCCTCCGGACCAGCCCCCAGGTTGGGTGATGGCGCGCCAGCAGCCCGCTGGCGCGCGCAGATTTACACCTGCTAAAAGCAGGCGTAAATCTGGCAACAAAGGTAGGGGGGATTATATAGGGCCAGGGGGGTGGGTTAGGTAGGGGAAGGGAGGGGAAGGTGGGGGGAGGGCGAAGGAAAGTTCTCTCCGAGGCCGCTCCGATTTTGGAGCGGCCTCGGAGGGAACAGGCAATGCGCGCCGGGCTCGGCGCACGCAGGTTGCACAAATGTGCTCCCCCTTGCGCGCGCTGACCCCGGATTTTATAAGATATGTGCGGCTACACGCGTATCTTATAAAATCCAGCATACTTTTGTTTGTGCCTGGTGCGCGAACAAAAGTACGCCCTCGCGCAAATTTAGAAAATCTACCCCACTGACTTTAGACTTCTAGGAGCCTAAATTTAGGCACTTAGCCCTGGTAAATTTTCAAAAGAGACAATTTATGAACTTGACTAGAAAAGTTAGGAACATAAAATCTTTGAAAATTGGCCCTGATGTGTTTGATCGACCTTTCTTGTAAAAGGTTTTTCTATTAAAAGAAAAAAAAAAGTCCTATAAACTGAATAGTGCAGATTTTCAGCAGGGAAAGGATGAAAAGGAGAGCAGTCTGTGAATGGAAGAATGCAGAATATGAACGAATGTATAAAAAGAAACTCAGGGTTTAAAATAAATGCAAGTTGAGATATTAAAAAATGAAAAATAAAGGCATTTAAAATGAGATCATAGGTGACTAGAAAAGCTCTGAAATCAGTGGAGGAGAGAAATACATGATCACATTGGGATGGACTATAAATAAACTAGGTGATTGAATTGAATATTAACCAGAGAAGGCATGTGTATACTGTGAGGAAGAATAGCATATGAGACTATAAAACACTACAGTATAAGAAACTAGAGCAATAGTATTCTGTTAGGCAAGAAGATGAGCAATGAAGAATGAAAAATATGCTTGATTGATTACATGTGTTTGGCAGGTTTTAGTGTTCTTAAAATGTATTTTGAGGATGAAAGAGAGGCACAGTAACTAAATAATTTTAGGTTTCTAGATGAAGAAAAAAGTTAGCTGATGAATTCTAGATGTTTCATGAAGAATGCAAAATGGTAAGAAATAGACAGGGAATATTTCAAGGCTCTAATTAAATTGTCCTTTCACACCGAGGATATGTCTCTCAGGGCTACTGCCCAGGAGGGAAGGGTTAGGTCGGCCGTCATAGTTGGTCATTTGATTATTAGGAATGTAGACAGCCGGGTGGCTGGTGGGCATGAGAATCACCTGGTAACATGTCTACCTGGTGCGAAGGTGGGGGACCTCACACGTCACCAATATAAGATTTTAGACAGTGCTGGTGAGGAGCTGGCTATCATGGTATATGTGGGCACCAACGACATAGGAAAATGTGGGAGGGAGGTTCTAGAAGCCAAATTTAGGATCTTAGGTAGAAAGCTGAAATCCAGAACCTCCAGAGCAGTGTTCTTTGAAATGCTCCCTTTTCCATTTGCAGGTCCCCAGAGGCAGGCCAAGCTCCAGAGTCTCAATGTATGAATGAGATAATGGTACAAGGAAGAGGGGTTCAGTTATGTAAGGAATTGGGGAACCTTTTGGAGAAGGGGGAATCTTTTCAAAGGGATGGTCTCCATCTTAACTAGGGAGGAACCAAGCTGCTGGCGCTAACCTTTAAAAAAGGATATAGAGCAGCTTTTAAACCAAATCAAAGGGGAAAGCCGACAGTTGCTCAGCAGCATATGTCGGAGGGAGGTATCTTTGAAGGACACTAATGAAGTATTAGAGGCAGAGTATCCCAACAGAGGTTCCAATAATAAGAAAAGTAGTCCAAGTGCTTATAATTAAAACCTGATCTGAGCTAAAAGATCTCAATTTATCCCTGTCAACTGAAAAGCAGAATGTTAATACAAACAAAAAACACACTTTGAAATGTTTGTATGCTAATGCCAGAAGTCTAAGGAGTAAGATGGGAGAATTAGAGTATATAGCAGTCAATGATGACATAGACTTAATTGGCATCTAAGAGTCATGGTGGAAAGCGGATAACTAATGGAATAGTGCTATACCAGGGTACAAATTATATCGCAATGACACAGAGAAGCATTTTGGTGGCTGAATGGCGATTTATGTCTGGGATGGCATAGAGTCCAACAGAATAAAGATACTGCATGAGACTAAATGCACAATCAAATCTTTATGGGTAGAAATCTCTAGTGTTTGGAAACATGTATAGTGATAGGAGTATACTACTGTCCAACTGGCAAGATGTTGAGACAGTCAGTGAAATGCTAAGAGAAATTAGGGAAGCTAACCAAATTGGTAGTGCAGTAATAAAGGGAGATTTCATTTCCCCCAATATTGACAGGGAAAGTGAAAAATCAAGACATGCTAGAGAGATAAAGTTCCTGGATTGAATAAATAACAATTTTATGGAACAATTGGTTCATGAACCGATGAGAAAGGGAGCAATAAAACTCACAATAAAAACTTTAAAATATATCCAAAGTAGAATGCCTGTGAGGGAGTCGGTTGGACTGTTAGATGATCAATAGATTAAAGGGGCACTTAGGGAAGGTAAAGCCATCATGGAAAGAATAAACGGTTTCTTTGCTGCAGTGTTTACTGAAGAGGATGTTGGGGAGATATCTGTTCCGGAGATGGTTTTCATGGGTGATGATTCAGATCAACTGAACCAAATCACCATGAACCTGGAAGATGTGGTAGGTCTGATTGACAAACTGAAGAGTTGTAAATTACCTGGACCAGATGGAATACACCCCAGGGTTCTGAAAGAACTAAAAAATGAAATTTCAGATCTATTTCAATTAATTTGTAACCTATCATTAAAATCATCCATTGTATCTGAAGATTGAAAGATGGTCACTGTAACGCCAAAATTTAAAAAGGGGTCCTGGGGTGATCTGGGAAACTATAGACTGGTGAGCCTGACTTCAGTGCCGGGAAAAATCATGGAACCTGTTATAAAAAATAAAATCACAAAACATTTATATAGCCTTGGTTTAATGGGACACAGCCAATATGGATTTACCCAAGGGAAGTCTTGCCTCACAAAACTCTTACATTTTTTTGAAGGGGTTAATAAACATGTGGACAAAGGTGAACCAGTAGATGTGGTATATTTGGATTTTTAGAAGGTGTTCGACAAAGTCCCGAATGCCTAAAAATTCATGGGATTGGAGGTGATGTCCTTTTGTGGATTGCAAGCTGGCTAAAAGACAGGAAACAGAGAGAGTATGATTAAATGCTGTTTTCACAGTGGAAAAAGGTAAACAGTGGAGTGCCTCAGTGATCTGTACTTTGACCGGTGCTTTATAATATATTTTTAAATGATCTGGAAAAGGGTACAACGAGTGAGGTGATCAAATTTGCAGATTGACACAAAATTATTCAGAGTAGTTAAATCTGAAGTGGATTGTGATAAATTGCAGGAGAATCTTGAGAAACTGGAAGATTGGGCTTCCAAATGGCAAATGAAATTTAACATGGACAAGTGCAAAGTGATGCATATATGGAAAAATAACCCTTGCTGTAGTTACATGCTTTTAAGTTCTATCTTAGGAGTTACCACTCAGGAAAGAGAGCTAGGCATCATAGTGGATAATACACTGAAATCGCCAGCTCAATATGCTGCGGTGATCAAAATGGCAAACAGAATTTTAGGAATTATTAAGAGGGGCATGGCAAATAAAATGATGGATATCATAATGCCTCTGTATCGCTCCATGGTGAGACCACATCTAGAATACTGTGTGCAATTCTGGTCGCCACATCTGAAAAAAGATATAGTTGCACTAGAGAACGTGCAGAGAAGGGCGACCAAAATAAGTGGCTTGGATTGGCTGCCCTGTGAGGAAAGTCTAAGGAAGTTAGGTCTGTTCAGTTTGGAGAAGATATGACTGAGGAGGGATATGATAGTGGTCTATAAAATCATCAATTTAATGTAAATCAGTTATTTACTCTCTCAGATAATAGAAGGACTAGGGGGCACTCCATGATGTTAGCAAGTAGCTCATTTAAAGCAAATCGAAGAAAAATCTTTTTCACTCAGCACATAGTTAAGTTCTGGAACTCATTGCCAAATGATGTGGTTACAGCAATTAGTGTGACTGGGTTTAAAAAAGGTTTGGATAAGTTCTTAGGGGGAAAATCCATAAATTAATTATTGCTCTTAATTATTAAGCAATATAGCTTGGAATGTATTTAATGTTTGGGTACTTGCCAGATACTTGTGACTTGGCTTGGCCACTGTTGAAAACAGGATATTGGGCTTGATGGACCCTTGGTCTGACCCAGTATGGCCATCCTTAGTAAATTCAAAGCAACCTAAGCAGTGCAACATTATTTGTTGTGGTGGGGGGAAAATGCGGTAAAAGGGAAAACCTACTATGGTCAGCTAGAATTGTGGAAGGCACTTTTGAGTGGGTCCTAGAGGAGTGAGAAACGTTCTTGGAGAATGAGGCCCATAAGACTGGAGCTGTCAGGTTAATGGGATCCAGAGTATAACAGGCATGTTAATGAATGTGAAGCAGATTCAGACACTATTTAAAGGGTAAGTCTGGCCTGAGGAAAAAGGATGAGCCTAGCTTTATCTCTGATAAGGGGAATCAATCAGCCTTACTGTGCCTTCAAAAAGTGGAAGCCTGTGACGTGAGAGGCTGTCAGGCTGACAGAATAGGTGCTGGGATTGGTCCCTGTATAAAAAGGGAAGGTTCATTTTCAATTGTGAGGTGATGTTTGATATGGTGATATACAGTATCTTGTGGGTTGGTGTGCAAACAGGCAGAGTAAAACCTGATGAGGTATATTGTCTGGGTCTCTGTCTCTCCTGGGTGTGGGGACACTAAATTGAGGGAAAACTTGTAAAGTAAGAGGCTGATAGACTGTTAGTAATCAAAAAAAGTGGAGGGGGTGGTGGTGAGTGGATGGCACTGTCTATTGTGTGAAACGAGATTGATTTCTGTTGTAAAGTATGGTTTGAGGGCTGTGATTGATTATATTGATATTGGGGGAGATTGCAGTATCTCGCAGAGCTGTGATGAAATAGACTAAAGAAGTAAATAAAATCCCTCTATTTTTTATAGAGGGATCTTGAATTGTTACCTGTAGGATCAAGGGCTGGCAGGGGAGGAGAGAAACATAAGGGGTTTTCCATATGACAGACCACCTTGCAAGTGATGTTGTCAGGGGGAGCAGCAGGGTGAAACTGAAGTAGATACTTGAAAGAAAATGGATAAAGCCAGGCAATGCATCCTCAAAGTGAGAGAGTCGGCAAGATATGGATGCAGATGTAGCAGAGAACAAGGTATGACTCCTCTTCAGATAAGAAAGCCTGAAGCTGTACCTAATTAAGCTAAAAGTAAGAGCTGGAATGGTTCTCTAACACAATGAAAGGTCTTAAAATACTCACTGAAATATTCCTTAGAGGAAAGGGGATTAGAATATGAAGCAGTAACCAGATTTTGTGACTGTGTATTTCAGAAGATGGTTGAATGTTTAGGTATATACACACACCAGTGAGACAGACTACAACAGTAGTCATGAATGAGGGAAAGAAGCAATGGCCATATCATTCTAAGTTTAAAATTCATGGGCCAAATATTCAGCACCCCTTAGCTGGATTAAGTTCTTACTTGTCCTGTTGGCGGCATCTGAATATCTTGCTACTTTCATCAGCCATCACTTTGCCGGATAACTATTTATCCAGCTAATTAGTTAACTGGCTAAGTGGTGGGTGAGACATGCCTGTAACAGGGAGGAGCTACTTATCTGGCAAACCCAATTGCATAAGTAGCAATACATCTGGCTTAGTTATCCAGATAACTTAGATCTGCTATTGAGATTTTATTTTGGATAACATGCTTAACAAGCGGGATATTAAGAAGAATAAATGAAATGAAAGTTCTAAAGTTAGCTGGATAAACCTATCTAGCTAACTAAAAGTTACCGGAGTAAATTCAATGGTACAGCCATGCTGCTGAATGAATATCCCAGCTAAGTTAACTGGATATGTTTATCCAACTAACTTTCCTAGCTGGCTTCTTTTGAATATGTACCTCAATGGGAATAGATTCAGAAGAGAGGAATGAGAGATAACAGATGAGAGGGAGAGCAGATAGAATGTGAATTTTTAAAACTGGCGATCAGAGAGTCCCATTCACAAGTGGTCTGTTATGTTCACAGAGAGAATGGAGAATATGAGAGGAATACATTATAGAGAGTTGGGCCAATGTCTGTTACATGTAGTGGTATCGATATCACTGTGGAAAATTGGGCTAAGTGCAATACAGAAGGGGTGTCAAAAGTGCTGAAGGTAGATGTGAATGACTGGGTGACTGACAAAAACAGAGAGAGGAGTGTTTGAAGAGGAAATCTCATAGCAATGCGGAACACAGAATTAATGGAATCTGTTCTGGGACATGTGCAAACATGTACATGGATCCCCCCGAAACATGCCCTATTGAAATCTTCTTGAACCCATTCACATATCCATATCAGAGAAGGTTTTCATGGGTAATGATTCAGATGGACTGAACAAATCACGATGAACCTAGAAGATGTGGTAGGCCTGATTGACAAACTGAAGAGTAGTAAATCACCTGGACTGGATGGTATACACCCCAGGGTTCAGAAGGAACTAAAAAATGAAATTTCAGACCTATTAGTACAAATTTGTAACCTATCATTGTACCTAAAGACTGGAGGGTGGCTAATGTAACCCCAATATTTAAAAAGGGCTCCAGGGGGATCGGGGAAACTACAGACCAGTTAGTCTGTGTTATGTATCAGAACGGCCTCGGAAGGCCTTGCATTCTGTTGTGTGACACGGGTATTTAGTGTGCCCTTGGGCCTCGACCCGACCCCAGACGGATCGAGGACCGAACTGATGGTTGGCTACGTGTCCCAGCATGGCAGAACACGGTCTTACCCTCTGCTAGGCCTGCAAGCTCCCAAGGCCAACAAGATGATGTTGGTAGGGGAACGGTCCTCCGACTGTTCCAAGCCCTTTCGGACCTGCCTTGACACGAAGACATGACACCAAGGTTGATGCGACGGCATCGCAGGCAAGGATTGAAGTGAAGACATGACACCAAGGGTTGAAGCGAAGACATGACACCAAGGCTGATGCGAATATATGACACCAAGGCTGATGTGACGGCATCGCAGGCAAGGATTGATGCGAAGACATGACACCAAGGCTGATGCGAAGACATGACACCAAGGCTGATGCAACGGCATCACTTGATGAGACGAGGAACTTGACAAAGTCCAGACGAGACGAGAAGCTGGGAAGGTAGACATTGGGACTGTCTCTCAGGGCACCCTACACAGCCCACCTTCATGGGCTGACACAAAGGGCTGGTCGCGGACCACCCTGTCCCACTGTGCGCCCTACACAGCCTGAGAAGGCTGGTCATGGACCACGCAGAGAGCGGGACAAGCGCAGGAGAGGATCCAGTTGAGGCGGGACTTCGATGATGGAGCCGGTGTCATCCGGAGCACCACAAAGGCTGGCAGGACAGGACGGCTCAGGAGCACAGGACACAAGTCCACTGCCAGCAACCCCCAAGATGGAGAAGCATCACCCGAAGATCCACGGCCGGCAGAACAGAAGGCTCCAGAGCACAGGCAAAGAACACCAAGTGACCTGGAACATCAGGAAGTGGGACATCAAATGACGAGACACCAGGACATCTGGATGGGGGACCTCAGGCAACAAGACATAACAAGGAGAAGACGATACGAGGAGCTCCACGAAGAAGACAAGGGACCTGTCGGAGCGCTGGCAGGCAGGAGCCTCCAGGACTGAAGTAACTCCGATGCAAGGCAAAGAGGAAATGCAGGAACAGCCCTTTAATAGGGCTAGCACAGGAAACAGTCAGAAGGTGGAGCCCAGGGCATATCCGGCCATTGGACCTTTAAATCCAGAAGAGAGGTGCGGCCGAGTGCCTAGGGGCAGGAAACAGGAACTGTGCAGGACTGTGGACAGCGGTCCTGCACTGATGTCGATATAAGGAGCAGGGCTGGGCCTAGAGGCAGGCTGCACAACAGCAGTGGCTCCTGCCACTGCAGGAGGCCCTGAGGGCGGCTCCAGCTGCCAATCCCGGCCCTGGCTTGCGGCCTCCAGCCGCAAATATGATGATGTCGGCGGCGGTGGCTCCAGCCGCAAAGATGGCAGGCAGAAGTCCGCGGCTCTGGCCGCGTGGGAAGGCCCGACTTCGGTGGTGTCCCGCCGCGTCAGGGAGCAGGAAAAGCCGCATCATGGTAAGGAGCCTGCTTGTGGGAAACCGTGAGCAGGATTCATAACAGTCTGACTTCAGTGTCAGGAGAAATAGTGGAAAGTATTCTAAATATCAAAATCACAGAACATATAGAAAGGCATGGTTTAATGGAACAAAGTCAGCATGGCTTTACCCAAGGCAAGTCTTGCCTCACAAATCTGCTTCACTTTTTTGAAGGAATAATCATGTAGATAAAGGTGAACCAGTAGATGTTGTATATTTGGATTTTCAGATGGCATTTGACAAAGTTCCTCATGAGAGACTACTAGGAAAAGTAAAAAGTCATGGGATAGATGGCAATGTCCTTTCGTGGATTACAAACTGGCTAAAAGACAGGAAACAGAATAGAATTAGATGAACAATTTTCTCAGAAGAAGGGAGTGGGCAGTGGAGTACCTCAGGGATCTGCATTGGGACCCGTACTGTTCAATATATTTATAAATGATCTGGAAAGAAATGCGACAAGTGAGGTAATCAAATTTGCAGATGATACAAAATTGTTCAGAGTAATTAAATCACAAGCAGATTGTGATAAATTGCAGGAAGATCTTCAGAGACTGGAAAATTGGGCATCAAAATGGTAGATGAAATTTAATGTGGATAAGTGCAAGGCGATGCATATAGGGAAAAATAACCCATGCTTTAGTTACACAATGTTAGGTTCCATATTAGGAGCTACCACCCAAGAAAGAGATCTAGGCATCATAGTGGATAATATTGGTTCAGTGTGCTGCAGCAGTCAAAAAAGCAAACAATGTTGGGAATTAATAGAAAGGAAATGGTAAATAAAACAGAAAATGTCATAATGCCTCTGTATCGCTCCATGGTAAGATTGCATCTTGAATACTGTGTACAATTCTGGTTGCCGCATCTTAAAAAATATATAGCTGTGATGGAGAAGGTACAGAGAAGGGCGATCAAAATGATAAAGGGGATGGAACAGCTCCCCTATGAGGAAAGTCTAAAGATGTTAGGACTTTTCAGCTTGGATTAGAGATGGCTGAGGGGGGATATAATAGAGGTTTAAAATCATGAGAGGTCTAGAATGGGTTAATGTGAATCAGTTATTTACTGTTTCAGATAATATAAAGACTAGGGGGCACTCCATTAAGTTAGCATGTGGCACATTTAAAACTAATTGGAGAAAGTTCTTTTTCACTCAACGCATAATTAAACTCTGGAATTTGTTGCCAGCGGATGTGGTTAGTGCAGTTAGTGTAGCTGTGTTTAAAAAAGGATTGGATACGTTCTTGGAGGAGAAGTTCATTACGTGCTATTAATTAAGTTGACTTAGAAAATAGCCACTGCTTATTAGCAACAGTAACATGGAACAGACTTAGTTTCTGGGTACTTGCCAGGTTCTTATGGTCTGGATTGACCACTGTTGGAAACAGGATGCTGGGCTTGATGGACCCTTGGTCTGACCCAGTATGGTATGTTCTTATGTTCTTATCATGAAAAGTAGGCGCGGAAAGGGACACCAAACACAAAAACATATTAGGGGAGACATTCACATGTGTACACATACACAGAAATCTCACAAGCCGTCTTCCTTTTACCACATAAGCTGAAAAGGAAAGGTTTTGAAAGTAACACAATGGACTGTGGTAATTTTTTTTTCTCTCTCCTTTTTCTCTTAGTAACTTTCAGAACAAAATGTACAGAGAAAAGAGATTATCCAAGGTTTTTAATTATTTGAACAAGTGGTGCATTACCACTGAGTGAACAATAGAATATGAAAAATATGTACCATTTATGCTTCTTCTGCTGTAGAATCATGATTTAGCTGATCCTATGAAGAAAGATTTATAAGGATGCATTGCCTGATGCCCTAAAAAGATATCTAGCTGTATATTTGTTTGTTTATTTAACAAATTTATATTCTGCTGATTCCTCAAAATATTTGTCATGGGTTACAGAGTACACATAGATAAAATTCAGATATTAAATAATTAAAACAAAAATGCAAAATTTTAAACAAAACAGTTAAAACATATAAAACTGATTTAAAATCTACTGTACAAAAACACCCTTTGTAGCCCTAACTTTGCAAACTGACAACCTAACACACCCTATCAGAAAAAGCATGCCTAAATAAAAATGATTTTAAAGTTTTTCAAAATAGTCTCGCTCATCACATAATTCAATAGGTGAATGTTCCATAATGTGCTGCAGCAGAAAAAGCCTTAGCCAAAAATTACTAATAGCTGGAACATTAAGTAACATATGATATGATGATGAATGAAGTGAGCGTGCTGATACATACCATTTAATTTTATCTTCCACACAGTAGGAAGCCACATAAGGAGCTTGAATTGTATATTGAGCAATGGGCAATCAGTGAAGCATCTTCAAGTATGGATGAACACGCTCTGCCCAATGCAACCCCAAAATCATCTGCACTGCTGCATTTTTCACTAATTGTAAAACCTTATGTGAAAATGTAGAATCCCCACAATAAAGAATTGCAGAAATCTAAGAGGTCCATATTCCAAAGCATTTTTCTGGCTAGCTAAGAAGTTAGCTAGCTAAAAGAATATTTGGGCATTTATCCAGTAAAATTCTAGCCAGCCAATAAGTTACCCAGCTAGAATTTAGCTGGATAAGTTAGGGGCATTCTTGGGGCGTAACTGGGAGGAGTTGAGTTATTTGGCTTAGGGGGTCATTTTCCAAAGCGATCACACTCGAAAAGGGATGTTTCGCACGCAAAAGTCCCTTTTTGCATGCAATCACTAAATGGAGGTGGAGTCGTGGTGGCGTCAAGACCAGAACAGGAGGAGTTGGGGTGGCACCAGTACGGATGCCGCGAAGACATCGCGGACAGCGAAAAGTTAAGAACCCTTTTCGCTGCCAATTTCGCGCCCAATAGCACCACCTTTTTCATGGTGCTATTGGGTGCGAAAGTCGGCAGTGATCATACCGCAGAGGTGAGATTGCTGCCAGCTTTCGCAGGCCCGCCCACCCGCTCCGACACCCCTCCCCCCCCACCATGCAATTCAAAGAGCCTGGCAGTATTAGAGAATCCAGGCCTAAATTATCTGGCTAATTCCAATTTTAAATCTGGTCAGGCCAAAGAGCTGTCCTAAAGTTAGCCAAAGTCAGTAGTGTGGCTGCACTATTGAATATATGAATGACAGTGTACTCTTGGATAACGAGTGCCTGATGTTGGATAACAACTGTGTGAAACACGCAGGTCATTATATGCAAATACACCTCTGAGTTTTTGACTTACAGCTTACACCTTTTTCATATTAAATCATCAAAATTCAGTTTCTTATACATTTGTCTAAGCAAATATTGTGCAATTCTTCCCATGAGAAGGCCTGGATGAAGTAGAATGATCCCAACATAATCTGCATTTTATTGGGGTGGCTGCTTCATGGTTCCCACAATCTCTTGTCTCTTCCACTTTTGCCAATGCCAGTGAATCGCTTCTCCATTTTTTCGAAAGCCAAATGTCATAATGTATTATTTGTAAATACCCAAATACAACACTCAGCTTACTTCATTCTTGTATTCTTCTAGTTCTCATCATTGCTTTGTCAACAGTTTGGTAATCTCGAGGTCATCACTTCTGATCAATCCCAGACACACCCTCTTGTTTGGTGATTGTCAGTACTGCACCCCCTACTGTGAACTGCTCCTCTATAAACTATCAATAGGCTTTCATTTTAATTTGCTAAAATATGAAATACAAATTTGAAGTATGTGCAGTGTATAGTTTGACACATGCCTGCATGTAGTGGGATCACTGCTATTAACGAGAATGTAAAAAAGTGAAGAAAAAGAAACACTGCATCGAAGAACAAATTAATCGGATTCACATTATAGAAAAAACTGACATCAAGCGGTCATTATCCATCTAGGGGTACATATTCATACAGGGGTAGATTTTCAAAGGGTTACGTTCGTCACCCCCTAAAACCTACCTCTGCACACGCCGAGCCTATTTTGCATAGGCTTGGCGGCACGCACAAGCCCCAGGACGTGTGTATGTCCCGGGGCTTCGAAAAATGGGCGGTCCGGGGGCAGGGCCATGGGCAGGGCCACGGTCTGGGGCATGTCCAGGGGCATGGCGGTGGTCGGGGGTGGTCCAGGGGTGTGGCTGAGTGCCCCAATACAGCGGCCTGTGTCAGGGCCTGGCGCGCCGGCAGCAAGTTGGTGCGCGTAACTCTACGAAACAAGGTAGGGGGGAGATTTAGGTAGGGCTGGAGGGGTGGGTTAGATAGGGGAAGGGAGGGAAAGGTGGGGGGGACCAAAAAAAAAGTTCCCTCCAAGGCCGCTCCGATTTCAGAGCGGCCTTGGAGGGAACAGGGAAAGCCATCGGCGTGCACAAGTGTACACCCCCTTGCGTTTGCCGACCCCGGATTTTATAACATGTGCGCGGTAGTGCACATGTTATAAATAACATCTCAAACTCTGCAAAGATTCCTGGAAACAGTTTTATAAAGACAGACCTCCTCCATAGCAGAAGTAACTTCGCACTCAAATATATCTGGTTGCACGCCCAGGCGCATAGCTACGTGCGCGCATAACTCTTGTCCCCACCCCGGAACACCCACACCATGTTCCCATTCTGCCCCATTTTTTCCCCCAATGCCGGATATCCATGCATCGGGACTTGTGCACGCGTGTGGGTGGATTACAAAATCGGGTGGCCATTCTCATGTGCTACGTGCATGCCCGGCTTTTAAAATTCACTTTATATTTTTAAAAAAATGGGTAGAGAAAGCTTTGTATGTTTCTGCTTTGCCAAGTGCAAGCATATATTGAAATGTACAAGCACACTCTCAGGGCAGAAATATGCAGTATTTTCCAAATTGTGCGGCTTCCACGACACATTTTATAAAATGCTAACATAAATCTCTGTGCCCCCACAAATGCACGCAAATGATGTGCCACAGACAGTTTTGAAAGTTGGGCTCCCTAAATCAAGGTCTTTAATGTAATTGCTGCACAGTATCAGCACTATATTTTACTGCACTGTACTCAGCGATTGTATAAGAATCATATTACACTGTATAAGCACTGTCACCAAAATGACCTTGCTGTGAAGCGTCTGCAGGAAAATACGTCATTACATTTTTAAGGAGATAAATAGATAAGGTTAAAAATCCCATACATCTGTAGAGCTATAGAATATTTCTTGTGGGCATCTGTGCACAGGACACATAGCTTTTAGCTATGGAAAACAGAATTATGGATTTACTTTTACTCAGATGATTACAGTTCACTATGTTTTCAGATGCTGGGCAAGCAGAAAAAATGTTTCAGACTGAAAAACAAAAGGAAATCAGCTGTATTTTTTTTTTTTTTTTAAAGACAATGGGGCGGATTTTAAGAGCCCTGCTCGCCTAAATCCGCCTAAATCCGGGCGGATTTAGGCGAGCAGGGCCCTGCGCGCCGGTGCGCCTATTTTACATAGGCCTACCGGCGCGCGCAGAGCCCCGGGACTCGTGTAAGTCCAGGGGTTTTCAGAGGGGGGCGTGTCGGGGGCATGTCGGAGGGCGGGCCCGATCCGCGCGGCATTTTCGGGGCATTTTGGGGGCGGGCCCGGGGCGTGGTTACGGCCCGGGTCGGACCGGGGGCGTGGCCGCGCCCTCTGGACCCGCCCCCAGGTCGCGTCCCGGCGCGCTAGCGGCCCGCTGGCGCGCGGGGATTTACGTCTCCCTCCGGGAGGCGTAAATCCCCCGACAAAGGTAAGGGGGGGTTTAGACAGGGCCGGGTGGGTGGGTTAGGTAGGGGAAGGGAGGGGAAGGTGAGGGGAGGGCAAAAGAAAGTTCCCTCCGAGGCCGCTCCGATTTCGGAGTGGAACGGAGGTAGGCTGCGCGGCTCGGCGCGCGCCAGCTATACGGAATCGATAGCCTTGTGCGCGCCGATCCCAGATTTTAGCGGATACGCGCGGCTACGCGCTTATCTACTAAAATCCAGCGTACTTTTGTTTGCGCCTGATGCGCCAACAAAAGTACGCCAAATCGCGCTATTTGAAAATCTACCCCAAAGACAAAAGTGCATCCCAAAGCTCACTGCTGCTTTATAGTGTGGATTTTTGTTGTTTATGATACTGTAATGAAACATCATAGGCAGTTTATTTTGCACAGATATCTTCTGGAATCCTTGGTGTTCAAAGCAGTGTTCAGATAAAATTGCTGCATAGATTGTGGTCAAAGTCCTGATTTTTATCTTAGTTTCTTATAAGAACGTCATGTCTGTCTGTCCCCCCAATAACTTTTGAACCATTTATTCAATTTCATTCAAATTTGTGCCACAGATAACAAAGCACCCCACGATCCACAGCTCCCCCTTTATATCTACCTTTCATACTCTTAATATAAAGCCCCTTACTTCCAAGTGCCTCCAGTATAGCATCCTGCACCATGCTGCATTCAAGGGCCATGATTAGCACTTCCTGTTTCACTATGCTACTCTTATAGGCCCTGCAGCCAGGACACCCTGGAGTGCTGGCTGATGATATCACATCCTGACCAGCTATATAAGGAAGCACTCTGCTACCAGCCAGCCCCCCAGCAACAGGTCTCCAGCACTTGTTGTTGGTTCTTAGTGGCTTGCTGTGTTCCTGTGTTCCCAGCCATACCTTCTACCTGCATTCCTTGTCTTCCTTGGTTTTCCCTTGTTTCTCATGTTTATTGGGTTTGTACCCTGCTTCCCTGTCTCATTGTTCTGGATGGATTCCTAGGCTCTGACCTTAGCTTCAACATTAGTTTACTGCTGCCTGCCCTGACAGCTTGGACCTTGATACTGCTTACCACTGCCTGCCCTGAGCTTAGCCTGAATCTTGACTCTGAGCCTGCCCTAACCATCAAATGGATCTTGTCTCCATACTGTTGATGCAACTCCATCATTTCTCTCTGCTTCAATGGTAGGAGGAAAAGAAAAAAAGGGGAATTGGATTCAGACAGCAACCAACAAAGACCCCGACTTTTTCAGTCTAGGGAAACAAATAAGCATGTGGGTAATTTGCTGATGCAGTTGTTACTACCCTTACCCACTAAGCCTGATACTTTTGATGCAACTTCAACATTGCTCTCTGAGCAAGAGGTAACAGGGAATTAGATTCAGACAACCAACAAGGCCCTGACTTTTATGGTCTAGAAAACTAATAAGTATGGGGGTAACCTGCACAGCGCTGCAGATACTACCATAAGTTTTCTGGGAAGAATGGATGGACCAATTGGTCATTTTCTGCCTTCATTTCTATGTTTCTATGTTTGTGCTCCTTAAGCTGTAAGTCCTGTTGGCCCCGAGAACCCAATGGCTCCTACTGTGAGGGATGGGGTTGGTCCAGGTGAAGACACTATGCTCTGTGGTCCTTGTCAGTAAGTGTGTTTGCCACCACCTGTCAGGGACTGTCCCATTTCTTTATGGGCCAGGCAGTGCCAACTTAATAGTGGACAATGATCATGTTCTGCTCATGTCACACAACACTTACTGTAGATATTGAGGCCGATATTCAAAAGCTATTTAGCTAGATAAGTAGGACTTCTGAATATTCTCCTACGTTCAGCAGCCACCATGTAGTCAATAAGTCACTTATCCAGATAAGTAGGTATCCCGATAAGTTGTGGGTGGGCAGTGGGCAGATCGGACGTGCTACTTATGTTAACTTTGCTGGATAAGTTGCAATATTCGTACTTATCCAGTTAAGATAACAGGTAAATTAGACCTGTCCAATAGCAGGTCTAAACTTAGTTGATAACACTTACCTAGCTAAGTAATGATGTTTGATGTCCTACTGATTATCCCATGTAATATAGATGGAGAAGTTTTATCTGGCTAACTTATATAGATGGATAAATTTAAATATCTAACTCTATATGTTTTTTTCTTTACTATAAGGAGAAAACCAGTTCAGCTGAGTGATTCAGGCTGTCACCTCTGAAAACCAAATAATGCTAGTGAAAAAAAACACTATAGCAAGGAACTTATAAGGCTTCTTTAGACCAATAGGGTAGATAAAGGTATCAGGTATGAGGTTATTCAGAGTGTAGAAGGAAAGGAGAAATAAATGGAAGGGTATGAGCACAAATGCCCCTTGTTGAATCAAAATTCCAGATCTGTAAACCCTTATGAAGGAGAAAGATTTTGATTTTAGTTATCATGGTTATATGATTCAGTAAATCCCATGAGTGAGATAAGGTCAAAATGGGCTATAATCTAGACTTCCATTACAGGGCTCACCTCAGACAAATGGTCATGGAATTCATGAAGAAAGTTGTGATATAAGACCTTGTACTGAAGAATGGTCACGCCCCCGACCGCCCCTTTTTGTAAGCCCCGGGACTTACGCGCGTCCCAGGGCTTGTGCAGGAGGGTTTTAAAAGGGTTATCCGCGTACCTTATGTGCGTAACCCTTTTAAAATCCAGCCCAAAGAGTGTCAGTGGTATTTGAACAATGGTTTCTCTGGTTCATAGCCCATTGTTCTAGGGTACACCACCTCCATTCACATATACAATAGCAGTTGCAATACAAAATGCAACAAATATACAATACAAAATACATCATACATCAATAATGCAAATAAAATAAAATATCATAAAAATAAAACAAAAAAGATTTTTAACAGACCCAATAAGCAATCATACCCCATCTCCACTCTCATTAAGGAAAGGCTAGGTTGCCTATATAACTAAAACAAAAACACTCCCTCCCATAGCATAACAGAAGCAATCCTTCCCAAATATCCCATTACAGATCCCCATTTAATCACATTTTTAAGCTAATCATAACTGTAGTGAGATCTTGTAGGTACGAAAAGAGAGGCAGAAGTATTTATTTAAAGAACATAGCATCATCTCATTGACATCTTCAGACGATTTAAGAAAAGAATGTACTTGGGTAGATTATCAGGCACCCAAGGATTCTATGGTTAGCTTGGGTGGATAACTAAATTCTGTATTCCCTGTCTAGATTTCTTATTTGCTGCATTAGGAGCATGCTCTTGCAATTTTGATGCTTTCTTGACGTTTTTCTTTTCCTTGTCAGAAAAGGTGCCATGAATTTTGGAGATTCCTATTATCCACATCCTCTGTTTTGTTATGATTATGGTTTACATTGCTATTTGTGGTCCTCATTATACCTCTCTCTGTTTGAATGTAAATGTTAGATTCTCTATACATTTGTATTGACTAAGATGTACTGTTGTATTATATTCCTAATGCTATGACCCATGTAATACTGAATTGTTTTACGGGCTGTAGGCTACTTTTTCTTGAATTGCACAGACAATTCAGATTAACAGTTAACCTTATTTTGCTGCAGGGAATAAAAGGTGCTAAAGCATCACTGGACGTATTAGGTGGCTAGAAGTCTGAAATTAAGGAGTAATAGCATGTTCTGCTAGTGTTGCTTCCCTGGGTAAAGGGAAAAGGTGACTGAATTGTAAAAGAACATTCTGTCAGCTTGCATTCCATTTCACAGTTCTCACATTCACTCCCAACAATAAAACATGGAATCTTTCTCTCAGCCTCTATTTGTTAGTCTGTTTCAGAGATACAGGCCTGATGGGACAATAACTTTCTCTGGACCAAATACCATATAAGCTTTAAATATAAGATATCTTCAGATAGATATAAGATAACCTCCTTATATTTGTGACAGTAGAGTCGAAAGATCTTGGTGTGGCCAATAGCAGCCATATCTTCTGCTGATTTAACCACTGAGTCCCTACTCCTGTCATTTCTACTCTTCTAACCATTTATCCTTTCTCTCTTTACAGACATCACCTCCCCACCCAATCACTGGATTCCTTTATTCCCCTTCTACCCACCCAATTATCAATGGCTCTCATTCCCACACAAACATAAAATTAGCTGTTTGAACTGCATGGTGCTCTGTTTAATTCTGTGAAACATGTGGGATGGAGAGGCACTAGCAGCAACATGGGAAGGTTAAGGAAACGTGGCACCACTGAGTCCACTTTCTTGTTGACAGGACCAGGTCAGGTCACAGGAGAAGGAAAGGTGGGTTTTTCGACATGCCATATGTCCAAAAGAAACTCGTGTTATATTCTGGCCAATATGATAGGTAACATTTGTGTTAAGCATCTCATTGGGTAAATCTCCATAGGTTATTTTTTAAGAAGAGATGATATTTCTTAGCTAACATATTAGGGAACAATTTTCAAAGTGTACACATTGGAACAAAGATCATAAGTACTTTTTAACCACTGACATTGCACATGTCCTTTCAGTTTGACACTATCTGCATTTCAAATTGCATATATCCTATCCATTTCCTTTATGATTAATTGAGCTGTTTCCTGGGCTAAGGGAAGCTGTTCGAATAAAGTGATTGTTCTTTGTTAGCGACTCCACTATTACCAGAATCATAGCACACCCTTGATGCAATGGAAACTCTATGGATGTAAGAACTAGAGATGTGAATCGGAACCGGAATCTGTTCGGATTCTGGTTTAGATTCACATGTGGGTTTTTTTTCATCGAGCCCGATCGCGGTTTTGTTTATTGGCTGTGCCCGAGCCGATAAATAAAAAACCCACCCCGACCCTTTAAAACTAATCCCTTTGCTTCCCCCACCCTCCCGACTCCCCCAAAAACATTTTACAGGTACCTGGTGGTCCAGTGGGGGTCCTAGGAGCGATCTCCCGCTCTCGGGCCGTCGGCTGCCACTAATAAAAATGGCGACGATGGCCTTTGCCCTTACCATGTGACAGGGTATCCGTGCCATTGGCCGGCCCCTGTCACATGGAGGGAGCACTGGATGGCCGGTGCCATCTTGTCATACCCTTTTCCAGATCATTTATAAATATATAAAAAAGCATTGGTCCATGTACAGATCCCTGAGGTACTCCACTGTTTTATCTTTTTCCTCTGTGAAAACAGACCATTTAAGCCAACTCTCTGTTTCCTGTCATTTAACCAGCTTGCAGTCCACAGAAGGACATCGCCTCCTATCCCTTGACTTTTTAGTTTTCTTAGAAGCCTCTCATATGGGACTTTGTCAAATGCCTTCTGAAAATCTTAATACACCACATCTACCGGTTCACATATATCTACATGTTTATTCACCCCTTCAAAAAAAATCTGAGGCAAGCAAGACTTCCCTGGCTGTGTCCCATTAAACCAAGTCTATCAAAATGTTTTGTGACTTTATTCTTTATAACATTTTCCACGATTTTTCCCAGCACTGAAGTCAGGCTCACTGGTCTATAGTTTCCCAGATCAGCCTTGAATCCCTTTTTAAATATTGGGGTTACACTGACCATCTTCCAATCTTCAGATACAACAAATGATTTTAATGATAGTTTACAAATTAATTGAAATAGGTCTGAAATTTCATTTTTTAATTCTTTCAGAACCTGTCTGTTCCAGGTGATTTACTACTCTTCAATTTGTAAGTCTAGCCTACCACATCTTCCTTGTTCACCATGATTTGGTTCAGTTCATCTAAATCATCAATCATTAAAACAGTCTCCAGAAAGGGTATCTCCCCAACATCCTCTTCAGTAAACACTGAAGGAAAAAAATAGTTTAATCTTTCCATGATGGCCTTTTCTTCCCTATATGCCCCTTTAACCCCTTGATTATATAACCGACTCTCTCGTAGGCTTTCTACTTCGGATATATTTTTTAAAGTTTTTATTGTGAGTGTTTGCCTCTATGGCCAACTTCTTTTCAAATTCTTTCTTAGCCTTTCTTATCAGTGTTTTATATTTAACTTGTTAATATATCTGCTTTATCCTATTTTCTTCTGATGGATCCTTCTTCCAATTTATGAATGAAGATCTTTTGACTAAAAAAGCCTCTTTCTCTTTACTTTTTAGCCATTCTGGCAATTGTTTGACATTCCGTCCACCTTTCTTACTGCATGGAATATATCTGGACTGTACTTCTAGGATGGTATTTTTTAAGAATGCCCATGCCTGTTACACACTTTTTACCTTTGTAGCTACACCTTAGGTTTTTGTTTTTTTTAACTATTTTCTCATTTTATCAAAGTTTCCCTTTTGAAAGTTTAGTACTAGAGCTGTAGATTTACTTACTGCCCCCTTTCCAGTCATTAACTCAAATTTGATCATATTATGATCAGTATTGCCAAGCAGCTCCATCACCGTTACCTCTCTCACCAAATCCTGTGCTCCACTGGGAATTAGATCTAAAATTGCTTCCTCTCTTGTCAGTTGCTGAGCCAGTTGCTCAAAACTGTCATTTATTCCATCCAGGAAATTTATCTCTCTAGCATGTCTTGATGTTTCACTTACCCTGTCAATATTGAGGTAATTGAAATCTCCTATTATTTCTGCACTACCAATTTGGTTAGCTTCCCTAATTTCTCTTAGCATTTCACTGTCCATCTCACCATCTTGGCCAGGTGGACACCAGTATTCTCCTATCACTATACTCTTCCCAACGCACAAGGGATTTCTACCAATAAGGATTTGATTATGCATTTAGTCTCATGCAGGATCCTTATCCTGTTGGACTGTATGCCATCCTGGATATAAAGCACCACCCTGCCACCAAGATGCTCCTCTCTGTTAATTGTGTATATAAATTGTACCCCGGTATAGCCCTATCCCATTGCTTATCCTCTTTCCACCATGTCTCTGCGATGCCCATTAAGTCTAGTCATCATTCACTGCTATACAATCTTACTCTCCCATCTTACTTCTTAGACTTCTGGCATTATCATACAAACATTTCAAAGTATGTTTTTTGTTTGTATTAACATAGGCATAGCTGGTACTTGCAGAGGATATCAGTAGCTGTGAGATCTTTGCTCTAGCACATACCTGACATGGATTTACAAAGTCCTTTATTTCCTGGCTCCTTTCAGACCACCAGAATTTGTGTTTGTTCACTGCCATTGTCTTTCATACATCCCTGAGACTTGCTAACTTTGAGTCATGGCAAACTTGTAATAATTCAAAAAGTCCGATAATTTTAAAATTGTTCTAAACCGTTAGAGTACACGATACAATACAAATGCCCACGATTTATCGTCAGGAGCATTTATATTGTATCGTTAAATAGGGCACGGGAATTATTTGGGGGAGGGTGGGAAAACCGGCACACCAACACAACCTCTAAACCCACCCCGACCTTTTAAAACAAATTCCTTATACTCCCACACCCTCCCGAACCCCCCCAAAATGTTAAATTACCTGGTGGTCCAGGGGGGGTCCTCGGCGCGATCTCCCGCTCTCGGGCCATCGGCGCCATTTTGGCTACCACTGATAAAAAGGGGCCGATGGCCCGAAAAAAACCCCCCACCCCGACCCTTTTCAAATTACCCCTTTGCTTCTCCCACCCTCCCGACCCCCCCCCAGAAACCTTTTAGATGTACCTGGTGGTCTAGCGGGGGGTCCAGGAGCCATCCCTTCAATTGTGCCGGTGCCGGTGCTGGAGGTTTCAAAATGGCGCCGATCGCCTTTGCCCTTACCTTGTCACAGGGAGCGACAGTCGCTCTCTGTGACAAGGTAAGGGCAAAGGCGATCGGCGCCATACTGGCAGTCTATCGCCTTTGCCCTTACCTTGTCACAGGGAGCGACGTCGCTTCCTGTGACAAGGTAAGGGCAAAGGCGATCGGCGCCATTTTGAAACCTCCAGCACCGGCACCGGCACGATTGAAGGGATGGCTCCTGGACCCCCCGCTAGACCACCAGGTACATCTAAAAGGTTTCTGGGGGGGTCGGGAGGGTGGGAGAAGCAAAGGGGTAATTTGAAAAAGGGTCGGGGTGGGGGTTTTTTTTCGGGCCATCGGCCCCTTTTTATCAGTGGTAGCCAAAATGGCGCCGATGGCCCGAGCGGGAGATCGCGCCGGGGACCCCCCCCCCCCCACTGGACCACCAGGTAATTTAACATTTTTTTTGGGGGGGGGGGGTCGGTGGGGTTTTGTTTATCTGCTCAGGCCTCACTAAAATTTTAACTATGTGAATTGGAATCGGAACGATTCCAATTCACAATCTCCAACGATCCGATTTTTCCCTCCCACCATCCGAACCTGATCGTTAAGACGATCGGGCACACGATTCACATCTCTAATTAAAACATAACCTCATCCATAGCAGAAGTAACTTTGCACTGGAATATACCTCTATTCTCTTTGGTTTGTTATTCTCACAGTGCTACTGCAGGAGTTCCAATAAAAAGAACTTAAAATCACTTAAATTAAATACTAAGATCCTCTTTTCAGTGTAACCAATCAATTCCTATGGGTTTTGCTAGTTATAGGATCTACCAAGTAAGTGTGATTTTGGGACTGAGATCTCTTACCGTTAAACAGAGCATGAGCTGGCTATCGGCCTCATGCACTAAGACTTTTTTTTTCTATTCTATAACTATGGGAAAAAAACCCTACTAAATCAGGCTTTAAAAGACCTGTAAATTAAGACCATGGAACCAGCTATTACTAGAGTTAAAGGATGAGTTATGGCTCTCAGGTTCCCTATAATTAGAATTCAGTAGGTACTAAATATCCTAATTAGCACTTTACAGTGTCTTATATTGTGAGTGAAAACAGAGGTGGGTAAATGTTAACACAGATTAATCAACATATCCTTATGTCATTTATTTGCATGAATTGCTATTGCATACACTTTAGAAAGCTAGACTAATTTTTTCACTTTCTCAAGAGACACAATAAGACAAATGGAAGAAGAAAAATACTAAAGAAAAATATCACTTCTAACTTTTCTTACAATTTCCCAGCTATTACAGCATTCTCCATAATGAATCCACTTGTTATTCTGTTATTGATTTAATCTTGTGCAGTATCTCATAATTTTAATCTTCAAACTCTTCTAATAGAAATCTCCAATTTTTAACTTGCACCAACACAAATTACAAACTTGATTGCAAATAGAAAATTACACATCATTTAAAAGATACATAGTGCTCCTCTTGAGCCCTTATTAGCATCTGTGAGAACAATGGAGTCAGTTTTCAAAAGACTTAACTAAGTATGGGGCTGATGTAATAAATGAGCAGGGAAAACAGGAGCTCAGAGTTGAGCACTTGCTTTCCAAACACGTGCCCAGCTACCTCTCATGGGTGCAAGATTCAATATTTAAATGAGGGGTCATGCTGCTAAGGAGGCACTAGGGGACAAATGTGCGCCTCTAGTACCTCCTTGGGTAGTGCGTGCCCAGGAGAGGAGGGTTAGGAAAATGGACACTCAATTTTATGAGCGTCCATTTTCCTATTTCTTTGTTAACCTTTTGGTTCTTCTGACTTAATATTGCCACGACATTAAGTCGGCAGATGTACAGTATTTTCTGCTTTTCTGTACATGTTTTTTCAGCTGCTCAGAAATTAACGCCTGCGGGTCGGGTACACATTCTTTTTTTTTAGATCTGGGGAGAATAACTAATAGCCTCATCAACATGCATTTGCACATGAAGAATGCTATTAGTTTTGCAGGGGGGTTGGACGCACTTTTTGGCTGCTCTAATCCCCTTATAGCCTAAGGGGTTGTGGACATGCATCCAACCATGGGTTAAACAGTGCACTCGGATGACCACACTGTTTTGCATTGGCCCCTATCTTTGGGAGATTTCCAATTAAACCTTGTTTTTTTGGGGGGTTTTTTTAATGTCTCTCATGGACAAGCTAAATGTACACACCTACATGTTCAGGATGGACAAATTTAATCAGACAAATAAGGGTTGGTTCCAGGGACTTTCCCATGATGGAATTTTGACTTAGCTGGTTAGTGTTGATTTTCTGCATTCTCCCGCTAAGTTTAGCTAAGCAACCCCAACTACATAAATATCTATAGTAAATCTACCCAGGCCATTTTTCACTGGCTAGATTTATATAAATATTCAGCTGAGACCCAGGACAGTTTAATTAGTCTGAAAGTATGGCTAAAGATAATCAGCTAAAATTGACTGGTTGGAGGTAGGGGTGGATCAGCCTGGCATCTTAGAGAAAGGTTGGGCAGAATTCATTCTTTTGAATTTGATATTTTTCTTTCTTTGTGTTTTCTTTTGTGGTTTTTATTTCCTACATGGAAAAATAAAAGTGCAAGGTGGGGGAATTTCCCCTTTGGTTTCCTCCAAGCTGCTTCATTTTGAGCCTACATCCCACCTCATTGGATACATCTGCTGCCAGAGGAAGCATGGAAGATAACACTCAGCTGGATATGAATACCACTCTTAGCCCTGATGAGTGGTCAATGCCCCCAGTTCAAGGATATGGAATGGAGTTATGTGGATAGATGCATTGCTGCGTGGGATAAAGGAACCTGTAACTGCACCTTTTGTGGGATCAATAAATGAATTGATGGTAAAAAGGGGGCCAGCTAACTTAGCAGTACCACAATCAGGGGCCGTGGACTGGAGCAAGTTTGGATTCCCCGCTCCACTGAGGCTTCTCACCATGTTCGCCTTAGGAGAATTATAGTCAGGCCGATACAATACAGCACGCTCAGCTGAGTGCACTGTTTAATCCACGGTTGGATGCGGGTTTGGATGTACAGCCACAACCCCTTATACCATAAGGGGGTCAGTGAGTCCATAACGCGCATCCAACACCCCCCCCCCCCCCCCCGTGAAACTAATAGCACTTATCACATGCAAATATATATTGATGATGCTATTAGCTATTCTCCCCAGATCCCAAAATAAAATGTGTGCCCAACCCATACATTTTTACGCTCAGAAATTAGAGCCTGCCCAAAGCAGGCTCTAATTTCTGAGCAGCCCAAAAAAGTGTACAGAAAAGCAGAAAAAAACTGCTTTTCTGTACCTTCTCTGACTTAATATTGTGGCGACATTAAGTAGGAGGAACAAAAAGGTTTAAAACAAAATTTTAAAAGGCAAAAGTGTGCCAGCGGTCAGGTTAGGAAAAGAGATACTCAGTAAGCATCCATTTTCCTAACCCATAGCTGTGCACGGGTTAGGAAAATGAATGCTCATAAAATTTTGCATCCGTTATCCTAACCCGCTGACAGCCACCTCTCCTGGGTGCCTGCTACTAAGGAGGCACTAGGGGCACACATTTCTCCCTAGTGCCTCCTTGGCAGCATGACCCCTCATTTAAATATTCTGTCGCATGCCCAGGAGAGGTGTCTAGGAACATGTTAAGAAAGCAGGTGTTCAACACTGAGTGCCCGTTTTCTGTGTGGCTTTGTTTCGCCTGAAGGTATGTTGGGTATGGGTTTGAGGCGCAGAATTCTATGAATAAATGGAATTGCCATTACAATATAGTAAACCTTCCATATCAAAACTGCACTGACTGCCTGCATCTAAACAGTGACAACCCTACCTATGAAAAGGCAAAACTGCAAATATTATACCAGGCCCTAAAAGATAAATTACCTCCTATTAGGAAAACAGAATAAGCCAAGCTGTTATAGATCCCTGTACAGAAACTATATGCTAGCAATATCTTGCTTCTTTGGTGATGCTGCAAAGCCACACAGCAACGCACAAACATCAGGCAGTGCCAACCAAAATTGTCAGACCACTGAGAGTAGCTGCCCATCGATCACATAAGCTGATGGTGATCCCTGCACATGTAGAGAGTATAGAGTGACAAGATGAAGATGATCTAGATCTACATGGACTACCTGTTCTAGAAAACAATGTTTCTGTCAGCAGCGTCCCTTGTTTGCACAATGGCAGATCACTTTTCATCACCATAGCAGGATGAATAGTTCTTGCAACAAAACAGTTCAGCATCTCAATTATTAGATTTTGCAGCATTAAACAGCTTTAATTATAATACAAACTGACAGCAATGCATGATGAATGCCTAAAACATATGCAGTACTAATACTATTTTACTTGAGTAAAACACAGACTGATAATTGTTTCCATTTTAGTGTTGTGGCTTAAAATAAGGAGGTGGGGGGTTCTAAACTTATGATGTTATAATTGAAAGGGGTTTGGAGACTTTTGTCGAAGTATGATGGGAAGAGGGGTGAGGGTTGATTTCATGCCAAAATAGTAACATCATTTATGGCCAGGTCCTTTGATAACAAAATAAATTAGAAAGACCTACCAAAGTCCCTACTTTTTCCTCAGCTGTGCTGCAAATAAAATCATCTAGCTTATGGAATCTATCTTATAGCACCTAAGAATCACTGTTTCCTTGTTCACTTGTTGCTTTAATAGTATTTTGACTCAATGAAGTGTGTAGTTTTGTGTTCTTGTAAAAATCTTGTCTCTTTGGGTATAAAGATAAGCCAAACAAACTTGAAGTAATTAACACAATGATCTAATAAGATACCAGCAGATGCACCTCAGCAAGAGATTTACATAATTATTGTTGTTTTCAGTTTGCAGATAACCAAAATTTGACGTAAATTACTAACTTCCTGTATCATATCCCCCTCAGAGATGGCTTAAAATTATGAGAAGTCTAGAATGGGTAAATGTGAATCAGTTATTTACTCTTTTGGATAATAGAAGGACTAGGGGGTACTCCATGAAGTTAGCATGTAGCACATTTAAAACTAATCAGAGAAAGGTTTTTTTATTCTACACACAATTAAACTCTGTATTTTGTTGCCAGGGGATGTGGTTAGTGCAGTTAGTATAGCTGGCTTTAAAACAGGTTTGGATAAGTTTTGGAGGAGAAGTCCATTACTTGCTATTAATCAAGTTGACTTAGAAAATAGCCACTGCTATTACTAGCATCAGTAGCATGGGTTGTACTTAGTTTTGGGTACTTGCCAGGTACTTGTGGCCTGGATTGGCCACTGTTGGAAACAGGATGCTGGGCTGGATGGACCCTTGGTCTGATCTAGTATGGCATGTTCTTATGTAGTATTTTCTCCAGCCAATATCAAATAATTGTTTAATCTGCCAACGAACTATAAATGACTTTTTCTTTCTTCTAATTTTATTAATGGCCGATTTTTGCACATATTTATCTGAGGCCTCTAAATGACTCCCATTATTCACAAGTGTTTATCCAATCCCCTAAAAGGGCATTAGTCTATATATACTAGGTATTTGCATTCGTTTTGGAAATGTTATCCATCTAAATGGCTAGCCAGCTATATTTAAAGCCATATACGGCTAAATTCAAGCCGCATAATGACTTATGCGGCTAGAATTTAGCCTCATAGCTTGGAGGTGTTCCGGGGCAGACGGGAGATGTTTCTGGATGGGCCAGAATTAGCCGCATAAGTTATGTAACTAACTCTGACTGCACCGTAGGGCTGCTCTAAAGTTGGCCAGATATACCTATCCGGCTAACTTTGAGATAGCCAGAGATATTCAGCAGTATGGCTGCACGGCTGAATATCCCTGTTAATTTAGCCAGATAGCTATATCCGGCTAACTTAACTAGCTACTCCATGGCTGAATATTGACGTCCAAGATTTCAGTCCTGGGTGGGGGATGGGGAAAACACTAATTTCCATACAACAATAAAGTGTATTTATTATAAACTATACACACACAATTATCACAGAAGATTATATTTCCTACAGCTTAATTACACTTTTGAAAGTAAGCAGAATATATTTGTGTTTAGATAAATCCCAGAATTTACCATGTTAAGCTCTGTTCTCTCAAAACAGCATTTGCCTCAAGACTATTTTGAACTTCCTACTTCCTTCAAAGTCTTTTTCTACTGTCACCTAGAGAGGATGGCTACATAGAGAGTTATACATTTTCTAATTACTATATCAGCAGGAAACTGGATATCAAGACTTCAAGATAAATTCATCCTTTATCAGTACCACCATAGAAAAGTTACTTCATGGTTCTGGGTGAGAAATTGAAGGTGCACATTTGCTATTCTTCTCAGTTATTCCTGAACACACAAAAGGTTGTTCAGAATATAAGCACTAGGGATGTACATTCATTTTAGATGAATGGACATTTTGAAATGAATAGGACTCTATTTGAATGAATGGAGGTGGCACCATAAATAAGACAAATCCTACTTTTCCCATATTTTTTAATATCCCATTCATTTCTAGCCTAGGCCTGATGCTGAGATCTTTCTCAAAACCAGATCCCAGTTGATGAGTCCCAAGTCTAGGTCCAAGGACTAGGACTGGATCCAAAACTGGATCTCCACAGAGGTAGGGTCTCATCACTAAGGCCCTGTTGTGGAACTAGGTCTAGTATGACACCATGTTGGACAAGAGGCTGGTCCACAATCACTGAGGAGTATGCCTGGGTCTGATGTCATGGCTCGGCCAAGGCTGAATCCTGACCTAGACACCTGGGATTTGGCCTAGGCCAGATGCCATCACCCAGGCCCAGGCCTGAGACCCAGGACTAATCCTCACACCTGGGCCTGGCCCTGGCCCAAGGCTGAATCCTGGTCACAGAGGCATAGGTATAAGCATCAGGCCTAAGCCTGTATCCAATACTGGGGCCTGGCCAAGTCTGGTTTCCAATGCTTAGATCTGGCCTTGGGCATTGATTCTGGGGCCTGGCTGAGGCCGGATCCCAAATGCTGAAGCTGGGTCTGAACCTGGGTGCTGGTCCCCAAGAACCAGGCCTTGGCCCGAGGCCCAGAACTCTGCCCAACACAGGGACCTGACCAAAACAGGGTTCCTTCACCAAGATTTGGGTCTAGGTCAAGAGCCAGGCTGAAGGGTCCAGGGTCCGAATGAGTCCAGGTTTCATTGCTCAGGCTGTGGTGTAGGCCTGTAGGTCTGCACCAGGTCTTTGCAACTTATTTTTTCTGATCTGTTGACTAAAAATTATTTCCTCTAACCAGAGGATTTGCTACAGTGAAGTTACTGTGGTTCCTTCTTCTAGGGCAGATAGCCCCATTTTGCTATACAGCAATGCAACTAAATTATGCCATCTACATTCGAGGAAGGCACCACAGTATTATAATTGCAGTGCATCTTCCAGGAGGAAGATGCCATTTTTAGTCACCAGATCAAGAAAAGATGATCCTGGAAGATTTTCTTTAGGCCTGTGGACATTGTCCTAAGCTATACCCTGGCTTAGGTCTCTGGTTTGGTATTGAGCCTAGACCCAGGTCTTTATGATGGGACCCAGACTCAACCGGGCTCTGGCTTTGGGCTCTGGACTTATCAATGGGGACCCAGCCTTGGCTGGACCCAGGGCTATTCCTCGGGTATGGGCCTAGGCCCAGTTCCAGGCCTTGACAACCTGGACCAGGATTTGGGCTTAGGTGTAAGCCCATGCCTACATCTTGGTATTGGGACATCAGCCTAGGCATGAGCCTTGGCCTTCAGGACATGGCTTTGGTGATCAAGCCTATGCCCAGGTCCAGGTGTTGGCTACAGGATGTTGCCCTGGCCGGGCCCCCGTGTCAGATCTGGGCTTAGGCTTGGGTCTCAATGACTGGGATGGCCTCATGCCAGACCCTTACATTGTGGCTATATCAGGACTGGGCCTTGACAACAAGATCCTTTCTCAGCTGGTCCCCAGCATCAGACTTGGGCCTAAGCCTGGGCCTCTGTGCCTGGGGCCCAGACTTGGGCCATGCCCTGTCATCAGGCCCATTTTCAGGCATGGGCCTTGTTGATGGGAGCTAAGTTTGGACCCAGTCCTAGGCCTCAACCCTAGGCCCGGAACGCCATTACCAAGACCCGGCCTCAGGCTAAACTGCAACTTTAAACTGCTTTTACAGTGGTAGTATATATACTTTTTTCTTTGGAATGGATTTAAATTAAGGCTCTAGGGCCTGGTTAAGAATACTGGAAGTAGCTAATTATTTCTGCAGAGAAGTGAAAAACTGATGGGATTTTCTGATTTGGGGCTAGGCCCTAAATGGAATCCCTTTCCATACTAATTTGAAGCAAGGTGCTAGAGTAAAAATCACTGCTGATGTGTTTCACTTGGTTAATAGCACACTGATCATTACAAATTGACTTTTTGGCTAAGATTATTTTGTTTCTGTTCTCTTTGCCTAGCACTTCATCCTCATTTTCTGAGAAGCAATAATTTAGACATTGTCAGAAATGTTTGATTTCAGACTGCTTACAAACATAAGAACATAAGAAAATGCCATACTGGGTCAGACCAAGGGTCCATCAAGCCCAGCATCCTGTTTCCAACAGTGGCCAATCCAGGCCATAAGAACCTGGCAAGTACCCAAAAACTAAGTCTATTCCATGTTACCATTGCTAATGGCAGTGGCTATTCTCTAAGTGAACTTAATAGCAGGTAATGGACTTCTCCTCCAAGAACTTATCCAATCCTTTTTTAAACACAGCTATACTAACTGCACTAACCACATCCTCTGGCAACAAATTCCAGAGTTTAATTGTGCGTTGAGTAAAAAAGAACTTTCTCCGATTAGTTTTAAATGTGCCCCATGCTAACTTCATGGAGTGCCCCCTAGTCTTTCTACTATCCGAAAGAGTAAATATTCATTATAAAGTTCCCCCTAGTCTTTCTACTATCCGAAAGAGTAAATATTCATTATAAAGTTTCAAAATATGTCATTGCTCAGAAGACTTTGCAAAGACTTCTGTTGCTGTTGTAGATCTTTTCTACAAATCTTTCCATTAGCTATTTAAGCCTGAAGATCATAGCCTTCAAGCAGGACTCTGGACTGAAGAAGATGATTACAACATTTGGGAAAGAAAATCAGTAGAACATGCCCTGTTATGAAGACAATCTTTTTTAAGTTAATCTTAAATATGGGTAGGCCAATATCCAAAGCCATTTAGATGGATAACTCAAAAGCTAACTAGCAAGATTCTGAATAATGAGCCATTAATCCATCTTCATTTTAGCTGGAAAAGTCAATATCCATCTAAAATGTGGCTGGATAAAAAAGAGGCGTCACTTCTGCGTTTGAGGGAGGAGTTATCCATCTAACTTAGCCGAATTTCAGTTCTATCTGGCTAAGTTAGCTGGATAACTTTAGATATACTTCAGAGCAGGTCTATTATGTAGCCTTGTGTGGCTGGCTGATTTGCTACTTAACCGGATATCTACAAACAGAAAATCTCAGAGAGAGGAATTCCTCAGGTCCATATTCAGTAAGCTGGCAAGCAGACAAGTTATCTGGCTAAAGATAGCTTGATAATTTGTCCTGGATATTCAGTGGGACTAGTGTGTCACTGAATATGCTTTCCTAAAGTTATCTAGTTACATGTAGCTGGATAACTCAAAAACCTACCCAGATGTTTGAATATAAGTGGTTAGGTTTTTCAGTTATCCGACCTTGTGTGGCTGCATAACATGCTACTTATTCTAATATCTTCAAAAGATATCCGGTTAAGAAATGCTGTAAAATTTTAAAAAAATGAAGATTTAAAGGGTTCTATAGCCTTATTCTCTTCCCCCCCCCCCACCCCTCCAGTTTCATAGATAGCCCTGTCAGGCTGTGCACCCCCATCCCCTAATCCCCTCCTAAATTTCAGAAAAATGTTTCTGGTCTGCCCGTTGTGTTGCGATTTTGCTTGTGGGACCAAGCCCACAGGCGGGCTCTCACCTTTTTTCTGCTTCTCCTGTGGTCCTGAGGCCAACCGCTCCAGCATCGGGCCTGGTCGCGGCCTGCTCCGACTCCTGCTTTGCTCTGCAGCAGGCACTGCTGTCCAGGGTCCTGCCCACTTCCTGCTTCCTCCTTAGGCACGGGGCCGCGCCTCTCTGCTGGATTTAAAGGGCCAGTCCTCCTGGCCCCTCCCAATGACATCATCATGGGAAGTCCTCTTCAGCCCTATAAAATGGCTCTGCCATCAGTCCAGCTTTGCCTTTGCAAGGAATCAGTCCTTCTTAGGACTCCTCGAACCCAGCTCCTCCTAGGCACTCTGTTTTCTGTTGGATCCCGTGTCTTCGTCCTGGTCTCTCGTCTTGTCCTATGTCTTCATCATAGTCTCATCTGATCCGGAGTCTCCATTCCTGATGTATCCAGATGTTCTTGTAGTCCACCATGATTCCAGATGTCTCCGAGGCTTCGTTTATTCCATCCCTGTTTGGTCTGTGACTATCCTGGCTGGGGTGTGTAGGGCACTCAGTAGAACAGTTCCATCCGTAGTGGCCGAGGATTCTCCATGTCCCTCTATAATCATGTTCCTAATTCTGGATAATACCTCCTTGTGGCCCCTCCTCAGTCCAACTTCAGGTTCACCTTCTGATGCATCTTCCACGCAGGTCAGAAGTTGTCTTCCTTCAAATGACCTGTCAGGTGTGCCGATCACGCCGGTCTCCCGAGGTTCAGTCCAGGACAATGCTGCTGTGAGTTTTGGTCAGTTACCTCCATCCATCTGTCCTGACGTCCTTCATCTCTGATGTCCAGATGTCAGTCTTCCTACTCCGTCAGTACTCACCGCCATCTTGAAATCTAATGTATTTGAGTCGATGTCAGTTTGGGGTCTGCTTCGCCTCAAACATGGTCTCCGAGCAGCCAGGAGTGGCTGTGTAGGGCGCATGGCGTGGCGGTACTCTTCAGTCTTCTTCTTCATCCTGAACCCCATCTGAAACTTTATTTGAGTCCATGTGTTCCGACCTCAGCCTCTGTCCATCCTGTCGCATCTGCTGTTCCCTACGGCAGGTCCTAAAGGGCTGTCGAGTGGCCAAAGGACTACTCCAGAGACGAGCATTTTGTTGCTGGGTCTCTCTGATGCATCAGTTTCGGCAGAGGCCAGGGCCACTATCTCCAGCCTGTCCGCTCATGCTTGTGCACTCCTCGCCTGCCTCAGTGCTTCCCGGAGCTCTGCAGGCACATCGTGGCCCAAGGGTACACTTCCTCACCAGCGTCCCCCACAACACATTGGGTCTTACAACCCTAGTCCCCGGTTCTAGTAATAATGTTGAATAATGCTTCCTCCACACCCTCTCACCTACTTGCAGTCCTAAAGTCCTATAGCGCATTTGCCTCCAGACCTCAAACCCCTCCCGCCCCAGTCCTATCTAAATTTAAAAAAAAAATTCCCTACCATGAGCAGGGTATGAACTTACTCATTCATGGCACTCCGATGGACATGTAAACTATGCAATTTACGCGCCAGTGCTGCTTCTGTCACAAACAGTACTAAAGCACTGAGAAAGGGTTAATTCTTACCTCACTTTCATGAGGGATTTTTTTTTTTTTTAATTAGGAAGTGTTAAGGTGATCCCGTGGATGGAAGGAATGTTCCAAAGATCTTTAGGGCTGTGGGTCAATGGGAGCAAATTCATTTTGTTCTTGCCCTTTAAGATTCAAGAAAGACCCTGGATGGGGGCAGTTGGGGGCCAGGGTGGGCAGGAAGTTGGTGTTGGAGGGTCCAGATGAGGCCCAGCTGGGCAGGCCAAGTTATATTGTGGAAGGGCAAGAGGGTGGTTGAAGGCCATGGGAGGCATGTTCTGTTTTTTAAAATTGGTTTGGCTTTTTTGTGTGTGAGAGGGAAGTTTTGGAGGTTATTTTTAATGGGGTTTTTTTTTTTTTCAATTCAGCAAATGAATCGAACAGCAAAAGGAATAGAAACACATTAAACAAACAGAAAAGCAAAACAAAACAAAAGCATACTAACTCACCCAATGAACAAAACAATGCCAACCCCCTCCAGCCTAACCTTAAGAAAAACTCAACACAAGTATATACTAGAACAAAGATTTATTTTATTTATTTAAAGGCTTTTATATACCGGAGTTCATGTACTAGTACATACTGCTTCGGTTTACATAGGACCAAAATTGGAAAATTACATCAAACAAGTGGGTATAAAATAACAAGGCTAACTTCGTAGGAACTTAGAATTTAAGGTAAAGGAGAGAACAAGACAAAGTGGTTACAGATCAACGTAAATAGCTAAACAATAAATACAAGTGCTTACAAATTACAGTCTACAAAAACTAAGGTTTACATCTTCAAGGTTTGTAGTCTTCAAGACTAAGGTTACATCAGACTTAAAAGGTATGGGTGTAGCATGCTGTACATTTAACAGTTGGGAATATGAGACAAAGAAATACGATTAATAGTTGTGGCATCAGACATCTGGTTTATGTGATTATGAAATGCATGAATGAGTCTAGTCCTGGGACGTGGCTCATCAACAAATGTGGCTTATCAACAAATATGTTGATGAGCCACGTCCTGGGACGTGGCTCATCAACACAAATAACTTGTATATAATGTCTCTATGTTAACAATTCATTTGAAACATTTTGAAAATCTTGTTAACCTCTTTAACCTTGTAAACCATTGTATTTTTGTAAACTGTTATGATGGCAAAACCGAATGACGGTATATAAAACTCAACAAATAAATAAATGAAACCCTGAAAACAAAAAATAAAGCAAACCAAAAATTTTGGGGCTGTATAGTCCTAATAGTTAGGCATGGTCCACATTATTAAGTTACAAGGTTAGTTTACCCTTTTTAAATGGTTTCTATAATATGTATTCTATAATAGATATAACATTTAATTTTGTTATGTATCTGATGCTGTGAGATTGAATGCTAACAATTAGATAAAGGTTAAGATACTTCAGTGTGTAAATGTCATATAATCTACCAATTAAAACAGTTATGTAATTGACTTTTCCTTTGTTTTAATTGCAATATATGATACTGCATTAATTATTGCTATTGTATAATATATATATAGTTTTAAGAATAGTTTATTTACAGACTCATTCATCAAATTGTGTTAGGGCCCTAACGCCTGCGAAAACGCTATAACGCATGCATATTTTTATCGCAGCTTGCACTGTGAATGCAAATTTGCAAAACTGATTCAGATGGGTGGATTTTGGGAGGAGTTAGGGTGGAGTAAATGAAAATTAGATGTGGTAACACTAAAGGCAATATTGCTGGAAATAACTACAGTTTCTTTCCTAGTGTTATGACCTGTGATAGCTGTGCAATTATGCCTGAAACAAAATTTTTTGCAAATTCCGTTTCAGGCAGGGGAGAGGGCGAGAGAGTAGAGAATAGAAAGAGAAAGAACCTCTGAGGTGGCACACATAGTAGTCAACTATTTATACCACTATAGAAGGGCCAACTAGTAACTTGAGGTGAGGTTCTGGTGATGGTCTAGGGTTTTGGCCAGTTTTATATGCACAGTGAAACTTACGAACAGCACAGCACTCATCAGTGGAGATTTAATATGATTTGGAGTGAGGAAAGGTACACAAGCATTAGATTTCTACAATGTTCTCTCACCCTAGCTTGATAGTACCCTGGAATAAATCTTTGTTTGCTTTTCCTCACTCCAAATCACATCAAATCTCCATTGATGTGTGCTTTGCTGTTCGTATGTTTCACTGTGCATGTAAAAACTGGCCCCCAAACCCTAGATTACCATCAAAACTTCACCTCGAGTTACTAGTTGGCCCTCCTATAGTGATATAAATACTTGACTTATATGCGAGCTTTATAAAGAGTGTCTCTCTCTCTCCCACTCTCTCAAACATTTATAGCATTTTTGTTGAATCTAGGCGTTAGTTTGAAAAAATTAAATTTTTGGTAAAAACAAAATAGAAAATTATTTTAAATATTATTAAAAATGAGCATGAACCTGTGTTTAATTTTAAGAAGGAAAATTAAAGCAAACATCAGATTCTATGAGATCTATATTGAGAGCATTTGTCTGGATAAGCTTTAACACAGCAGGGAAAATATCAGTATTGAAAAATCTGACCACTCTTACCTCCCAGACACAGCTGGATTACTGGTTATCCAGTTAAAGACTTTATGGCATTGTCTGAGGCAGAACATTGTTATTCAGCTAAATTAAGAGGATAATCCTGATTTTTCAGCATTATCAGTAGCTGGATAACTTTAGGTGAGCAGGACTAATCAAAAGTTATCTGGATAAACATATACAGCTAACTGTATGATAACCAGGTTTATTCAGCAGTGTGCCTACACTGCTGCATATCCTGCTTTAGCTGGATAAGTTTACCCAGCTAACTTTCCATGCTAGCCAGTGACGGAAAATAGACCTCAGTGTTTCCTAATATTCTGTGATTAGAAGACATTTGTTTGGAAATATATTATATTTCAAAGGGTTAGTTAAGTATTGAAACTTAATTGTAAAAATCGGTATCAATTCACTGAGTGTGTGACCAGAAAGAAGATCATAACAGCCAGGTAGCTATTCTGGAGTCTGACAATTATTTTGAATAAGCTTGGGGAAAATAAAATAGGGGTGAATAGGCTGTTTATGAGTGAGTGCATAGTGAAGCATTTTGGGCTGACCCAGCTCTGTTCTACAGAATGCATTATCAGCCTCTTTAAAATATGCATATGCTTCATTACTTTTTTGTTCATGCAAAGTGACTCATCTGACATAAGAAACATCTGGAATAGGGCCAAGAAAGCCCAAAGAGCATGCTCGATGAATGTCGTCCACATGAACTAAGGGCAAGAAGCCAAAATTGCTTCTCATACTGCCTCATTTAATACTTCTTGAAGCACTTACTCAGCCTGGCTTCATGTGTAATTATGTGGAAAGAAACAGGAGCAACAAAAGGCAGGATGGCTTTATACAGTCCTAAAAAAACCCCATTGACAATGGCTTAGAAAACTAAAAATTATGAGAAATGACTGGTGTACAAGGTCAAAATGCAACAGCACCTTAAAAACACCTTCTCTTTTAAAATGAATCTCTGACGCTTCTTCTTAGGAGGACAGTTCTCTGGACCATTAAAATACAGCATTTATTTCCAAAATTTATATCCCACACTGTCAACATTGACACACATCTCCAGGCAAAGGATAACTTTCCTTAAGAAGACCTCTGAAGTGCTTTCATGACTTCAGACAGCCCTGAACACATCAGCACAGGATAATTAATGATGGTAGTGAGCAGAGGCAAAAGAAGCCTCATCTGCCTTGTATAAGACCTCTAGCTCTGCATCATATGCTCGTTATCCTTTACAAGGATAAACGTCCTGTTTAAGACTACTTCAGTTAACGTAGACTCACAAAGGAAGTTTAGCCTTCAATTGTGCCACTGAAGGTTGAACCCAACAGACCTGTCCAATACGCCTTTCACCCATATGGACCAAGTCACATATAAAAGACAAAGAGCTTCTCGCCTTTTGTTCTTTTTGCTATCTATAGCAAAAATAGGTACAGAATGACATGTGGAAAGGACTTGCCTCTTCTGGCTCCAGCCCACTGACTCCTGCCACTTGCTCTTCCTCATCTTTGTACAGAAGCAGTTCTTTAATCAGAAAATATACGGCAGGATCTATTCCTACAGTGCGACGTTTGCTATAGCAGATACGGATAATTTAAATGACATTGCAGTGCTACTTTTTATTGTCACGCTGAATAGTCTCCTGGCCCGATTTCAGCCCCACCACAAAAATCTCAACCCACCCACTGGCCAAAACCCCCCAACCCCTTCAAATGTTAACAATAAATAGATATCAACTCTGCTGGCTGACCCTCTAGCCATTCCCCCTACCTCCCTGCTACACACATATATAAAATGTGCTTTCTCCCTCCCCAAACACCACCTCCCCATACCAGCACACTCCCACCCACCCTGTACCTGAATCGAGGTCCCTGAATGTATTCCAGGATTGCAGTTACAGTGCAGTCCCAGCCATTGCTCTGGTAATAAAGCTGGAATTCTACTCTTTCACTTTGTTATGCATATGAAGGAACAAAAATGAGTTGCTTTCTGTTCGATTTTTTAGTTTGTCCATGTTTATTTGTTCCCCCCCCCCCCCCCCCCCCCCCCCCCCCCCCCAGTCTTTGCAGTGGTCCAGTTGATTTACCAGTTGCTAGGAAATGGATGAGGTTAACAGTTATACTTTCTCCAACTTTGCGATTCTCGTAATCACATGTAATGGAAGGGCTCGGTTGGGTACTATAGAGCAAAGAGAACTAGCTCAAATTTAGTTTCTGTCAATTCCAACTGTTCCCCTGGGTTGATATGTTCTGAGCTCTGACGCTTCTATTAGTAAATGCACAATCTGTTACCAAAAAAAGTGCCAGTCTTCTCTGTTTTACAAGAAAGAAATGTGGATTGAATTTGTATAACTGAGACTTGGCTAGATAACACCAGTAATGTCTTGAGTTTTGTGCATGTCTGGGTATTACAGAAGATCTATGCAAATGTATTAATGGAAGGTGAATTAGCAAAGGAATAGTGAGAGAGAGAGGAAAGAATATGTGTGTGTATATGAGAAAAAATAAAATAATATCCCTGGAAGTCTGTTAGAGTTGTCCTGTTATGGTTCCTGATAGTTTTTTTTTCACAAATCAGGCATTGCTTAAATAGAAACATGCCTATAATTCAGGTCAGCATGTATCTTTGTTCCCATGGTTTGCTGTTTATATAGTGACCACTGAATTAAAGAACTTTTCCTTTATTACTTCCAAGACACCTTTTTGGATAAAGGCACAACCATAGAAACATAGAAGTGACGGCAGAAGAAGACCAACGGCCCATCCAGTCTGCCCAGCAAGCTATGCAGTTTATCCATTTTTCCCCCCCTTTTTCTCCCTCCCACCCGTCTCTATTGGCTTCCAGCACCCTCCGGCCCCAATTCCCTTCCACCCCTCCACCAATGCAGAGAGCAGCGCCATCCTAGTGAACATCCAGCTCAATCAGGGGTAGCAACCGCCGCAACCAGCAGGCCACACCCCTGCCCCTTACCCACCCCTGTTTTGTTTGCTTGTTTGTTTTTTTTTGTTTGTTTTTTGAGATGACAGCCCTCCATCCTTCTGCTCCGTGAAGGTGGAACACCAACCACTGGCCACTGGCATCCCGCTCCATGAATGCCTCTGTGGCTACTGCCGCTCCGTGCAGTCTTTTGTTGCATGAAAGTGGAACACCAACTACTGGCCACTGGAATCCCGCTCCGTGAATGCCTCAGTGGCTACTGCCGCTCCGTGCAGTGTTTTGCTGCCTGAAGGTGGAACACCAACTACTGGCCACTGGAATCCCGCTCCGTGAATGCCTCAGTGGCTACTGCCACTCCGTGCAGTGTTTGCTGCCTCCTCTCTATTTATGCCCACTAGACTTGATGGATCCACAGTGTTTATCCCACGCCCCTTTGAAGTCCTTCACAGTTTTAGACTGCACCACTTCCTCCGGAAGGGCATTCCAGGCATCCACCACCCTTTCCGTGAAGAAATACTTCCTGACGTTGGTTCTTAGTCTTCCTTCCCGGAGCCTCAGCTCGTGACCTCTGGTTCTGCTGATTTTTTTCCTACGGAAAAGGTTTGTCATTGTCTTTGGATCATTAAAGTTTTTCAAGTATCTGAAAGTCTGAATCATATCACCCCTGCTCCTCCTTTCCTCCAGGGTGTACATATTTAGATTCTTCAATCTCTCCTCGTACGTCAACCAATGAAGATCCTCCACCTTCCTGGTCGCCCTTCTCTGTACCACTTCCATCTTGTCTTTGTCTCTTTGTAGATACGGTCTCCAGAACTGAACACAGTACTCCAAGTGAGGCCTCACCAAGGACCTATACAAGGGGATAATCACTTCCCTTTTCTTACTCGATATTCCTCTCTCTATGCAGCCCAGCATTCTTCTGGCTTTTGCTATCGCCTTGTCGCATTGTTTCGCAGACTTCATATCATTAGACACTATCACCCCAAGGTCCCTCTCCTGCTCCGTGCACATCAGCCTTTCCCCCCTATCAAATACAGTTCATTCAGATTTCCACTCCCCATATGCATGACTTTGCACTTCTTGGCATTGAATCTCAGCTGCCATATCTTCGACCACTCTTCCAGTTTCCTTAAATCCCGTCTCATTCTCTCCACTCCTTCCGGCATGTCCACTCTGTTGCAGATCTTAGTGTCATTCGCAAAAAGACAAACCTTACCTTCTATCCCGTCCGCAATGTCACTCACAAAGATATTGAACAGGACCGGTCCCAACACCGATCTTTGCGGTACACCACTTAAAACCGCTCTCTCTTCAGAGAAAGTACCATTTACCATCACACATTGTCTTCTGTCCGTCAACCAATTTGCAATCCAGGTCACCACCTCGGCACTCACTCCTAAGCTTCTCGTTTTATTCACCAGTCTCCTGTGCGGAACCGTATCAAAAGCTTTGCTGAAATCCAAGTAGATGACATCGAGCGCTCTTCCTTGATCCAATTCCTTGGTTACCCAGTCAAAAAAGTCAATCAGATTTGTCTGACAGGATCTTCCTCTGGTGAAACCATGTTGCCTCTGGTCCATCAATTCTCCGGACTGTAGATATTTCACTATTCTCTCTTTCAGCAGTGACTCCATTACTTTTCCCACCACTGAAGTGAGGCTAACCGGTCTGTAGTTACCAGCCTCCTCTCTGTTCCCACTCTTGTGAAGCGGGACCACCACCGCTCTTCTCCAATCTCTCGGTACCACTCCCGTTTCTAGGGATCTATTGAATAGGTCACACAGCGGACCCACCAGAACCAAATGGGATCTTTAGTTTCAAGCTATTTTAGTAGATGCCTGGATTCAGTAAGTCTGACAAATCAGTATTCAGCTATAATACAATACTACCCAGAAAGTTTTTGGGCCTAGTCATGTCAAGTAGGCTTCCTGAATTGCATTCTGGGTAGGCCAAAATAATTACAGTAGTCGTCACCATTCTGTCATCTTGTTTTCTTAGAAAATGAGGGCCAAATTTCTATTTTGTTTAAATCTTAGGGATGTGCAGAGCAAAATTTTATGTTCATATTTTTTATGTCCGAAAGGGGGTCCCACTTGCGGCCAATATGGACAAAAAAAAATCCAATGAGTTGGGTATATGTACATATGTGCAAAAAAAAAAATTAAACCCCCTCACCCTCCTTAATCCCCCCCCCAGACTTACCACAACTCCCTGGTGATCGAGCGAGGAGTGAGGACGTCATTTCTGCAATCCTTGGCGAGAAGCATGTGACGTCGGTGGCACGTCGAGTGACGCGGCGTCACGTGATTCCCGGCTCGTTCGCGCCGGACGGCTCGTTCGGCCCAAAAAGAACTTTTGGCCAGCTTGGGGGGGCCTCCTGACCCCCCCAAGCTGGCCAAAAGTTCTTTTTGGGCCGAACGAGCCGTCCGGCGCGAACGAGCCGGGAATCACGTGGCGCCGCGTCACTCAGACGCGACGTCACGTGATTCCCGGCAAGTTCGCGCCGGACGGCTCGTTCGGCCCAAAAAGAACTTTTGGCCAGCTTGGGGGGGCCTCCTGACCCCCTCAAGCTGGCCAAAAGTTCTTTTTGGGCCGAACGAGCCGTCCGGCGTGAACGAGCCGGGAATCACGTGACGCCGACGTCACGTGATTCCCGGCAAGTTCGCGCCGGACGGCTCGTTCGGCCCAAAAAGAACTTTTGGCCAGCTTGGGGGGGCCTCCTGACCCCCTCAAGCTGGCCAAAAGTTCTTTTTGGGCCGAACGAGCCGTCCGGCGCGAACTTGCCGGGAATCACGTGACGTCGGCGTCACGTGATTCCCGGCTTGTTCGCGCCGAACGAGCCGTCCGGCGCAAACTTGCCGGGAATCACGTGACGTCGCGTCTGAGTGACGCGGCGCCACGTGATTCCCGGCTCGTTCGCGCCGGACGGCTCGTTCGGCCCAAAAAGAACTTTTGGCCAGCTTGGGGGGGTCAGGAGGCCCCCCCAAGCTGGCCAAAAGTTCTTTTTGGGCCGAACGAGCCGTCCGGCGCGAACGAGCCGGGAATCACGTGACGCCGGCGTCACTCGACGTGCCGCCGACGTCACATGCTTCTCGCCAAGGATTGCAGAAATGGCGTCCTCACTCCTCGCTCCATCACCAGGGAGTTGTGGTAAGTCGGGGGGGGGGGGATTAAGGAGGGTGAGGGGGTTTATATTTTTATTTTGGCTCAACAATCGCGATTTCCCACATATCGAACATATCTATGTTCGATATGTGGGAAATCCGATCGTTTATGTCGAATCAATTTTTTAAGTAAAAAAAAAATATGAGTTGCGTTTTACTAATGCGGTCAATCCGAATGCACACCCCTATTAAATCTTCACTAGCCCTACTATAAACAGTTTACTATATTACTCTGTTACTATTTGATATAACTTTGGGGAGTGTGGGATCTCAAATGGGCTCAAAAGAGAATGGGCTGCAGAAAAAGAGAATTTCTGACATACTTACTTGATCTACAAAGAATGCATACATACTTGTAAGGAAACTTGCCAGCTTAGCCAACTGATTGTTAGCTGCTGTTAAGTTTGAAGTTCTATTTTAAAATGGAATTAAGATTGAAAAAAAAGTGGCACAGAAGGTCAGAATAGTGCTAATCATTTGCATTTGTATTTTAAAATTATAAAATGACAAATGACAATAGAAGCCAGAAACCTGGAAGTGTGCCACGTGCCTTTGCTACCTCCGTTGGTTTCAATGCTTACGCATGGATAAATACTGTCCTTGCAATTTACAAGCTAGACAGAGAAAGTGAAGGCCAAACCATCCTTCCTCCCCCAAGCTCCCACACTAAAATAGAGTATGTGAATATTTTATTTGTTGTAGCTGCTATGATCTGAAAAATACACCACTCAGTTTCTAAGGTTGGTCGCTGGAGCTGATGGAGAGAACTGGTCAAGGAATGTGCCTCGTTAAACAATAAAATGGTGTCACCTTATATTATTCTTTTGTGTGTTTTTTTAACCTTTATTTCTGTAAAACCGATGGTCAAACCACTGGTTGAGCTACACCCTTTTCTCACTGATTTTCTTCATTTATTTTGCTTACTTGCACAAATCTGGTAGTGCCACCTGCCTGTCGGCCTATAGAAATGGCATACGTGTCCAAAAAACACACAACTAGATGTGTCTAAGAGGATTGTCTACCTCATCTCACTGCCTGAGCATTTCTTTTGCTCCCTTTTTAAATTAGAGTTCTTAGAATTTATTGAATTGACAATAACATTTTGGACTTTGACCTAGGACAGTGCATTTATTGAAGTGGATGCTTTAAACATACATGCATTGCAGTACAAAAGAAAAGTTGGAAACCAGCAAGAGAAATGCTGTCTAACACAGATGTAATTAATATAATAAATCAGTGTGAAGAGATATTAAATAGCTTATATTTTGTAATAAAACATTGTTTAAATTTGAAAGGACACCACCATATTCACTTTAGCCACAAAATAGAGCATTCATTGTGGCCATTCAACTCTGAAACCTCCTCCTTTTTCTATAAGGTGAATTTTCAAAGGCTTACTCGCATAAAAAAGGCCGTAAACAAATGTATGTGGCCTGATAGCCCATAATGCATGCTTTAAAAAGGGCCACATATGCATGTATATACGTGTACACAAGCAAAAGTACACGTGCTAAAAAGGGACATGCTTGAGACATGTTGGGGCGGGGTTAGCCCATACGCATATAGGGCCTGATTTTGAAAAGCATTTGCTCACTTAAAATTGGGTTTTAGATGTGTAGATGCACTTCACTCCAATAAGTGGGCTTTTGAAAATTGCTATAATATATGCCATTGAATTATCCATAGGATTTACTCAAGTAAGTGCACTTTTCATGAGTAAATGGCTTTGAAAATTGCTACATTAGTATTTCCTTTTAAAATTACCTCCTAAGAGGGGAGGTAGTGAGGGCACCTGGGAGAGACAGGGTCTGAAAGTGGGGTGGAGTAAATGTTTCTGGGATTGATTGAGCCATATTGGATGCTAACTGGGACATACTAGTTTATACTAGGGTTGCTAAAACAGATTATTGGGTAACTAAGAAATACAGGGCTATAGAAGGGGGAGAGTGTGTGTTACTGGCACCTCCTAGATGGTTCAAGTCAGTGGTGAAGATTTTCTTTTCAAACTGATTCAAATTGCCTTACAGATACTTTTGGCACAATGGCTGAGGAGGGAGAGAAACCAGAGGAGGTGATACCCCTTATAGAGAGTCTACAGGACAAGGGCACAGTTTTTCAATCTCTGAGGAGCAATTACTGAGTAGGTTCAACAAGGAAACCATACTGTGCCTATGCCAGCAGTTAGAGTGGGACCCGCAGCCTACCACCTGAAGGGACTACATCTTGCCAGCATGTCAAGGTCACTATTGCCCTGGTAGTTTTGGCCACGGCAACTTCTAAACAACTCTAGTGGTCATGTTTGGAATAAGCCTTTCTGTTACCTCCATATGTATTGAACAATTCCTGGCTGCAATAGCAACAAGAACAAGTCATGACTGATTTCTATCAAATAGCATATTTCACTTCTGTTGTTGGGGCTATCAATTGCATGCACATTCCTATAAGGGCATCAGGGGGAGTTAAGGCTACCTACTGCAAATGCAAGGGCTTCCACTCATTAATATGCAGGTGGTCTGTGATGCCTTTTCTTCTCAGCCACCTTGAAAAAGTAGGAGCATCTATCAATGGTAGTGACGGTGGTGATGATGTAGACTGCATGGGAGAAGGTGGTAGCATAAGAAGAAGTGGTAGAATAATGGACATGGTAGATGCATAGGTGGCACAGCCAATGGTGCATGTAGACCTCTGGCCTGGGGAGCTGCCATCCAGTCTGATGGTGCTACAAATGCTGGTGGAGGCTGCATCCAGGGAGCCATAAAATTGTATGGAGCTGGTAAGAGCTGGTTCTGGCAAGGGGGCATCCACTGCAGCATCTCCCTCCAAACTGCAGTCTGGGCCTCCATTGCTTCCCAAATGCCTCTTAGCACCTGCCGAACACCTTGCCTCTCCTGCCTCAGGCCCTGTATTTCAGTCCTGAGTCCTGCCATCCAGGTCCGGTGCAAGGGTATTAGGTGCTCTATAGGCTGCTGCTATTGTAAATGTGGATCCTTGGACCGGCTAGAGTGCTAGGTGGATCCACTGAAGAAAGACCTACAGTGGGACTCGTAGCTGGAAGGTGGAACTGGACCAGGAGACCAGACAGTACCTTCACTTATACCAACTCTTGTTCCCCACAGGTTGAGTCCTTGGGTACCGGAGCCGGCAGGAATTAGGCGAAGGTCTCCTGGCAACGAAGAATCCGGAGAACAGTCCGGTTCAAGGCAGGTAGAAGCATTGGAAAGACAGAAATGGTCCAGAGGTCGTGGCAGGCGGCAGCGGTGCAAGATGGAAAACCAGGCCAGAGGTCATGGCAGGATGAAGACTAATGAAGCTGGAGGACGAGCCAAGGGTCAGAACAGGCATCAGGCAGAGAGTACCGGAATCCAAGTCGAAGTCAAAACCAGAGAATCAAGCGGAAGCAGGAGCAGGAGCTGGACCAGGAATTTGGGAACAGGAGGATAGCAGGAATGGGATCATGGAGGCAAGAACGGAGCTAGAACAGGATCCACGGAGTCAGGAACACAGGAACTGGAATACGCAGGGACAGCAACTAGTTACTTGGAGAGTCGACCTGTTGCCAAGGCAGAGAACATTGATCTGAGCTGGGCTTAAATAGCCCGGGTGACTGATGTCATCTTCGGGGGCCGGGCCGAGGTTTCCCGCCATGGCCCCTTTAAATTCCGGTCTTGTGCACGCACGCGTGCCTAAGGGGTGGAGCCTGGACCAGGAAGTTGACAGCGTCTCCCTCGTGGGGAGAATGCCGCGGGAAGGCTCCGTTGTGGCCCAGAGCTGCGAGAAGCAGAGAGGAGCAGCAGGTGAGAGGGACCCGGCCGTGGCTGCCCACGGCTGGGGTTCCCAACAGCCGCCCCCGTCCTCCCCAGTCACACCCTCTCCACACACAATTAAAAAGTATGCATTTATAATAATAGATTTTACATGAACAAGAACATTTATCTATAGTCTTCTTTGGTAAAAATATAACATGTATATTATATTTACATGCAGTGTAAAACCCTGCAAAAAAGTAAAAAAGAGCTTTGGAATTGGTATTAGGTCTATTGTAATGTGTGTTGGGTATGGGCTTGGCTCTCAGAAAGCCACAAGTAAACTGAATTACGATTTCAATATAGTAAATCTCCCATATCAAAACTGCAATAACTGCCAGCACTCAAACACTAACAACCGTACTTATGAAAAGACAACACTGCAATTATTATGCAAGTACACAGCCTATTAGGAAAACAGAAAAAGCCAAGCTGCTATAAATCCCTACTCAGAACCTACACACTAGCAGAATACATCAACTCAGTCACACGTGAAAAATTAAAGCAGACCCTCACAAAAATGCAGAATAAAGTAACCATAAAGTATTAATACAAATATACAACAAAAACTGCCAGACTATTGTGTAGTGCAACAATGGAAAATCAGAAATATTACAATTCCTCAGAAAACATCAAACAATAAAATCAGGAAATATAAATCATCAATAGAAGTAAAACCATAATAATAAAAAAGAATATTTCAAAACAGCTGACAAATCGAATACTATCTAATAATTTAAAACTTGAATACATTTTCCAAAGACCAATAAAATAATTCAGACACCGATACTTAAAACTTCAAAAGTATAAAAAAAATCCCCAGCTGTTCATACCTGGGATCTTTTGATTTCCAGATGGCCTGAGATTGTTGTGGATTAGCAGCGGAGAGGAGATGGCTTGTTCCTCACAATCTTTCTCTCTCATATATATACACACATGCTCAATCATTGAACTTGTTCTCACATATTCAGATGTGCTCTCTTATACACAGCAACAAACACACAGACATATTCTCATAGACACACACACAGAGAAATGCTGTCTCAGGCATGCTCTCAGACAAATATACACAGACATGCTCTCTCTCCCACACAAAAACACACACACATGCCCTCACAGACAGACACACACAAATGCTGTCCCTCATTCACTTCTTCCTTCCTCCCCAGTAGAAGTATAAATCCGGTGGCTGCCTCCTCTTTCAGCTCCCACGGCAGATGGACGCTTCATTTCTCTTGAGACTGTGGGGGTTGACACTGCTCTGTTTCCTGCGGGGAGAGGGGGCCTGTTGCTGTTCCTCCTGCACTTGAACCTGGGCCAAAGATGCCTCTTCCTGCAACAGCCTGGAGAATGAGCCTGCATGGAGTTCGTGGGCATTGTTGCTGCTGCTGCTCCTCCTGTGCTCAAACACTGTGCAAACCCGGGGCCATTGATGCCTCTTCCTGCAATGGCCTGGGGGAGCTGTTCTTTCTCCTGCATGGCCTTTTATTCTTCTCACCTGTATGGATTCACCACACCATTTCCCAAGCCACGTGGGCAAGAAGAAGGCAGAGTCATTAGGGATGTGAATCGTTTTTTGACGATTTAAAATATCGTCCGATATATTTTAAATAGTCAAAAATCTTTAGAGGCGATATTTAATAGGATTTCCCCCGATTTATCGTCAAAAATCGTAAATCGGGGGAAGGGGGAGGGGAAGGGGGAGGGCGGGAAAACCAGCACACTAAAACATCCTTAAAACCCACCCCGACCCTTTAAAATAAATCCCCCACCCTCCTGAACCCCCCCAAAATGTCTTAAATTACCTGGGGTCCAGGGGGGTCCCGTTGTGATCTTCCACTCTCGGGCCACGGGTGCGTTGATAGAAATGGCGCTGGCGCTACCTTTGCCCTGTCATATGACAGGGCAAAGGTAGCGCCGGCGCCATTTTGCTTCCTGATCCCCGACGTCACGAGCGTAGGAGATCGCTCCCGGACCCCCGCTGGACCCCCAGGGACTTTTGGCCAGCTTGGGGGGGCCTCCTGACCCCCACAAGACTTGCCAAAAGTCCAGCGGGGGTCCGGGAACGACCTCCTGCACTCGAATCGTGTTGCCATAATGGAAAATGGCGCCGGCCGTATGGCCATATTGCCGTACTGCAAAATGGCGCCGGCCATTTGGCCGGCGCCATTTTCCATTACGGCAACACGATTCGAGTGCAGGAGGTCTTTCCCGGACCCCCGCTGGACTTTTGGTCGGGGTGGGTTTTAGGGATGTTTTAGTGTGCCGGTTTTCCCGCCCTCCCCCGATATACGATTTACACGATATTTAAAAAAACAAAACCGCGACGATCCGATTCCCTCCCCCCCCAGCCGAAATCGATCGTTAAGACGATCGATCACACGATTCACATCTCTAACAGTCATGCTGTTGCCATCCCCCCAGAACGCTGGTGCCCTAGGTGGCCGCCTAGAGCTTCCACCAGCCCTGCTGCCATCTCCTGCACCATGCTGTCATTCAATTGCATTAAGTGCCTCTGTGCTGGCATGGCCAGCACCTCCTCTTCTTGAGGAGAGATGAGGTCATTTTCTGCAGTTAGGGTCCTCCAGGCCATACCTGCAAGTTGCTGGAGATATGGCGTGCATGACAGTGTAGCAGTCACCTGAATCTCAACTGCTTCCTTCTCCTTTATCATGGGCTGTAGGGATGTGCAGTCGTTTTTCCAGAATTAGGCAATTTCAACGAAATTGACTAATTCGGCATGGTTCAGGAGAACCTAAAAACGATTGAATTTTACCTAAATTTCGGAAAAAATCCATTTTCGAGTTAGCGCGCGCACTAACTCTGCCAGGTTAGCGCGCACTATCGGGAGTTAGTGCGGCTAACCCGAAAATCGGGGCCTCCAGAAAAACAAAACCGAACCATGCAAAAAACAAAATTCCTGCAGGGGGGCCCTGAAACGAAGCCTGACACAAAATTTTTACCTAAAGCAAATTTCTAATGGGCTGTTGCTGCTCAGAGGGTAGGTGCTCCTCTGCAGGTCTCTCATCCTCCTCACTGTCCTCTTCAGGTCTAGGAGGCAGCATCTGAGAATGCTGATTTGCATGTTGCTGGCCACTGTGCGTGGTCCATCTGAATCCTCAGGTAGTTGATCTCCTGCAAAAAGGAAGAATGTACATATTTTCAATAAACATGCAATATGACTTGTTCTCGTCACAGTCATCAGAGCTGTCCCTCTGCCTACCAGAACAGTTCCCTGGGCCCATCTGTTGCAGCTCCAGCTGCACCATAAAATATTTAGAACACATTCTTATGTGCCTATTGCTGGGCTGAGTGTCTTCAGTAGTTTTTCTCTCCATATGGAATATTACCCTTGTTTTCATACTATTTTTCTTAATTAATTCAGTGTGCGCTGTGTCTTACAATATATCAGGCCATAGTTTCTAAGGATTCTCTGCAGCTTATTCTACCCTATCCAACCCTTTGTCCTGTGAAACAACTGATTAAATTAATAGGTCTGAACCAGCTTCAGGTGGCAGAATACATTTGGTGTGATAGTGTTTACAGATTACTGGTAGAGGAGGTGGGTGGGGGTGTGTGTGTGTGTGTGTGGGGGGGGTACTTTTGTGTGAAAGTACTCAAATAGCGAAGAATCCTTACTGTGTATTAGAACACAGGGCTATGCATTCTTTTTGTTGGCAAATCTGCATTTCAGGTAGGTCTGGGAGAGATATACATGTGATAAACTCAATGCAGAGTTTGACAGAACCAGGCAGGTTTCTGGAAAGATGCAGGGTCTTACAAGCCAGGCTATATGAATATGGAGAGGGGTAGGCTTGTTGATGTACTTTTCTCAGACGCATGTATTAAGGCTGGTAGGCCTTCAATCTCTGTAGAAAAGTAAAGATAACATTTATTTTCGGTGACATCTGAAGCCTATGGGGCTGATTCTGGTGAAGCTCTTCCTATCAGAAATATATATGACACCTCTTCTCTGGGAAAAGTGTACTGATTAGAAAGGGCCACTTCATGTGTGCTCCTTATGTCCATATAATGTGATTTTTGTTAATGGGGTACATAATTGTTAATTTATGGACTATACCCCTGCTTATGTCTTGGTATCACTCACATCTGGTGCCCTTTGGGGAGCAAAGCTGTATATGTAGATGTTAACTCAGATTTGAGGTCTTCCTTACTAGTAGCTTATTTTTAGATGTGCCAGGTGAACACAACTGAACCAAATCAAAATGCTGATCATAAGGGTAGTGTCACGGGTCGGTGCTACCGGTCACTCTCCCAGTCACAATCTGGCTGGGATTCTCTATTAAATAAGAAACTGAAAAGTTGGTTAAGTCTCTGGGGCTGTTTCTCCTTGGCCCCGCTGCCTGATTCCTCCTTGCAGCTTCCCCCTCTCCAGGCCAGAAACTGCAGTCTCTGTTGCCTACTATTACCCCGTTCATTCCAGAGTGTCACAGCTATGGATTTGGGTTCTCTCACCTCATTTGGTGAGCAGGGCTTAAGCAAACATAGTCCCAGGTTGTCCCGGCAGTTTATGGTCTCTATAGCCTTGCTTCATCAAACAACAGCAGTCCTAAAATCATGCAATAATAAAGCAACTCTTTCCTTACTCCTCGTACATGCCAGGGGTGGAGTGACAGTGTCTAAAGTTGCTGGTGCCTGTACACCACTGTGCTCTATGGATGCTATGCCCTTGGAAGCTTGTGATAAGGCTCAGAAGTAGACTCTGCAGGGTAATTAGTTCAAGAGCCATGGTGCAGCAAATAGTATATGGATAGGGGCAGATACTCTAAGAGGCAAGAATTCTAGGAGTGTGTTTGAACAGTCTGCAGAATGTCTGCTTGACCTGAGGGTGCCTTCCAAGTAATGCTTCATGACAGGGTTGCCCATAACCCAGAGAAATGGCCTTCATATCTTTACCCGAGGGTTTGTTAAAGCTCAGGGCAGTGACTGGATCTTGGTGAGTAGTATACCAATAGTGTAGCTGGGGATGGAAACAGAACATAGATGGACCATGTGAAAAATCTCACAGATTGCCATATCATGAGTTGGGCTGACTGCAGGGCAAATAGTGCCCTAGGTGAAAATGGTCAATGGTGGAACCCAGTCTTGGCATGGTTTAGCAGGGGTGAGGGTGTGCACAAGCTTTCTCTGCAAATGCACAGTTACCAGCATATTTTCTCATTCCTCCTGCCTCCTCTCCAGGCCAAAATATCTATTTAGAGGCAGAACTGGTACCACTGTCGCTCGCTGTCTATTCTGGCCCTACGAACATGTTCCAAACTAATGATTAATGAACTTACCTTTGGCCCCATCCCACCTGGTTCACTGCTGGTCCAACCACCTCAGAAGCTTCTGCACAGCTCCCGGGCCGCTTTCTTCAGGTCCTGAATCTATACAGAGAAATAGGAATACTAGTTAAGTGTACACTGTAGCTGCTACTGTGCCCTGCATATTGGTATGCATCTGTTTTCTACAGATGTCTGGCATGAGTAGCATGTCTCTTTGCACTCCCTTAGAGCACCTAGAAGTGGTGTGCTGCCACCAAGCCCCAAAGTACCCCAGAAGAGGGGCCCTCCATGAGCTGCCATGATACCCCTTTTCATGAAGGAGTAAGCTGGGCAGTCCAGCCAGTGGGAATAACATTTTCCAGAGAGCGCACAGCTTTAGGAAGTAGCAGGAACTATGGGACAGGACCAAATCATTCCCTTCTGAAAGAAAGTCCTTGCTTTACTCTACTATTGAGGCCTCCATTAAATCTATTACATGTCCCACAGGAAGTTCTAGCTTGTAACTGCACCTTTACTATACTTGTGACTACAGGTTTAAGTCATCCCTTGTTATCTTTGCCTGCAATTTCACTCTTGCATTATATAATGTTGGCAACAAATGAACACTGATCATGCTATTAATTGAATGTACATCTGTTAATGTATCCCTACCTACCTATTTATTCTTGCCATATCTGTAGGCCATATTGGGCCCCCCCTAGTGCCCCCCCAATGCACACCCTATCCTGCTTCCACCTCCATCCCCACAACTTTATAGCTTCCACAGTGCACACCCTAATTTCACCCACCTCTACTACCCAGTATCTACTTAATCCATGTGGGAATGATGCCCAGTGGCTAAACTCTCGCCACAGGTCTTTGCAGGCCTGCTTGTTCTCACAGAGGTTCCTCTGCACTTCTCAGATGGGGGACCAGCATCTTCTCATGCTCCACTATCAGGGATGGCAGGCAGGCAATGTCCCTGGCAGTGAAGCTGGGCTGCCTAGATGATGGTGGCATCATGGCATGAGCCCACACCAAAAGAACCAGAAGTTCCGTGCACAGAAGAATATATATGTAGGGTTTACATGCAAATTTCTACACAAATGAGAAACCACGTACAAATGTATGCAAACATACACACAACCATGCATGAAAAAGTTAGGGGCATTTTATATTTTGCACGCCTTTGTGAACACATGATATAAAATTTATGCACGTGAGTGTGTGAACCCATATGTGTGCGAATATGGGCTCACGCACGATTCTTTTAATGTTATCCTCTCTGTGTCTCAACTAGATTGTAAGTGCCACAGAGCAGGGACTGTCTCTTAAGTGTATCAGGATAGTAATGCATATATCTAGTATTCTAGTAGTGCTATGCAAATGATAAGTAGAAACTGTAGTAATTAATCATTATTGTCATCTGTAGAATGAAACAAAATAGAAATTAATACTAATAAAGCAGTCAGTGCTGAAGCACAGGCAATGAAAAAAAAAATGTACTTTTAACATCGGACTATTGCTTTCCCAGAAATTGTATAGCTCAGAGTAGTTTAAACCCATTTATTGATTGCTTGGCATATTTCTAAAGCAGGGGGTTCTAAGATTACCATAACTAAATGCTAAATGTCATTTGATTTCATTTACAAAAATGTCATCACCCAATTATAGAGCTAAAGGTCAAATGTCATCCTGAAAAGACTCAGTACAAATCAATCTGACCAAGCCACAAAACATTAAGCGTATTTTTAATCTTGATTAGATTTTTGTATGGTGTATGACAAAACTAAGTTTTAAAGGCTGATAGAAAAATAAATGTCATGGCAGTACCTCGTCTTTGTCAATATTGTACCGTAATCTTGAATCAATTCATTTATTGTAAGTTGGGTTGTATTCAGTAATAAATAGACTACACACTTTTTTTTTTTACTGTTTTGAGCTGAGAAATGTTCTTTGAGTACCTTTGATATGGAAAATGGGAAGCTGTAAAGATTGGGAATATTTCTTTGAAAAGTGGTATCCAAATTATTTGAAGTCTGAAAACTCTGCCTCCTTCATCAGTTGCCATTTTAAAATGAGTGTATAAAGGGCTTTAGATAATGAGCATTAGTAACCCCTGATGAAGGCGGTGGAGTCTGCTGAAACAACATAGGCCTGGGTCAGGTGTGCAACACTCGACACAAGAAGAATGGCGGAACTGTGGTAATAGTTTGGCTCTTAGCTTTTAGGATAATGTCCCATTGAAGAATAAGTATACATATATTTTGGCAAAACAGAGCTTAGTGGTATATGACTATTCAACAATCTGGTAAATGTTAAGACTGTTATGTTCCTTGATCTGAAAATGCTTACAGCCCATTGTGAAATAAGCATTAGATTATTGAGATTTGGCACAAGAAAATTTGATACCAAGGTTGTTATAAATATGTGAAATTTGTTGAATTTGTACACCTTTGTTTTTCTTATTTGATTTTTTTTAGGAGAGATCACATTTCCTGTTTTGTGTATGAAATATATAAAAAAACATAACAGATGCATGCTACAATCAATATAGATAAATGAGCTCTGACCGACGTGCTGCGAATGCGCGGAGCAGAGAGCTCTGACAGACGTGCCACAAACATCGCGCCCGTTTTAACGGTCTCAACGGCTTGTAGTGTATAAGCAGACACAAGCATTTCTAGAATTATATCACTTTGCCATTTTAAATTGAGCTCATACTCCATGTGTAATTAGACAGCAGAACAGATGTTAAAGGCCTGGTTTAAAGTTATGAGTGTATCAAAATGCTTATATTATAGTGCCCAGCATTTGTTTATTTGAGAGAGCCTATTTATTAAAATCTGGATTTGGTACCATTAAATTTCACTGTAGGAAAATGAGGTTTAATACATTAACCTGAGTGTCATGAATTTGACTATAAAAATGTTCTACTTCAGTTTCAGATTTTACCATTGCAAGACATGTTTGGTTTCTGTGATGCTTTCCTTATCTAAATATCTTGTTTATTCCATGAACAAAATACTGATTCAGTCATGCTTTGCTGTTAAACACAATGATGACTGGTTGATATATACCTGATAAAGACAAGAGCTGGCTACAGAAAAATATTCTTTCCAAATAATATATTCAGCATTTTGACTGTTTTCCTAGTATTATCTGATTTACAGTTATGTTAGAGTATTTTTCTGAGTTATCAGATGCTGAAAGAAGGGTCCACAAATAAAACATCAATCACATACATTTTTTAACCTGCTTTTCCTAAAATAGTTCAAGGTAGGAAATGACATAAAAGCATACAATCAGCATGTGACTCAAATGCTGAGATATGCACTGCAAATTAACACCTTCCAGAAGGAGAAAGAGCATAAAACTTACAAGGATTGCATGTCATATTAAATTTCTCTAAAAATCTTGAAATGATTGCAGAATATAAAAGTAACCTGTTATAAACGCTAGAGAAAATGACTAGTTAAAACACATTTGCTTACTTTAATCTAAATTCTGGCAAAATTATAACCTGTCTTGGATACAGATGTCCCATCACAACTTGATTAGGCCTACTATGTGATTGTAGAACTGGAAAGCTCAAGGTAATAGTGGTTCAATACCTTCCACTAATATATCAATGATTCAAATGTGTCTGATGATGGTAGGAACTTTAGGTGACCTATGCCCTAAGTTCTCAAACTGTCCATGGGCCACTGTCCTGTGCTGTAATTACTAATTATCAATCTCTCATCTTTAGGTTTAAGTTCAGCTCTCCTTAGCCATTCCTATGTGAGGTTTTGATCTACGTGGGATTTCTGAAGTAACTCTGTATTTCCCGCTGTTTTTTGTGCTTTTGTGAATTGTTTTCCCATGTTTGCCGGTCTACCTCTTTAAATAGTTTTTCCTTGTTGTTGCTTTATCCTAGTGTGCTGGTGGATTCTCATTTATTCCTTCTGTTTATGAGAACACGTGTCCATTTACTTTTCTACTTCACTTTTTGGGTATTTTGGTCTTTTGATGCTGTTAGGTATGTCTCTAGAGGCCTCTAATGGTAGGTCTATTGTACGACCTATGTCACCTTCAGCTCTTGGGATATACAGTCTCAGCATGTATTGGCTCTTATAGATTACCTGATGAGCAAGTAAGAAGTTCCCTGTGATGATGTCCACTTTTTCAAGATCTTTATGGGGCCAGTCCATGATACCAATGCTGTATGAGATTGCAAGAATTGCAGTCTGATGGCTTGTGCCTTATTCCATTCTGTTTAAGCACTTTTAAATATCTGTTTCAGTCTCCTGTACTAGTCTATGCTCATCTTTTCTTTCAGTGCTTTCTGCTGTATTGTTGAACATTCTTCTACATCTAGATATTTAAATGCACTTTCCTACACAAGTTCTTTTATAGTAAAGACTTACAATCAACAGGAAGTTTTAGTTTTTCTCTAATGAAGGTTACCTTTGCACATGTGTCATTCTGACGTCATCTGAGAAGCTTGTCACTACTCAGAATTCTGCTAAATGATTATCACATGATCTGTAAAGTTTCAAGTCCTTTACAGATAGTAAGTGACATGTTATCTTTGTGTCATTAGCATATCAAGCATCAAAGTTAAATCTATAGACTCGGGAGTTTATAACAATATTTAGTGGATTTAGTGCCAGGCAAAATAAGAGCAGTGATGGGAAATTTATCTGAAACATTACTCACTGGATCTTGAGGTAAGGAATTACAAATTGTCCATCTTCATAATTCAGATGGAATATAGTCTATCACATTTTCATAATGAAGCTGATGTACATGATCAACTCAAGGTTCACTGTTCATTTTATTGCAATTTTTTATGCAAGGGTGTGATATGCTATCAAAAGCTTTCTTCTGGTCAATTTATGTTATACTGAAGTTTTTACTTTTTTTCTTAGCTGGCTATTATGGCTTTATTAACCTAGTAAAGATGGCAGAAAAGGACCAAATGGTCTATCCACTCTGCCCAGCAATCTTCTTATGATAGTATCTGCTGTGCTATCCAGGTTACCCTCATGTTTTTCTTAAGAGTAGCAACTACCACTCAGTGTTCCATAAATATTTACTGCTACAATTATCCGCATTTGAAAATTAGGAGAACATGTGAAATAGATTTTTTTTATTAAATAAATAAATAAAGTTTATTTTTTACTGGTTGATGATGCTTCTGGAAAATTGAGGCAGTGCTGCTTGATGTGCTTTGCTTATGGACTTGGCTTTAGAAGCAGACTTGTGCTTTGTCAGTGTACTCTAGACCATAAAAATCATGGCCTGGGTTGATTGTTATCTGATTACAGTTCCTCTTCCACTACCACCCCACCACCTTCAAAGCAGAAAGCAATGTTACAGTTGTGTCAAAAGCAGCAAGACGTATTGGTTAAGGGTAGTAATCCCATGCCTTCTATTAAGGGTAGTAACTTCTAGGGGTGTGCATTCGGATTGACCGCATTAGTAAAACGCAACTCATATTTTTTTTTTACTTAAAAAATTGATTCGACATAAACGATCAGATTTCCCACATATCGAACATAGATATGTTCGATATGTGGGAAATCGCGATTGTTGAGCCAAAATAAAAATATAAACCCCCTCACCCTCCTTAATCCCCCCCCCCCCCCCCCGACTTACCACAACTCCCTGGTGATGGAGCGAGGAGTGAGGACGCCATTTCTGCAATCCTTGGCGAGAAGCATGTGACGTCGGCGGCACGTCGAGTGACACCGGCGTCACGTGATTCCCGGCAAGTTCGCGCCGGACGGCTCGTTCGGCCCAAAAAGAACTTTTGGCCAGCTTGGGGGGGCCTCCTGACCCCCTCAAGCTGGCCAAAAGTTCTTTTTGGGCCGAACGAGCCGTCCGGCGCGAACGAGCTGCTCCTCAGACCTTGCCTTGGTATCTTGGCTCTTGGTCCTGTGTGTTCCTGTGCCTTGAGTTCTTGGTACGCAGCCTGCTTGTCTGGTTCCTGTTCTTCTTGGTCCTTGTTCCCCTCGGACAGATTTCTTCTGGCTTCGACCCCTGGATTGGCTTCTCTGGCTTTGACCCCTGGACTGGCTTCCGACCATTCTCTAGCGTCGACCCCTGGACTGGCTTCCGGCCATTCTCTGGCTTCAACCCCTGGACCAGCTTCCGACCATTCTCTGGCTTAGTCCCTCGGACCGACTTCGGACCATTCTCTGGATATCTACACTTGAATCAACTTTGACCTGCTGGAGGCACCAGCTATTTGGATTACACGACCTGCAGGAGGAGCCTGCATCCAGATCTTCTTCGGTCTCCAGGGAGTCTCCTAAGTCCCAGTGGCCGGGTTCCTACAGGCTCCTCCTGGGGGAATTGTGAGCTTCCAGGGTGAAGTCTTCATTCCACGTCTACTTCACCAGGCCTTGACTTCCGACGGTAGGGACCTAAGAGATTTTACTCTCCTAGGTAGTGCTGACTCTACCTCAGACCTAGGGTCCACTGCCAGAACTATAACAATATACCAAGGCCATGGACCCGGTAGAGGCCTCTGATCTGCAAGTCTGTCCAGGTCTCACCCAAAGGATGTTGGAGCAACAGCGGATATCAGAGTCCTTGGCATTTTCCATCGGTCAACTCCACGCTCACTTGGATGCAGTGGTTGCAGCTCAAGCCAGTACTCCACCAACATCGACAGCATCTATAATACCAACATACCCCCATCCGGTAATTCTTCTACCTGCGCTGCAACATTACTCCGGCGAACCTCGTTTGTGTCTGGGGTTTCTCGACCAATGCAACATGCACTTCCGTCTTCAAGCTAATCTCTTTCCAGATGATTTGACAAAGACGACTTTCATCTTGTCCCTGTTAGAAGGCAAGGCATTGGCTTGGGCCTCTCCGCTGTGGCATCATTCAGATCCAGTTCTACAGGGTTTTCCTCATTTTTTGGAGTTATTTAAAACTGTGTTTGAGGAACCCGGTAAAGAGGCAGCCATGGGGGCTGATCTGCTTCATATCCGTCAAGGAGGATGTACACCCACCGACTACACGATTTAATTCAGAACTTTAGCCTCTGAACTCCATTGGGAGGAACACGTTCTTCGGACCATCTTTCTTGAAGGGCTATCAGCTAAAATTAAGGACGAGCTGGTAGCTCAGGAACTCCCTTCTTCATTGAACTCCCTCATTGAACTAGCAACTAAGATTAACCACCATCTGCAAGAAAGGGCTCGTGAGACTCTGAGTTTGAGCAGGCATATGACAGTTCATTGTCCTCCACACTTTTCTTCTTCTTCAGTTCCCCATATTTCATCCTTCTCTGAAGGAACTACAGAAGAACCTAGGCAGGTAGGACGTGGTCCTTTCTCCCCAGAAGAACGACAAAGGCGTCACAAGGCCGGCTTTTGTCTATATTGTGGAAGTTCGGGTCATTTCATTGCTGGCTGTCCTTTATGTCCTGGAAAATTGCAAAGTTTAGGGACCTCTGGGGGAATAACCCTAGGCATCACTTCACCAGCCCCTCCACTTTCCTTGCTGTTTACCTCTTGCCTCATAGGTCAGAAATTCACCACGCTGGCTCTAGTAGATTCTGGGGCCGGAGGAAATTTCATCTTGCAAGATATTGTGAAACAATTGCTCATTCCTATCTGTCGATGCCCGAGACCGCTGACTATCTCTTCTATCCACGGAGACCCCTTACCAGGAAGAATTACACACCAAACGGTTCCTCTGGATTGCTTCATTGCACCTAACCACACAGAACAAATTTCTCTATATGTCATCCAGAAAGCTATCCACCCAGTCGTTCTCGGTATTCCCTGGCTGGAACGCCATAACTCACAATTCGACTGGACATCTTTGAAATTAACTCATTGGGGTGCCGCATGTCATGAAACCTGCCTTAAAGGAACAGCCTCTTCCTGTAGCTATTTGTGCACCTCTATCCTGGAGGGGATTGCCAGCTCACTACAATCAGTTTGCGAATGTATTTTCCAAGAAAGCCGCTGACATTTTGCCTCCGCATCGAGAATTTGACTGTGCCATTAATTTAGTCCCTGGAACCACTCCGCCTCATGGAAGAGTTTATCCCTTATCCATCCCAGAGACTCAGGCTAAGGCTGAATATATTCAGGACAATCTCAAGAAAGGATTTATTAGACAATCAAAATCCCCAGCCGTGGCTGGTTTTTTCTTTGTTGGGATAAAGGACGAGACTTCGCAACCCTGTATTGATTTTCAGGGGCTTAATGACCTAAGAGGGTTTACTCTCCTAGGTAGCGCTGACTCTACCTCAGACCAAGGGTCCACTGCCAGAACTATAACACATCAGTCTTTCATCCCCCATCATGACATGTATAGCTCTTCTAGATTAGGGAATACCAATGTACTTTTTGGCATTGAATCTCAGTTGCCAAATCTTTGACCACTCTTCAAGCTTTCTTTAATCACTATCTACTCCTTCAGGCATGTTCACTCTGTTGCAGGTCGTACTATAATCTGCAAATAGACAAACTTTATCTTCTATCCCTTCAACAGTGTCACTTACAAAGATATTGAACAGAGCTGGTTCCAAAACTGAATTTTGTGGCACTCTACTTAACACCATTCTCTTTTCAGTCAACCAGTTGTAATCCACTCCACCATCTTGGTGTCTACTCCAAATCTTCCCATTTTATTCACAAGCCTCCTATGTGGGACCATGTCAAAAGTTTTGCTAAAATCCAAGTAAATTACATTGAGTGCTCTTTCCCAATCCAATCCTCTAGTCACCCAATCAAAAAAATCAATCTGATTTGTCTCATGGGACTTCCCCCTGATGAATCCATGCTGTTATGGGTCCAACAATTTACTGGATTGTAGATGGCTCATTATCCTTTCTTTCAGCAAAGTCTCTAATAATTTTCCCACCACTGAGGTGAGGCTAACCAGCCTGAAGTTTCCAGCCTCCTCGCTCTACGACTCTTGTGAAGTGAGACCAAATTGCTCTTCTCTAATCTCCATGCATCACTCCCATTTCTGGGGATCTATTGAAGCAATCTTTCAGCAGATCCGCCAGAACATCTCTGAGCTCCTTCAGCATCCTGGGATGCACCTCATCCAGCTCCATGTCCTTGTCCACTTTCTGTTTTCCTAGCTCTTCCCATACCTTTTCTTCTGTAAAAGGAGTTGTATTTACCCCATTCCCATGTATGGACTTGACAACCAATAATGGTCTTTCTCCATGGTCTTCTTTAGTAGTAAACACCTAACTGAAATATTTGTTTAATATTTCTGCCATTTCTCCATCTGTCTCTACACATTGCTCCTCATCACCTTCTCTGTATCTTATTTGCAATATCTAACCATACCGTCTGATGATCACTAGTGCTCAGATGAGCCCCTACCTGAACATTAGAGACATTATTCCCATTTGTGAGCACTAGATTGAGGATCACACCCTCCCTCGTGGGTTCCATTACCATTTGTTTAAACAGAGCACCTTGAAGGGCATCCACTATCTTTCAACTTCTTGCAGATTCTGCAGAAGGGATACTCAATCTACATACAGCAAATTAAAATCTCCAACAATCAACACTTCTCCTTCACCAGATCTTGATCCAGGTCTTCAGTTTGGCTTAGAGGCCTGTAAACCATGTCAGTGTAAATGGAAGAACCAACTTCCAGTTTTAGGATAGCCCATAATGTTTCTTCCCTACCCCACATCCCTTACATTTTGGTTGCATCTATATGATTTTTGAAAGAAAGTGCTACTCTTCCCCTTTTTCTGTCCTTGCTGCCCTTCCTTAACAAATTATAGCCTGGGATGTCTGTATCCCTGTCATGAGACTCTGGGAACCATATCTCCATAATAACAATAATGTCCATGTCCTCCTCCACCATTAGAGCCTGCAGATCTGGGATTTTATTGCCCAGGCTATGAGTATTTGTAATCATAACTTTCCATCTTTCCTCTCTTGGTTTGCTGATCTTCATAGTCCCCTTTTCTGCTATTTTGCTTAAGTGTGGAATATTGAGCTGACTCATTTTGTTATTACTTTTGCTCCCTGTATCGCTTGGGGTGGCATTCCAATTTAATTGACCACTTTCTGCCACCCCCATCCTGTAGTTAAAATGCTTATTGATGTATGGCCGGAATTTCTCACTTAGGGACATCTTTCCTGCCACTGTCAAATGTAGGCATTCCTTATTGTATAGTCTTTTACTGCTCCATATATGACCCCAGCTTCCAATGTATCCAAAGCTGCTTTCTTTACATCATGTTTTGAGCCATGTTTTGAAGTTTACTATCTGACTTATCCTTTCCTTTCTCTTTCTGTGACAGGTAATATTTCAGAAAAGGCAATTTTACCATGTGTTTCATCTCTTTCCCCAGAGACTGAAAATTTTTCTGTACTGCTTGGATACTATTTCTAGTGTTGTTAGACTCTAGATTGATGATAACATTGATATTAGAGTCTTTACTTACTTCTGTAATTGCACTGACTACCTGGTCTGCATTTCTGCCAGTTGAAAGCCTGGTAGGCATTTAATTAATGTCACCTTCGAAAAGAGATCCCAAATTAGTTCCTCTATTGATTGAGTCTCCTATCAGAAAGATCTTTCTTTTATGAGTCTTGATAATGTTAGAGTTTTCAGTTGCATTGAGTGGCTTCTTTTATAGATATCTATTTATTGTCTGTCAAAGGAGTTGCTTCCTTTTTCAAAGCAAAAAAGGCATTATGTAAGGATATCAATGTGGACAAAGGATGTCTCTTCATCCCGAGCCTTATTCTGCTGGAGCCCACTGCAATCCATTTATTCCTGGATATTTGACGCCTCTGTGGGTGTGGGAGCAGATATTCTGAAAGTTGAGACTGGGTGTCTCTGGGTCACAGGTCTTGTTCTACCAGAGCCCACAGTGATCCATTTTTCCCTGGGTTTCAGAATTCTCCATGGAAGTCGGCATTAATATTCTGGATGCTGTGAGGAGGATTTTTAAAGCCTAGATAATTCCTCTTCCAGATGAGTTAGTTCTTTTTTCATTGCAGACAGCTGGAGACAAATTGGACAACCCTTAAGTCTCCAAATGCTATGCCTCATGACATAAGCACCACAATTGTTATACCAGTAAGTCATTCTGATTAGAAGGGTCAATAAGGAGACTTTAGTAGTATCTTAATTAATGTGTACATTATTGGATTGTTACACAGGTCACTAATTATTCACTAAACCTAAGTTCTTAGAAGAACTATTTAAGAAGAAAACATCCTAGCAGTAGGTGGGAGAGTATCAACTGGCCTTTAGTCGCACATGTTCCTCGTATAAATTTCTCCAAGGCTTTCCCGTTTCACATTTAGTTGGTAGTATTTTAACAGTACTAATGTTCTTCCCTGATTCCCTATAGAATTGCTTTGAGTTCTCTTAAAATGTTTTATTTTGGAGTCTCTTATTTCTGTTTTCTTTGATTCTCTTGTTATTTTCAATTTATTATTGAAGTATATGAATTTAAGTTCTTCTGTTCATGCCACTTGATGATTTGAATTTTTCTCATTGTTTTTGGTGTACTCAGTCCTTTGTATGTTCTGACATTTCTTTATTTAGCTAATATTTGTGTTCCTAAAGTTGAGATGACATATAGGGGGTAATTTTCAAAAGGAGTTACATGCGTAAATGTAGCTACTATTGTAGCAATTTTCAAAAGCCATTTACTCAAGTAAAGTGCACTTATGTGAGTAAATCCTATAGACAAGTCAATGGCATATATTGTAGCAATTTTCAAAAACCCACTTACTCAAGTAAAGTGAATTTACTCCAGTAAACCTGGTTTTTACTCGAGTAAATGCTTTTTAAAATCAGGCCCATATAGCATAAGCCTTTGGTACTTCTAAACTTTATTGTCTTTGCTTCTGGGTCTTTTCCTCTCTACATCATATGAAGACGTGGAAAATAAAGTGATATAAGTAATGAAGTGAGGGCAGCTGATTTTGGCTTTGCATCCTTAGTTTGTATTAACAGCTGTTTGTTTGTTTAGTTTCCCCATCCTATTCTATTCTATCAGGTACTGACATCTCCTAAGGATCTTTGCATATCAGAAAAAGATAATGAGGATCATGCATGTTGTAATGAGACTCATAATGTAATAAGGGCCAGATTTTAAATTGGTGCACCCATAGGTGTGTGTGTGGGGGGGTCTCCACACATGTCATCAGAGATGTGAGGAGATTTCTCCCCATTGCTCCAACTTCCCCACTACCAGCATCTCCCCCACTCCCTCACCTCTGCCATTGGTCTGGTAAAGTGGCCCATAGGGGTGTGCATTCGGATTGACCGCATTAGTAAAACGCAACTCATATTTTTTTTTTACTTAAAAAATTGATTCAACATAAACGATCGGATTTCCCACATATCGAACATAGATATGTTCGATATGTGGGAAATCGCGATTGTTGAGCCAAAATAAAAATATAAACCCCCTCACCCTCCTTAATCCCCCCCCCGACTTACCACAACTCCCTGGTGATGGAGCGAGGAGTGAGGACGCCATTTCTGCAATCCTTGGCGAGAAGCATGTGACGTCGGCGGCACGTCGAGTGACGCTGGCGTCACGTGATTCCCGGCTCGTTCGCGCCGGACGGCTCGTTCGGCCCAAAAAGAACTTTTGGCCAGCTTGGGGGGGCCTCCTGACCCCCCCAAGCTGGCCAAAAGTTCTTTTTGGGCCGAACGAGCCGTCCGGCGCGAAAGAGCCGGGAATCACGTGGCGCCGCGTCACTCAGACGCGGCGTCACGTGATTCCCGGCTCGTCGCGTCTGAGTGATTCCCCGCTCGTCGCGTCTGAGTGACGCGGCGCCACGTGATTCCCGGCGAGTTCGCGCCGGACGGCTCGTTCGGCCCAAAAGAACTTTTGGCCAGCTTGGGGGGGTCAGGAGGCCCCCCCAAGCTGGCCAAAAGTTCTTTTTGGGCCGAACGAGCCGTCCGGCGCGAACGAGCCGGGAATCACGTGACGCCGCGTCACTCGACGTGCCACCGACGTCACATGCTTCTCGCCAAGGATTGCAGAAATGACGTCCTCACTCCTCGCTCGATACCCAGGGAGTTGTGGTAAGTCTGGGGGGGGGGATTAAGGAGGGTGAGGGGGTTTAAATTTTTTTTTTGCACATATGTACATATACCCAACTCATTGGATTTTTTTTATGTCCATATTGGCCGCAAGTGGGATCCCCTTTCGGACATAAAAAATATGAACATAAAATTTTGCTCTGCACATCCCTAGTGGCCCACTCACTGATTATTAAATACATTCATATATGGGCTTGCACTTTTTTTTTTTATTATCCTCAAAATATAGATTATAGTAACTGACTTAAGAAATAAAAACTAAATGATACAAAGACAGGTTCTTGAGTTAAGTCTTTTTTTTTGCCCAGGCTGGCTGAAGCTGGAGATGCTGCAGAGGAAGCATTCACGGCTTATGGAGGGAGGACGTCCCAGTCATTGCACAATGGTGACACCTAGCGGGACTTAGGACCCATGATTGCAGGCTTCTGAAAAGGCCCTGGGGCTTAGTCACCAGCCAAGACTGCAATGGGTGGGACTATATGATTTGGAAGGTCACATAAAGTAGTGGAGAAAGCTCTTGGGGAATAGCCAGAGAGAAACCAGGTCCAATTACACTGTAAGGCCCAAAGAGAGAGGATACTGTGGGACCAAAAAAGATGATAAAAGTGAAATTTATATTTAAAAAGCACTCTTAACAGGAAAAGACAGTCATAGTTCAGGAAAAGACAATGGAGAATTTTCAGCTTTTTAGTATTGTAGGTTCTTAGTATAGTATACATTTGCGATGGCATTGCAAGGTAATTGGTTTGAAACTGCTGCCACATTGAGATCATTATTCATTACAGATAGGAATAGCTTTTCAGGGTTTTAAAGCACAAATAAACAGTTTTTCCTAGGTGCTGATGCATTTACATCTCATCTGTGAAAGATTTGCTGTTCTAGCTATTCTGGTTTTCATTTTTTCAGTGATGTTTGATAATCAGTATTTGAAAGGAATGTACACTCACGATATGTGTCAGTAAATTGTTTTTTATTACCTTTAAAAATATGTAAATGAATCAGAACTTATTTGACATTCAAACATGGCACATGATGTATGCTTTCTTATAGGATTAATGTGATGGGGGGACCAGTTCAGTTTTATGGCCATGAAAAATATAGTTGGTTAATTTCAAAGTTATAGTCATGTTCTTTCAACTAATGTATAGTGAAAACAGTGTGTTCTCGCATTCTGTGGCATCATAAGCAACTGTGATCATATATGGATGATATTGTAAAAAAAAAAATGTATCTGTGCAATGTTAAAAACAAAAACTAAATGATACAAAGACAGGTTCTTGAGTTAAGTCTTTTTTTTGCCCAGGCTGGCTGAAGCTGGAGATGCTGCAGAGGAATTATTCACAGCTTATGAAGGGAGGACGTCCCAGTCATTGCACAATGGCGACACCTAGCTGGACTTAGGACCTTAGGATTTTCACTGAGCAGTATATTAGAGAGAGAATATAGATCGATAAAGCTCTGTGGAATTAGTACCATGAGGGTAATGTAGCAGACACACACATGCAGTCTAAAAATCTCATTTTTAGAAAATGACTTTTGATATCAGAGAAGCACTTTAGCACTAATCTATAATTATTGTGCATTAATGACTGTTGTATATTATTTAAAGTCCTTTCCAGTTGTTTTGTGTAATTAATGCACTGGAATAAGCTGATTGCAATATTGAAAGTAGAGTGAGTGTTGTGGTAAATTGTATGCAGTAAATGTCTGCGTGTTGGAGATGTAGCACAAATGTTGTATCCTTGATCTAAATTAAAATATAATTGAGAGACTATTTATTTGATCTACTTAATTGGATAGAGCAATGAACAGTGACTAGACATGAACTGAGATGTTTTGGGCAGTTTAGTACCCTGGGCTGGACACAGAGGGCTAAAATTGAATGTGGTTTAAATAATACATTAGATTTCCTGCAAAGGTTGGAGCCCATGTCTAAGTCCAATGTAGCAAGATTTGGGGTTGAATGGAGATGGGAAAGAGATTGTGTGTAATTCTGGATGTCATACTGGAACATTGAAAGAAAGGTTTCTCAGGAAAAATGCTAATAAAATGCAGACACAGGTTCAGGAAGAGGAGAATACCAAACGGGTCAAAGAAAATCATTCTTTTCTGTAAGGCTCCCTTAGAGACTTCACCTAGAATATTATGCTAGTCTGGTGTCCTCAGAACAGGAAATACCTTGAACAGAATGGGTAAAACTGCAACAAAGGCAATAACATTGATACGCAGCATGTCCGGACAAATCTAGGATGTAAAATTCAGCTCTATTAAACATGTTCAGCCAGCAACTTGTTCAGTTCCCATAAGGGAGTCAATAAGGTGAGCCACAAAGCTCAACATTATTTGATATAGTGTGGGTTAATAAGAGCAAATGTACTGATGTTAGGATGTAGGAAGGAAGGACAGTTTTGGAAGATGCAAGATTTCACAGACAATAGCAAACTTGTGAAATTATCTGATTGAAAATTAGAAAGGAGGAAAATAACTTACACTATCAAAATGGGTTTGAATAGACTCAAAATGGACCGAACTGAACAAGAACATGGTTCTTGCACCAAACAAAACAGATTGAGGTGACCTTTGGCCATTCCAGAGGCAAAAAAGAGGCAGTGGTGAAGCTTCAAGGTTGGAGGAGGTGGTTTTAAAGTCATATGTTAGAGAAAAGCCATGAGTCGGTGGCTCATGCCATACACGGGAGCTGGTGGAAGCAATGGCCAGTCCTTTTCAAGAGAGCAGTTTAAAACATTGGCATGGCCAGTGTGAGAGAGAAAGCAGATTCTCTAGACTGAGCCAGATGTATTACCAGAGAAGAGTAAAAGAGGAGGAGGATTAGAGACAAGGGGGAAAGATGAAGGATAGTGAGGGAATGAATGAACACCATGAGGGTAATAAAGTGAAGAGATTTTTTCATGAGAAATGATAGAGAATAAACAGTAGAGCAGATGAGGAGAGCCAGCAGTTGAGAAGGTAGTGTAAGCGATATTAAGAGTTTGAGAACCTGTCTACTACGGTACACCTTGGTTCCCCCTCCCCCACACTTATTGGGACCAGCAGTGCTACAGACAATTCTGTTAACTCCGATATCTACACAATCTGAATAGTTCATTAAAGACCATGTGCTTTATCCACAGAATTAGACTTTTATTTGTCAGACTTTGCAGGATTAGCATTTAGAAGAAAATAAGCAGTACATATTTCTAAAGCCCTTGCTACTTTGCATCAGTTTATACTAAATAAAGCTCTGCATCATTAGTGGTTTTAAATGTGCTAGAAACCTTAGCCTGTGTGGAATATTACTAAAGATGACAAGCTGGTTAGCCCCACCCAACTTTGCTAGACTCCCTTCTGTTACCTCTAGAGCAGTCTCTGGCTGGAGATCTCAGGGATCGTCAAAAGGGAAAGAGCTTGCTTCCTTGGTCCTGGTATTGGCTGAGCTTAGGAGGCATCTTTCATGTTTTTTCATGTTCTGTTTCAATGTTTTTTCAATGTTTTTTCATGTTTTTTCATGTTCTGTTTCAATGTAAACCGATGTGATCTTTATTTCATATAGGAACACCGGTATATAAAAATCTAAAAATAAATAAATAAATAAATCTCTCAGCTCTGAGGCCATCTCTGGCTTTCCATGGACAGCCCCAATCCTCTACCTCTTCAACACAGGGAGGGACAGGGGTGATCCTCTCCATTGTTGGGTATTGACATTTTCAGCTGGCTGCCGCTCTGAGTCTCTTTTGCTGCAGCTTTTTAACAGTCAGGACATGGTTATGCAACAGTTCATACATAGCCAACCAGAGCATGAAAATGAGTCATTTCTTCATTTCGGAGTGCTGCCTCCCTCTCCCATGGGGGAGGTCACTGCTTCTGCTACGTTGTGATTCTGGAGCAGGATCTCTTCTGGTGCTGTTATCTCTTGACCAGTGAGTTCTCTTACAGTGTCAGCATTTATCTGGGAGTGAGTTGTCTGATAAACTGCCCTTTGCATAGTTGTTTTCACCTCTGTGGCCTAGGCTGGGTTTAGCTCATGTTTAATGGAAAAGCTTATAGCCCTTAAGTCAACAGGCAGATCACTGTTATTCTGGCCAAAGCTCTTTATTTTTTCTCTCTGCTGAGAGAGATTTTCTTTGCTGGAGTATACTGGTCAGCATCCATCTTTTAAAGTCTGTGTCCCTCAGAGAAGGATGAATTCATATTTTGTTGCATACAGTGGTAAAACATCTTGTATCTCCCTTACAGTGGAGGAAGATAAAGAATACGGGACTAAGAAGAAGAAAGGGTAGAGAAGTTTCAGGAAAGAGGATGGACACAAAGAAGGAATGAGAAGACAACTACTCGAGCAAAAGAGGGGAGAGGTGGTGAGGTGGTGAGGTGGGATATATAGGGTTGAAGAAGAGATTAAGATCTGAGTGGATATGTAATGGAGAGAGTTGATAAAGAGATAAGAGATGGGGAAAGGAGAGACAATGGCTGGAGTAAAGAGGACATTAGAAGAATGTGTAGAGATTGAGAGGAGATGGAAAGCTAAGAAAAGTAGGGATGGAATACAGGGATGGTGACATACAGATAGAAGCCCAATGCAGCACATTGCAGAGGAAGCAGTCTGCCAGGCATGGACCTAGAAAAGAGCTGGAAGTGGAGAAGCTAATCAGTTGGTCCTCATTCTCATATTTAAGAGATAAAGAAGGCAGCTGTTCTGAGCAATAGAAAGAAAAATCTGGCCCACTAGTGCTGGATTCCTTGGAACCTCAATTAGAGGGAGGAGAGGGTGCCCTGAAGGTAGGGATAGGTGTGGAAAGAGATGATGGTGGGAAGACTATAAAATACAGGAGTACATAACTGTATATTCAAGCGCTACCACATAGATTCAGGAGTTTGAGCCTGAATGACTGACAATCATTGGTATTGACACTAGTTTTGTATTTTGTTGGTACAGTGCTGGGTTATGACTACTTGTACAGGTGGAGGAGGGGTTGAATACGATGTTTGCATCTACACTGTTGTTATTCTGTGTTTCTACTTATGGGTGCATCCAAACCCTGCATCCTAAGCCTTGTCTGATTGTTTACTATTTAAAAAATAATAAAAGTGTTTGAACAAAAAAAAAAGAAAAAGAAAAAAAAATACAGGTGTATATTTACTACATGCCTATATACATGTGTATATTGTCATGTGCACATCCATTTGAAAGTTATCTTCCAAGTTATATGGAAAGCAAGTTATAAAAAAAAGAAGTTAGATGAGCCATCCAGTCACCATATTGTATCTTCCTTTTCAAATTCCAGATTTAAATAATAATAATAATAATAATAATAAAAATCACTCAAGCATTTTGATCATCCTTTATAAATTTTTTTTATTCAACACCATTTTTTCTATGAAACTCTACTGCCCTTGGTTTTATTTTGACTTTGCTGACTAATGTAATTGTTTTCAAACAAAGGGGTAAAGATGCGTGAACAATGTAGTCAAATGGTTTCTACTATATGTTCTTTTTAAATCTTTTATGGGTTACTAAGAACACAAAATCTATAAATTCCACACAGCAGCTCTAACTGTTGCACTCTAATTTTTAGAGTAGGTTGTGTTTCTGCTGTCTGATCAGCTCTGCTTGGATAGCTGAGGTGACGCATTGGGATAGTACACGATCTTATGGCTGTTATTATGCAGTTAATGGCAGCCTGGGAATGCAGCAAAATATTGCTCTAATTCTAAACATTACACATGCATCAGCAGTAAATGAGTTGATGACACTGTTGATACAGAGTCATTCTTACTTTACTTTTGCACTCGGTATGAAAGCAGATCTGAATGTGTTCAGCCAATTGATTTCAGTGTAAAGTATTAGAGAATGGAGACCAAACTCCTCAAGTAAGAGTTTTTAAATGAGGCCTGAGCAAATTCAATAGGCAGAGGGGCATTTATTAAGATGGGCGCACTGTACCTTTCTTAATATATAACCTCCCCCAGCTCCAACCCTTCTAAAACCTTTCCCTTGGAGCAAAAGAGGTAACAACGATTTGTTTTGGTGTTAATAACAGCTCTACAGCTTTTAAGTAGGGAAGCAGCATCAGGCCTGGGCTCGGGCTCAGGACCCAGCCTCCCGGGCATGTAGCGGCATCAGGTCTGGGTCCTGGCCAAGGCCTAGGCTGAAGCATCAGCCTTGAGTAGGCCGAGGCCGTGGTGACCTACTGCGGCCGTGGCCTTTGCAAGTGTGAGGCTTCAGTCTAGTTCTAGTGAGCGGATCCCCATTGGAACAGGTAATTGGGGGGCTGGGGGAGATGCTAGCCCCTGCATTTTTCTGGGAGGGTTTGCTCCCAAATCAAGCAAACTTCAGTTTGCTTGATTTGTTTCATTTGTGAGAAAACCCTGCACATCCCAAATAATCTATAACTAATATATTTTGGGGAGATACCAGTTCCGGAGATGGTTTTCAGGGGTGATGAGTCAGAAGAACTGCATGAAATCACTGTGAACCTGGAAGATGTAGTAGGCCAGATTGACAAACTAAAGAGTAGCAAATCACCTGGACTGGATGGTATGCATCCTAGGGCACTGAAGGAACTCAAAAATGAAATTTCTGATCTATTAATTAAAATTTGTAACATATCATTAAAATCATCCATTGTACCTGAAGACCAGAGGGTGGCCAATGTAACCCCAATATTTAAAAAAGGCTCCAGGGGCAATCCGGGTAACTATAGACCAGTGAGCCTAACTTCAGTGCCGGGAAAAATAGTGGAAACTATTCTCAAGATCAAAATCGTAGAGCATATAGAAAGACATGATTTAATGGAACACAGTCAACATGGATTTACCCAAGGGAAGTCTTGCCTAACAAATCTGCTTCATTTTTTTGAAGAGGTTAATAAACATGTGGATAAAGGTGAACCAGTAGATATAGTATACTTGGATTTTCAGAAGGCGTTTGACAAAGTCCCTCATGAGAGGCTTCTACAAAAACTAAAAAGCCATGGGATAGGAGGCAATGTACTTTCGTGGATTACAAACTGGTTAAAAGACAGGAAACAGAGAGTAGGATTAAATGGTCAATTTTCTCTGTGGAAAAGGGTAAACAATGGAGTGCCTCAGGGATCTCTACTTGGATTGGTGCTTTTCAATCTAACTAGATAAACGACGCTTGACCGACGTGCCGCAAATGTGCAGTAGAGAGCAGCTCTACTGCGCATGAGCGGGCGAGCACGTCGGTCTTAGGCAGTGTCAGGAAAAAAAAACATGGCGGGGGCGGTGGCGGTAGCAGCGGCGGCGGGCGGCAGCGGCCAGTAGCGAGGGAGGGAGGAGAGAGAGAGAGGGAGGGATGGACTGAGTGGGAGGGAGGGAGTGGGAGGGACAGAGAGAGAGAGTGGGAGGGAGGGACTGAGTGGGAGGGAGGGACTGAGTGGGTGGGAGGGGAGGGAGGGAGGGACTGAGTGAGGGGGAGGGACTGGGGGGAGGGACTGAGAGAGAGGGAGGGGGAGGGAGGGACTGAGTGAGAGGGTGGGAGGAGTGGGTGAGTGAGAGGGAGGGAGGAGTGGGTGAGTGTGTGGGAGGGGGTGGGGAAGAGTGAGGGGAGAGGGAGAATGAGGGAGAGGTGAGAGTCAGGGATGTAAGTGGAAGGGGGAGAGGGAGAATGAGGGAGAGGTGAGAGACAGGGATGTGAGTAAGTGGAAAGGTAAGAAGTTGTGGAGCAGAGAAAAAGGGAATGGAGGAGGGCTGAGGGGGAGGGGATGGGATTGAGAGAGGATGGGGAGTGACTGAGGGAAGGGGAGAGAGGTGGGAGTGACTGAGGGAAGGGGAGGGAGGTGAGAGTGAGGGGAAGAAGGCAGTGGGAGACAGAGGGTGAGTAAGACTGAGTGGAGGAAAGGGGAGGAGTGAACGAGGGGAAGGGGGAGAGAGGGAGAAAAAGTGTAGAAGGGTGCTGTGTTAGAAAATGGACTGAAAACAAAATGTAATGTAGCCCATTTTAACGGGCTTAATGGCTTGTATATATATAAATGATCTGGAAAGGAATACAAGGAGTGAGGTTATCAAATTTCCAGATGATAACAGATGTTAGGGTGTTTGCAGCATTTTGTGGTTTCTCCTGGACTCTACTGAAATTGTTTACCAGCATAGAGGGCATTCTGTTTCAATACTTGATGGCATACTTGAACTCATATCTAAAAAAAATAATACTCTCCCCACCATAGAGGTCAATTTTCCAAACTGTCCGTGGTATGCCGTATGCATACATAATTTGGCATCACACATTTTATAAAATACTATATATTTCTTTCCCAAAAATATGTGCTTATATTTGTAATGCAGAAAAACACATATATTATCTACCCATTTTATAAAAGCATGCATATATATTTTATATATATTTTATGTGCATTGTAAGGGATAGAAGGGTAAAGGAAGAAATCCTTTACAAGAATTAGGTAGGTCTACTTTAAACAGGAACCTGCTGGCTTACCGGGGAATCTTTATAGCTTAAAACAGACTGGGATAAAGCCAGAAGTTTACAGCAGAGGTGAAGCGGAAGAGTCCCGAGACAAGGCGTGCAAGGAGCCAGCCCAAGCTAACTAAATCCCCAAGCCCAGAGAAGCCAGCCTGGGTGAGCTAAAGCCAGGATTCCAAACAGAATAACTTAACTGAGGAAGATTCTAGAATTAGTATGAAAAGTTGTTGCTTAAATGTAAACCAGTAAGTAGAATAGTTTTCAATTGCTTGCTGTTAGTTTTGCCCTCTGAAGACAGCAAATAACTCAGAATTAAATGCAGAAGCAGGTTTTTTTTAAGTACACATATTTTCTGCTTCTGAAAATACTTACTTCCATGTGAACTTGGAATCACCAGTTCGATGATGCCTCCACCATTCACCCAGACTTTCCCCAGTTCACCTAAACCCTCCAGTGCTTCATCCTGAATCCCCACAAGTTCATTCAGTCCTCCCACCCAAAATTTGCAAAGGACAATATCAATTTTGTGAGTCAATTAGCAGGTGTGAAAATGTTTATACAAATTTAGTAACATATGCACATATAAAGATGAAGCATCAAAGAAGTTATGCATGTAAATGTAATAGCACTTTTCAAAAGCCATTTACCTGTGTTAAGTGCAAGTAATGTGAGTTAAATATATTGACAATTCAATGGCATATATTGTTGCAATTTTCAAATGCACAGTTAAAGTTCATGTACAGATGTAAAACTCAGTTTTAAGCATGTATATGCTTTTGAAAATCAGGCCCATGCTATTTCCAAAATAACTACTTGTGCATGTATTTCAGAACCCCACCCCAAAATACCCCCAGACCACCACTTTTCTCCCTGTTAGCATTTATGTGCAACTCTGCAAGTATATGCAGTAGTACCAGCAACTTGAACCAGGCAGCTGGCACTAACCTTTAAAAAGGAGATAGAGCAGCTTTTAAAATAGATGATGGGGGAAAAGCCAACAGTTGCTCAGAAGTGCGTGGTTCAGAATGATGTATCTATGAAGGATACCTAGAGAACAGGGAAATCAGGGCATCCCAGTAGAGCGGTTGTAATAAATGCTAAGGAGGATCAGGTGCCTTTAAGTAAAGAGCAGTCAGAGTACAGAGATTCCAAATCACCCCTGTCAACTGAATAGCAGATTGTTAATACAAATAAAAAACATGCTTTGAAATGTCTGTATACCAATGCTAGAAGTTAAAAAATAAGATGGGAGATTTAGAGTGTATAACACTGGATGAAGAGGTTGATATAATTGGCATCTCAGAGACCTGGTGGAAAGAAGATAACCAATAGGACATTGGGATGCCGGGGTACAAATTATATCGAAATGATAAGAACGATCAAATTGGTGGAGGGCATTGAGTCAAACAGGATAAAGGTTCTTCAGGAAACATAATACAATGTTGAATCTTTATGGATAGAAATTCCAAATGAAAAGGGGAATGAAATGGCAGTGGGGGTGTAATACCTTCCACCTGGCCAGAATGAACAAAAAGAAAATAAAATGCTAAAAGAAATTAAGAAATTAACAAAATCAGCAGCAAAATAGTAATGGGTGATTTCAATTTCACCAGTATTGACTGGAAGAATTTCACATCCTAACATGCTACAGAATTGAAGTTCATAGATGAAATAAATGACTGCTTCATAGAGTAACTAGTACCAGAACAGAAACTATGTTAAATCTGGTCCTTAATGGAACACAGGATTTGGTGCAAGAGATAATAGTATTGGAACCACTTTGCAATAGTGATCATAACATGATCAATTTTGACTTAATAATTACAGGGAGGACACTAAAGAAATCTACTGCAACAACGTTTAACTTTCAGAAGGGTGATAAATAAAATGAGGAAAATGGATAGGGAAAAACTTAAAGGAGCAGCAGCAAAAGTTAAGAGTTTATATCAGGTATGGACATTATTTAAAAATACCATCTTGGATACCAAGACCAGATGTATTGCACGCAGTAAAAAAGTTGGAAGGAAGGCTAAATGATTGTCAACATGGCTAAAAGGCGAGATGAGACAGACTATAATAGCTAAAAAAAAATCTTTCAAGAAATGGAAAAGGGATGCGAATGAAGAAAACAAGAAACAGCATAGGCACTGGCAGGATAGATGCTCCATGGTGAGACCGCACCTTGAATACTGTGTACAATTCTGGTCGCTGCATCTCAAAAAAGATATAATTGCGATGGAGAAGGTACAGAGAAGGGCTACCAAAATGATAAGGGGAATGGAAAAGCTGCTCTATGAAGAGAGACTAAAGAGATTAGGACTTTTCAGCTTGGAGAAGAGACAGCTGAGGGGGGGATATGATAGAGGTGTTTAAAATCATGAGAGGTCTAGAACGGGTAGATGTGAATTGGTTATTTACTCTTTTGGATAACAGACTAGGGGGCACTCCATGAAGTTAGCGTGTGGCACATTTAAAACTAATCGGAGAAAGTTCTTTTTTACTCAATGCACAATTAAACTTTGGAATTTGTTGCCAGAGGATGTGGTTAGTGCAGTTAGTATAGCTGTGTTTAAAAAAGGATTGGATAAGTTCTTGGAGGAGAAGTCCATTACCTGCTATTAATTAAGTTGACTTAGAAAATAGCCACTGCTATTACTAGCAATGGTAACATGGAATAGACTTAGTTTTTGGGTACTTGCCAGGTTCTTGTGGCCTGGATTGGCCACTGTTGGAAACAGGATGCTGTTTCCAACAGTGGAAATAGCATCCAGTATGGCATGTTCTTATGCCATAAATGATATTCAAAGGAGATAATTCAGCAGAACTGAAACAAATCTGGAAGACGTAATACAACAAATTGACAAACTAAAGAGTAGCAAATAACCTGGACCAGGAGGTAGAAACCCCAGAGTGCTGAAAGAACTAAAAAATGAAAATGTGACCCATTATTAGTAATTTGTAAACCATCATTAAAACTGTCTATGATACCTGAAAACTGTAGGGTTGCCAATGTAATACCAATTTTTAAAACGGGATCAAAGGAAACTACAGACCAGTGAGTCTGACTTCTATGCCAGGCAAAATGGTAGAAACTATCTTTAAAAATAAAATTGCTGAACATATAGATAGACATAGTTCAATGGGACAAAGCCAACATGAATTTAGCCAAGGGAAGTCTTGCCTCACCAATTGCAGTTTTGGTCACCACATTTCAGAATTAGAAAAACCTCAGAGAAGGGCAATCAAAATGATAAAGGGGATAGAATGACTCCTCTATGAAGAAAGGCTAAAGAGGTTAGGACTTTTCATCCTAGAGAAGAGATAGCTGAGGGGAGATATGTGATAGAGGTCTACAAAATGTGTGGAATAGATTGAGTAAATATGAATCGGTTGTTTACTCTTTCGAAAATTACAAAGACTAGGTGACACACAATGAAGGTACTAAGTGATACATTTAAAACTAATAAGAGAAAATATCTTTTTACTTAACACATAATTAAGCCCTGGAACTCAGTACCAGAGGATGTGGTGAAAGCATTTAGTGTAGCTGTGTTTAAAAAAAGGTGTGGACAGTTTCCTGGAGGAAAAGTCCTTAAACAATTATTAAGTTGGAGTTGCAGAAATCCACTTCTTATCCCTGGGATAAGCAGTATGGAATCTATCTACCCACTGGGATCCTGCCAGGTACTTGTGACCTGGATTGGCCACTAGGGATGAGCATTCATTTTAAAAGTATGTGCAAAATGCGATGAATAAGGGTATGAATTGAGGGAAACCTTGAATGAAACAAATCTTATTCATCGTATTCATTTAAAAAGAATGCATCAGCCCTAGGCCAGGGCCTTGCCTAGGGCATAGCCTCAGGTCCAAAGCAAAGGCCCAAGAGCGATGCTGGGACTCATCCAAGGCACAAGCCGATGCCTTCATTGAGACACGAGCCTCATCTTGACCAGGTCAGACTCCAGAGACCAGCTCAAAGTTCATGTCATGATGCTAAGCCCGTTGCCATGGCACTGCATGTAGGCTGAGCCCTAAAGTTGGGGCCTTGGCCCATATCCAGGCCCAATGATGGGACCCAGAGGATGTGTCTGACACTGTGGCCTGGCCCAGAAGCTGGGTCCTAATGCCTGGGCCTCAGTTTGACACTGTGACCCAACCCGGAGGTTCGATTCCAACTATGGGGCCTCAGCTCAGACCTGCACATAAAAATGGCACCGTCCTCTGGGGTGAATGCACCAGAGTTAGTTATCTCCAGTACGACCCCAGAGGACAGTGTCAATTTACAAAGAAAGAAAAGGAGGACATCATTGCTGCTTTGAGGCCTGGTCACTGAGACCCTAGGCCAAGGTCCAAGTCTTCGAACCTGGCTTCCAAGGAAGGCCCTGTGTTCATTCTGGGTCTGGGCTGAGACCACAGTGTTGGCCCAGATCCTGGCCTCAAGATCCAGCCTCTAGATTACAGCTTTGGGTCTGGGCCAGGGCTCCAGTTTTATCTGAGGCCCAAGAATTTGTACGTCACCTCTGTGATTGACCCTTCCCCTGCATCAGAACGCCTCTGCACTGGGCTTCACATCAGGCCTGGGTCCATGTTGAGGCCTCATTGTTGAGACTTGGCCTCCACCATCAGTCCTGGGCCTGGGCTCCATCCGAGTCCAAGGCATCTGCTTTTCATAGCCCTAGGTTATGGTGATGTATCACATACTTAGCCTCCGCAAGGCTTCAGATTCGGCTTTGGTCTGGGCCTAGGCCTTGCAGGAGGATCCCTAATGAACCTGGTAAGTGAAGGCTGGGGTATCCTGGTCCTGGCATTTTTCTGGGTGGGAAGGATGGGTGATGAGGATAGAAAGCCTTGGGAGGCCCCACTTTCTTTTTTTCTTTTATTGTTTTGGCATAGTTTGTTTGATTTGTTTTTTTCTCATGAATGAAACAAATTGAGCATTCTAAGACAGTCATGGAAAAAAAATCTTCCTGAAAATGAACCAAAAAACAAAAATACATGTTTTATCCCTTCACACCCTTATTGGCCATTGTTGAAAACAGGATACTGGGCTTGATGGAGCTTTGGTTTGAGCCAGTATGACAAAATCTGTGCATACTTTCAATGCTTAGAAAATGTCATATATTTTCTATTTTTATGTTCACAACCCCCATGTATCTCTGAAAATTACCTCCATAAATTTCAGCATAATGCAACCTCCTTCTGTAAGTTTGCAGTGACAATGCCAGCATGTCCTTTGCCTGTACTTATCTGACCTTGCTCTATAAGTTTGCAGTGATACTACCAGGGAATGTATTCGGCTGGCACTGTCTGATCTTTTTCTGTAAGTCTGTAATGTACACCAGAGTGCTATACAACATTTCTTGTGAGAACTACAGACAAAAAGGAGACTATTACCTATCCAATGTATTTGAATGGCCTTTGTTATAAAAGAAATAGGGCTGATGCTGCTAGGGATACAATCTCTGGAGACCCCTAGTGGAAAAATGGTGTCTTCATTGTGCAGCTGCCTCCTATTACCTGGATATAAAGAAGGCTGATGTATCCCCGTCTTCTGAGGATGATGGTTCATAAAATGCTGAAATGCTACCAGTTGCATTTTCTTTTAATGGATTTTGCAGATGATGAATAAGATAATCAGTCACATCCAAAACTGCAAAAAGCACTTGGTTGGTGGTTAACAAGGTATTGTGTATGAGTGGCGTAATGACTACTTGTTGTCATATGCCATGTCACTTGATATTTTTCTTTATTTATGATTTTTTTTTCTCTTTTTTACCACTTTTAGAATGAAAATAGCTTTCTAAGCATCCTTGTAAAATTGGGTTGAAAATGAAAACTTTTTTAAAATTTCATAACTGTTTTATGTATGTCCAATTGCACAATTTTCCATGACCCTGCTCTTATTCCCCCATCCCCGACCTGAAACAAACAGCATTTGACACAATCTTTAAATATGCATGGCTGCAGCATATAATGCCTTAATATATTCAAATACATCACCTTATTTGATTTATTTATTTGCTTCTTTATTTAGTATTAATATGCTGCCTTATCCTCTGTTCTATGCAGTTTACAAAGAAACATGTATAATAAAAACAACTAAAATAACATAAAATGGATACAACAGATTGACAGTGTTAGAGACAGGAATGGAACACTTATGTACAAACTGCAATAGTTTTGAGTCCTAGTGCATTCCTGCTTCCTGCTTCCTGCCCAGAATGACCCTTATCCAAACTGCAGCTTGAAATATTTCCTAAATAGGACCTTCAGCTATTTTTTTAAAAATTCTTAGTACATGATTCTGTGCATAATGCAGATGGATGCTTCTTCTACCATGTTGGACCCATCACATAGAGGAGTCTTTCCCTTGATGCATGTCCTAAAAATTGATGATAAAAATAAAGCAATTCAATAAACCTCGTTATTAATAGTGGATCTCCTTCCCATGGCATACAGCAAGACTTTTCAAAACCCTTCATTGACTCATTCCATATCACAACAAATTTGTTGATTCATTGGGTACTCTTTCAGGCTTGGTGAATATTTGTATAGAAGAATTAGTGAATTTATGGAATAGGGAAGTCTGTAAGGCAATAGAGCATCTGAAAAATGGATGTGATTTGGAAGGACAACGGCATTGCTCTGCTATAATGAGGAACTGAGAGAAATGGAACAGAATAATATACAGCATGAGAGAAAGTAAAAGAAATCCCATAGTGATGGAGATATGGTTATTTGTTAAATTCAAGTTCATAAAATTAGGGGTGTGCATTCATGAGAAATTTCCTATTTCATTTCGGGTTGTTTTCAAAGTGAGATGATTTAAATTCTGAGGAAATTTCATCTCAATCTCATTTCATTTTGAAAATTGATTTTAAAAAAAGTTATCTGTCAGGCCTAGGCCTAGGCCCAAGGCCATGGCCATGCCTAGAGAATAGGCTAAGGCCCAAAGCAGTAGCCTTCACCCAAGTATGATGTCATTGCCTCAACCTAGGCATAGGCCTAAGGCCAGGAGCTCATTTAGGTATAGGCCATGGACTGATGCCAGGGTCCCAGTCTCAATCCAGGCCTGACAACAGGGACTTAACAGATACCCAGGCCCCAAACATTTTGCTGGGGCTGTTAAAATTCCCAGCCCCTGTTACATGTTCAAACTGGTACCCAAAGACTCCCAAAGTATACATTTTTGCCTTAAATATCAGAGATCTAGTTGAAAAGTTTTCTATAATTTGCATTATTGTGTATCTGTGAAGGGGTTGCTCAGGTTTAAGCACTGAAGGGCATAAAGATTGGATTTTTATATTCTATTTGTTAGCTGTACAAACAGAGAGAAAATAACAACCTCCGCACCTTACAAAATTCTGCTTTTTCTTGGGGTATGGCTAATCTTAATCAATAATTGCCAGAAAGTCTTGTGAATTGCAGGGGGCTAGTGCCATTGTCTTTGCAGAAGGGCTCCCAAAGCTAAGTATACCTTTCTACCTTAAATATCAGAGATCTATCAGAAAAGGATGTGATACTCAACCTGATGCTCATAGCAATTGAATTGGTGTATAGCAATTCAATTAAATTCCATACACCAAAATGGTGCTCTCTGCTGAGAAGGATGCTCCGGAGTTAATTTACTCCAGTGCATCCCAGCGGATGGTGTTATTTGAAGAAACAAAAGGAAGAGGACCTAAGAGGTCTTGGCCTGACCCTGTGTCGAAGCCCCGGTATCGGGCCTGGGATTGGGTTGAGACCCACATGTTGGAATTCGGCCTCTGGGCTGGTCCCCAGTGTCTGTCCTGGGACAGGCCCTGGTCTAGGTCAAGGTTCAGGCATCAGACCCAACTCCTGGTCCCGTCACTGGCATCAGGACTAAGCCCAGGTCCTGGCCAAGACCCAGACATCTGGACCCAGCCTCCAGGCCAGGCCCTGGTGTCGGGCCTGTGCACAGGTCAAGGCCCAGGTGTCGAGACCTGGCTTCTGGACTGGGCCCCAGCATTGGGTCTAGGTATTGGCCCTGGTTTAGGCTGAGGCCCGGGCATCAGGACCCAACCTCTGGGCTGAACCTCAGCATCGGGTTTGGGCCAATGTCCAGGCATCTGGACCTGATCTTTGGGCTGGATCCTGGCATCAGGCTTGGACCTGGCAGCATTTTAGTAATGAAGGCAGAAGACATAGTAATAATGGCTGAAAAAGACCAAATGGTCCATCCAGTCTGCCCTGCAAGTTTCTTATGTTTGTAACATCCACTCCATGCTCTCAGCATCCACTCCATGCATGCTGAGGGCAGCGACTGCCACTCCGTGTAGGTTTCCCCCAATTCTTATGTTAAGGATAGCAATATTTACATTCCAAACCAAGCAACTGTGAAATCCATTACAAAATTATTGCTAGCAGTGATTTTACAAGGTGAGCAGACTTTATGATAATTCAGATAATGCTGCTTGAATGTTCTTTGCATTTGGACTTAGCTGTAGAAGAAGTCCTGTGCTTTGTCCCTAATGTCTTCAAATCAGTACCCTGAATCGTAAAAGTCAGGCCCCCAGCTTTGGATATTTTCTGAATTCAATTCCCCTTTTCCCCCTGCTGTTGAAGTAGAGGTTGATGTTGTAGTTGCATCACAAGTATCAAGGCTAATTGGTTGAGCATATTAATCGCCATGCCTTCTGTTAAGGGTAGTAATTGCCACTCCATGCAGGTTACCTTCATGCACCCTTTTCTTCATTTCCAACCTCTAGTCTTTAGGGATCCACAGTATTTATCCCATGCCCTTTAGAATTTGTTTACCTTTTTCATCTTCACTACCACTACGGGCATTTTAGGCATCCACCACCCTCTCTGTGAAGAAGTATTTCCTGATTTTGGTTCTGAGTCATCCCCCCCCCCCCCCGGTGTTTAATTTCATGGCTTCTAGTTCCACGGTTTCATTTCCAATGTAAAAGGTTTGAAGATCATGCATCATTAAAACCTTTCAGGTTTTGCTGTGAATAAAGATTTTTCAGTGTCCCAAGACTGCTCAGACAGTATTACATGTGGTAGTGGTGAAGCTTCACCTATACCAGCCACCTCCCCCACAGATTGAGCCCTTGGGTTCTGGTGGCCGGCAGGGTTTTGGGGTAGGTCCCTAGGGCTGTCAGATGAGCAAGAGTCTGAGAGTATGCTGGGGTCAGGACAAGCAGAAGACCAGGGAAGACGGGGGCAGGCAGCAGACAAGTAGGGTTAGATCCAAAGCTAGAGGTCAGGTCCAGGTGGCAGGCAAACGGGGTCAGGTCTGAGGCTAGATGTCAGTATGAGAAGATCAAGCTGGAAGAACAAAGACACACAGACAACACTGGAGCAAGGACATAAGGGTGGACGAGGAGACTGTATGAGGCAAGGCTGGTTTTGACAAAGCTTGATGAGGAAGGAAAGCAGGAACAACAGCAACAAGGAACACAACAACCAAGTAGGAACCATGAACACAGGAGCAGCACGCAATTCAGGGATGCAGGAGACCTGTTGCTGAGACACCTGTTACTCCTCCATAGGAGCTTATATATCTGAGGGCCCATGATTTTATCAAAGGGCGCCGAGGCTGGGTTTTTGACTCAGGCCCTTTAAATGTTTGAGCTTTGGGCACATGCATCTAGGGGAGGGCTGGAGGAGAGGTGACCTGATGGCGTGGGCCCTGGATGCTGGCTGGGATACTACCACAAAGACTTGGTGGCGGTCTCAGAGAGAGTGAGGTGACTCATGGGGCTTTCCCTTGAACTACCAAAAGTAACACTTAGAAGTCACTCATGCTTTCCGTCAAGTCCAGTTAGTGCCAGAGCACCCCATGGTACTGGAGAGATGGTCAGTACTGGAGCTTAGTCTGCAGTCAGGAAGCAAAATGTCCATATAAGTTAAAACCATAGGGGCAAATCTTTAAACTTACGTGAGGGCGCAGATTGTTCGTGCAACCCGGCGCAAACAATTATACGCCTGATTTTCCCTCCCTTCCCCTATCTAACCCACCCCCAGCCCTAACTAAATCCTCCCCCTACCTTATTTCATGGAGTTACACCTGCCTCTGACAGGCGTAACTTGCATACGCCGCCGGCTCCCTGCCCCGACACAGGCCCCTGTGCCAGAGCTCTCGGTCCCACCCCTGGACCGCCACCACACCTCCTGCCCCGCCCACAGACCACCCCCGGCCAGCCATCATGCCCCCAGCCACCCCCTTATTCAAAGCCCCGGGACATACGCGCGTCCCAGGGCATGCGCGCGCCGCCGAGCCTATGCAAGATAGGCTCAGCTCGTACAGGGGGAGCTTGGGGCAGGTTTTCGGGGGGTTACGTGCGTATCCCTTTGAAAATCTGCCCCATAGGGTTTAGACACACAGGCATGCTTTCATTGTGGAAAAAGAGGACACATCGCCAAGAGATGTCCCTGGACTGAAGAAGAAATTATGGATGAAAATGTAATTATGTCTCACAATTGTAACTTTGTTTGTATTCTTCTTCCTGGACTTAGTAATTTTATGATCCCAAACAATCTGGATGAGATCCCTACACACACCCTGGCAGACTCAGGGTGCATAAAGACTCTTATCTTGGGGGAGCTAAACAAGTTTACCATGAAAATGTAGCAGACTATTCTATCTGAATTATAAAGATGGACATGATGTAATTCTTAACAAGATCTAGCGAGGAATATTTTAGGAAGATTCTCTTTCAGCACACCTGCTTTGTCTGCTACTGAATCTATAGAGTGCCCTTAATATCTTGAGTTACAGAATTAGCTTTAATTCTAGAAACATTGATCATATACAAATAATATCATATAGGGATGGGAAGTTGTTTGCAATGAAATAGGAAATAAAAATGATATTTCCTATTTTGTTGCATTTTGTGAATTGAAAAAAATGAAAGGAAAACCCACAAAATTTTGTGTGGTTTATCCAATTGGGTTTTTTTTTAGGGGGGGGGGGGTAAAAATGCACTGTTTAAAAAAATGAACCCCAAAACCCACCCCAGCCCTTCCCATTTATTTAAATAGAGCCCCCCCCCCCCCACCTATCCCCTGACAACCCAAGACTCACCAAACATCTGTAGTTAGAAGGGGGCCCCGGAATGATCCCCCACTCCAGGGCCTGTGGCTGCCATTAGTGAAAATGGTGCTCGTGGCCCTTTGCCCTTATGATGTGACAGGAGCTGTCAGTGCTATTGCGCAACCCCTGTCACAAGGTGGGGCAAAGTCAGCTGGAATGATTTGGGAAAATGCCATGGCCCATCCTTTGCCCTTACCCTTGTGACAGGGTTCGCCGAATAGCACTGGTAGCCCCTGTCACAAGTTAAGGGCAAAGGGCAGATGACGCCATTTTGATTGAGGGCAACTGCCAGTCTGGCAGTGGGAAATCGCTCCCGGGCTTCCACTAGACCACCAAGTGTTCGTGGTGAGTACTGGAGTTGTCAGAAGTCATTATCTAGCTAAAGTCTAGCAGGATAAAAAAGAGGCATTCCAGGATATTTTAGGGAGGAGTTAAGCTATCCAGTTAACCTAACTGATTTTCAGATCTATCTGGCTAGGTTAGTTTGATAATTTTAGACCTGCGGGCATTTTATGCTTCCAGTGCTGTTTCTGTCAGAGGCTGGATAACTAAAGAATCTAACTGGTTATCTTCAAACATAGCCGATTATGTTATTTTGTTCTCTGACTACATTTAAAGTTGAATTTTCAAAAGTAGCATGGGTGAAAGTCATCCTATAAACATGTAAAAAGCATATATTTGCATGTATTCTATTTTAGAAACCTACAACATACATGCATAAGTAAGGGTGCGTGAGTAAATCTATGCATATAAAAAAAGGGGTGGTCCAGGGTGTTTCTGGGTGGGGCCAATATTTGCATATGTAAATTGCCATTATATAAAAGATGTATGCATGTAGATTTGGCTGCTTTATTGTATATATTAACTTGCTCTGTTTTACAAATATAATAAGATGCCGTTAATCTAGAAAATGAATACCCATAAACATAGAGGGAATGAGTGAGAAAACTCACGTGGAGATGAGGCAATAAAACTTACAAGAAAAAAAATCCTTTTTTAAAGGATCATACTATCACACATGAAGAACAATTGGCAACAGCAAAAATGCAATGGAAAATACAAAAAGTTACTTCAGCAGTCACACATAGATCAAAACCTGATGTAGGAATGGCTAAGGAGAGGTGAATTTAGATAAGAGAGAATGATAATTACAGTACAGGATAGTGGAATACAGATAAGATGGTTCAAAGCCTATATAAAAATAAATGGTAAAGTAGACAAATGCAAATTCTGCAAAAGAGAACCGGAAATGGTTACACGTTTTGTCAATAGGTGTGACATGCTGGATGTCAGGAAACCTATATACAGAAAAGAACAATAGGCTGGCATAGTTCATTCATTGAAAACTATGTAAAGATTATAATAATGCTGTATCCAAAACACACTGGGATCATGACACTGATAGAATTGTAGATAATGAAGAAGTTGTGATCAATTGGAACACTCCCATTCCAACTAATAAACATTTTGATGAAAGAAAACTGGAAACACGAGAATAGTATTGCTAGTAGAAGTTTCAGAATCAAGCAATTACCCTGTGCTATGTATGAAGAGAGAGAGAGAGATGATCCTTAAGTATCAAGAGATGTAATAAAAGACCAGTAAAGAAATTGTCCCAATTCTATTGGACACAGACAACCTGATATGTTGCCTATACATATTATATCCTATAATTTCCAGAAGGAAACCCTCTTTGGTAGAGATGTGAATCGGAACCAGAATCTGTTCGGATTCCTGTTCCGATTCACATGTGTTTTTTTATTCATTGGGCCCGATCGCGGTTTTATCAGCTGCGCCCGAGCCGATAAACAAAAAACCCACCCCGACCCTTTAAAACTAATACCTTAGCTTCCCCCACCCTCCCGACCCCCCCAAAAAAAACTTTTTACAGGTACCTGGAGGTCCAGTGGGGGTCCCTGGAGCGATCTCCTGCTCCCAGGCCGTCGGCTGCCACTAATCAAAATGACGCCGATGGCCCTTTGCCCTTACCATGTGACAGGGTATCCGTGCCATTGGCCGGACCCTGTCACATGGTAGGAGCATTGGATGGCCCGTGCCATCTTGTGCTTCTACCATGTGACAGGGGCTGACCCATGGCACCAGTAGCCCCTGTGACATAGTAAGGGCAAAGGCTATCGGCACCATTTTGATTAGTGGCAGCCGATGGCCGGGAGCAGGAGATCGCTTCAGGGACCCCCACTGGACCACCAGGTACCTGTAAAAAGTTTTTTGGGGGGTCGAGAGGGTGGGGGAAGCTAAGGGATTAGTTTTAAAGGGTCAGGGTGGGTTTAGGGGTTATTTTTGTGTGCCATTTTTCCCGCCCTCCCCCAAAATGATAAGAGAACACCCACGATCAATATTGTGGGGTTTTCCTATCGTTTTGGAGGAGCCCCCAATTTCTGACGATTTTGAAAATATTGTCCGATATTTTCAATTGTCCGAAGCCCGATTCACATCCCTACTCTTTGGCAAATTTTGAAATGTGCAGAAGCAGTACATTTGAGAGAGGTAGATTGTATTCTCCATACCCTACATTATGAGTAAGATTCATACCTATCATGGTGTGCACAGAAGAAATCCATTTGGAGATATTACCTTGGAAAACAATTTGGAAGATCTGGAATTTTTGGATACATTTCAATCAGGTTTTAAGTTGTATCATAGCAGTGAGGTTATACTCGTAGCATTACCAGATATCCTTCAACAATGGCTAGATAAGTCTCAAACTTACCCACTCAAATCATCTGAATATGGATCCCCATAATTTCCCTGGATTCCCCTTATTGCCACATTTGTGGCAAAGCTTCCTTGTGTGCCATACTCTCTAGAATTAAAATCTGAATTTTTTTATCCCCGGATACATCAGTGAACAATTTCTCTATTAAATATTGGCCAATCCAGCCAGAGTGCCCTTCCACTGATGGAGTAGGAAAACAATTGGTGAGGGCCAAATAGTGGATAAAAGCTATTTCCATAGGAACAAAACTACAGGTTGCCACCAAAGGGGGTTGCCTCTTTTGCTAGTTCCTTTGGGGGACATGGGAGGCTTTATGTTATGTAATTAGGTATAGACTTTTGTAGTAGCAGTTTGGGAATCCTCTTGCCTTTCTTGGAAGAATAAATGTTTTAGTTTGGGAATACAGTTGGCTGCTAATGGATGGATTATATGTTCTTTTTTTTTTTAAGTATTGACATGTTTGTATATTTCGGGGTTTATATCATGCATGTTTTTTTGCTTGGAGTAGGTATTTTTAGCCATTTCAGGCCCTTCTTTTAGAGAGGGCAGTTGTTATAGGCTAAAGGAGGCATATTGTGGGCCATGGCCACATTTTGGTCTTATGCCTGACTAGTCTGCCAGTTGGTTCCTAGTTTTGAAATTCGAAAGAATATAAGGCCAGATTTTAAAAGGCCTGCGTGTGTAAAATCCGAGGTTTACGCGCGTGGCCAGGCCTTGGGTGCCGTGTGAATTATCAAAGGGGCCCGGCCACACGCGTAAAGCCCAGTATTTGCACAATTGCCAGGCCTCTTCAAAGGGGCGATCCTGGGTGGCGGGGCGGGGCAGGGCGGAGGCCAACCGGTCCCGGGGAAGTGCGTGCCGGCAACCGGCCCGCGTGTGTAAATTATTCTGCTCCCGAGGAGCAGCAAGTAATAAAATACAAAAATTCAGGCCAGGTAAGTTAGCTTTAGGGGATGGGGAAGGAAGGTTAGGCAGGGGGTTAGGGAAGTTTCTTCCCAGTCTGCTCCTTCCGCGCATGTTATAAAATCGGCACATCCATGTGCGTGCGCTGGGAACCACGTGCAAGTGGATGCTCACGCACATGTTATAAAATCTACCCCATAAGTTGTGCCATTCTGGATCAGACCAAAGATCAACTGAGCCCAGAATTCTGTCACCAACAATGGCCAAGCCAGGTTATTAGGACATTCCCAGAAGTTCTCAAGTAGTAGATCTAATTCCTCATTGCTCACTTCCAGACATAAGCAGTCCAGCTGGCTAAGAATTAGTTATGGACTTTTCGTCTTGGAACTTATCCAAACCTCTTAAACACAATTAAGATGCGTTGATCACATCCTCTGACAACACATTCTTCAGCTTGATTATACACTGATTGAAACAATACTTTCTCTAATTTCTTTTAGATCTGTTTTTATGGAGTGTCTCCTAGTCTTAGTACTGTTTAAATGGTAAATAATTTTCCCCTATTTACCTGTTCTACATCACTCTTGATTTTGTAAACCTCTATCATAACCCCTATCAGTTTTTTCTTCTCCAAGCTGAAGTGTTGTGCCCCCCATCCGCACTCGGCCCGAGCACGGGCCTCTCACCTTTCCAACTCCACTGCAGGTCCCGGGTCAGCCTCTCCGGCAGCAGCTGCAAGTTCCTCCAGGCCCCGGCATCCTGCGGCGACGGTCGGCGGGCCTTCGTCAGTGCACCAGGTCTCACTCGTGGTGCAGAGGGTTAAGGCCGAAGAGACTCTGATCCACCATAGAGTCAATAAGAGACTTTGATCATAAGGTTGTGGGTTTGAGCCCCCACACCATCGCTTCCAAGAACAATTGATTCCAAGCTCGTGGGTTCAAGCTCCCACATCAAGAATTCAAAGAACATCGATGCCAATCGGAACATCGCTGTTCTGTTCAGTTGCTCGCACCAGACCTCGCTCCTGTTGACCATCTCCTGGAGTCGTGCCGTTCCATCCAGTATCCCATGTTCATTGGTGACTGGAGACCCTGGCCCGGTTGGGACTACCATCGAGCACAAGCATCGGGTCGACACTGTGTGTGTACTAGTTTGCCTCTGTGTGTCATCGCTTGTTCCAGCGTCCGTCTGTTCCTTCATTCCCCCAGGTAGTACCTCTTGGACTGACTCTCTGGTACTGATCTCTGCCTGCTTCTTGACCACGTTGATCGCTGCCTGGATTCTGACCTTTGCCTGCCTCCTTGACCACTTCTGACCTCTGGAACCTGATGCCTGCTTTGGCGGACTACTCATAGACTGATCCTTGGAACTTGACCTCTGCTATTGTTGACCATGACTCCTTGATTCTGGCCCTGCTCCTAGCCTTGTCATTGCAGACACTGTACTGTCCCTTCCTTGATCCCTCAGGCCTCTAGTCAAGACACTGCGCACCCTTGATCCTGGTGGGCACACCTCTATACTTCCTATCTGGGAGACCCTGCGAGGCCCACCTAAGTGGCCTGGGTCCCCAAGGACTCCAATCAGGGGGACCGTGGGCTTCCAGTGGTGAAGCTCCAATTAGCCTCTGTCTCCTCCTGTGCTCCGCCACCTGATGGCAGGTGCTTCCTGGGTCCGACCAGGGAGTCAGGCAGCCCCCCCCTGTCTGTGAAGCCAGCCTCTCACTAGTAATGCAGGGAGGGAGCTGTCTCAGACTTCACCATCCTCCCCCCCCCCTCACCCACACACCATTCACTGGCTGGGACATGGGGGAAGGGAGGAGTGAGGGTCAGGCAGCCCCCCCTGTCTGTGAAGCCAGCCTCTCACTAGTAATGCAGGGAGGGAGCTGTCTCACCCTTCACCATCCTCCTCCCCTCACCCACACACCATTCACTGGCTGGGACATGGGGGAGGGGAGGAGTGAGGGTCAGGCAGCTCCCCCCTCTCTGTGAAGCCAGCCTCTCACTAGTAATGCAGGGAAGGAGCTGTTTCAGCCTCACCATCCTCCCCCCCCCCCCCTCAACCACACACCATTCACTGGCTGGGACATGGGGGAGGGGAGGAGTGAGGGTCAGGAAGCTCCCCCCTGTCTGTGAAGCCAGCCTCTCTCTAGTAATGCAGGTGGGATAGGGCACTGCATGCAAGAAGATCACAACACCCCTGGTATCAGGGTTAGGGCACTGTGTGCAGGAAGATCACAACACTCCTGGTATTAATAGGGATAGGGCACTGTGTGCAGGAAGATCACAACACCCCTGGTGTCAGGGTTAGGGCACTGTGTGCAGGAAGATCACAACACCCCTGGTGTCAGGGTTAGGGCACTGAGTGCAGGAAGATCACAACACTCCTGGTATTAGGAATAGGGCACTGCATGCAGGAAGATCACAACACCCCTGGTATCAGGGTTAGGGCACTGTGTGCAGGAAGATCACAACACCCCTGGTATTAATAGGGTTAGGGCACTGTGTGCAGGAAGATCACAACACTCCTGGTATTAATAGGGATAGGGCACTGTGTGCAGGAAGATCACAACACCCCTGGTATCAGGGTTAGGGCACAAGTTCTAGTCACATTGACTGATCACATTACTTTTTTTGTCAAGCTACCAACTGTTTCCATTTCCCATCCCCCTTATATTGTCAGTGGGAACCTTGGTAACATGAATAAATAAGAGGGCAGCCAATAGGAATACATATTCATTCCTAAACTGACCTTAACTGACCTGAAAAGTGTCAAATTGTATCATTTTCTGTTAGTGCGCACTAACTCCTGTTAGTGCGCACTAATCGGAAAAAACGATTTTTTACCTAAAAAATCGTGACAAACACGATTTTCTTCTCCTGCCAGACTATTTCGATCGTTAAGACGATAGGGCACACGATTCACACCTCTAGTGAATATGCGATTGCACCATAGATCTATACAGAGGCATTATGATATTCAGAATTGAATTCTCCTTTCCTTTCCAAATAATTCTTATCATTCTATCTGCCTTTTTCAAGCACCGCACTGAAGCTGAGGATTTCAAAGTATTTTTCAATTTCTACAATGTCTTCAAGATCCGTTTCCTGGGTGGTGAATTCTAATGTGGAGCCCAGCATTGTGTGCCTATAGTTAGGATTATTTTTCCCTATGTTCATCCCTTTGCAGTTGACCACATTAAAGTTAATATGCTATTTAGATGCCCATTTCCCTAGGGTGTAGCATTGTTTTAACTCCTTGCCTGAGCTGATCTTTGTGCGTGTGTGTGTATGTGTGTGTGTGAGAGAGATATAGAGAGAGTGTAAAAATTGACATTCCACAAACAAATCTATTTGGGAATCTATCAATTACTAATAAATTTGCTAACAATCCATAACAGCATGACAGTGGAAGCTGATAGCCCCAGCCAATTTGTAGTGTTATTTTTAATAAACAATTCCAGTTCAATAAGCAAAGATACAAGTTATTATTAAAACTATAAATAGTAGGGGCTTTCGCGGGCCGTCTCACATCTGCCATGAACGGTCTTCAGAAAACCATAACAGCTCCAAAGTTTTAAATGCAGTTTCTGTAGGACTTCTCAGAGAAGACCTACAGTTTGCCAATAGGAATCTATACTCTGTAAGTGATCAGCATTTTGGATAATTTTAGCATTAAAACTTCCCCTAATATAAAGGCAAATAATAATGAAATTCATGATGAGAAAAGTGGTGAGCATTTAAATGGGATAAGTCTCCTGCTGAATGAATATACTGACCTAAAGTTATCTGGGTAATGTCACCTGGATGAATTAAACTCTACCCAGTTATAGTCTTATAGCCAGGTAACTGGGAAAAAAAAAGCCATTTCAGGCCTGCAGCCCAGTCCTCAGTCCCTCCCCATCCCCCAAACAAAAACATACAGGGCTCAAGGCTGAACCCCTCTCAAAAAAAATCCTAACCCCTATAATTAAAAAAAAGAAATGATCCCTAGTGACTGGAGGCTGGTCCTCTCTCCTTCCACGATATTGAATCCCAAATCACCAAGCCCCTTTTGCCCCCCAGCCAACTCTCCCCACCCACCCGCAAATTTAATTGCACCCTCCCCCTGCTCCTCTTAAATCCCATCCAGGAGCATAAAGGAAGCATACGTATGCGGAACCTAAATTAAGTTACCCTATGATAATAATCCTTCAATGATATGCACAGGTGTAATGAAGAAAAAAATATGGAGTTACCTGTAGAAGTTTGTGAATGAAATGAAAGTATTGCACAATAGTTTTGCTTAGTCTTCAAATATATGGGTTGGTGCCTTTCAATGCCTTCCTTTGAGTACTCTGTGTCCTAATACATAATGCTTGTCTTTCATACCTTTGAAAATGGAGCTTGTCAGCTAAGTTGGCTGAATGACTACCTTGTACCCTTTCCATCAAGCGGTTGAGTTAAAGGAGGGCACTAATTTTCTGAAAGACACATTAATCTGTCAGATCTTGTCCTCAGCAGATTAGCTCCATCAACAACAAAGAAGTGCTTAAAAACCCTCTTCAAAAGCTATTTATCCTTATTACATGGAACAACATACAGGGAGGCAGAATCAATTTAAAGCAGTGAAAAGGATCAAAAAGTAAAATCCTTTATTATGGAAGCCACACAGCACAGCACGGACCTGTGTGTGCATAATAACTCCAGCAAACATTTCTCCGTTGCTTTGAAAGTGAAATGCAAATCAGTTTATAATTCTGCTTCCCGCACAGGTGACATCTGTGTTTTAAAATAAAGTGTGACATTGACTGTTCGTCGATTAACTAAATCTGATGTGTGCCCCATAGTTGTTGCTTTAAGGGTAGGTCGTGGTTGTTTTTGGTACAGCTGGCACTTGCTGGGGTTAAACTAGTTTCTACTTACCATTCCATGACAGCATTAATAATAATAATGCTCATTAATCCATCTTTGAAGGAGGGCGCAATGGAATTTTATAGTCTTCAAAAAAACAAAACTAAAAAAAATTAGCTTAGAAACTGCTGGAAAGTTGTGTGCCGAACAGTAAATTGCAGTTTTTTTTTTTTTTAAATCTCTTTTAATCATGTGGCTGAGTATGAATGCCTTCATTGAAAATAAATGTGTTTTTCAAGGGTTTCAAATCTTACACTGCTTTTTATTGTCTGCTATGACTGAACTGAATGAGTTATTTATGGAAGTTTTGGTAGGCAGTGGTGACAAATGTATTTCTTCTGGTGAAAAGAATTCTAAAAATACATCTCCAATAAAAGCTTAGGTAAATTAAACAGCATGATAATACTTATGACCTGGGAAAGAGAACATGGGATTTGCAGAATATTAAATCACTTTCAAGTTGTCAGAGAGCGGTTACCTGGATTGGCTTTCTCATCACAGCCCTGTGGAAAATATTGGGGAGTGCCCCGTCACTTGCCTCATCAAAACAGATGAAGCTACATACACCAAGAGTATATATTATTATTTATCTTCACAATTAGGAGCAGACGACTGTAACTTGCTTGCAAGCTTTGAAGAGCAGGCAATCATTTTTAGTGCTTCTAGAATCTATGGCTTTATTTTGACTTAATGAAAATCTCATCTATTGTTTTTTGTGGTGAAAAAAGCTAGCATGGGCTGCTGTGTGCATTCTCCTGATTTTATAACTGTAAATTCTATTGGGATTATGACTTGGATAAAAAAAAATGTCTATAGATGCACTGCAATGAATTCTGATGAGTAGTGTAAAAAGGTGGATATAGTGCATTAGTTTTTAAAATCTATTGCTACACAAAGAAGCTTTGCAGCAACATGTAAATTCTACTAAATATGCAAATCGTACACTCATTACTCATGGGGGGTGGTTTGGAAAAAGAATAGACGTTAGCTTTAGAGACAAATTTGAAACATGCATTTGTCCATCTTGATGACAAACCCCTTGAAGCTATAATACTAACCATCATGTTTCCCATGATTCTTTTCCAATCAAAATAATTTACATGGGATACAAATTTTAAGGTTTTGCATAAGGACCTTGGCCTCCGTGTGTAAATCAAGAGCTGATGCAGAAGATGGGAGGAAGGATAGACAAACTCGGGCTTCTCAGTTGAAGCATGAAACTTGGGCCATCTGATTCTCTTTCAATTTCTATTTTTTACTGTGTGGGCACAAGTTTACTTCTATCTAGATAAAAATCTCTGGGGTAGATTTTTAAACATACTTGTGCGCGTCCACGTGTGCATGGTACCCGGCGTGTGCACATGGATACGCGATTTTATAACAAGCACAAGTCGGGGCGTGCAAGTTGTAAAATCTAGGGCGACGCTTCACAAGGGGGGGGGGGGGTGGAATAATGCAATTTTCACACGGCAATGTATCGCAGCCTTCCCCTTCCCCTCTCCTTCCCGCCCCCTATCCCTATCCTAACTACCCGTGTTTTTTTTTTATTTTACCTTTTGCTCCTCAACAGGGAGCAGTAGCTTCCCCGGCACAGCGGCAAATGGCTGCTGTACCAACACCTCAAGCCTCGCCCCTCCCCGCCCCTTTTCTTCGGCCAGGCACTTCTGCATGTAACAGGAGTTATGTGTGCGGCCAGGCCCTTCTAAAATGCGTGCAAGGCCCAGCCACACTCGTAGCCCCCGTATTTTGCGTGCGCAGGCGATTTAAAACCTGCCTATCTGTCTTTTGTGCTACCTTTACCTTATCCCATAATGCAGATTTTAATGATGTCTTAAAGAAGTGTGATGCTCTCTGTGAGGGAGCAACTAGCCTAATGCAATTTAGGAAAGAGGAATTGAATTAAAATGGCAGCTGTCTCTGTGTGCCCTTTCTGTCGGGCTGTTTCTGGAGAGCATCAGGATTTAGCATTCCCTTATATTTTATACACCTTTTCATGCTGAGTAGCAGATACAGAAATTAAACTGGGAAAGAAAATACAGTTAAATGTTTTCAATTTGAAATGAGCAACCGTTAAAATAATGAAGTTAGGGTGGGAGAGAGGAAAAAAATACTCAGTAAATACAAACAGAAAAGTCCTTGAAATATTGCCTAAAGTTACACAGTTGTGAAGGTAAATGCACTTGAGGCCATATACTGAATGTTTCTGATAAAATGGTAGAACAGAATGAGACAAAAGTGTCCTTTTCCCATTCTTATCATTTTTTTTTTTTCCGACAGGTAATTCTTTGGAGATGCTGTCACGGAGTACCGTTGTTTCACATGGACTGCAGGCGAATTTCCTGACTTGGAGCAGCCGGATGCAAACCAGATTAACCTTTCCCCATGGTAAGGCGGGCAGTGGACTGCTTTGTTGTACATCACCAATTAGTGTTACATGTCAGTGCACATTTAAATCTGCATTAGATTATTGCTTTCATTGACACTCAGTTCCCGTGTTTGCTGTGGAGCAGTCAGAAACCAAAACCAGAGCTGTAGGCTTAAAATCGGTTCGAGACTTTTTTTTTTATGAAGCCGCCTACCTGCAGTCATTTGTTTCTTTACATCCTCCACAGTATGTATGCAGATGATGTAACTGTCTAGCTTACATCAGATGTTAATCTTTATGAACTAAAAGGGCAATACTTAGAGCCAGAAAATAGCGATGTCTGAAAATGACCCTCATGCAGTCAGTCTGGCTAAAAGAAGACTTAAGGTTCCATGATGTATATACTTTTGGCTGCCTTGAAAGGAGGGATTCCCAGGGTTGGGGATGCGGATGGGTAGGGAGGTTAGCCCGGGGCAGTGAATAGCATGTCAATATTTTCCAAAGTAGGCATGCTATTTTGCTACCTTTCAGCTACCCACACACAGCCGGCGCAAAGTGCATGGGTATTTCTAGACGATGCACTTTCTTAGCTAATTTTATTGGAAAAAAATGAGCCAGGTAGTATCTTTGAAAACTAGCTGCAAAGTGCTTGTGGTGAAAGTGCTTGCATATTTGCAATTACACAGGTGATGAGAAAGTTGCCCCCCCCACCCCCCCGAGTGTATTTCTGGTGCAACTTCACTGCTGCTTTTCCAACTTCTGGATATAGCCTGGATTTGTTTTCTGCTTGAAATATTCTGTCTCTTGGATAAAACTGTGTATTCTCCTAGAGATAACAATTTATTATTATTATCTTGGCAAGCTAACATGGAAACAAAAGCCTGCATGCAATCCAGTAACTAACAGTAACCTTCAGTTTGCTGGTTACTCCGCTTACAATCCATATGAAGCGACAGCTTACTATATGGTAATGGATATGGGGAGGGAGCAAGCTGTATTGTCACTGAAATCTTAGAGCCCAACATGTAAAAAAGAAGCTAGTAATCAAACACACGACGGCATGGCAACTAGAGCGCGGCACAATTTGAAATCAGGAGTAAATGAAACTCGGCGTTCTGAAAGTTATTTTGAAATGAAATCTAGGAGCGCCAATAGAATCAGTCAAAACTTTTGTCTGAAACTTGCCTACTAGCCTCATCTTCTTTTCTAGCATTTAGTCATTAAAACTGATCATTATTTTTGTTATGGCCAGTCATCTTTATTCTTCAACATAGTACATAAAAGTGCTGGTCTCTTAAAATAAAAAAATATATGGTGATGCACTTAAACCATCTGGGGCAAAACAGGACAGGATTACATTTAGGAAACCAACATTAAAAAAAGAAAGTGAAAGAAGGCCTTCATACTATACTTTTACCCCACTTCAAATCTGTGGTGCTGGAGTCATTAATCACGTGCTCGCTTACAGTGAAGTGCAAGAATAGATGGATAATATGAATAAAACTGCAGAGAAACTGCTTTCTTCCACTATAGTCAAAGTGTTTGAAGGGAAGCCTGGTGAGAAATTTTGAATAAATATCTGACATTCAAACCAATGACTCTAGTATATTATTATTATGATGATAACACACAAAAATTTGGTTAAAATCAAGAAAATACATTGCTATAATTATTATGCATTAGGGATGTGCTTTCATTTGAAATGACAAGTTCATTGACATAGTCTATATCATTTCATGTTGTTTTTCAATGCAATGATAGTGAAAGCAATACAAATGCATTTTTTCTTCTTTCCTTTTTAGTGCATGCTATTTTTGAATAGCATACACTGTTTTAATAGCATGCACTATTTGCAAATAGTATATGCTATTTAGAAATAGTGTGCAGTTTGTAAGTAGTGCCCATTATTCAGAAACATTGCACAATGTTTGCTGAAACAAGCAAAAAAAAGCCCCCAATAAAACAGAAATTGGATAAGAACCTCCCTTTAATGAAATGAGACAAATGAAATGACATCCCATGGCCTGCACACTCCAATTCTGCATTAGGGCCATTCATCTTATAGATTGATATCATGGAAAGACTAGAAAATCATGTTCCTTTAAAGCTTTAATTAGTGGCTAAATCTTCTCACTGAATGACTTTGTATCTCTCCTTCTGGTCATGAAGTGAGGGGACAGCTTCAAATGAACTGAGGTCTATGGTACTGGAACAGGAATACAACTGGGCAGACCTATCTTAATGTTCTTATCTGCCGTCATATTCTATATTTTTGTGTTTGCAAAGAATTACTTAAGTTCTATATTGTCGTGCATGGGGTTTACCTTAACATTCTCTTCTCCTACACAATATAAATAATTGAATTCTAGAAACAGGGAAAATTTCAGACTTAACCGATATTGCGTGTATTTTGCAGGTAAAATGAGAGGCAATTTTGAATAGGTTCTTTAAAGCTGAATAAGAGGTACGAAAGGCCACTGTTATCAAGTCACAGTTAAGCTGTGTGTTTTAGGCCAAAGGCTTCTGAATAATTCTCTGCTTCTGCTGTTTGGTGTGATACTGAATACAATTGAATTATGCTCTGGCACTGATGAAGAAATGGCCTATCTCAAGGCAGCATGCTCTCAACAACATTGTGTAATATTTATTTAGGACAATGATAAGCCAATCTACTTGTAAACCAAAAGTTTTAACTGCACAGATAAACTTTATGTGATAAGCCAAAGCAAGAATTTCTACCATGTTGAAATTACCCTCAATAGAGCACCGCTCAAATCCAGCCTACCCCAGTGTAACACTCAACCGATCTCTAACACAAAAATTAGGGGAAAGATGTAAGCTCCCAATGTAACATCATTCAGAAAGTGTCTAGCACTAAGGGACCTATGTAATAAGATCCACAGTAAAGATCTGTTCAATAAACTAGCAAAAAATCTGCTTACCAATGGGCTTAAATTATGTAAAGGTTTTAATCCCTTATCCAATAAAGATTTGCAAGGGTATCGACAACCAAATAGAACAATATCAAAGATATCCCAAATAGAAGATTCTGCTTTCTAAAAAGTTAGAGAAGAGAGAAATGTGTACCCATAACATAAAGGAATATGTGATATTGATTGGAATATGTGATATTGACCATGACTAATTTATAAGTATTGGATTCCTACAGTGCTTGTAATTTTTTATGGTTTAAATTTCAGTGCCAAACAGTTCATTGTGCATTTATTTATTTATTTACTTATTTATCTATTTTTTTATTTATTTGCCTATTTACACAATTTGTATTCTGCTAATCCTCAATTCTAAGTGGATAACAGCAACACATACATAATTAAAAATATGAAATGATAAAATTAACAAAGGCAGAACAAGATCAGAAAATGTACATATAGAGCCAGATTTTAAAATCTATGCCCAGTTTTATAACATGTGCGCGCCACAGAAAGGATTTCAAAGTTTAATGTGCAAAGAATGTATTGTGATTAATGTGATTTTCCCCTATGGGAAGTATTAGAGAGGATAAAAAGAGCAGGGAAGGTTCCAGCTAACTGAATTTTTTGACAGACAGACTGGTTCAGCTCCTAGGGCCTGGATTTTTTGGGAAAGGATATTATCATGCTTAGAGCAAGGGCAGGGGCTCCCCAAGAGTCACCAAGCCAAGAGAAGGCAGCAGTTGGGACCCTCTCCATGGATACCAGGGGATAGAATTGACAGAGATACTCCAATAGTGTCTCAGGGAGCCTGCGTGAAGTAACTGGAATTTGGATCTAAGCATAAAAAGTATGTAAAGGAAAAGGAAACGTGAAGGGACTATCTGGGACCAACAAAGAAAATAATCTGTGCCTGGTCGGATCCTGGAAACAGGGTTGAGAGTCTCCCGGTTCCTCCTACAACAAGGGGAAGTGAATAGCTTGAAGCCATCCAAGAGTTTAAGTAAGTACATTGAAATCTACTGGGTTTGACAAGAGAATATGAAGTGTGGCCTAGCACAGGTTTGAAGAGTGGTGTATATAGACTGTAACTTAATTTATGTGAAGTGCTTTGCTGGAAATATAACCCAATACCCCACACTAAAATCAACTATACCCCCACACATCAATCATTGTTACGCGTCCACGCCCGGCCCATGCACGGGCCTGCTCACCTCGTGCATGGTCACAGGTCGTCGGCCTCCCCAGCGGCAGCCGCGAGCTCCTCCAGGCCACGGCGTCCCGTGGCAGCGGTCACCGGGCCTTCCACTATGCACCAGGCCTCACGCCGGAGTTCGGCGTCTCCAGTGGCATTGGCCACGCCCCTGCGTGATTCGCCCGGTCTCTTGTAGGGCCAGGGACGGGTCCTAGCTCAGAGGCATGCCCTGATTGAATGTTCAATATAAGGAAATTCCTGCCTGCACTTCCTTACCTTGGCAATTGGGTCGGCACTGTAAGTGTACTAGTAGGCCTCCGCGTTCACAGCCTTGTTCCAGTGTCCTTCTGTTCCAGCTTTGTTCCAGCATCCTTCTGTTCCAGTGTCCGTCTGTCCCATCTCCCCAGGTAGTACCCTCTGACTGTCTCTCTGGTACTGACCTCGGCCTGTTCCTTGACCATTCTGTCTGCTGCCTGGATCCTGACCTCTGCCTGCCTTGTGACCTTGTCTGACCTCTGGAATCTGACCCCTGCCTTGTTGACTACTCCTCAGCCTGATCCTCGGATTCTGACCTCGGCTGCCATTGACCACGTCTCCTGATTCTGGCTCTATCCCTTGCCTTGTAATCAGCTATGCTGTTCTAGTCTTCCTTGCTCCATCAGACCTTCAGCCTCGAATCCGACCGCGCTCCCTTGCTGTCCATGGACACGCCTGTCTACTACCTCTCCAGGAGACCCTGCAAGGCCCACCTAAGTCTAAGTGGCCTGGGTCCCTACAGGCTCCACCCGGGGGGTCTGCGGGCTTCCAGTGGTGAAGCTCATCCTAGCCTCTGTCTCCTCCAGTGCTCCGCCCCCTGGAGGCAGGTGCTTCCTGGTCCCTACCAGGGAGCCATACTCCACTGCTCCAGGACAAGGGTCCACCCCCAAGTGCAACAATCATCATACACTCCATACTAACCCCCCCCCAAAAAAAAAAATTACAAATACTAAACATTACTGGTTTCCTGATGAACATCAGAAAATGCAAAACAATACACATGTCCAATCAATTGAAGTCTAGCCAACTCAATGAACTATTCAAAAAGATGTTATTCACCACCATGAGTGCAACCAAGAACATGATTTTCTCAATTCTTCCACTTTCTTCAAAACACGTTCCACAGCTGACATATAAAGCGGCAAAAAGATAACAAGCCTCGTAGTATCTGATGTTTCTGTTCCTATGTCTGGTCCTGAATCTGATCCCATTCCCAACAAAGAATTCTCTGTTTCACCCTCACATATAGGGTTTCTTCAGGGGAAATACCAAGCTCACTCCGATCTTTGTCCAATGTAAGCCATCTTCATTTAATGCTTCTTTACATATTCAATAGTGAAAAGTCACCATATCTTATCTTACCTGAGACCAGGCTATCCAGGTCATAATGGCACCACATCTGTGATTTCACGTAATGCGGCTGCGTTGGTTACGTGCTATATATTAGCACACATTGTTTTCATAACAGCACTAACTGTACTTTCAGTGTACCACAGAGAGAGCTTACATCTATTTGAGACAGGAACCAGGAAACTGGCTAAACAATTCAGATAATATATTGACAATAATGTAAAATAGAGGACAGGATGGTGGATAAAAACTGATCAAATGGTGCTGTCACCTCAAACAAGTAAAGTTGATGGTGAAAAACACAAATATGTGCTTCTCTCAAGATTACTTATAAGACGATGGAAGGCAAGCAAGGCAGGGATAAGGAAGGATAGTCAGAGGGTTGACTAGGAAGACACAATTTCTGAAACTGAGAATATATGTTCATATAATTCCAGGTTTGGAATCCCTAAAACTTGTAAGTCCTAATGGCGAAGGCAAATTTAGATGTTATGGCTGTCATTGATACATTGTTCAGTTAATCCCATGACTGAGATATAGCATTATCCTGTTATAACCTTTCTAGGAGGGTCACAGTGAGTGTGGAAAAGGGGGAGGAATGGTACTTTTACATAAGAAATAATGTTAAAGCAACAGAGGTGCAGGGGGTTTGGAGAAAGGAGAAAGAACTGTGAGTTACTTTGGAAAGGGTTAATGGCACTTCCATCAACACTGGAGAAATCTCCAGGAGATACAGAAGAGTTGAATGGTTATTTATCAAACATATGCATAAGATTGCAATGTGGTTGTTTTTTTTTTTTTTTTTTTGGGGGGGGGGAGGGCGGCAGTGCTGTTATTGGGAGTTTTTAATCTGCTGGACGTGGTTTGGCACTTCTTATCTTCACAATCAGAAGTAGGGTGATCCTGAACTCCCTTCAAGGGTCTCTCCTCAGGCAAAATGTAGCAGAACCTGCAAGGGGAGTAGAAGTGAGGGAGGGAGGGGGGGGGGGGGTGACATTAGACCTGGTACTGACAAAGGAAAATGCTTTTAATGTCCAGGTAGTTGGTTACCTTAACTTCAGTGATCTTTAGATAGTACGGCTTAATTTAAGAGCCAAAGCAGAAAGGGATCACATATAGTAATATAGTAAATGAAGGTAGATAAAGACCAAATGAGACCATCCAGTTTGTCAGTGAGGTGATTAGTGTTAAAACTGTTGCTCCATACAAGTTATCCCCATGCCTTCTCTGTAGGGTTGTAGCTGCCGCTCCATGGAGGTTACTCATATGCCTTTTGCTTGGATTTGCAACTGCTGCTCTGTGTGGTTATCCTTTAGCCTTCTTGTAAGCACAATTCAATCAGCAGAGATTACTGAGGTAGCAGAGGAGGAGGAAGGAAACATTTGTCTCTTGCATATGGCACTGAGATCTGGAACAGAGCAGACACTCCTAAGGGAGTAGATAGAATGAAAAGTGATCTAAGAAAGCTTGATGAATGGTCAGGGTGCCCAGCATTGTGAATCCAAACAAACCTATGCAACATTATGCCTATGGGGTGCAGAAATTGAAGGGAGCAATACATGATGCAAGTGAGATACTAATGTACACTGAGCAAGCAAAAGAGGGTGATTGTGTCTGATGATCTCAAAGATCCACAGCAGCATGGCAAGGTGGTGGCTAGAACCAGAAGGATTCTAGGGTGCATAGGGAATAGTGCAACATATAGAAAAAAGAAGAGAATAATGCCTCTGCATGGGCATTGGTGGGAACTTACCACAAATATTGAGGTTCATGTTGAAATGGTTTGTCTAAGTTCAAGGCTTAGCCCAACAAACCATGGGATTCAAAAAAAATCCCATCTCTAAATACCTCAAACTTATCTGAGTAAGTGTTTATCTGGATAAAGTGTACATGGATAAATTGAATGTGTTCTGTAGTGAGGTTAACTTAGCTGGATAACTTATCCAAATAATGCTGACTTTCAGTGGTGGATGCATGGGATGGCCTCCCTGTTAAGGTCATGCAGACAAAAAGAGTAGTATAATTCAAGAAAGCATTGACAAGCACAGAGGATCCCTAGCTGTAAAGAAACAAGGAGATAATCCAGATAATCACTGGAGTCTACGGCATAATGTTAAGAGTGAAGATGGAGCATAGTAGATAGGCCTAATGGGCCTTATTTGTTGTATTCTATGACAGTGGTAGAAAAAGGATTGGGAGGTTGCAGTATTGAAAAGAATCACTCAAGAGCAGAAAGGAAAAAGTAACGAGGGCAAAATAAAGAGGAGGAGGGGGATGGAAGCACAACCTATTGATACTGCTGGGTATGGGGTAGCCAGGATGATTAGCAGACTACAACGCCACTGAAACTAACTGCTGATGCCATCAGGCTCATAGCAGTTGTCAGGTGCTGTCCAGGAACGCTATGAGGACCTAAGAGGCTGCATGTCTAGGCAATAACCTTCCTAGTTTTGGTAGCTGTTTACATTTATTACAAAGCTTGGTGGTAAGACATGGATAAGGGGCAGGGGGCTGGGTGATGGATTAAGTAGTGACTTTCATATGCTCAACTACCTTGCATTTTTTTTGTGCTCTTAGTCAAGTTGCTTTCTATACCTTTCCCTCAGTTTACTCACTTGCAATTGTGTAGTAATTTACTTTATCCTACTCCTCGCAGGAAGCTGTCTTGTGAATCAGGAACCATAATTGTAAAGCCTGTTGCTAATATTTGTACCATGTAAACCGATGAGATGTTTCCAACGTTCATCGGTATATAAAAGACGTTAAATAAATAAATAAATAAATAATTGTTAACTGTTTTTTCTACCCCAAAGAGAATTGCATGCAGATGTGTTATGTTTTAAAGAAGTTTGAGATTTTATTTGGATATAACATTTTATAGATTTTTCAACTTGATTACAAGGTGAATGCATGCACCTTTCATTTAAGCAAATTTTCCATTTTCTCTACTTTGTTTTTTGCATGACGATACATTTTATTTTGGTTGTATGCATGCATCTTAAATGCTTTACAAAATGTGCTAGCCATTGATAATTAATATCACATTACAGAAGTTGAATAACAAAACTGACTACTTTTGCTTATCTGGTATTAAAAGACACTTGAACATAAGAAGCTGGATTACTGAGTCAGACTGAGGGTCCATCAAGCCTAGTAACTTTTTTCCAACAGTGACCAATCCAGGTTACAAGCACATGGCAAGTACCCAAACATTAAATAGATCCCATACTACTGATTCTGATAATAAGCACTGGCTATTATCTAAGGGGCAGATTTTAAAACTTGTGCGAGCGCGTCCATGTGCGTGCGCTACCCGGCACATGCACATGGGCACGCAATTTTATAACATGCGTGCACATGTTATAAAATCAGGGGTCAGCGAGCGCAAGGGGGTGCACAGTTGTGCACACCGATCCATGCGGCCTTTCCCCGTTCCCTACCTCCCCACCCCACCTTCCCCTACCTCCCTCGCCCTTCCCCCCAACCTTTATGCCAAATTTTTTTTATTTCAAAACTTACTTAAGCCCTGTCAACCATCGCACAATCCCCGGCACAGCAGCAAATGACTGTTGTGCCAGGAGACTCTGGTCCCGCCCCACCCCACCACCTCCCCGCCCCTTATTGCAAGCCCCGGGACTTACACATGTCCTGGGGCTTTACGAACGTCGCCGGGCCTTTTGAAAATAGGCCTGGCTCGTGTAACCTTTTGAAAATCTGCCCCTAAGTGAACATGATTAATATCCAAACATTTTTTTAACCCAGCTATACTGACTGCTTTAACCACATCCTCTGGCAATGAATTATAGAGCTTAATTTTGTGCTGAGTTAAATGTGCTACTTGCAAACTTCATGGAGTACCCCCTAATTCTTGTATTATCTGAATGAGTAAATAACTGTTCACATTTACCCGTTCAAGGCCTTTCACAATTTTATAGACTTCTATCATATCCGCCCTCAACCGTCTCTTCTAATCTCTTTAGCCTTTCTTCATAGGGAAACTGTTCCAAGCCCTTTATCATTTTGGTCTCCCTTCTATGTACCTTCTTCAGTGCAATTATATCTTTTTTTGAGATATGGCGACCAGAATTGCACACATTATTCAAGGTGTGATCTCACCACGGAGTTATACAGAGGCATTATGACATTCTCCATTTTATTCACCATTCCCTTCCTAATAATTTCTAAAATCCTGTTTATTTTTTTGAGCGCTGTGGCACGCTAAGCCAACGATTTGAATGTATTATCCACCATGATGCCTAGATTTTTTTCCTGGGTGGTAGCTCCTATTATCGAACCTAACATTCTGTAACTACAGCATGGGTTATTTTTCCTTATATGCATTACCTTGCCCTTGTCTTCATTAAATTTCATCTTTCATTTGGACTCCCAATCTTCCAGTCTCTCAAGATCCTTCTGCAATGTATCACAATCCGCTTGTGATTTAACTACTCTGAATAATTGTGTGTCATCTGCAAATTTGATCACCTCACTCATCATGTCCCTTTCCAGAACATTTATAATTATATTGAAAAGGACCGGTCCAAGTACAGATCCATAAGGTACTCAACTGACCGTCACCTTCGCACCAGACAGGCAAGTTACCAAGTGATCCTCATATCCTCCAGCCACTCAGCTATCTACATTCCTAATAATCGAATCACCAACTAAGATTGCCAATCTAACCCTTCCCTCCTGGGCAGTAGCCCCAGGAGACATTGACCTTGGTGCTAGAGAACAATGCATCACTTGGATCGCAAGTTTTTGCTATAAGGTCACTTCCTGTTATACCAGGATAATAATCTCCAACCAGGTGAATTTCTTCCTCCAAGGCAACACCGGGGCTGCCAGAGTAGAGTTAGGACTGGGCTACTATGACCCTGAACGTCTCCTCTAAATACCTCGCTGTCTGCCTCAACTCCTTCAGGTCTGCCAGAGATCAGACTCTTTCTCTGACAGGCAGGAGCTCTATGTACCATGTGCATACATAGAACCTCTCTCCAGCAGGTAAGAAAATCATACATGTGACCCTCAATGCAGAAGACAAAAAGGTCCCTCTCTTGCTGCTGAATTGCTGCCTTCATCTTAATTTTTTAGCGTTCTTAAGTTTAGGTTACTGTGTAAGTAGGAATACTTAAATTACAATCCTTTAAGTTTATTGGTGTGCTCACTATTAATTTGGTAGTGACCTACAAAGGGATAATTAAACACTTAAGGGTAGATTTTAAAAAAATACACATGCGCCGCCATGTGTGCGTGCTACCCAGCACTCGCAATTTTATAACATGCGTGCGCTGGTTTGCGCATGTTATAAAATCCGGGCCGGCGGGGGAGGGGGGAGATTTGCCCTGTTTACAAGCGGCGATAAGATCGGGCTTCCCCCAGTCCCCTCCCAGTCCGCTCCAATTAAGGAGAAGACTGGGAGGGGAACTTTCCTACCCCCCAACCTACTCTCCCTTCCTCTTCCCCTCTCTTCCCCGACCCCTTTGAAGTCCCTATTTTTTTATTTCGGAACTTACGCTAGCAGTCTGCCGGAGCGTGATCCCCCGGCAGCACAGCAAATGGCCGCTGTACCGGGGTCCTCCAGCTCTGCCCCACCCCCTGGACCACCCGTCCCCAGCATCACCTATCCCTGCCCCCGAAACCGACCCTTGATAGAGGCCTGGCTCTTGTGCACGTAACGGGGGTTACACACGCAGCTGGGCTTTCTAAAATGCGCACAGCGCGTGCAAGGCCCCACCATGCACATAACCTCCATTTTCCCCGCGTGCAGGGGATTTAAAATTTAGCTGTTAATGAGGGCTATGATAATCCTGTGTTTTAGATAAAAGTCTGATTGATTTCTAATGTGAACTAGGGATGTGAATCGTGTCCTCGATCGTCTTAACGATCGATTTCGGCTGGGAGGAAGAGGGAATCGTATTGTTGCCGTTTGGGGGGGTAAAATATCGTGAAAAATCGTGAAAAATCGTGAAAAATCTAAAAATCTAAAAATCGCAAAACCGGCACATTAAAACCCCCCTAAAACCCACCCCCGACCCTTTAAATTAAATCCCCCACCCTCCCGAACCCCCCCAAATGAGTTAAATAACCTGCGGGTCCAGCGGCGGTCTGGAACGGCAGCGGTCCGGAACGGGCTCCTGCTCCTGAATCTTGTTGTCTTCAGCCGGCGCCATTTTCGTACGGAAAATGGCGCCGGCAGGAGATCGACTGCAGGAGGTCGTTCAGCGAGGGTTCCGGCGCCTCGCTGAACAACCTCCTGCAGTCGATCTCCTGCCGGCGCCATTTTCCGTACGAAAACGATTCGCGGCGGGAAATCGCTCCCTGACCCCCGCTGGACCTCCAGGAACTTTTGGCCAGCTTGTGGGGGGCCTCCTGACCCCCACGAGACTTGCCAAAAGTCCAGCGGGGGTCCGGAAGGACCTCCTGCCGTCCAATCGTGTTCGTCTATGGCCGCCGCCATTTTTCGGCGCCATTTTGGAAAATGGCGCCGGCTGAAGACAACAAGATTCAGGAGCAGGAGCCCGTTCCGGACCGCTGCCGTTCCGGACCGCCGCTGGACCCGCAGGTTATTTAACTCATTTGGGGGGGGTTCGGGAGGGTGGGGGATTTAATTTAAAGGGTCGGGGGTGGGTTTTAGGGGGTTTTAGTGTGCCAGCTCACGATTCTAACGATTTATAACGATAAATCGTTAGAATCTCTATTGTATTGTGTTCCATAACGGTTTAAGACGATATTAAAATTATCGGACGATAATTTTAATCGTCCTAAAACGATTCACATCCCTAATGTGAACTCTTTTAAGTAACTTGGCTTGCATTTTATATCAGACACATACAAACTCTAAACTATTAACTACATTTGCTTGCTTTTTATATCAGAAACATACGCACTAAAACATATACTTCACTATTTCACCTTAACACCAATTTTTTAAAGTCTTAATTCTCTTCAGCCACCAGCAAGATCTTCTCCTCTCAATGCTCCCACTGGAACTTGCAATCAATTCATTACTCATCAACTGATTTTGCTTATTGTATATCATTAATGTTGAGAATATGTGATTACAAATGTCTTCTTATTAAAAATGCAGATTTATGTTAATGTGTTAATAGTGCATATTCTGGATCTATGCAGTTTCAGATTTTTGCGTAACTTTAAAGGTCCCAAGGGTTAGCGTGCAAGAAGAAATTATTGTGCAAATTTCCAAATTAATATAACTGTCATAAAAAAAAAAATGACAACACTACTTGTGAAATTCATTAGAATTTATGAACTGGTATCTAAAATAAAGTCAGTCAAAGCTATTTTAGCAGGATGTTAGCTGATTGCAAGAGCAATGTTCCTAGTGGAATGATGGGCTTTTAAACTCCCATCTGACAACATAAGAGCAGCAGGCAGGAGCAGGGGCCACATCAGTTCAAATTGATTTTTGAAGAAACAAGTTACTTAACCTGTCACCCAGACAAAAGCACTTTTTTACTTGACCCAGAAAGCACAATGGCACAATCAATTACACAGGACTTCCACCAAGTTGTGTGTACATGGAGAGGATGAAGGAATATTCTAAACACTTTTGTAGACTTGGCTTTTGACATTTTTAGGAAAGCAATAGTAGCTCTGCTTCCAATAAAGCTGAATAACAGATATTATAAGAGTAATCATTTTTATGTTAAGAATCCAATTAAGCATAGCATTGTCACCCATTTCCGTTCACATAACAGATAGTTTGCAGAACCGTGATCACTTCATTGTTTTCTAATTCAGCTAAATTGGCTTCTTCAAATGTTCAAAAACTTTTATCAGAATTTTAATTTTATTCTGGTGCTTAAAAAAAACTATCTGAGAGTCTGACAGCTATGTGTAACCAAAGTCTAACTAATGACTAGTGAAAGCGCATTCAAGAGGGCTTTGCTGTTTAGAGGATTAGCTTTCTTACCAAATCAGAATATACCGAGGACAAAATTTCTCACTATGCAATGCATCAGATAACTTTTTTTGTACTTTCAAGGGCATATCAGACAGGAACTGCAAACTCAGTTAGTTGCAGAACTCCTTAGATACTTATTAAAATCACAAAGAGATCATCACTTTTAATTGGTATTTTATGTTCATAAGAAGCTTTGTGAGTAGCAGGAGTAATCTTTCTGGTTACAGCTACCAGCTGAATAGTGGCAATCTTTCAGCAGTTCTCCACAGTTATCTAAAGGACTAAAGGCCTGATTTAAAAAAAAAAAAAAAAAACGCATTAAAAAATGTGGGTTACGTGTGCGGCCGGGCCTTGCATGTGCCGTGCGCATTTTAGAAGAGGCCCGGCCGCGCACGAAACCCCTGTTACGCGCACAAGAGCCAGGCCTCTATCAAGGTGCGGTCCCGGGTGGTGGGGAGGGGGCGGTCCAGGGGGCAGTGTGAGGCAGAGCTGCAGGCTGCCGGTACAGCAGCCATTTGCCGCCGTGCCGGGGGGGATCGCACTCCTGCATGCTGCCGGCGCTTGTATCTTACACCAGCTCAGAAGCTGGCATAAGTGCAAAAACAAGAAGCCAACTAAAAGGTAGGGTCTTCAAAAGGGTCGGGGAAGAGGGAGGGAAAGTAGGTGGGGGGGGGGGGGGTAGGAAAGTTCCCTTCCAGTCTGCTTCTTAATTGGAGCAGACTGGGAGGTAACTGGGGAAGGCCTGATCTCGTCGCCATGCATAATCTGAGCAAATCTCCCCTGCATGCGCCGGCCCAAATTTTATGACATGCGTGCGCTGGTGCGCACATGTTATAAAAATTGTGCATCCGTGTGCGCGTGCCGGGTAGAGTGTGCACATGGAGTCGTGCGCATATTTTTTAAAAATCTACCCTTAAGTGTATACCATAATCTCTCTGTCAATCTCACCTATGTTTCCCTTGCATTCTCACATACAAATATGTACGGTATTTTATTTTGAACATTAGATAGTCAAATCATACATAAATTAAGGACTGATTAAGATCCCTTCTTAGAGTATATTGAGTATTATCATAAGATCTGCAAAAGTGGATTATACCTATGGATTATACCAGCATTCTGCCTCCCACGGAAGTAAGTAGGAGTAGGTATTTGGAGAATGTGTATAAAAAGAATAGGTCGTTTGTTGAGTAGTACCTCCCATGTCTAGTCTTTCCATTTTCCAGCCATCATGGTTTATGGATTTACTGAACCCAAAGTGATATCCTTGACTTTTACATTCAATATTTTATAGCTAAATTACCTTCAGTAAATTTCTCTAACCCCATTTTGGATGTGGTTGTGGTATTTACCATTACAATGTTCCATGGCAACAAGTTCCATTGGTTAATTATGTACTGATTGAACTAGTATTAATGAAAATGTGTTGCCAGTGCATGTCAATCTGCATTACTAATCAGTAGGCTCCACTGAGATTAATGGGCCATATCACATTTTCGCAAATAGGCTCTTTCTTTTAAACATTTTACCTGATAATTACTGGTACATCAGGTGGCCCTGTTTTGTTTTGTTTTGGAAATACAAATCAGTTGTCTCTTTCATTGATTAATTAGAAGTTTGGAAAACTGTGGTCATCATCACAGGATGCCTCTATGTATAAGTTATCGGGTACATTTCCTCAATTTTTCCTGATATTTTTTGTTTTGCTAACTTCCTTTGAGGATAACTCAAGCTATAATAGTCTCTCTAACTGTAATGGTTCTAAAACCAGTTTAGTCCAAGTTTATTAGAAATGGTTGTAGTAGTCTTTAAGTGCATTTGAACAAAAACAGGATTGTCTCACCCTTGCTACAAGATATAGAAACAACTGATAGCCAAATCCAATATTACTACTCTCTGTTGAGATTTTGAACTAGAGTATTAAAATAAAAATAATTTTTCAAGTTAGAAATGGTTTTAAGAAATTAGGGTAAAAAGGTGTGCCTGATATTTGAATTTAATTTCAAAATTAATTAACTTCTTTTTTGACCCTAACAAAGCATTCTACAACAATTTTTAAAATATAAAATAGGCACATGATAACCGGTAGTGGAAAAATAGGCGGTGGGGAGCTTTCCCGTCTCAGTGCTCTGGAGAGCATTATCCCCATCCACAAAAGAATTACCCTAGCAGCAGCAGCAGCAGCGAGGGGCAAGGGCCTCCAGGGAGGAGCTTAGCAGGGTGCATCAGGCAGGCCACAACATGTGCATGCATTTCTCTCCCCCCACCAGGGCAGCAAGCTGTGGCGGGAGAGGGGGGGGGTGTCTCCCATGATGGAGACCAGGCCAGGAGGGGTAGCTAGAGAGCCAGAGATGCCAGGCAGGAACATGGTGTTCGGGTACAGGATGAGGGTTGAGCAAGGGACCCAATAGAGATGGAAGACGCTCGGCCGGAGAGTGTGCGGCCATTAGGAGGTGGAATGCAGGGTTCATGTCATCCCCTTGCCAATCGGGGGTTTGGTTCCGGGATGCCTTTACATGTGCCATTTGCAATATGTTTAAAAAAAACAAAACAAAAAACTTTAATTTTAAAGTAAAGATTTCAAGGTCTGCTGATCCCACACAATCCCACATTGACGTGAGCAGGTTTTGCTCTGTCTTCGAGAGGCAGCTTTTGGATAAGGCAGGGCAGTTTGGAGAATGCCCCGGGATGGGACCGCCTGGTGGGACTGCTGTGTGGGGGTGTGCTGGTGGGACAGGATTGCTGCAGCCTGCCGGCACTTGTGTTTGTCTTCTGTGCATGCCTTGTGGGAGGGCAGCGATGGAGAGAGCTCCAGGTGTTCCATGTGACCATTTGCCTGTAGGTGATTGGTTCTGCAGGGCCGGGAGTGATGCCATTGGAGAGGGCCATATGGTCGCCACGTGGTGGATACCTATCTTGCAAGTCTGGCTGTGCTGACATTTTGTGCCGGCAGCCAAGAAAAGCAAGTAGCAATTTCTAAGGGAGGGGGAGAGTTTCTAAGTCACAGCCGCTGTCTGTGTACATTCCGGGCACAATATGTGTGTATATTTCCTTCAGGCCGCTACAACCCCCCTCCTATTGCATCTGGAGCAGCCCAATCAGGCACCCGCATGGGGGCTCCACCAGACCTGAACGGGCCATTGGTCTGAGATGCTCAGTCTAGACATGCTTTTGTATTGAATTATCAGAATACAACAGGGCTGACCTTCCCCCGCTAGCCTCTTGGCATCCTGCCCACTGGGGACAATCCTCATTCGGCTCACCGGGCAGATTTTCCTGGGGGCGGTGGCGGGTCTCTCCTGGGCATCACAGGGGGTGTTTATAATTAACATACATCATATATTATAACCGATATGTTGTACTCTTCAGCCTTCCTATATGTAGCATAATTTGAAATGTTTCTACAATCAAAAATCACAATGCTCTCTCTCTAGATGAATTGAGTATTTGGAAAACAATATGAGGCATTTAAATTTGCATTTTTTGAATTTCCCCAAAATTTTCAGGAGATACCATTTGTGACTTTAAAGATATACTTTCAGGATGTTTTAGACCTCTTAACTGAGTTAATGCCATCTGTTAATACTTGCTATTTTCTCCACAACAAGTTATCTGCTTCTTCTCAAAATGCTGAAACTCAGTTGCCTAATTTGACAAATTTTCTTGAGGATTCTACATTGGAGATCTTTTTTATCATTCTACCTTACTGATTTTTTTTATTTACTCTACTGATTTGAGTAATGTAATGCGAAGATATTTCAGGAATCGTTCTCCTCAGTTTTAAGGTCAATATGTTAGGATTTTTCCCGATTTTTCCAAGCTACTCAACTTAGAAGGAAAGGCTTCCTAACTTTAAGGCAGGAAACTATATCTTTAGGTTTTTCTTTTACTCCTGAAAATGCATTGTTAAGTGCAGATCTGATTGTTTTATTTTCTTCCTGCCTAAACAACTGAACATATTTTTGGAAGCTAGAAGATCTGTAACTGCTTCCCCAATGTCTAATAATACGGGCGTTGTATTATAGCTGCAATTATATAACTATGTGATAGCCATTTCTTGTGAATTATTCTCTTCAATTCTCCCCATTTTTCTTTGCCCCTTTCCGAAGTTGTACTGATTGATATTGGAGGATAGCATTTTCTTTTGGTTTCTTTTCTACTTGTTTTTTCTTATGATAATATTATATTTCATTGCTAAATTTCATATTTTCCATAACGAAGGAATTTCTTTGTTCTGATTTTAATTTGAAAATTTATAAATAATAATTTAAAAAAACCTTTTTGGCTGGAAAATCATGACACAAATAAAAATGTCAGGTGATGCTTTATTCTCTCGCACCAAGTATGTATCTCTAGGGATCCATGCCTAGGATGGAAGTGTAAGTACGGCTGTTATAGTGGGTGATTTGCTTATTTGGAAAGTAGATAACTAGATAGTTGGTGGGCATGAAAATTGCTTGATAACTTACCTACCTGGTGCAAAGTTAGCTGACCTCATATACCATCTAGATAAGATTTTGGAGAGTGCTGGATAGGAGCTATCTGTTATGGTACATGTGGGTACCAATGACATACGAAAGTGCAGGAGGGAGGTTCTGGGAGATAAATTTAGGCTCTTAGGAAGGAAATTGAAATCCAGAACCTCCAGGGTTGCTTTCTCAATAATGCTGCCCATTCCACATAAAAGATCCCAGAAGCAGGCTTAGCTTCAGAGTCTTACTATGTGGATGAGACAAATGGTGCTGGGAACATTTTAGATTCATTAGGAACTGGGGAACATTCTGGGGAAGGGGGAGCCTATTCTGATGAGATAGGCTTCACCATAACCAGGTTGCTGGTTAACTTAAACATTTATTCTTCAATATTGGACCCTGTGTTTTTTTTTCTATCATTTAATTCAGAGTATTGGCAGATGGCGCTCCTCAGCGGACCTGCCCTACGTTAGGCACGTGAATGAAATCCTGCATCCCATTGCACCGTAGACACTGGCAGTGACCCACGGAATCACACCAGAGTATACTCCTATAACCCCCTGCGACATTGCTGCTAATACCTTATGTCTTTCAGTTTCTCACTGGTGGCATCGGGTCACATGGATCATGGGACAGTCTTTTGTATTTTGGGTGGAGCAGTGGGCAAAGAGAAATACCCTTGGCTGACAGTTGAGCATTACACTAAGAGATGGCATAGTGCGATGGCTGGGTCACAGGGCATGTATTGGGATCAGCTGGTTCCCTTGATATGGCAGCAACTGACAAAATTCGCCCCACCAGAGGTAATAATCATACACCTTGGAGGCAATGACTTGGGAGTCATGCCCGAATGCCTGATTTTAGATAATATGAGGAATGACATCGCTGTCATAATGACGTTGATGCCCAGCACCACTCTCATCTGATTGGATATCATCCCTCACCGCCAGTTCCTCAACTCGCCACTCTGGATGCTTTAGATGGAAAAATTAAACAAATTGGTACTTTTGTCGAGCGCTGTGGTGGCGTGCACAAAAGACATTACATCTGGATGTGTGTGGATTGCTCACTACTGATTCACAACGACGGGGTGCACCTTTCAGATATGGGAACAGGACATGTCTTTTGGCAAACTTGAAATGTGCAATACACAGAGTCCTGATGGGTTTATAGCCCTTGCCTAAAGGGTCCCTAGCCGTTGGTCACAGCTAGGTGAGGAAGGTCTCCAATATGCCGCCTGGCCATTCGAGCCCTATGGAGGATGTACCCTAACCAGGGGGGGCAGTCACCTTGCTTAGATGTGGCAGGTGACTGGAATGCCCTGTGATTTCCTCCTGGGTCATAAAGGGCCTTGCTTGGTTGTGTTGGGCCTGGGCCGGAGGTGACATGCTATCTGCACAGTGAAGGACCCTTGGATAGCTTACCTAGGTTATGACTCAGGTACGAAGCTTGTTACTACTGTTATTGTAATAAAGCTGTGGCCAATTTCATCCCACATCTGGTTTACAGAGTATTTTGTATATGTGAGTGTGTATTAGAGATGTGATTCAGCAGAACCTTTCAGTTTGGCCTTTGTTATCGGCCCACTGTGGGAAATTTTGTTTCCCCGCGGTTCGGGTCGATTTTAATTCGGCTGCCCCCAAAACGATATCCAAAACCTGCCCCGACCCTTCCAATTTAATTAATTAGAATGGGGTTGTAATAAAAAACAAAAAAAACCCCAAACCCACCCCAACCCATCAAATTTAATTAATTGCAACCACCCCACCCTCCCGACCCCCTCCCAAAAAAAAAAAAAACTTGCCGAAAATCCCTGGTGGTCCAGCGGGGATCCTGGGAGCGATCTCCCACTCTCAGGCTGTCGGCTGCCAGTAATTAAAATGGAGTCGATGGGCGATGGCCCTTTACCCTTACCATGTGACAGGCTATCGGTGCCATTGGCCGGCCTCTGTCACATGGTAGGAGCAATAGATGGCCTCCCCTTCCCTTCCTCCCCAGCGTGGACAGTCGTGGCTGTCCGGGTTATTGTTTCTGTGAGGGTTAAAAAGCTGTACACTGAATTTCAATGCACAGTTTCACCGCACATCTTATTACATCTGCCATAAATATTGTTTAAATCATTTTAGGAACCTAAAAAAACTTCTATAGTAGAATTACATGGTAATTAGTTAATCATTTCCAAGGACCAGTCCCTAGTGCAGTGCAAATCATATTACTATTTTCTGGTAGGGTGACCAACCATCCAGCTTCACTGGCTCTGGGGGCTAAGAGCTGACAACTTTATAATACTGCTTACAATCCTAAAGGTGACAAAATGAATGAACTGCTGCACTGTGGACTCAAAGCAATTTTTAGAATTTTGCTCTGTCAGTATCTCTGCAAGGTCATATGTGTAAAAGCAAGCATGATTTGTACTTTTTAAACCTAGGGCATGCTCTTTTCACAGAGAAGACAGCAGAAGGATGAGATAGCTGATTCTCGTATTTCTTGCTACATGACGATTTTCCCCTTCATTATAGGAAGGATACATGGAGAAATGTACTATTCCTAGTTGTTTTTTACCCACAGGATTTTAATTGATATTGTTTTAGGTACACTTGATAATTTGTCCTTCCATCTTGAGCAAAGAATTGTCTTTGTCATATTGGTCTACTGTGGAGTTAAGGGTCAACAAACAAGATTTTGGTGATACCTTTTTGTTGGACTAAATTAATACATCTTTATAAAAAAAAAAAAGCAAAAATTGCCTACCATAATATCCAAGTAGAAAAAACTGATAGTCCCGAGACATGGACCGTGTTTTACTTTGCTGCATCTGGAGGGACTTAAAAAGATTTTCAGCGTTTTCTGGAGAAGTGCGTTTGTTGGGAATTGATTTTATCAGAACATTCTATATACTTTCTGCTTGGTGGACTTGCAAATCAACGTGGCCAGTTATGGAATGAAGTGTAAACATTTGTTTATTTCATCTCTCTGGGAAATAGGAATAATTTTCCCTTAAGGAAAAAGGAGCAGAGTGAGAGATGTATTCATTTGGCATAGTCCACAATACATTGGCTTCTTCAGCACTGTAAAATATTTCTTTGGAAGCAATAGTGAAAAAGACCGTGGAACCTAAGATACATCAGGCCATTTTTGAGATCCGTTTCACCTTCACTTCTGATAAGCCCTCCATCCCTAGGTGAGAATGCAAAGAGCTGTCAGTGCTACCATAAGGATTACAATCTCATTCATGGCTACCCAGTCAAAAAACTGACGGGCCGATACAGTAAGGTGCTGTAGAAAGAGGTGCGTTAGTGCCGGGAGCACCCGCGTTTGCCGCACGCACAGTTCAGATCACATACCGCTCGATACTGTATTTAAATGGCATGCAAATGCAAGCCACGTCCAACGCACATCCAATGCGCGTCCATGAAGCGCAATCCATTTTACTGTATAGGCGCTATACAGTGCCTATACAGTATCCTGGGTGCGCTGGTACCTGTCATTTCAAATGTCATTTCAATTGACATTTGAAATGACAGGTACCAGGAAGTGGATCCCAACTTTAAGCAAAAGAAAACCTAAAATCCAACGCACCGATGCCACTCTTCGGATCGCGACTAATTCCATCCCCCGGCCCCCACTCACCTGCCCTGGCCACGTCCATGGGTGCCGGTGTCCGGGGCAGCCCCAGTCCTCTCTCCCCTCCTCTCGGGGGCAGCCGGCAGCGAGAGCAACCCGGGACGGATCGCGAAGCGGCTTCCAGCACCCGCCGGCGAAGGTGAATGAACGCTCGCCCGTAGCGAAGGCGCAAGAAGGCACTTGAACGGGCGTGTGTGACGTCACAAGCTGCAAGATGGCGCTGGGGAGGCAATGAGTGGCAGAACGGAGGGAGGCAGGCAGGCGAGCCGGAGCTGTCCCGCATGCAGGAAAGGTAGGGGAGCTGCCGCCCTGCCCCCTCCCACACCCCCCCTCCCCGGCCCAGGCAGTTGCCTGCTGGTGCAATTTTTTTGGCATGATGAGCTTGCACCGCCTGTACGTCCCATTTGGGTGCTGAAGGCAATGAAGGTGCCTTGAGCGCCCAAATTGGAAGTACAGGCGTGCGTTCATGCATCTTCGCCGGCGGGGGCTGCTGGAAGCCGCCTCGTGGAGAGCGCCCGATCCGCCCCGGGCTGCTGAAGCAGGAGAAGGAATGCTGAAAGAGAAAGTGAGGCCGGCACCCATGGACGTGGCCAGAGCAGCTGAGCGGGGGCTGGGGGAAAGTTTGCTGTCTACCCTTACCCCTGCCTCTAACGCAGGGGTAAGAGTAGGCAGTAATTTAGCAGGTTAAAGACGCGGCTAAACTGCAGGTTAAAAAGGCAATAGTCGGGGCACACGTTACTGAATGGGAGGGAATAGCTAATTGGTGCGTTTACATATATACATGCCACGGGCAAAAAGGGTTACCCGTTGATTTAAAGAAGCGGTAAGGATGGGTTAAAAGGGATAGTGAATCACGGATTGTACTTACGCGGCCAGCTTGCGGGTACAAAGCGGGTTAGAAATGGGGTAATCGTGGCCTCGCTTTACTGTATCAGCCTGTGAGTTGGGTTTCTGACCAGTCCCAGAGGAAATAATCAGTTGCTTAGTGTGTAAACCAGAGATTCTCCCTATAGTAAGGAAACTACAGTTGTTGAAAAACTGTTGGTCCCTAGTAAACTCAAACAACTAGATTCTCAGGACACCTTAACTGGATACAGATTACATTATTTGGAGGCCCCCCTCTATCTAGCCCTCCCTAAAACGCATTCAGAATGGCATACTACCTTTTGTGAGTTGCAATTTTGTAAATTTTGATTTAGTTAATATTATGTCATTGTTGGATTTCTCCCTGTTGTTTAATACTTTGCTAAAGTACAGTGAGGAAAAGTCAAGTCACAAGTTATTCATTTTATATAAAAATCAATAAAGCAAAAGGAAATAACATATCATTTTCAATGTTTTGTTCAGCCAACAGTGTTCCTGATGCAATTATTTCATTTCTTCATTGTTTTTCTTTCATGCTTATAGTATGTTTTAACAAAATCTTTAATAAACATTTTCTTTCTTAAATTGATTCTAAAATTGGCTAGTGACTAAGTGAGATGAAAAATAGGTTGGACTTTCTGGTTATAATGCAAACAAATATGCCCTGCAGACAGGGTCGGTCTGGTGAAACAATACAGAAAGGTACTCTTTGGGTTCAGTGTCAGCCTCAGCTGCCTCTGTATGATAATTGACCCAAGTACTTGTACCTTTGCTTTGGAATTTTTTAGAGATCTCTAGACCTTAGATTTTCTTTCATTGTTCCTTTAGAAGATAAGGGATCAAATTCCTTACCTGAGGGCATTCACCTTAGAATCAAAGTGTATGTTATCGTCTCTTGAAAACTGGCAACACGTGAATCTTATAATAGGTAACAATGAATAATACAAGCATTAGGTAATAAATATATTGAATGTATAATATAAATAAATAATTTATGTTGCTAAGGTTGCATTCCCACCAGAGAAATCAAAAACAAGTCTCTACTAGTAATACCTTGCTCTGAAATTTCTAGACAGAAACTGTTCCTTCAACTTTAAACAAGGGGGAGATCGTTTACTTTGCTGCAGTATCTAGTTGATTTTAAAAGGCCCGCACGCACAGATACTGGGGTTTATGCACAGGGCTGAGCCCTGCGCGCGCCGAGCACATTTTAGAAAGGGCCCAGTCACGCGCGTAACTCCCGATACGCGCAGAAGTGCTGGGCCTGAAGAAAAGGGGCGGGCCAGGACAGCACCATCAGACTTTGTCCCGGGGAAGTGCGCACTGGCAGCCAGCTTGGCGCACGGAGTTGACTTCTGCTTTAGAGGAGCAGTAAGTATAAAAACAAAAATATTGGGGATAGCTATGATAGCTTTAGGGGTCAGGGAGGATGGAGGAAGAGCGAGATAGGATAGGGTTAGGCAAGTTCCCTCCGCTCCCATAAAGGAGCGGACTGGGAGGGAACTGGGCAAAGGCCAGATTACGTTGCCACACGATTCTTTTAAAATCACCCTCCTGCGCACAGAGGAGGCCACCCGCCCAAATATGCATGCATGGACATTATAATCCGGTGCACATTTGTGCGCGGAAATCAGATTTTATAACATACATGCGCCAATGCACGCATGTTATAAAATAGCCATGACCATGTGCTCACGCGGGCTTTTTAAAATCTACCCCTAAGGGTAAAGTGCTCGAAAAACGTTAGCGTCAACTCCAGAGTTCTAGCTAACTTTTTGCTGCAGACATCAAGACTCTAACGCACACTCTGATGCTTCTGGCCTGCTTCTTAAAGGACCACATGGCTCTGAAACCCGCTCTCCTAATGTGTCAAATCTATCCAAGGGGTCTGGGTAGATGCCTGCACTTCCATCCCTCTAACATCTGTAGAGGAGAAAATGTTTAAAGAATAGCACTAATAGTTGGGTGGCAATGCTCCACCACCTTACCAGAACTCCTCCTTTTTCTCTAAAGTTAATCCTCCGTTCTAAACCCCACCTTCCCAGTAGCAGTTAACTCTGACCCCCAACACAGAATATATTCCCTGGTAGTCTAGAGCATGCCCAACCCCTCCTTTCACAGAACATATTCCCTGGTTGGGCAAAGGATAGGTGGTGCCATTTTGAAAAGAGGTTGCCACCTGAGCTGGGAGCCTAAGGTGGGGGCCCCTACTGAGGACCAGAGCAACTTTTTAAGGTAAAAGGGCAGAGGGGTACAGTAGGTTACCAGGGAATGTTGTATGCTGAAACGGTTGAGGGGTTGGATCAGTAAAGAGTTAACTTTTGACAAAAAGGAGAGGTTTGGGAAGGGGTGTGGAGTATTGCTGTAGGACTATAAAATCTATTTTTGAAACTTTTTCCCCTGCTTTGCCAGTTCTGTAGGTGGCAGGGGTTGGCATGGATCTACCCACAGTCCTGGGGTGGGGGCTTGGCACATTAGGTGGGGAGGTTCTGGGCCGTGTGTCTCTTAAAGATGATGGTGGCCCCAAGCGACGTGGGCCACCACCAGGTTTCTTTTGCCCTTTTCCCTGCAATATTTTGCTCATTGAATTTTTCCTCAGGAAAAAATATAAAGGCAAATTTTTAAAAGCTGGATGTGCGACAGAATCAGGAGTTGGGCACACATCTACACTTGCGCATGTTCACCCATTTTTATAAAGCAGCCTAATGCGTACGCATGTGCCGATGTGTGACTATCTCAAATTGGCCAAAAAAGGGTGGGGCATGGACATTTTGGGGCATGGCCTAGAGATGTGTGTCCAAGAACCTATCACCTGGGCACATGACTGGGTCCAGAGCCGAGTAATTATAATTTTGTTATGGAGAAGATGTTCGTCTCAAAAAATAAATTACAGGCATCAGGGTCTGGGGTAACTGGGGGGGAGTGCAAGCTAAAGAGCCAGGGGGGGTTGGGAGGACCTAGCAAACTAGTGGATGAACAAGTGAAACTGGTTATTGGCTGGACAGGCCTCTGTTATAAAATACCCTCGTTTGTTTGTCCGTAAGCCAACTTGTGTTGCTGGGCATGCACAAGCTTAAAATTAGGTGCACATAAATGTGTGCCTAGGCTATTTTATAACATTTGCACGTATTTGCATGCATGTTATAAAATTGCCATTTCTCCAGGCATGCGCCAGCACATACAAGTACATGTGGCACCCTGCACACCATTTCCCCATCATAATGGGGAAGCCGCTGCAATATTTACCAGAGAGCAGCCAAATACACTGGAATGCCCCTGCAATATTTTTCCCCTCCCATGATAAAATATCATGGCAATGTAAATGACCCCAAAAGTTTAGTATGCTGAATCTTCTCTGTTCCCACAAATGGTCCTCTCTCTTTTAGGGATGTGAATCGTGTGCCCGATCGTTTTAACGATCGGGTTCGTCTGGCGGGAGAAAAAAAATCTGATCGGCATGATTTTTTTAGTAAAAAAAATTGTTTTTCTGAATAGTTCGCACTATCAAAAATTGTTAATGGTTTAAAAGTAACATTTGAGGAAATGTTCGTTAGCTAGAGGTATCGTTCTGCATCTCGATTGGCTGCCACCACCTTTTCTGAAGAGATCTGTCCTTCAGAGACCAGGGAGTGGGACTGCTTGGCCCTTCACCTCCCTCTTTCCCTCCCCTTCCCCTTCTCTCTCCCATATACCAGCAGTGGTTTTTCACATGCCAGTGACTGGTAACAAAAATAATAAACAAAAAAGTTCTAGTCACATGACTGATGATCATCACATTACTTTTTTGTCAAGCTATCAACCATTTCCATTTCCCATCCCCCATATATTAAACCATCACCTCAGTGGGAACCTTGCTAACATCTATAAATAAGAGGGCAGCCAATAGGAATGCATATTCATTCCTAACTGACCTTAACTGACTGAAAAGTGTCAAATTGTATCATTTTCTGTTAGTGCACACTAACTTTCTGTTAGCGCGCACTAAGGGCCTCATTCTCAAAGGAGTTTACTGCACGCGATAAAGGCTGTTATCGCGATTTGCGAATGCAAATTTGTCAGGGGGCGGAGCATATGCAAAGCTATCGTGTGCGGCGAAACAGCCGCAGTGTTAGCGCGGCTGCTATCGCGGATAATAGCTACAACCCTGAGATTTGCGTTACGGGGCCGCTAAAGGGTTATCGTGGTCCATGACAGCCTGTTTGGAGAGAGAGAGAGAGAGAGAGAGAGAGAGAGAGAGAGAGAGAGAGAGAGAGAGAGAGACTGACTTACTATAGTGCCTATGCCTTAGACAGGTATTTGAATCCCTATGGGAGGGCCACCTACTAACTCGGGGTGGGGATTAGGCATGAGTGTCGGGGGTTGGGGGCCACTTTCGCATTCCACATGAGACGTACGGACAGAACAGTGGTCTCTAGTGCAGATTTGTTGGCCGTCGGAGTGAGGACGCTCACTCCAAGAAGTGGTTTGGGCAACGTTCTCTCCACCTAGCTTGATGTTTTGCATTCCACATGAGACGTACGGACAGAACAGTGGTCTCTAGTGCAGATTTGCTGGCCGTCGGAGTGAGGAAGCTCACTCCAAGAAGAGATTTGGGCAACGTTCTCTCCACCTAGCTTGTTGTTGCCCAGGTAGAGTGTCCATCAAGCTAGGTGGAGAGAACATTGCCCAAACCACTTCTTGGAGTGAGCGTCCTCACTCCGACGGCCAACAAATCTGCACTAGAGACCACTGTTCTGTCCGTACGTCTCATGTGGAATGCGAAAGTGGCCCCCAACCCCCGACACTCATGCCTAATCCCCACACCGAGTTAGTAGGTGGCCCTCCCATAGGGATTCAAATACCTGTCTAGGGGATAGGCACTATAGTGAGTCTCTCTCTCTCTTCTCCTCTCTCCTCTCTCTCTCTCTCTCTCTCTCTCCTCTCCTCTCTCTCTCCTCTCTCTCCTCTCTCTCTCTCGTACTCTCTCTTCCTCTCTCTCTCTGCTGTCCAGGACTATCGTGGCCTGCGATGATTGAAGTGCAAATATCGTGCACTGTGATCAAACACGAAAGAATCATCGCACACTGGGAAAACATTGCATGCGGTGCTAATGTTTTGGCGAAAACATCGCCACACGCAATGTTTCCCCACTGCACGAAAGAAGCCTCATTTGCATTGGTAACGCCCCCTAATGTGTTACCAATGCGATATTTGAAAATGAGGCCCTAAGACGATTAAAGATGTTTTTACGATAAATCAGGGGAATTTCTATTGTTTCGCACTTTTTCACGATTAATGTCGATTTTAAAAATATCAGACGATAATTTAAATCATCAAACGATTCACATCCATACTCTCTTTTACTCCTAAAGGAGAGAGCAACCAATGGCAGTAGCAGACTTGCATGCAAAATGAAATAATTCAGTCTGCCTTAGGATAAAACGAAAACAAAAATCCTCTTTTTTTTTTTTTTTGTAACGATATAATTTTAAAAAATCTCAAAGAAACGTACCCCACCCTCCTCCAAGTTATAGTAATAGAGGTAAATGAACAGACAGAGAAAGTCTCATACATAGTGCAATTTGATTAAAAAAAAACAAAAAAAAAACATTGCAGATTTATGTGGTATTAGTACCCAATGCATTGACAATGCTGGGAAATCTACTGCTGCCCACATCCTTTGTTTTATTCATAATGTAATACTAATGAAGGTTTTCCAGTCGCTGATGGATTTTATAATCTTTAATTCTTTTTTTTTTGGCAATTTAATTTCTTCATATTACACTAGTCTCTTTTCCTCTTCTTCATATTCTGTTTCTATGCTCCACTACAGATCCTGTTATTTGCTGTTTAAAACACTGCCTCTACTTATGGAAATAGGAGGCCCCCCCCCACAGCCATAATGCATGGGTTCCAGAAATAACGGGCACCCGAGACACCCATCTGGGCAGTCGCTCCCTTCCGTATACTTGCCTGGGCAGATGGCAGGCTTCCCATCATGGCGTCAGCATTGTGGTGAGAGCGGAGGGCAGTAGGACGTCCCTGGTCAATAATGGATGACGCAGCCCCCCTTCGATAAGTCCGGCTGGAAGGAGATCGGAGGGTACCGGGTGGGCTTGCTGCCTGGTGGCCGACACGGAACTTCTCCAGGATGACCTCCCCCTTTACCTCTTGGGCTTGTGGGAGTGACGTTTCTGGCTGATCTGCTTGGGTGGATGCTCCCATGCACATCTAATGGCACCAACCTGAGGAACAAGCATAGTTAGGCTGCATAAGGCTCAGATCCCAGATTAAATTCCCTTGTTATGCATCTAATAAATGGCTGTGGCAGTTGCATTCAATATACATGTAATGTTTGAATATTCCTCTTATGTTTGGCAGTCCACGGGCTCCTCTTGTGAACCACCGCACTCACACCCTGGTGTGGGCCATGTAATCCAGCTCCTGACGCTGTCAAGCTTCCTATCTTGCTCACGTGGCAGGACTCCACACATCGTAGAACCAGGATGCCGCTGATACACTCTGTGGCAGGGCGCCACTGCCGCCTCCCAGTCAGGCTTTCCTTAAGCATGCGCGTGCCTGACATCCCAGTTCTTAAAGGGTCTGTGGAGGGAAATCCCCTGTGGTACCCATTGATGATTTCACAGGCTCAGGCCTATGAAAGGCCTTCGCTCTCTCTTCCCCGCTGCCTCAGCAACAGGTCTTTCTATGTTCCAGTAGTGTGTGAGTTGCTCTTGCGTTCCATGCTTCCAGTTCCTGTGTTCCTTGCCTTCATTCTCCAGTTCCTGTAATTCTTCTCTTCAGTTTCAGTGATGCTTGCCTTCAACTTCAGTTCCTCAGTTTCAGTCTTTCAGCCTCAGTCTTTGTCTCCCTCACTTGCCTGCCTGTTCTTCTTCATACCTGCCTGCCCAGCCTACCCATCCTACCTTTCCCTTCGGATAGATACTTTGTACTGACCTCTGCCTGATTTCTGGACTCCCTTGACCACTTTCTGCGACTGACCACTGCCTGACTCCTGGACTCCCTTGACCACCACCTGCCACTGACCACCACCTGACTCCTGGATCTCCTTGACTGCCGCTGGCAATGGACCTCTGTCAGCCTTTAGACAATCTTCTCTTATGCCTACTCTGACCCGGCCATCCCAACAGACCCCATTGTCATCGACAGAGGCCCCCACCTAAGACCTGCTGGCCAGGGGACCAAAGGGCTCAACCCAAGGGGAATGAGGATTGGTATAGACGAAGATCCAGTTGGACCTCTGACTCATCTGGGTCCACCTGCCGATGGAGGGGACCTGCAGGGCTCTTCCCTGCAGGCGGCATCAAACTCGCCTCAGCTCCTGGAGCGCATTAGTTCCCTGTTGTTCATTACTGTCTCATGCATAGGCAAGGGAGGCGGTGGAGGGGAGAAGCCTTGGGTGTCTGGAATGTCCCCGTTAATAGTTTCATGGCAGTTCTTTTCTAGGAGTGCATATTTATTGCTATCATTAAGTTATTTTATTTATTTCCAAGTTCAATCTTCCCTGTTCTCTGTAAGACATTATTCTATATACTGTCAATTTTATTGTTGTAATATAAACCAAATTGATTAGTAACTTTGTTACTAGAACTTCGGTATATAAAACTGTTAGTTAAATAAATAAATAAATAAATAAATAAATAAATCCAGAAGCACAGCAGAAAGGACCCAAAACTTAGTTGAGTAATGGAAGAGGATGGATCTATATTGAACAGAACCTGTTTTATCCCTAGAAAGATTATAATATTTTGCATGCATATATATTTTAAAAGTGGAGAATCAATCCAAAATGTGACTGTTATGAAACATTTTTCATATATTTTGTGGTGTGTAATGAAATCTTTCAAAGCTCTGACATTGAAAAGATGGAATAGCTGAAAAAGGATCAACCTCCAGTGATGATCTCAAGAGTTTTATTCTGATTGCTGAGGACAGTGAAATTAGAGTACAGTATAATTTTCCTGAGATTAAATACTATATAACCTCCAGTTCACCTAGAAAATAGGAATACTGAGTTTTTAGGCCAATATCGCTGTGTCTGTGACAGGTTTATTCACATGCTGTGGATATATTATTAATGCTGTCTGAATAAATCTCAAATTGAGTTCTCCCTTATACAAACAATGCTGGAAATGAAACTTTTCTAGATTAGATATACAAATATTGTGAAATGTCATTCTTATTCAAAGTAAATCAAACTGTTTTATTATTATTATTATTATTATTATTTTTGCCTTCTTGTTTTCTCTGTTACCCAATTAGGGCTTATAAGGTTACAGGTATATGCCTATTGAAGCCTGTTAACTAAAGTAAAGAACACTTACATACTTTATGCAACCTTGCTCCATTTCTTTAATTTTATATATCTTTCAGCACCGTAAAAATATTTTTAGATGTTAATTCTATTAGTATGCAGAGGCTCTTAACATACATACATATATTGGGCCTGAATTTAGAAAGCATTTAGATGCATAAAACTGGGTTCTACATGTGTAAATGCACTTTACCCGTGTAATTGGGTTTTTGAAAATTGCTACAATATATGCCATTGAATTGTCGATAGGATTTACCCATGTAAGTGCACTTTACACTGGTAAATGGCTTTTGAAAATTGCTATTAGTAGTTATATTTGCAAGTGTAACTCATTTTGAAAATTACTCCCATTTTTTTTTAACTTTTCTCTTTTTTTATATTTGTTTCTATTTAATATTGCATGATAAGAGAAATTAGGGAAGCTAACCAAATTGGTAGTGTAGAAATAATGGGAGATTTCAATTACCGAAATATTGGCTGGGTAAATGCAACATCAAGACATGCTAGAGGAAAGAAAGTTCCTGGATGGAATAAATGACAGCTTATGGAGCAATTGGTTCAGGAACTGATGACAGAGGGAGCTATTTTAGATCTAAGTATTAGTTGAGTGCAGGATTTGATGAGAGAGGTAATGGTGGTGGGGCCACTTGGCACTAGTGTTCATTGTCAAATTTAAATTAAAGACATAAAGGTGGACAATAAGTAAATCCATGGCTCTAGCACTAAACTTTCAAAAGGAAAACATTGATAGAATAAAAAAAATAGAAAAAAACTGGAAGGTACAGCTACAAAGGTTAAGAGTTTACAACAGGTATGGACATTCCTAAAAAATACTATCTTAGAAGCACAATCCAGATGTATTCCACACATTAAGAAAGGTGGAAGGAAGGCCAAATGATTGCCAGTATGGTTAAATGGTGAAGTAAAAGAGGCTAATTTTGCTAAAAGATCTTCCTTCAAGAACTGGAAGAAGGATCCATCTCATGAAAATAGGAAAAAGCATAAGCATTGGCAAGTTAAATTTAAGACATTGATAAGACAGTTTAAGAGATAATTTGAAAACAAGTTAGCCATAGAAGCAAGTGTTCATAATAAAATCTTTTAAAAATTTATCTGAAGCAGGAAGCCTGCGAGGGAGTCAGTTGAACCATTAGATTACTGAGGGATTGAAGGGGATGTACAGAAGATAAGGCCATCACAGAAAGACTAAACAAAATCTTTGCTTTGCTGTTTACTGAGGAGGATATTGGGAGAAGATACCCATTCTGTGTGGATGGTTTTCAAGGGTGATGATTCAGAACAACTGAACCAAATCATGGTGAATCTAGAAGATCTGATAGACCAGATTTGCAAACTGAAGACTAGCAAATCACCTGGACTGGATGGTATATATCCCAGGGTAATGAAAGAACTCCAAAATAAAATTTCATACCTATTGTAAGTAATTTATAACATATCATTAAAATAATCTGTTGTACCTGAAGGTTGGAAAGTGGCCAATGTAACCCTGATATTTAAAAAGGGCTCCAGAGGTGATCTCTGAAACTGTAGACCGGTGAGCCTGACTTCAGTGCCAGGAAAAATTGTGGAAACTGTTATAAAGAAAAAAATCACAAAACATATAGACATGATTTAATGGGACACAGCCCATTATGAAGGGGTGAATAAGCATGTGGATAAAGGTGAACCGGTAGATGTGGTATATTTTGGATTTTCAAAAGGAGTTTGACAAACTCCCTCTAAGAAAACTAAAAGTCATGGGATAGGAGGAGATATACTTTTATGGTTTGCAAACTGGTTAAAAGACAGGAAACAGAAAGTAGGATTAAGCGGTTAGTTTTCACACTGGAAAAAGGTAAACAGTGGAGTGCGTCAGGGATCTGTACTTGGACTGGTGCTTTTTAATATATTTATAAATGATCTGGAAAATGGTATGATGAGTGAGGTGATGAAATTTGTAGATGAAACAGAATTATTCAGAGTAGTTAAATGACAAGCAGATTGTGATAAATTGAAGAAGGACATTGTGAGACTGGAAGATTGGGCATCCATATGGAAGATGAAATATAATGTGGACAAGTGCAAGGTGATGCATTTAGGGAAAAATAACTCAAGCTGTAGCTACACAATGTTAGGTTCCATTTTAGGTGTTACTACCCAGGAAAAAGATTTGGGCATCATAGTTGAGATTACATTGAAATTGTGGGGTCAGTGTGTTGTGGCAGGCAAAAAAAAACAAAACAACAACAATGTTAGGAATTATTAGGAAGGGAATGGTACATAAAACAGAGGATGTCATGATGCCTTTGTATTGCTTTATGGTGAGACAACACCTGTGTACAATTCTGGTCACTGCATCTCAAAAAAGATATAGTTGCACTGGAGAAAGTACAGAGAAGGGCAACCAAAATGATAAAGGGGATGGAATAACTCCCCTGTGAGGAAAGGCTACGGAGGTTTTGGTTGTTCAGCTTGGAGAAGAGATGGCTGAGGGGGAATATGATAGAGATCTACAAAATCATGAAAGGATTTGAAAGGGTAAAGGTGAAATAGTTATTTTCTCTTTCAGATAATACAAGGACTAGGGGGAACTCCATTTAAAACAATTCAGAGAAAATTATTGTTCACACAACACATAATTAAGTTCTGGTAGTTGTTGCCAGCGGATGTGGTTAAGACAACTAGTGCAGCTGGTTTTAAAAAAGGTTTGGATAGGTTTCTGGAGGAGAAGTCCTTAAATTGTTATTAATATGGATTAGCCCCTGCTTGTTGCTGGGATCTATTTAATATTTGGGTACTTGCCAGGTACTTGTGACTAGGACTGGCCACTGTCATAGACAGGATACTGTGCTTGATGGATTATTGGTCTGACCCAGTATGGTATATTTTATGTTCATATAATGGTATGAATGGTATAAACCTGATTTTTAGCCAGAGGATGATTTTCAGAAGCATTTGGTAGGCAAAAGACAAATGGCTTTTTATAAAATTAACCACATCATATATGGTTAAATTTACACATGTATGACATGAAGTTTACCCAGACTTAGTGGAGTTGTTTCTGCTAATGGGATTGGATATACATTTACATGTAAACTTTTCCCCCAAAATATCCACACATGTAGTAGCAGATGGAATTGTGTGTAGGTAGCTTTGATTGGATAATTTCCAAAGCAAATATACTCTCATAATTTTCTTTGAAAATTAGTGTAGCTTATGCATATTATTGCAGTCTAATTTATATATGCTGACAAAAAATATCCCTAATATATGTGCATACAAGCCTTATGAATATCCATTTGCAGATATCCTTAAAACCTGATAGGTTTGCAGCTCTTAGTGAGGTGGAAGTGAAATATCCCTGTTATAAACTCATGTAAACATTGTACCCCACCATATTTTCTTCTTACTTTCTGCTGTGTTTCAGATTAGGGAATCTTCAATCATGTTTGCGAAACAGGCTGTTTAAAAAAAAAAAAAAAAAAAAAAAGGCTGAGAGGTAAATCTTTAAACTTTATGTGAGGGCACAAATTTGTTCTCGCAACCCGGCACAAACAAATCTACGCCCAATATTATAACATGTGCGCGCTGCCATGCGCATGTTATAAAATCCAGGGTCAGCGCACAGGGGGGTGCACAATTGTGCAACCTGCGCGCGCCAAGCCAAGCAGCCTACCTCCGTTCCCTCCAAGGCCGCTCTGAAATCGGAGCGGCCTTGGAGGGAACTTTTTTTTTTGGCCCCCCCACCTTTCCCTCCCTTCCCCTATCTAACCTACCCCCCAGCCCTAACTAAATCCCCCCTTACCTTATTTCTTGGAGTTACGCCTGCCGCTGGCTCCCTGCCCCGGCACAGGCCGTTGTACCGGAGCACTCGGCCCCGCCCCCCGGACTGCCGTCACGCCTCTGGCCCCGCCCATGGAATGCCACCACGACCCCGGACATGCCACGGCCCACCACCACGCCCCCAGACACACCCCAGCCAGCCCCTTATTCGAAGCCCCGGGACTTACGAGCGGCCCGGGGCTTGCGCACGCCGCCGAGCCTATGCAAGATAGGCTCGGCATGCGCAGGGGGAAGCAGGGGTAGATTTTCAAAGGGTCTCATTTAGTAAGCAGCAGTATTTTCTTCTGAAGAGAAAATATCATAAGGTTTACCAAAGAGTGGAACTGCAGAGGAAGAATACCATGGCTTAGCTGAGCCTTAAAGAATCACATGATGGCAAAAGTTTGACCCCGACAAGCCAGAGTAGTTTTAAATCATGGCAGCCAGGTCCGGAGACCTAGAGGGTGCTCAGATCCCACAATGGAGCACTAGGGATTATAAAATGGTATGGAAGGATTGGGAGGAGGGGGGATTTGAGCTCTGCGGGGAAGGGAAATAAAAGGGGAAGGATTTGGGGAGGGAGTGGAGCATGCAAGATGGGTCAAAATTTGGTAAAGATGTTTCTTTGCCTGCCTCCAAGGGCCATGGAGCGGTGGGACCCCTAGGAAGATTGAACTCGAGCCAATCAGCCTTTTTAAGGCATTGCCTAGGACCTTTGAGACAGATATTATTATCCCAATACTCCTGGGGAAGGTTAACTACAACTTTTGAGTTATAATTCACTTTGAATTGAATAACATGGCTTGTGATTTTTGAGGCAAGCAGCACTATTTGATTTGCATTTTTTAAGATAGTGGTAAACTGATTTGCATGCATTTGCATAATGTCATTGCTGCTGTTGTTGGAAGAGGGGTTTCTGGACTATGTGGCATTTACCACCCAGAGGGACGGTAACTTTCAAATGGGCACGTGTGCACACATGGAAATGGGCATGTCAGCATGCACCCAGAGACACAGCAATTTTATAAATACACACACATACGTACGCAAGTTATAAAATAGCTTAGGTGCGTGTACTTGTGCACCTAATTTTACCAGTAGAGAATGCACAGGTACAAAAAGTTGGATTGGAGTCGCACAAGTTACTCCTGGGGAAATTCTGCGCAAAAAAATATTTAAAATTCTGCGCACAAAAACTTAAATTCTGCAAAATTCTGCAAACTTTATATTGGTCAAAATAACACAATTTACATGACAGTCTTTAAGTAATCACATTTTAAATTAATATAGAAAAAGTTATTACTTAAAGATGAAGAATTTTAAATATTTTGAGCAGAATTTCCCTAGAAATTCACTGTAAAAGTGTCCCTTCCACTAACTCTCCCTACTCCCCTGGTCACTTTGCCCTCTCCCGCCGCAACTCCTCCACCTGCCAGTATCTCTCCCCGCCACCTCTAGGCTCAACCCCAGAGGGGTCACATCAGTCAGAATAACAGATAAATATCAATAAAACAGAATTAACTGAGTCATAATGCAATTCTAACAATAAATCAGAAGTTTTTAAAACTGAAATTGACTTACAAATCAAATAAAAAATAAAATTAAAAAATAACCATCATCATTGACATAAAATCCAGCAAGATAACTTAAAGTGAGAAATTCTATACTATTCTATCAATCTAATTTGAACAATAAAAGTAAATTAAGAAAACAAAACATAGTAACAGAGAAATTATGATAGATAAAGAGCATATGGCCCATCCAGTCTGCACATCCACATCTCCTGCTCAGGTTTCTAGTCCCACTCCCTTCCTCTCCTTCAGAGATCTTTTTTTATTCTGTTTTCTTGGATTTTGACACTGATCTCGTCTCCACCAGCTCCACAGGAAAGCTGTTCCATGCATTCATCAACCTTTATATACAGAAATATTTCCTTAGATTACTCCTGAGGGCTGTCCTTTTCACAATAACAAAGGCATCAAATTAATCACCAAAAATATGTCTGATTAAAAAGCCATGATTTCAATAAACATCTAAAAATTCCATAGTCTTTAGTAATATGAGTATCCTTTGGTAAAAATAGCATATATGTGCCATTTTAACACGGGAAATAACACGCATGTATATGCTATTTTAACACGGGAAAATCCTTTTAAAATTCACCTTCAGAATACATAAATTATTTGCTTACATTGAAAAATGCAATTCTGATAAAGAAACTATAATTCTTAAGTCATAGCATTTCAGGATGGACTAATTAGTATTGAAGATTTCTCTCAAAGAAGTTTCACTAATCATTGATCTCTCAAAAAAAAAAATAAGGAAATCAATTTAAAAGATGCACAGAGTGCTTCACCAATCGTTGATCTCTTTAAAAAAAGGAAATCAATTCAAAAGATGCATAGAGTGTTTTTGAGTCCTTAAAGAAAACATTCATATCAATACTTACTCAAAAATACATGCATATTTTTGGTTTTACATGTACATTTTACCAGAGAGGGGAAAGTTAGGGTCAACGGGCACTCTAGGTTGGGGTTCAGAAATACTATTTTGTAAGAGATATATGTGTATACATTACAAACTTATTAGCACACTTTTCTCTTGTTAATTGACCTGCAAAAGTGAGTTTGGACTTGTCTTTTGTCTGCCGTTTTTGAGAGGGTGAGGTCTTGTTTCAGGATGAAGGACTAGAGTGTCTGTGTGAACTGGAGAAGGACCTAGGTGAACTGGTGGAGTTGTTGGTGAACTGGCTATTCCAAGTATCCGTGATATACACGCGTACTTTACAAAATGCCATCCTCTATCTTTAGTTCTGGATGGTTTTTCCTCACAGTGTGTCATGATTATTTCATGTACAAAATTTGTATGTTTATAAAATGAGTAAAGAAGTATGTATTTTCTTCAATTAGAAATATTTGCATGTACTGAAACATGCATACATACTTTGCACCAGAAGCACATGGTATTTTATAAATTCTAGAGCTCCCGCCACAAAGTTTGTAAAATACTAGCATTAATCTCTGCACGTATACTTACGTGCACAAATGCTGTACCACAGATAGTTTTGAAAATTGTGCTCTTAGGCAATATAATTCTTGATGTATATAGCATACAAATGCAACTGGATATATGAGGGGGAAAAACAGAATGCTACCCAAGGAGATGATCACAAATTGATGCAATATATTGCAAAATATAACATTCATGAGATACTAGAAAATTCTAGGTGCATCACAGACACTGATAGGCATAATGCTATATTCAAGATGTTTACAGTGTATGCTGAATGCCATTTTCTATTCATATGCCTCCTTTATCTGAAATAAATTATATGCTTTTCATAGGTCTTGTTTAGTGAATATTCAATCTATTATATGGTATTTGAGCACTTTGTTTATGACTGGGAGAGAATATCAGTTATGTATATTTATTGTATTCAGTGTTCCATAATATCTATATGGTCACAGAAAGGTTTTATTCTTTGGAACAAAGAACCGAACATCAGCTGGTGAAGTCAATGATCCAATATGTCTTTGGGACTGTAATTCTGACCAAAGCAAGGCTGGGTCCAAGACGAAACAGGATGACTTTTGTAGCAAAATAGGTGCTCTTTCAAATGATATTAGAAAAATGTAAAACTACACACGAGATATTTGCACTCAAAAAATGGTGAAAATATGCATAAAAAGGTGACATCATGTCTTTAAGTAACTAAATCTTTGCTTCCAGTTGGCTGCAAAGCCTCCTAGTGCAAATCCTAGATGTATGTCTTGGGCCATGACTACTGATCCAGTTATGGTCTGAATAAAAATGTACATCAGGAGCAATGAGGAGTCAAAGTAGGCCTTAAATGTCTTTGGTAAAAATTTCCATGTAGTTTGCTGGTCCAAAAAAGGGTGGCAAACTAATGTTAGGTTCTTAACTTTGCATAGAAACTTAGCACCAGAGTTTGTAATAATCCACAAAATTGCAGGGCCCTAACATGGATTGTTTGGCTACAGTGCCCGGATAAAGTGGCTATTTTGTATTACTCAGAGCAAGGAACTCTGAATGACCTTCATTCAGCTACGTCTAGCTCTTGAACCAATAGAGATCCAGCCATAATATTTTGCATAGTTTTGTTTCAGGCTGTTGTGAACATCCATACAAAATTGTATTCAATTTGAAGGAGGTCATGCGTGGATGATTTTCTAAATTGGTCCATAACAAAATAGGTCTCATAATAGTTTGCTTAAGGGAGGACGGTACATCTACTTCCCTATGAAAGCCATTAGTAATCTCATCCTATCACCAATAATATTAATTATATTCTTCAAAATCCCAAATGGACACAGATCTAAAACACACATGGTAGCCTTAATTTTAGGGATAATATCAAAGAAATGTTTATGGAATTAACTCATTTCATATACCATGGTTATTATTCATAAGATAAATTGTTCACCAACAGTAATGTTGGCAGAGAGGTTTATGCAACTTAATCGTGTCTTGAAAATATCCTGCTAACTCATTTCTCAAAAGAATTTTCTTTTGTGAATCTCCTAGGATGATTTAGTGATCTTTTCACAATTGAAATAATTCTAATGGTCTATTCCAGGACTTATCAATTATAAAGGAGTAATATGCATGCTTTGTAGAACTCAACAATGTTCAATAAGTTATCATAAACAACTTTGTCAGCTTCTGAATGAGATCTATGCCATTTCCGTTAACTATTCCATAGTGATCTACGACTTTCAAGTAAATCTTTGGTAAACTATGAAACTTAGTGCTTACGTATCCTTCTCTATGTAACCTTTCTAGGAACTGCATAATCATACTGTTGTGCTGGGAGGTAGATTCTTGGACTGTGTGAGGTTGATGCAACCCACAGGCAAGGGCCTATGGGTCCCCACCATCAGCAGGTGGAGTGGGCTGAAGCTAGATGCCACTGGAGCTTCACCTATACCAGCCCACATTCCCCTCTGTTTGAGCCTTGGGTGCCGGGGCTGGCAGGACTTAGGCAGGCCTTGAGATTGGACATCAAAGGCAGGTAGTTCAGCCCAGAGACAGCAGCCAGCAGGTGGCGTAATTCTATCCTAGACTGGTCACCAGTACAGGAACCCAAGCACCAAGGAATGAGGATTGACTGAAGGTGCTTGAGCAAAGAAAGGCCAGAGCCTTAGGAGTTCAAGTCCAGAGGATAGGGTCAGAGGCATCACTGTTGAACTTAATGAGAGCTGGCGGCAGTTGGAAGATATAGCAAGCAACGTAGAACTCTGGACACAATGAGTCTATAGTGTGGTCATCCATAGCAATGGTCAGGGCACGGAGAAGGCAGGCATGGTCAGATATAGCTATGGTCAAGGCATGGAGAAGGCAGGCGTGGTCAGGCGTAGCAGAGGTCAGGCTTGGAGAAGACAAGCAAGGTCAGACGTAGCAGAGGTCGGCACCAGGAGGTCAATCAAAGGACAGACGAGACAAACGAGGAATCAGGAACTTGGAGACAAACTGGAACATGGATCAAGGAAGCATGGAGGCAACGAGTACTTGGAACCAAACAGTGAACCGAGGTGATCTGTTGCAAAGGCCACACTTCAGTGCAAGGCCTGAGCATTTATATGCTGAAGGATCTGATGTCAGCATCCGGGTCCACGGCCAGGTTCCCGCCGCGGGCCCTTTAAAAGGTTTACTGATGTGTTTGCACGTACCTAGGGAGGGGTGCGGCACTGCTGGAGGCGTCTCTCCACGAACCCCTGGGAGAGGCCCGATGGATGGAGGCATCCTGGCTGGAAGTCCTGGGAAGTCCCGGGAAGTGGAGCAGGGCCGGAGCTGCAAGCGACGGAAGCTGGAGCCTGGAAGTTGCTTAGAAAGGTGAGAGGGCCGCACTGCGGGGCTGCCGTGGGGGGGTGAGTGTAACACGTACATTTATTGAAAAGTTAAATTCCACCAGTAAAATGATTGTTCCACAGAGGAAAAGTCAAAATGAATTTTGGCCTCTTCCCATAACTTCTTGAAGAAATCAGTGATGAGGATCACCCTTATCTGTTTCTCAGGAAACGATTATGTTTCAACAATCTGTTCAACTTGTAAATTGAACAATAAAAACTGATGGTCTGACCAAGGGATAGAAACATTCCCAACCAAAGGAACATTATTACAGTTTATTACATAATCTGCTACCAAAATTAAATCCAATATACGGTATGGCAAGCTCATACCTGTTAGGAAAAATAAAGGACGTTTTACAACCTTCAAATTCTTTTTAAAAATAACTGAACCCCCCCATTGCCTTCTCTCACTCTAAGAGACTCCCTCAAAAGAATACCCAAGAGGGCATACATTGTTCAAAAAGATGGAATCAGACTCTAAATGCCATGACTCTGGGATAAACAGCATGTCGATATTTAACCTAACAAATCTGAAATTTTGACAGATTTTTGCTTTATAAAACAAACATTAATATGTCAGTTGTATAAAACTCAAGCAAGTATTAAGATTGGAATGATACATACTACTGGGATAAGTTAGACATTTTACATGAGATTGTCTACAAACCTTATTCCTGTTGGGTATTACCCCATACTGACTCTGCCTTTTATAAGAGGAATAGATGCATTAAAGAAATCAACAATACTTAATAGTATATACACAATATATCATCATTCACAATTTAATATCTTGTTTAAAGTGGAACAAAAATTATTTACCCTCATGGCGCCACTCATGGTCCCCATAAAGGGGCCCACAAAGGGGCAGACCCTTTGGTAGGCCTTCCGGCGAAAGCCCATTGGTGAAGGTCCACTTCCGAGCCATGCGTTTATAGCAATGCTGGTTGATGTCGTTCTTGGTGGGCGGGACTTAGACAGGTACTGATCAGGATACTGCAGAGAGGGAGCCAGAATAAAAACAATAAGCAGAGTTTCAGCACACAGGTAATAGACAGCATTGAGCTGTAAATTGTATCATGCAGGTAGAGTGCCAGTGGACTGAAAATGCCATCTCAAGGCTAAGGAGAGGAAAGAGTATTGAACAATGTGCATAGTTCTGATTATTCCCAGCAAGTATTTTCTCATCTTTGTTTTTGAGCTTCAGTCCTTTCAGCTGCATATGGTGACCCCTTGTCCTTGAGTTTTTCAGTCCATGGAAATAGTCTTCTTCTAATACTTAACCCTAATCACCTGTGATGAAAATAAAACTATTGTGCTCTCCACCCACAAAGAGGTAGATTTTAAAAGCCGTGCATGTGCAAAATGGCCATATATGTGCATAAGTGGGCTGCGCAGGAGCTACACTAGTTTTAAATAGCCGGGAAAAAGTAGGTGGAAAAGGGGCAGGTCATGCGTGTTCCACAAGTGGGGCCAGCAATTTATATCATTAAAGAATTTTAGACCTTATAAGCAATGAAAATACTAACAACAGGAGATGATTTGTACACTGCAATCTCTGCTAACTGCAATGTAGAAATCAACTCCTTTCCATCACATATAACCCCAACCCACCCCAAATTAAAGTGCCCCCTTACAATGGTGCATATATCAGGCTAAGACTTATAAAGAGTCTCTCTTTCTCTCTCTCTCTCTCTCTCTTCTCAGCGTGTGTAAGATATGTGTATAAAGCTGCAGAAATGTGTGAAGAATATTTTATAACCTGCGTGTATACTTTATAAATAATACATATCTTCACCTGCAGTGAGATATGGGTGCATGCTCGGCCCTTTAAAAAATCTATCCGAAACCTTTTTCAGTCCTCATAAGAACATAAGAATTGCCATACTGGAAGGTTCATCCGAGGGTCCATCACGCCCATAAATTGTTGCCTTTCCAGATCTGACATCAGTTTCACTGAAGCTGCTTTGAGACACCAGTGACCTCACCCTAAGAGATGCTGGGGCAAGCATTAGAGGTGGCTCATTAGGTGGGCCCCCACTTGGAGGAATTTCACCTAAGCTCTCGACAAAGTGCTTGCCCTTTTGTGTTCTCTTTAGTGGAATACTTCCTTTTCAGGTACTCTGTATTTTATGTTTATACTTATGTGAGTGTTTGTACTATGAGTGTATTTTGGTTATTTTATTTTATTTTTTTTGCCAGTTTTATCAATGGGGAGCAATATTCCCATTATAATTGGGAAGGGAAGATCTGCAAGACTATCTGCTTGTATTAATAAATCAGTTGATGTTAGAATGTTGACATTTCCTAAGATTTAACAATTTATCACTGGGCATCAGCTCTTTCTTTTAAATAACCTCTTGCAGATTGGTTATATTAATTCAAGATCTGTACGTAAGAGGGAAAAGTATCTTCATGAAATAATAAATCAACAACATTTAGATCTACCGTATTATTAACTACAGAGTCCTAGCACTATGAGTTTGATACAGTGTTGCTAAATGAAGTTTGTCCAGAGGAATATACTACTTATATAGCACAGGCTAGGACACAGAAGCAGTGTGGCGGGTTTTAATTATTCATCAGAAATAGTTTAAGGTGTACAAATTTGAGCTTGACACCCCTACTATAGAGGAATTATTATTATTTTGGGTGTGTGAATGTTTTTTTTGTGTGTCTTATTTATTTAACAATAATTTTTATACCACATTATCACAAAAGGACATTGTTGTTTACACACTTCCTAGCATATACATAAAATTTAAAACAATACTAGCATTATAACATCTGGAATTATCACACTAGATTCTGCAATCAGTTTTGCTGATAGTCTTGTATAAGCTGTTTACAATCCTGCATAGGACAATTATATCAATATACTCCCAAAATCCCATTGGAACAACCAAGTTTTCAATAACTTTTTAAAAACAGAAGTCTAATATAGTCCTCTAGAGACAGTGGGGCAGATTTTAAAAAAGTACGCGCAACCGGCGCAAACAAAAGTACGCCTGATTTTAAAAGATACGCGCGTAGCTTTTACAATTTGGGGTCGGCGCGCGCAAGGCTGCGCAAAATCGGCAGCCTGCACGCGCCGAGCCACGCAGCCTGCCTCCGTTCCCTCCGAGGCCGCTCCGAAATCGGAACGGCCTCGGAGGGAACTTTCTTTCCGGCGCCCCCCACCTTCCCTTTCCTTCCCCTAACTAACCTGCCCCCTGCCCTAACTAATTTCCCCCCCCCACCTTTATTTCAAAAGTTACGCCTGCCCAAGGCAGGCGTAACTTGTGTGCGTTGGCCGGCTGCCGGCGCGCCATGTTCCGGTCTGGGGGCTGATCCGGAGGCCGTGGCCAAACCCCAGGAATGCCCCACGATGCTGCGCCAGCCGCAACACATCCCCGATACGCCCCCCAGGAAAGCCCCGAGACTTAAGCGCGTTCCGGGGCTTGCACGTTCCGGGGCTTGCGCGTTCCGGGGCTTGCACGCGCCGCTGAGCCTATGCAACATAGGCTCAGTACGCGAGTACCCCCTTTGAAAATCTGCCCCATATTGTAGAGCGATGCATTTGTTTATGGAGTTTTTAGTAACTCTCTCCCTTACATTTTCTAAATTGATTGTTATTGGAGATTTTAATGTTTGATTTATCTTTAGTTAATGCAACTGCAAATCTTGTTCAGTTAGTATAAAGCAGGACATATACTTTGTACCTCTTACTTTGCCATAATACATGGGTAAGAATGGTTAAATTTTTACTGTTAATGAGGTTATATTGTTAGACCATTGCCTTATTTAATTTGATCTTTTGAATAGCAATAGGCAATGACATAATAGATTAGTAGAAAGAAGTGACCTGCTGTAAACGTGGAAGAGTTCATGTCCATTTGGAAGGATGCAATTGCAAATGAGTGCTGGGATAATTTATCAGCTTGTGAAACTGTGAATAAATGGCTTTCAACCTTGTAAACAGTCTATAACAAGTTAGCACCAGAATGAGAAGTAAGGTCCTGTGTGAGAGCTAATGCAGCTCCATGGTTTTCCTATGAGTGAGTTGATTGAAAGGAGGAAAGCTCTTAGGTTCAACACCAGTGGCGAAAGAGGGATAGCAATGTCTTAAAACTACAATATCAGGTTGTGCTCTGTGAATACAGATGGATCTCAGAAGTGCGCAAGCTGAAAATTATAGAAGAACCTTGCAAAATTCTATTAATCGTCTGTTAGCTCAGTTTGGCCTGGTCAAGAAATTATCTTCCACGACACTTGCAGCAGATCAGGATTTTCCTTCCAGTGATGCACTAGCAGATTATTTTGAGACCAAGGTGGTAGACGTACAGGAACGTCTTGGTATAGTACCATGTGTGGACTGCACTATGTTATACCTGCTGTCTTAGACAGATGGTCAGAATTTAGAATCATCTTACTTTGAGAACTCACTACAGTTATAGTGGTGCTTAAGATAACATCCTCACCATTAAAACTTTGCCGTTTAGTAGTGTAAACACCATGAAGGAAATTTCATTTGCCATCCTATGACCTTTGGTTAATAAAATCATTAACAGAACAACTGAAGAAAGCTATAGTTAGACCATCCAAAAGGATTAGCACTACTAGCTGCTGCTATTTTTTATAGAACAAAGTCAAATCTGCCTAGACTTGCAAACATATTAGAAAAGGTATTCCTAAAACAGTTGAATGTTTTTGTTGGATCATGAAGCTTTAGATAACAAATTTGATTTCAGGAAGACACGCAATACAGATCTGTTGTTGATTTCATTAACAACACCTTACTCTGTAGTCTGGTCCAGGATAGATCAGGTGTTTTGATTCAATTTAATGTGACATTACATTTGCAACTGTCATGATAAGCATATTTTTAGGCAATAGATGATTGGTGCTACTGGCACTGTGCTACGATAGTTTGCATCTGTTCACAGTGCAGAGGACATAAGAACATAAGATGCCATACTGGGTCAGACTGAAGGTCCATCAAGCCCTGCATCCTGTTTCCAGCAGTGGCCAATCCAAGTTACAAGTACCTGGCATGTACCCAAACATTAAACAGATCTCAAGCAACTACTGCTTATTGCTTATAACAGTTTATGGAATTTTCCTCTAGGAACTTATCCAAACATTTTTTAAACCCAGTTACACTAACTGCCGAATCCACATCCTCTGCAATGAATTTCGGAGCTTAACTATGTGCTGAGTAAAAAATAATTTCCTTCAATTTGTTTTAAATGACCTACTTGCTAATGGCATGCCCCCTAGACCTATTATCTAAGAGAGTAAATAACCGATTTAATTAACCTGTTCAAGTCCTTTCATGATTTTGTAGACCTCTATCATGTCCTCCCTCAGTCATCTCTTCTCCAAACCGAACAGCCCTAACATTTTTAGTCTTTCTTCATAGGGCAGCCATTCCATGCCCCTTATCATTTTGGTAGAAAGTCTCTGCACTTTCTCCAGTGCAACTATATCTTTTTTTGAGATGTGGCAACCAGAATTATACACAGTATTCAAGGTGTCTCAGCATGGAGCAATAAAGAGGCATTATGACATCCACATTTTTAATTGTCATTCCCTTGCTAATTATTCTTAACATTCCCTTTGCTTTTTTGACCGCCACAGCACACCGAGCCAGCAATTTCAATGATGCCTAGATATCTTTCCTGGGTGGTAACTCCTTAGATAGTCCCTAACATTGTGTAACTACAACAAGAGTTATTTTTCCCTATGTGTCTCACCTTGTACTTGTCCATATTAAATTTCATCTGCCATTTGGAAGTCCAAACTTCCAGTCTCATATGGTCCTTCTGCAATTTATCACAATCTGTTTCAGATTTAACTACTCTGCATAATTTAGTGTTATCTACAAATTTGATCACCTCACTTGTCATATACTTTTCCAGATCATTTATAAGCACCTGTCCAAATACAGCTCCCTGAGGCACTCCACTGTTTATCTTTATCCATCACCTGGAGAGCAGCTCCTTGCTACAGGATTATTTCCTGCTACACTAGGTTGATGTTCTCTGACCAGGAGACCTTCCTCCTGCAAGGCAGCACCAGGGCTGCCAGACTGGAGTTGGGACTTGGCTACTATGTCCCTGAAGGTCTCATCTATATACCTCTCTGTCTGCTTCAGCTTCTCCAGTTTTGCCACTCTAGCTTTCAGACTGGACTCATTCTCTGAGAGACAGGAACTCTTTGCACTGGGTGCACACATACAACTTCTTACCAGCAGATAAAAAATCATACATGTGACACTCGATGCAAAAGACTGGGAGGCCCCCCTCTTGCTACTGGACTGCTGCCTTCATCTTAAATTTGTTCAGTTCATAGTTAAGTTTAGGTTGCTATGGGAGTAGGAATGTGTACAATTAGGGTCCTTTAAATGTATTAGTTTATTCCCTATTTATATGGTAGTGACCTACAAGGGAATGATTAAATTCTTGATAAGAGGTGGGGAATTTCTGAATTTAAGTTGAAATGCTGTTTTGTTTTATTTTTTTAGTTTGAAATTGTCACCTGCCTATAAATTAAAGGACGAGCTAGAGATGGGTGAGAGGGAAAGATAAACACACAAACATGGTTTTTGCCTACCCTCCTACTAGCTATTTAATACAGACTCACAAACACACTAATGAATATACCCCAATAGTTTACTTCGCCCCAAAACTTAAGTTCTAAAATGTTCCCAAGCAGTGGTTCCTGATTCTTTTCAGCCACTAGCAAGGTGATTCTCTTCTCTCAGTGCTCTCACTGGAGCATTCAGGTAGATGAACAATACTCCTTCCTCATGGCGAGGTGTGAACTCTAGAGTACCAAAGGCCCTCCACTGTTCTCTTTTTTTTTTTTTTTTTTTTTTTTTAATCTTTGTCACCATTTATAAAATTTTTACAAGCCTTAGGTATAAAATATGTTATGTATGCAGATATTTTTATCCATTGCACTATTAATGGTGAATTTCTTTATGCATGTTATAATAACTTTATGGTTGCTGTTAAGACATGTATCTCACAGAATGATTTATCTCTTAATATACAGAAGGAAAATTGCTTTGTGTGGGAAATGGCCCTCTTGGTGAGCAAACCATGTTATTCAGGTTTGCGGGAGCTATTTACATATGATAATAAGATATGCTATACCAGATAAGACCAAGGGGCCATTAAGCCCAGTATCCTGTTTTCAGCAGTGGTCAATCTAAGTCACAGGTATCTGGCAAGTACCCAAACATTGAATAGATTCCTATGGTAACTGTTTTAATATGTGCAGCATGTTTATGTTTATTGTGATTTGCTTTTTTTTTTTAGTGTAGTATGCATTGATTTTACGAATGTTAAGTTGCTATTTGCACTGAACAAATTGTTTTGTGAGATTGCAGAATGTAAAATAAAAACAAAAATACTCCTGTTTCCAACAGTGGCAAATCCAGGTCATAGGTATGTGGCAATATCCTAAATACATCCCATGCTGCTATCGTGCAGTGATAAGTAGCTGCTATTCCCTTACGGGTGAATTTTCAAAGGAGTTGTGCATGTAAATGTAACATACTATTATAGCAATTTTCAAAAGCCATTTACCCACATAGGGACGGTAACTTTCAAACTGGCAAGCAGGTGCACTTTAGCGTGCATGTTGGCACACACCCAGATATGCTGCCATTTTATAACGTGCGCATTGGCAATGCCAAGGAGCTATATGGTGCCGTTTGCTGGACAGGTTGCATGCAATGTCAGTTTCTAAAGAAGGAAGGAAGACTAAGACAGCCTCATTGCAGCTGCAAGGCCTAGAATCTGTGCCTGGGCCTGATGTGAGGTTGAGTCCAGGCATTGGAACCCAGTCTCCAGGCCACGCCCCGGCATTGGGCCTGGGTCTGGGCCAAGCTCTCTGTGTCAGGGATGGGTTCGGGTCATGGTCCTGGCTTTGGGACTCGGCCACTGGACCAAGTCAAAATACAGCATCAAGCCTAGGCACAGGCATTGGGAACTTGTCTCCGTGCTGGGCCCCGATGTTAGGCCTGGGTCTGGGACAAGGCTCTGGTGTCAAGTCCTGGCTGCTGGACCGGGCCCCAGCAATGGGCCTGGGGCCCCTGATCTGGGTCCTGGCATAGACTGAGGCCCAGTTGTCGGGACCTGGCCTTCGGGCTGGGCCCAGGCATCAGGTTTGGGTCAATGCTGTGGTCCAGGCATCAAAATCCATCCTCTGGGCCGGGCCTTAGCTTTGCCAGTGGATCCCCACCAGACCATGTAAAAGGGGGCCGGCAGGGATCCGGGATTTTTCTGGGTGGGCTGGATGGTTGGTGGAGTCCGAAGAACTTGGGAGGCCCCATTTTCTTTTTTTTCTTAATTTTTGTTTTTTATAATGATTGATTCATTATTTTTTTTTTTTTTACACAAATGAAACAAAAAACTAAAACATTTTTTATCCCTGCATACCCCTAATTGTTAATAACAATAATACTTCTGTAGACTTCTGGTCATATATGAAACTAAGGTGAGATTCCTATCAAAAGTAAAGATGGATGAGTATTTTTCTCTTTTGTAATCATGTTACATTTCATCTGGAATGTCAGCCTTGTTTCTCCGTATGTTGCCCAGGTAGATTAGAAGTTAACTTCATTTTTCTGCTAGGTCTCTTCCAGTGAGAAAGTGATCACGAGCAGCATTCCCTTCTGATTTGCACCTGGGCCAAACAAGTTTTTGTAAAACATGGCTACCTAATTTTTGTGGTGTTCTCCAGCTAGTTTTCCCAAGTGTATATTCCCATTTAAGAGGTACAATGTTGTCACAACATAGCACCAACAAATCTTCATGCTAAATTTTGAGGATTTGCTGGGTATAGTGAGATCAATATTCAAAAGGATTTGTCAGGTTAATTTCTGGCTCTTCTCTCCCCGTTGACTGGATAAGTCATTAGCTGGTTGAAACAGTCATATAAAAAAGGAACAGTGCAGGAGCATTCTGGGAGTAGGTCTTGAACTTAACTGGGTAGTGCTGAATATGAATGCTGGCTAAGAAGCCTGGTCATATGAAAAGGAGTCCTAAAGTTATCTAAGTACATGTACATGGGTAATTTTTACTTTAACTGAATTATATTCAAAATATAGCCTGTTAAGTAGCCAAAAATAAAATCCATCTGGATCAGGAAGCCTGATATCCAAGCCTTTCACCCTGTAATTCCTCCGCCCCCTTTTCCACAAAAGGCCCAGAACCACCAGAAGTATAGTACATTGATGTCGCTTCTAGAAGCATCTAGCATTGCTCTAACAGTTAGACCTCCCATAATTACCCCTTTTACTCCTTGGTCTTCTGGATTTCCAAATGATGCCCTCATTTGAATGTAATAGAAACATTTTATTAGTAGTTTTTTTTTTTGTAACTTCTGTTTTATTAATTTTTGAAGCAGGAATGACCAAAAAGTGCACAGTACACACGATGAGACAGCCATCACAATGCATACAAGACACTAATACAGTGATAAAGCTATACAAACATCCAAGAAAACGAAACAGCCAGACTGCACATCTTGGCATATTATGCAAACAGTGTAAACAACCTACCAAATCCAACCAGCCCAGGGGAACAGGGATCGAAAACATCAAAAGCGGGACTACCAATCAGCTAATCCCCGGGCTCCCCCCCCCTCCCACCCACCTACCCTAAAACATGCGTGAGTGCTCAGACAGAGAACGAAAATGTCAGGGCCAAAAACCTCATAGGGTGAGGGGAAAACCAGTACTTCGGGCGTATCCATTATCAGAACAGAGTACCCAGAAAAACCGCTCCTATACCCAGGCTACAGGCCAGTGACAGTGTTGGGCCTTAAATACAGCTCTAACGGCTTCCAAATAGTTCCCATCAGTGTGCGCTTGTGGTCAGTGGCTTCTTGAGCACAAGTATACTCTACAGTAAAAAGTTTAATCAATAGTCGAAACCAGATATCATGCTGTGGAGGTGCGGTGGATATCCAACAAGCCAATATGGCTTTCTTACTCGTCAGACTCACTCTGTGGAGGAACTGTAACTCACACTTCCCTAGTCCCGGAATGGGATGCCGTACAACCCCAAATAACCAGAGAATGGGATCTGCAGGGAGATCCAGAGAAAGCAAGGAGCTGCAGGTCCCTATCAACTCCTTCCAAAATAGGGAAATCACACCGCAGTCCCAAAAATAGTGGGTATAAGTGCCCATCTCCGTTTGACACTTGGGGCAATTAGCGGTTTCCGTTACACGGGCTAAAAAGGCCCTGTCAGCCGCCATATAATACCGTCTCAGGAATTTAAATTGGATCTCTCGGTACAGTACATTCTCTGACCACTCAGGAACCCGTTCTAAACAGGATAAAAATTCCTGACTGGTAAGAGTAAACTCAGACCACTTCACCCATTGCTGCCAGGTACTAGAGACGGCATCTATCTGGAGATTCAACGCTAGTGCCCGAGTAAAAGCCGCAATAGTGGGTTTTTGAGGCTTATGGATTGAAATGACCCTATGAGCCACCCAAAAAGATGGGGACTGCAGCGTTAGCAGCTTCTGGGAAAGGCAGAAATCTCGCAGCTGTCTATAAGCAAAATGATCAGCAGGGGCCAGACCAAAAAGGTGTAGTAACTCCGAGAAGCCATAGAACTGAACCCCCTCTGATGGGAACATTGGTACAGCCAGATAAGTCCCTTATCTTTCCATCTATGGAATATAGATGATGTCATCGCAGGGGGGAACAGTGGGTTACCACAGATGGTAAGCAGCGGTGTGAGCGTGGAGTGGCACCGTGCTTGGGAACACAAATACGCCCATGCCTTCCGACTTGCCCAAAGAAGCGGTTGCATAAGAAGCCCCGCTGGCAGCTGGGCTCTAGGAAGTTGGAGGAGAGGATTCAGGGATATCTGGTTCCACCAAGAACACAATAGTGCAACCGGGGTATAGTGAGACGTCCCGCCCAAGATATCCTTCACGTGACGCAGGAGGCAAGCTAAATTATATCTACGAAGGTTAGGGCAGCCCAATCCCCCTTTTTTGCATGACTGTGTTAAAATCGTGAAAGATAAACGAGCTTTATGCCCATTCCATATGAATTTCCGAAACAGAGCATTTACCCTTTTACAGTCCTTCCCTGTTAGCCATATCGGGGTCATTTGAAGGATATAGAGCCACCTGGGCAGAATCATCATTTTGATGAGTTGTATTCGACCAGTAATTGAAAGGGGTAACCCTTGCCATTTTTTCAACATAGAGGAGGTAGCCTCAAGCAGGGGTTCCACATTTAGCCTGTAAAAATCACAGACATCAGGAGGGATCTGGATGCCCAAGTATTTCATGTGTGTAGTCACCCATTTAAGGGGAAAGCAGCCACGCCACTGGGGTTTCACTCTGCCCCCTACATCTAACGCCTCCGATTTATCCTTATTGATGCGAAGGCCTGCAAATTCGCCATACCTTTCCAAAAGACTCAAAAAGGGGGCAAGGACTGTTGGGGTTCCGTGAGGTAAATTAAGATATCATCCGCAAAGGCGGCAATCGAGAACTCCTGAGTTTCAGACCCATACCCGTGAATGAGTGGTGAGCTTGCAATCTTTCTGAGTAGCGGATCGATGGCCAAAATGTATAAGAGTGGGGAAAGCGGGCACCCCTGACGCACCCCCCGCTGTATGAGAACCCCTCCCGATTTACAACCATTGGCCGTTATGTGGGATTTAGGTTGAGCATACAGCATATGGAGATAGGCCAAAAAGTTTCCCTCAAAACCATAGCGCTGTAAGACCGAGAACAAATATGGCCAGGACACACGGTCGTTATTAGTAGTTTTACCTTAGAGGAAAGGAGAGACTGGGATATGATGGAGACATTGAAATACCTCAAACATATACTGTAGATTAGGCCCAGCAAGCAAACATTTTTTAAAGGAAAGAATACACTAGAACAGTATGAGATTCCGGGGGTGGGTTGGCCATATTGATTCAGGGGCCACATTTAAAAATATTTCTTCACAGAAAGGATGGTAGATACATAGTGTTGTGTCCGTTGCTGTCCGACGTCTCTGCTCCGCCCACCTTACCTCGTTGGCGACTCCCTCCTCGGTTGATGGAAGGCTAGCTGCTGCGGTGTCTCCAGGCCATCCTTCTCCGGCGTTTCTGGACTGGCTCGACGCTGCAAGCCGCCATGTTGACCAGATGCCTAAGGGCGAGCGCGCGCACAACCCAACTGATGTACCGGCATTGGCGCGAACCTCAGGGGCGTCCCCCTGAGATGACGTCATCAGCTCCAGATATTTAAGGTCTCAGTTTTTGCTAACAAGCAGGCCGATACAGTACAGTGCGCTCCGACCCACAACTATTCTAAATAATAACAGATTGATATCTCCAGTAACTCCGTTAATAACAGCTTGCTAATTCCCAGCTTTAACAACAGAGCTTTAATAACACATAGAATTGATCCCCAGTAGAGGTGATAGATACAAAATTGTAACAAAATTAAAAAAAGGATGAGATAAGCATGGAGAATCCCTAATAGTGATGATGATGATGGTATAAAAAATTTCCTGAGAATAAAATAATTCTTATCTGTTGCCATATTCTATGGTATTTGTAGATGGAGGTACAGTATAGCAAACAACCCGCTTTTAAGTGAAGAGGCAAGAAGAGAGATGATTACAAGACAAAAATGCAGAGAACGGAAATACTACTTTGTGATACTGTAGATGAGTTGCTACTAATAGGTTGAAATTCCCCAGACACATACCATTTTGGTGCTGGCAAGTTGCTAAAAGATCTATTCAATAGATCCACATGGGCCTGTGAAAGCTGTATATTTTGGCAACAGATTTGCTGGTTTTGGTAGCAGTTTGGATTATTGCAAAGCTGGTGGTAGAGCACTGTGGAGGGAGTGGGGGTAGGGGCTGAGTGTTTTAATAAGTATGAGATCTTGTATGCTTATCTATTCAGGATAGTAATCACTGGACAGAATGGCATTTACAGCCAAAATCATTAGTGGTATGATTATGCCATACTTGCAAAAATGCATTAGGGTAACCACAATTAGGAACAGTTGCAACTCTAAACAGCAGTGGTATGACTGTATCAGGCTTCCAAGAAGGTTGGGAGTAACCTATATGGAGGGATATACAGGACCAGTGCGAGGGTCTGTAGCACCCTAGGCAGACTAATGTAACACTCCACCGCCCCACAATCCCACCCTGAGTTGACTCTGACAGTGGTTGATAATAAGAGTTATGGTTACCCTCTTACAGTTCTCTCTCTCTCTCTCTCTCTCTTTCTCTCTCAACCTAGCAAGTGCTCTGTGACTGCTGTCACCCCTTCTTTATACACAGCGGGGCCCCACACACTGCCAAGTCCTGCCTAATGGTCACACCAGCCCTGGGCATATATTTAATGCCCAAACTTAGATATTTTGGACAACAGTCTTACTAACTTTGATAGCTCTGGGAATTATTGCAAAACTCAATAATAAGTTAAAGAAATGTGCATGTGAGGGAGTGAGATGGGAGTGGGTTAGTACAGGACCTGGGTATGGATTCATTATTATAGTCTTTTGTAGGGGTGTGCACTCATTTGCAATTTATTGACAATCCGCAATATATATGCCATATTTGTTGTATTCGTAGGGGTCACGAAACGTATGGCGAACCCCCACGAATACAACGTATCACTAACGAATAAACCCCCACCCTCCTGACCATTGGTTGGCCCCTGTCACATGTTAGGAGCACAAGATGGCGCTGGCCGTCCATTGCTCCTACCATGTGACAGGAGCCGACCAATGGCACCAGTAGCCCCTGTGACATAGTAAGGGCAAAGGCTAATGGCACCATTTTGAATACCGGCAGCCAACAAACCGAATGCAGGAGATTGCTCCAGGGCCCCCACTGGCCCCACCAGGGACTTTTGGCAAGTCTTGGGGGGGGGGGGGGTCAGGAGGGTGGGGGGTTGTAGTTAATTAAATGTAAAGGGTTGGGTTGGGGTTTTTTGGGGGAAACAAATACATATGTAACTAATGAACGGATCGGGGTCCCCCAAGAACTGATGCAACGGATTTGGGTCCCAATGAATACGAATACCGAATGGAACGAATCCGTCCCTGCTGCACATCCCTAGTCTTTTGTTGAAAGTAAGTCCTGAAATGGCCACAACCAATAGAAGTGGTGAAGGCCAGCACTTTTAACAGATTTGGCACTTGCTTTGAGAACTGTGATAGAAAAAGGGTTGAGAGGTCAGGTAAAAGACATTTGGTATGGGAGGGAGCCAATGTTGGACTGCACATGGGAATTTATATGCTCATAGACTCAAAGTGGAAGAGATTGTTTAGACTAAGGCCTGGATTCACTATTCTCACAGAGAATAGTGATTCCCGCGGTACCGGGCGGCGAGGGGGGGGGGGGCAAAGCAGGGGGCCGGCTTTCGCACCCAATAGCGCCACCATGAAAGATGGCGCTATTGGGCGTGCTACTGGCGGCGATAAGGATTCTTACATTACACCGCCAGCGAAGTCGTCGCGGAGTCCGCCCCGGTGCCACCCCGATTCCTCCCCTTCCGGTGTGGACTCCGCCCCGATCTAGGTATCGCACGTGAAAAGTCCCTTTTCACATACGATCCCTTTAGAAAATGACCCCCTAAATCTGTATTTGTCTGCAGTCATTTGCTAAATTACAGTCTGTCTTGCTCCCTACCTTCCAGCACCACATTTAGTCTTCATAGCCTGTCTTTTCAAGAAAACTTGGTTAAGAATATTTGTTTTCGCCCAAAAAAAAAAAAAAAAGCTAGAGGATGGTTTATGATTTAACGTGTTGAAAAAAAATCTAATAACACAATCTCTGTTTAGGTCAGTGAAGCAGAATGGCAAACTTGATCTTCCAGTGTTCATCTCAACAAAAAATATGCCCTTTTTTTTTTCAGATAGATGCTGATGCTTTTTAAATGCCAGAAACAATTGCATTATGTGTCCTGGTTTCTTTTACTTTTCCATAGAAAATTGTTTTTCCAGCACTTCTGCCTCCAGAGCTCTCCCCATGTGTAATATAAATGGTTAAATCTGTTCTCTTGGTTTCCTGCTGTGAGATAATTTATGAAGAATGCCCCTGTTCTGGCTAGATCATTTCATGTCATATCTGCTGCGGACCCTTATTAAGACATGTACTGATAAACAATTCTCTCAAGAGCCTTGCACAGCTTTTCTCCATTTTGCCTCCGCTCAGTTATTTTGAACCTGGTTGCCATGCTTACACTAGAATTACAAGTGAAGTACCTATTCAACAATTAAGTGAATTGTGAAGTAGTAAGCTACATCCATGCCCTACAAAGTAAGTAAAGAAAAGATTGTGCGTATTAAGTAATGAGCATAATGTTTCACTCCAAAGAGCACTGCATGCAGGAAAGTTAACAGCAGAATGGTGTCTTTGCTTTGTGAAGTTGTACATCTGTGATATTGTAGAATGGTATGCACTATCAGCAGTTAGCATAATTATCACAAGTGAAAGTGTTTGGCAGACTAGGAGACATCACACTGGAATTTTGGAATGGACTATGTGAAAGAAAGGAGCATTGGATTCTGTTGATGGTAAAATTCAAACTGAAATTGTGCATGACTGCTGCTGCTGCTGCTGAGGTACAGGAGTTGGTCTCCCTCTTCTACCTTAAGAGCTTTGCAGCTGCGCCAGAATGCCGTGGCTCATCTGGTCACTGGGGTGTCCATCAGAGGTCACATTGCATTGGCTCCCCATTGAATGCGGTATAAAGTTCAAGGTTCTTATTTTGCTCTTTAAATCTATCTGTAGTCTGGCTCCACAGTGCTTTACCACTTTTTTAAAATATACCACCCTTGCCACACTCTTCGTTCAACCTCATGGAATTTGTTTGATATCCCTTCTGTTAAACTTGCTGAGTCTCATGAACACCTATTTGACGTTGCTGGTTCCATATATGTATTTAACCTTGATCATTCGTTTAGGGAAGCAGCTAAATGCTTACCTCTCTATTTAGCCTTTAATGAGTAGTCTCAGTCTGTAGCCTGGCTGACAGTACATTTTTAATATCAGTGTACACATTCAATTTGCTAATTGCACAGCAGCTATGATTGCATATTATTTTATTTTTTATTTTTATGAAGTCAATTTCAAATTATTATTGTTTGTAGCTTTTGGTCATGTTTTTCTGCTTTAATATGTTTGTTTTACACTTTATATATATTTTATTGTTACCAGCCAAGAATGGATTATCGAGCGGGATATGGGAAATAAATAAATATCGGAATCATTCTTTTTTTATTTATTTATTTATTTAATATCTTTTATATACCGACGAACGTTGGGAACATCTCGTCGGTTTACAGAGAACAGAACTTAGCAACAGGCTTTACAATTATCACATGATTATAAGATTTTTTTTAGAATGGTTCCTTTTTAGGGGAAAAATAAGTCAATAAATTAATTGTGAATCTAAAAAATACTTACTGTTATTTCCATTTTTTTTTTCTTTCTCCTTTGGAGAGTTATATTGTTGGCTGAATGAAGACCAGAAGTGCCTAAAAAGAATGAGATGAAATTGATATCTTTATTTGAAGAAAGATTCTTTCCATTCATTCTTCTCAAGTGGGATCACTTTTCTAAACAGATGGGACAATTATGGGTTGTGATCCAAAAAAGGCAGAAGACAATTGTGTTATGTTAAAGAGCAGGGAGAGAGAAGAATTTTTTCATTATTGGAATCCACAACCTGACTTCAGTGAGCTGATAAAAAAATAAATATAAAAATAATCTGAGCTGGGAGCTTGGTCAGGTAACCTTCATTTATTTTAGTCATATAGATACAATTACAAGGCCTAAAAGTCTACCTCCTTGAATATATCTAGATGGGCTCATCAGCTAATTTTTGAATGAAGATGATAAGGAAGTTGCAAGAGGATGATAAACACTGGTAGTACTGGCTCATTAGTTCTGCCAGCCCCAGAAGAGACACATTTCAGGTAAAAAAAAAACAAAACAAAAAAAAAAACAACTAAACAAACAACCTTGAAAGCAGATTTCTAAAGGTTTTCATGAAATGAAAGTTAATGTCATATTGTTCATTACTTCTTACAGACTTGGGACATCAGTGTATGTTTTGTGAACAGTTTTCACAAACTGTTCATCTGTTACCAACATCAATGCTTGTTGCTTATTAACCTAATATATTTAATAACTAGGGGTCAGATTTGCTTAGGGTTTTTCCCATAGAGGCAGAATGGGCGCAAACTTCGATGCATCAGACTCATAGAAATGTCATTTCTGTGAGCTCTTTTGCAGTATGTCAGCAGGATTATACTAGCTCTGTTTTTAAATGCTAAGTTGTAACTGATTGTTCTAAATTATAAAACACTAAGAAGTATCACTGCAGTGCGATTACCCAGCTAATGTTCTAGCGTGAGGTAATGCATCTTAGGATATGTTTACCCCCAAGCTTGAAACTAAAGAGATTTTTCACAGCAAGTATCTTTCCAGCAGCTCAGAGAATCAGTCTAACAAAGGTTGGCATCCATCCACATTACTTCTGTACAGTATCATAATAAAACAAATTTGGATATATGTACTGTGGGGTAGGTGTTGGAGGTATAACTGATCTTTTTTTTCTTAAGGAACCAATTACTACGAAGGGGTATTGCTAATTATACAGGGAATGTTTCCCTGTCCAGTGAATAAATTCACTTTGATCCAGCCCTCTATACCATGTGCTTCATCACATTCTGAAGAGCCCAAGGAACCAGAGGAGGGCATAGAGCCTACTCATCAAGCAAAGGGTTTGAATAATAGGGAATATTGTATTTCCCGCAGTTCGGGCATTTGTAATTCAGGTCCCGAGCCGCAGGAAATACAATATTCCTGAATTACAAAAACCTTACCTCTTTTCGGGACACAGCAGCCCATCTCATTTTCTTTAGCGGGAAGCTTTAAAAAAAAAAAACAAAAACCAAAAAAAATCACGTGATGGGAGCAACCAGCCCACCGGGGGAAGACCTAACCCCCGATAGGCCAATCCACCCCTGCACACACCTGAAGTCTATCTAGGACACTGCACACCTCATGGGAATCAATGAGGTTTTAAAACAGTAGGTCCTGAAGAAAAGTCATAAAATGAAGAGAAAATAATAAAATGGTGACATTCAAACTGGCGCGCAGGAAGCAGAGATCCTGTGATTCATATTTAGAAAGCTCTCACTGGTGGCGCTTCCTGCAGCAATAATGTGAGCGGTATGAGGTCTCGCCTTCCTTTTCTACACCGACTTTTTCCCTTCTAAAGTGGATCCTTTTACATGCAAGAGATTTACTGTGGATACAGGCTGAGAACCCTGCAGCACGAGACTTTGGGGCCGATGCAAAAAAAATACACGGAAAGAGGGCACTGAAAAGTCAGCACCCACTTTCTTAACGCCCGCATGGTGTCCTCAAGGGGGGCGCCATGCTATATGGAAATTAGGACATCTCCTGGAGCTTAATCACAAGTAAAACATGACCCTTTGAGTCCCACTGTGGAGTTCCTTCTTTCATATCGGTGTTTCGTTTAGAAATTCGAATGTTGCAGCCACCGCATAAAGTTACAGCTGTGGTGGCCCAGGATCTGCACACCGTGTTTCACCAGTGTTTGATACTGAACACCCGCCGGTCCCTAGTGACCCTAGCGCCTCCTTATTGGCAGAGGCGGCGGCTGTCAGCAGGTTTGACAGCCGACGCTTAATTTTACCAATGTCGGTTTTGAACCCGCTGACAGCCATGGGTTCGAAAAACGGACGCGGGCAATGTTGAGCGTCTGTTTTCCAACCCGCGGGCCGTGGGCAGATTTTTTTTTTTTTTTAAACTTTTGGGGCCTCCAACTTAATAATGCTATGATATTAAGTCGGAGGGTGTACAGTCTGTACCCTTGCCCGGTGCCATCTGAAATTAATGCCTGCCTTTGGCAGGCGTTAATTTCTGAGAGTAAAATGTGCGGCTTGGCTGCACATTTTACTTTCTGTATTGCGGGTGACTAACTAATAGGCTCATCAACATGCAGTATAAGGGGTAATAATAGCGCGTGGCCAAATGGGGGCTAAACAGTGCGCTCAGCTGAATGCACCGTTCTGTATCGGCCTACTTGTGAATCTCTCAAAATGCCCCATTTCAGCAGTGGCATTTTGTACTCATCCTGTCTGAATGGTCATGTACCAAGAAATCAAATAAGCATTGCCTCTAATGTTCCTTACAAATAGTAACCCTCACAGTAGAACTGAAGATGAGCATCTATGGTAACCCTGCTGAATATGAAGAAAATTGGTAATCAATGACAATGATGGATCACATGATCAGGGGTGGATTGGCTTATTGAAGCTTCGGTCATGCCCCGGTGGGCCGGTCACCCCAATCACATGATAGGTGTGGGTCACAGTGGCCACAAGCTTACAGAGTCACTGCGACCAACTGCATAATGTGACATTTCTTGGAGAGCGGGGCGCCTCCCCCAAGGTCCTACGCTTAGGGGCGGATTTTAAGAGCCCTGCTCGCGTAAATCCGGGTGGATTTACGCGAGCAGGGCCTTGCGCGCCAGTGCGCCTATTTTACATAGGCCTGCCGGCGCACGCAGAGCCCCGGGACTCACGTAAGTCCCGGGGTTTTCCGAGGAGGGCGTGTCAGGGCGTGCCAGGGGGCGGGGCCGATCGGCGCGGCATTTTCGGGGCGGGACGTGGCGTTTTGGGGGCGGGCCCGGGGGCGTGGTTTCGGCCAGGGGCGGTCCGGGGGCATGGCCGCGCCCTCCGGAACCGCCCTGGGTTGCATCTAGGCGCGCCAGTGGCCCGCTGGCGCGCGGGGATTTACTTCTCCCTCCGGGAGGCGTAAATCCCCCAACAAAGGTGGGGGGGGTTTAGACAGGGCCGGGGGGGTGGGTTAGGTAGAGGAAGGGAGGGGAAGGTGAGGGGAGGGCGATAGCAAATTCCCTCCGAGGCCGCTCCGAAATCGGAGCGGCCTCGGAGGGAACGGAGGTAGGCTGTGCGGCTCGGCGCACGCTGGCTACACGAAATCGGTAGCCTTGCGCGCGCCGATCCAGGATTTTAGCGGATACGCCCGGCTACGCGCGTATCTACTAAAATCCAGCGTACTTTTGTTTGCGCCTGATGCGCCAACAAAAGTACGCGAAGGCGCGCTTTTTGAAAATCTACCCCTTAGTGTTTCCTTCGTATTTTCCCAGTGGCAGCAGCCCCGGTTCCATGAGCCTATTTGCCGCACTTGTCCCGACTCTCATCATCACCATGGCAGCAGAAAACTGCCTCCATTCATGCCTGCCCTGCTTCTGGTTTTGCCAGCGGTAGGCAGCCAGCACACTTCCTGACACTGCCTCACCGCTGGCTGAATGCCTGCCTCCCAGCTCTCAGAGCTTCTTTTGTGGCAGGCTCCTTTCATCCACATGCCGCAGCAAAAATATATATAAACAAAAAACTACTTCAGGGCTTAACAGACCTTGGGCCTTCCCACACCAAATGGGCAGCCCCTCCTTCAAAAGTCCACTCAGACTCTCCTCTCCTGGGCTCAGCCTGGATTTTCCCTGACCACAATGTAAGTAAAGATGTTTGCTCCTTATTCACGGAGGGGCAGAAAAGCAAACATAACTGAACATGACTGAATGTATGAGGCAGTGAAGGGGTGTGTATGTCATTATGTGTAAGCATTAGAGTGCAAGTGTGTCAGTGAACAGGGCCGGTGCAAAGGGTATTGGGCGCCCTAGGCGACCCTTGCACTGCCGGCCTCCCCCCCCCCCCCCCATTGCGCCCCACCCTACCTGTTTCTGCGCCTACTGTGTGCTTCTCAGGGCCGCGAGCAGCGCACAGTCTCTATTTGCCACGAACAGGATAGGCCCCGCTTGCGGCACCACGTGGCTGCTCTTTGGCGCCCCCTACAGCTCAGTGCCCTAGGCGACTGCGAAGTTCGCCTAATGGACATGCCGGCCCTGTCAGTGAGCATGTGTGCAAGGGAGAGAATGGTAGAGTATGTGCTTACGTCTGAGCATGTGTGTGAGCGTGACTGGGCGGATGAGTCTGTGAGAGTTTGTGTGCCAGTGAACATGTGTGAGTGTGACAGTGCCAGTGCATCAATAAGCATGTGTGTCAGAGCAAGCAAACACATCAGTGTGTGTGCATGAGTGAGCATATGAGTGTATATATGACATGTGTACTAGACAACAATTAATCATGACCATCTCAAGGTGACAGGAAGCAAATGTTCCCGAGTATGGAGAACGGAGAATTTTTTTCTATCCTTAATAGTTTTAATTTTTGGATATTATTTGATGTGTCTGCTATTTTTGAGGGAAATTTTCAAAAATTTGTATATGAATTAAATTACTGGATATTCTAGTCATCAGCTGTTTTGAAATATATATATTTTAGTATGATTTTCCTATAGTGACTGATGTTTATAGTTCTTGATTTTATTGTTTGATGTTTTATGAGAAATTATGGTATTTTCTGTTTTTCCATTACTGCATTGCATAGAGTCTGACTTATTGTGATTTCCAGTTCAGTTTTTGTCTGCACATTTCTGTTTAAATTTTATGGTTCCTTTGTTTTGTATTTGGTGAGGATCTGTCTGTGTTCTGCATGTGTAGCTGATGCGAAGTATGCTACTTCTGTGTAGATCTATAGCAGCCTGGCTTGTTCTGTTTTCCTAATAGGAGCTATATTAATGTTTTAGGGCGTGGGGTCATATTTGAAGATTTGCCTTTCCTTAGCTAGGGTTGTAACAGGTTGAGTGCTGGCAGTTTGTGCTGTTTTCATATGGGAGGCTTACTCAAGACTTTCTGAGGGCTACGCCCAAGCCTAACAGGTGTTACAATAGGACTAATACTATATGGGTTCTTCTAACAGTCATTTGTGTTTTTTGCAAGGGTTTTCTGGTTTACATAAATATAATACACACATTGTTTTAAGTGATGTGTTTAACTCAGAAGACTATACTTTGAATTTCAGGTAAAATCTGTTATAAATGCATGCATTTTAATTGTGTTTGGGGAAGGCAAGGCTGGGGGGAAGAGAGGAATGCAAGGAGTGCAATACTCTTGCACCGGCCCTGGCTTTGCTGGCTTTGCTGGCTCCGCATGGGAAAGCAGGGTTCCATATGGAGCGGTGCTGCTGCTGTACATCACTGACTCTCCCTAGTTGCAGCTAGGGCCTAATTTTCTTTTTTTTTTTTTTTTTTTTTAAGTCCAGGGAACAGCATGGATCACTTCTGGTCACCCCCCCCCCCCCCCCCCCCGGTGTTGGGGTGCAGTGTAGTAGCCTGAGAAATCATAAAAGCGGCAGAATGTGTAGTGCGCAGTCAATGGGAATCTGCTGGTGGGGTGGGGGGGCCAGCGGAGAAGTCCAGGTGAGCTACAGGGGGTGGATCAGGAGGAAGTACATGTGCGGCGCTGGTGAGGGTTACTGTGAGGTGACTGGGCTGAACTCTGAGAGGGGCAAAGCTTGCTGCGGACCCTGTGGTCTCCTGAAGCGTGGGGGGGGGATGCTTGAAAAAAAAAGGGGTTGCAAATGGGTAAAGGAAGGGGCTGCTGCAGGCTGGGAAAGGGTTGGCAGCAAGCAAGAACGTTACATAGTGATGTGGCAATGCCAGGGGTCGGGTGTGGCGCATTCACTGTGTGAGCACGAGGAGCAGTAACCACAACAACAGAGTGCGTGTATATGCCTGAGAGAGAGAGAGATTGTGAGTGTGTGTGTGCGCCTCTCTAACACAAAGATGCACACTCTTTCTTGTTGTCAGTGTGTGGGTGTGTCTTTGTGAGAAACATCCACATGCTGAAGGAATGTGTGTGGAGTGCGTATGTGCCAATAAAGTTTCCTCAATCTGAAAATATGTCTGAGTAACTGAGCACGTAAGTATGTGTGTGTGTCTGACACTGGCTGGAGGTGTGGTTCATTACTTGGCAATTGGTTCAAGAGCTGATTGATTTGACGAGAGACATTAACACTATCCCAGGATATCTATCTATATATAAGAGATGCAATCAAACTTCGAGGGGGGACCCAATCAATTGAATGGATGGGACTACAGCACTGTTTGCTCTAACCACTAGGAATAGCCTAGTGGTTAGAGCAGTGGACTGTGAACCAGGAGACCAGGGTTTGTGTCCTGCTGTTGCTCCTTGTGACCTTGGGCAAGTCACTTTACCCTCCATTGCCTTAGATGGTAAGCCCTCTGGGGATAGAGAAATACCTATAGTACCTGAATGTAAACCGGTGTGATATCTCAATTGAGATCAAATGTTGGTATATAAAAATAATAAATAAATAAAAATCTCTGCTCAAGGGTGGCCTCTATGTCTTATTTAAGAAAAATGCAAAATTTTATTTTGGAGAATTTTTGGCTCAGTTCTGCAAGACTCCAGGTCACATGATGTCTTTCTAAAGGGTCAGTTGTTGGCGTATGCACTGCAAGGAAAGTCTACAAGGGATTCAGGTGACCTGTGGGCCAGTTTTGAAAAAAAATCCCGCAGGCTATTTCCCTGCAAACCGCCCCTGCACATATTACATTCTTATCTAATAAGAGAGGGATGGTAGCTTATAGACTGCTGGTAGACCCCACAGCCACGTATCCCTGTTTCTTCTGTTTTCTCTTCTTTGTATTTACCAACCTCCCTCACTTCAGTCCAATGCTCTACCTGTTTTTCTTCTGTTTTTCCCTTTTCCCCTTTGTAAGTCAGTTCACTCAATACTTAAAAAAAAAATGAATTAACCTTTATATCCTAATAAAGACAGATTTGGGGCTAATTTTCAAACTCATACAGTTCTGTATGAAAGTTTAAAATAGCCACTTAAGTTTAGATGCATGAAAAATAGAGCACATTTTCAAAGATTACAACAAACTCAAACTTCACACAAACCCCAAGATGTCAATACTGAGCATGCCGGAACATGGGAAGGTTACCTGAGCATTTAGCCCGATATTCAGCAGAACAAACACAGTTAGAACAGGCATCCAGCTTCTTTTATCCAGGTAGTGCTTAATATCAGAGTTCACCAGCTAAAATTTTCCCGTGGCTTCAGAACAGCTCTATCAGTGCCTTTTTTTTTTTTTTTTTTTTTTAATCTGGCTAAATTTTGAGCAGATACAGAGACAAAAATATTGAAATCTTGAGTTTTGCCTTAGTAACTTGTCTTGGTAATCCAGACAAGCCTTTTGAATATCCAGCTCCATAATTTCAGAAATACAAGACTGTGCATGAGTAAAACAGAAGTCAATTTTCAAAGTGTCAAGATGCATATATGCTTTGTACCCATTTGAGTGAATTTATGTCTCCAATCCCTTTAGAAGTGCATCTTTCATGCTTACAAATCATATTTTATGCAGTTATAATGAATTATTTTCAAGCATTTATCTATCTGTTTAAAATGTGTTAAGGAGGCTTACACAAGGATTATTAGGCAATTCAACACAAATAGATTAAGAGTGGAAGTTTGCATATTAAAACAATAAATTTGGAACAATTCAACTAGCAACAATTTATAAAGGCATATAAAGATGTAGCTAACCACACAGTTTTCTATAATTAGTGTTTTTCACAATAATCCAAGCATGGCGGCAAAGATACAAAAGAAAGTGTGAATTATGCAGAAAATTCAAATACAAATATATTAGAAAAGAAAATAAATCATGCCACTGCGTGAGAGAATATCTAAGATTTGATGTTCACTGTTTTAAAAGTGCTAAGAGTTTACTTAAGTGTAAAAAAAAAAAACTATCAGACATGAAACACAAGCCCTAAATGGGTGCCTAAGAAACTCAAAGTGTACTCAATTGGGCCCTGCTGTAATAAGATGTTAATATAAAATATGCGCTGAACTCTTGCACTCAATTTCTTTATTCATAAAGCTCAAGAAACTCCCGATACAATAAGCTAAGAGTTTTAGAAAACCTCACTAACCTGAAAATGTGCACACAGACATGCTTGATGTGCATACAACGATGATGTATGCGCATAAATCATGTCATATATACAATAAAAAAATGATTTATGCATACAAAATATGTTTTGTGCCTAATATGCACATTGATGTATACAAAAAATAGGATTTGCAAGCATTAAAGAGATACTTCTAAAGTTGATTGCATAAAACATGAGTTAGGAACATAAAAACGGTGCTCCCAAAAAGTTACAGGTAAAGCACATGTGCTTCTAACTCATGTGGTGTACCTAGCTTTTAGGAGCATAATTTTTATGTTGTTAATTCATGTTCTGTAGGCACAATTTTGAGGAGCACAGCTTTTATTTATTTTAATTTAAAAAGAATGTATTACTCACTTTAGCTTAAATTCTATGAAGTAAAATTCAAGAGCCGCGTGCATGCACACGCACATGAAAATACCAATTTTATAACACAAGCGTGTATATGCGCATGGTTTTATATCGATGTGTTTGTGAATGCCTTCTCAAGTGCATGAGTGGGGGGAATTTTAGTAGGTATGTATGGCGACACAATAGGCCTTTTTCCCAGTACGCTCCCAGTTTGCCCCAGTAAAGGAGAGGACTTCCTAAACCCCCTAGCTAACTTGCCTCCCTTTTACCCTATTAGCCCTTAAAAACCTGCTGACTAGCCTCACTTTTTTTTGTTACATGACTTACATGCAAGTCCACAGCAGAAGGAGAGTTACGTGGTAGGGGACCCCGGCGGGCACTTGTGCGCTACTTATGCGGCTGACTTCATGGTGCAGTCCCGGCCTGCCTTTGTCCCGCCCATGCCCCATCCCTTTTTCAGAAAAATTTTTTATGCGTGTACCAGGAGATAAGTGCACGCCACGGGCCTCTTAAAACCCACGCGGCATGTGCGGGTCCGAGGCACACGCATATCTCCTGGTTTTGGCATGTGCCAGCCTTTGAAAATTGACCAGTAAGTGAGTTCCAAGTAATGTTCCTGAAAAACAAACACATCTTACTGTACCAGGTTCCAATAATATAAACCACCTCACTGCCTGTATACAGGGACAGTAACTTTAAAACAGCCATGCGGTTGGACACGTACACACACACACATATGCTGGCTCACACGAAAGGACGCGGCCATAATATAAAAAGCGCGTATATGCACGCGTGTTATAAAATAGGCTGTACGTGCATACAATTTTATATGGACGCACGCATATGCATGCAAATGCCACCTCTACTGTGTCAGTGGGGGGAGTTTAGAAGACACGCATGCCAACGCAATTACCAGTTTCCCCTGTTCACCCAGGTAAGGGATAGGACTTACTAACCCCCCTATTTAAATAGCCTCCCTTTTACCCTGTTAGCACCTAAAACCTGCCTCCTGGCATGCGTAACTTATGCACGCCGGCCAACGGCCGGCCCGCGATCCCGGGCACAGCGGCAAATGGCTGCTGTGCCTGGAGTCTGCCACGCCCCCTCCACGCCTCTGGGCTGCCCAGGACCGCCCACGCCCCACCCCTTTTTGCAAGCCCCGGGACATAAGCACGTCCCGGGGCTTGCGCGCACCACCGAGCCTATGCAAGATAGGCTCAGCGCGCGCAGGGGCAGCCTGGGGTAGCTTTTCGGGGGTTACGCGTGTATCTTACACACATAACCCTTTGGAAATCTACCAGAGTGTGTACTATTTGAAAACAGTGTGCATTATTTGCAGATAATGCATGCTATTCAAAATTGTGCACATTATTTGCATGCATGACACACTATTCTGAAATAGTATGCACTGTTTGCTGAAATAAAAACAAAAGAAAATAATTTAGAACGCCCCTAACAAAACAGAATTCAGAAGAGAAGCTTTCCCCAATAAAAAGAAATACAATGATATTGTTTGGCCTAAGTACCCCAGTGTAAAGTTGTATGCATAGCAATGTGCACACAGCTAAGCATTATGATCAGGGTCTAAGAAAAGGTCCCTGGGTTGGGTGCACAGGAGGAACCATTGACCTGATTCCAAAATCCTCAATGACTACCTCCTTCCTAGGCACTTGCCCAAGTATGCTGCTCTGTGCGGGCAGGAAAAAGTCCACAGGCACAGGTCAGCAGAAAGAAATTATAGTGGAATAGGGGTGATCTGAATATGCCCCTTCTCTTTTGCTGATCATAGAAACAGGTATGCCATCTATCCTTCTGCAGCCCATACATGTAGGAAGGACAGGAATGAACATCACACACATCACTGAAGAGAAGAGAGAACATAAGATAAAGGTAGGCAACTCCAGTCTTCAAGTGCTGCAAGCCAACCAGAATTTCAGGATATCCCCAATAAAAATGCATGAGATGCATCTGTATGCAGTAGAAGCAGTGCAAGCAAATTCATCTCATGCATATTAAGAAGGTAATTTTAAAAGGAGTTGTACATATAAATGTAACATACTATCATAGCTATTTTTAAAAGCCATTTATGCTTGTAAAATGCACTTACACATGACTATCCTATGGATAATTCAGTGGCAAATATTGTAGTAAATTTCAAAAACCCACTTAGACGAGTAAAGTGCATGCACACATTTAAAACCACAGCTTTCCATGAGCACTGTTCTTCAAGCCCCGGACCATAGGGCTTTTGGCCCCACCCCTGCAATGGATGCTATTGATGACTGCCTACTTGACATCATCAGCAGAGCCTCAAAGCTCTGAAATGAGCCAATGTTTTTGAAACATCATAACTGGTGGGGGAGTCCAATGAGAGGGTCTGGGACCCTGTTTTTATCCACTGCAGCCTTCTACGAGCACTGCTCTTCAAGCCCCGGACCATCAGGCTCTTTTCTCCACCCCCACGGAATGGATGCTATTGCTGACCCACCTACCTGACATCATCAGCGGAGCCTCAAAGCTCTGAAACGAGCCACAGCTGCAGCTTCCTGAAGCAGTGAGCCAAAGAGGATTGCCTCTTTGGGAGCCTCTTTGAGAGATCAAGGGACTGAAAATGCTTGATATATCCTCTCCTATTTCCACCAACTGGGGTAGAAGTAAAAATAGAATGAACAGGCAACATTCAACCAATGCTACCCGCTATCAGAAGAATATTTCTACATGTTTATCTGTACCTGTTAGATGTATTAATTAATTATTATGGATTAGGGGTGGTAGAGGGACAAAAGGGTAATCTTTGTACATTGATTAAGGTTAGGTCATTAACTAAGAACTGGTTACATTATTCACAATTTAATAGTTGACAGGAATCTTGATTTAGTATGCATCACAGAAACCTGCTTAAAAGGTAAATACTCTGTAGCAATTTCTCGTTTGTCCCCCTGTTTACTGCATTTTCATGTGTAACAGGATTAAAAAAAGATCAAAGTCACAGAACATATAGAAAGACATGGTTTAATGGAACAAAGTCAGCATGGCTTTACCCAAGGCAAGTCTTGCCTCACAAATCTGCTTCCCTTTTTTGAAGGGATTAATAAATGTGTAGATATAGCTGAACCGGTGGATGTAATGTATTTGGATTTTCAGAAGGCATTTGACATTTTCCTAGTAGCCTCATGAGAGGCTTCTAAGAAAAGTAAAAAGATCATGGGATAGGTGGTAATGTACTTTCGTGGATTACAAACTGGTTAAATGACAGGAAACAGAGAGTAGGATTAAATGGAAAACTTTCTCAGTGGAAAAGGGAAAACAGTGGAGTGCCTCAAGGATCTGTACTAGGACCTGTGCTTTCAATATATTTATAAAGGAATACAACAAGTGAAAGGAATACAACAAGTGAGCTAATCAAATTTGCAAATGATACAAAATTATTCAAAATCAAAAGCAGATTGTGATAAATTGCAGGAGGACCTTGTGAGACTGGAAAATTGGTCATCCAAATGGCAGATGAAATTTAACGTGGACAAGTGCAAAGTGATGCATATAGGGAAAAATAACCCATGCTATAGTTACACAATGTTAGGTTCCATATTAGGTGCTACCACCCAAGAAAGAGATCTAGGCCATAGTGGATAATATTTTGAAATCATTGGCTCAGTGTACTGTGGCAGTCAAAAAAGCAAACAGAATGTTAGGAATTATTAGGAAGGGAATGGTGAATAAAATGGAGGATGTCATAATGCCTCTGTATTGCTCCATGCTGAGACCGCACCTTGCATACTGTGTACAATTCTGGTTGCCGCATCTCAAGAAAGATATAATTGTGATGGAGAAAGTACAGAGAAGGACAACCAAAATGATAAAGAGGATGGAGCTGCTCCCCTATGAGGAAAGAGGTTAGGGCTGTTCAACTTGGAGAAGAGATGGCTATGGGGGGTATGATAGAGGTCTTTAAAATCATGAGAGGTCTAGAACAGGTAAATGTAAATTGGTTATTTAGTCTTTCAGATAATAGAAGGACTAGGGGGGCACTCCATGAAGTTAGCATGTAACACATTTAAAACTAATCAGAGAAAATTATTTTTCACTCAACGCACAATTAAACTCTGGAATTTGTTGCCAGGGGATGTGGTTCATGCAGTTAGTGTAGCTGGGTTTGAACAAGGTTTGGATATTTGGATAAGTTCTTGGAGGAGAAGTCCATAACCTGCTTTTAATCAAGGGCTTGATGGACCCTTGGTCTGACCCAGTATGGCAATTTCTTATGTTCTTATGAGAGGTTGCTATTATTTTTCACAACTCTCTCCCCATGAAAAGAATTTAAAAAAAAAAAAAAAAAAAAAAAAAAAAAAAAAAAAATATATATATATATATATATATATATATATATATATATATATATATATATATATATATATATATATATATATATATATATATATATATCTTTTTATGGTACTTTCCACCTGGTGCTTCTCAAGTTTTTAACTGATTTAGTCATAGAATCCATACTAGGCCAATCATTAAATATTGTTTTTTATTGGATATGGGGAACTTTAATTTATATGTGGATAGTATGGTTTCTTCTCAAATTATAAGCTTTCTACTTTTGCACTAGTGGACTCTATCAAATTGTTTTTAGTGCTACCCATGATAAAGGATATACCCTGGATTTATTTGGTTGTGAAAAGTCTAGGAACCAAGGTAATTTGATGTTAGATGAATCAGAAAATTTACCATAGTCACATCATTTCCTAATCATTTTTGATTTAATTATGGTAACTACACACAACACAGGAAGAAAGACAATAAACATCTCAAACCTAGATTTAAAAAAGTAGACTCATCCAGCTTTGTAGACATTGTTCAGGATAACTGGAAAGATCCTCTAGATACACTTGAAAACTGAGTTAGAAAATGGAATTCATTACTGGGGGAAAGAATGAAATTGGTTGTCTTAGGGCCTCAGGATGGAAATAAAATGGGAATTAGAAAAAGCTTGGCCCCTTGGTATACAACCTAATTAAAAAGAGGTTTATGTCGGCTTGAGTAATGTTGGAGGAAAACTGAGCCGATGATAAAAAACATTATATAAATCCATTTTGAGCGAATACTTCAAATAATTTCTATTTGAATATCATTATTGAAGCTTACCATGATCCCAAAATTATTTTTAAATTAGTTAACTCACTGTATTGGATAAGAAACTTCAGAAGCTAATTTACGATGACTTACCTGACATTCTTTTCTTACTTAATTTAAAGAGAAGATCTCCAATATAAGAAACCCTCTTTTAAAAAATCTTGCACATGTTAAAGTTTATGGACGATAAGCCTATTGAAATATTACCAGATATGGAGAGATCTGTAGCAAACTCATCATTGGCAGTTACTGATAAATTAAGCACTTTCTCAAATTTTGACACAACATCTCTTATGGAGATACAATCTATCGTGGAAAAGGAGAACAAAAATTCAAGTACATCTTTGGAACCTTGCCCATCATTTTAATTGGAATGTTACCTAATATGGTATTGATAAGCTTCAAGAACCTAGTCAACTCTTCTCTTGTTTTGGCAAAGTCCCTGAAATCTTAAAGAAAGCAGTGATCACTCCTATTTTTTAAAATGAAGATGCAGACCCCAAAAAATGTCTAAATTACCAACCCATTTCTAATCTTCCATTTATCTCCAACATATTAGATAAAGTTGTTACTACCCAACTTACTGAGTTTATGGAAGACAATAGTAAATTGGATCCTGCTCAAGTGGGATTTAGGAGGGGATGCAGCAGAGAGACTATATTGATAGATATTATGGACTCTGTCCTCCCTTGTGTAGATAAGGGCTATTCTGCTTTGTTAATTCTCCTTGACCTTTCAAGTGAATTTGATCTAGTAGATCACAAAGTCCTAATTTCTTGTTATTCTTTAGGGTTAGCAGGGACAGTTCTAAATTGGATTTCAAGCTTCCTGCAAAATAGGTAATCAAGCATAATCTTTTAAGGGCATTATTCATGAACATGCACATCAATCTTTGGGGTTCCTCAGGGATCCTCCATCTCTCCACTATTATTTAATATTTTTCTATCACCATTGAGGGACATCATCCATTCTTTTGGATTTTCACCTTTTATTTATGCAGATGATGTGCAAATTGTTGTCCTCTTAGATCACAATATAGCTATCACCACTTCACATTTACAGAGTTGTATGTCAGCCTTTCCAATCCTGGATAGGAGATAATCCTTTGGAATTAAATTTGACAAAAACAGAAATTCTATTAATAGGAAATAAACTAGAGAAAATTCAGTTCTCTATGGGTAGCCACACTGTGCAATATTTAGATGAGGTAAAATCTTTAGGAGATATACTATATGCTAGTTGGTCTATGGGAAATCACATCAACTCAGTTCTCTGTACAGTCTATAGGTGGTTATGCCTTGTGAGACAAAATCATTCTTAATCTTTGAGGCTCTAAAATCCTTGGTATATGCCCTTGTGATCTCAGATCTAGAATACTATAATGCTACATATTGGGGAGTTTTGGGTATTTATTTATTTAAATACTTTATTGATCGCCTTCCAGATAAGTCTTCCAAAGCGATTTACAACATAAAATTAAAACAAAATAGTAATCACAATAAAAAATATCATAAAACTATCATAAAACAAGTAAACAAATTTCACTCTAATAATCCAGCAGAGCATGACATACTGAACTATATTATATCAAAACTTCAAGGAAAGAGCAGTTACCAATCTACATCTTATCATTGCCATCATGACTAAACTTTTACTTTAATTAGAAAAGTTCAAGTGGTACAAAACATGGCAGCTAGATCTGTTATGGGTCATGCTAGATGCAAATCTGCAGCTCCTCTACTGGAAAAACACTGGCTCCCAGTAAGATTACAATGTACTTACCCTCACATTTAAGATCCTATGTGGGATTGGCCCCTTTCATATGTCATCTAGACTACGCTGGAAGTCCTTACTCAGGGAAGCACATTTTCAGCACAGCTATCTACTTTAGCTCCCATCGACAAGAAGCATTCATCATGCAAAATTGCATAAAAGATCATTCTCTACTTCAGTTCCTGATGCCTGGAATAATCTCCCCTTATCGATCAGGGAAGAAACTTGCTTAATGTGTTTTCACCGTAAATTAAACTCCTGGCTGATGACTTCCAAGATCTGAGCTCAACCTAGAGCTTTTAAGAAATTGAAACTAAAGTTTCCCTAGTCCAATATTGTTTTTAATCAATCAATGGTTTCATTTTATTGCATTGTTTTAATTTATTATTTAGTTGTGCTATACATTGCTTTGGAAAGACTTATTGTAAGTTTTGGAAGGTGGTTCATAAATCGTATAAATAAAAGCTTTTTTAAAATCAGGTTCTAAATGTGGATATCTTGAAAATCCTACCAGCTTGCATTACTCGAGGATCAGCATTGACTATTCCTGATATAAGCTCTAATTGTGCATACTTGCAAAAAGCTGGACAGAGTGCTGTCCCCAGGACTAAAGGAACTCTGCTTTGCCAGTTTCAGCTTCCTCATTCTCCATCTAGGAATGGCAAATACCATAGGCATTGCTAGTACAGCTTGAGTAGATAGTCTCAGCTTTGTCACAAATGCAAGTTCATGAGGTCTTGCACTGGAAGTGCACAGAAGCTACTCTGGCAAAGCAGCACCACATCATTTGAAAATATCACATCACAGAGCATCTGAATCAGTAGCCAGTAAGTCTAGAGAGCTTAAGCTAACTGGGCCTTGTATTCTGATATGGACAACATGGAGGGATACCCTGGAATTAGAAGTGTTAGGCACAAGATCAACAAAAGGAGGAGTGTCAGCAGCTGGCCAAGGATGAGTAAGGATATAGGGATATGTAGAGAAAAAAAATGAAAATTAACTCATTTAGGCCTGGATTTTCTAAAATCGCAGGCCTTTGAGGATTGCGCAGTACTGGGGGCAGGGGGATGAAGTGGGGGGCGGGCCTGCGAAAGCCGGCAGCGACCGCACCACTGTGGTGTTATCGTTGCCGGCTTTGGCAAACCAATAGCGCTACTGTGGAAGGTGGTGCTATTGGCTAGGGATGTGAATCGTGTCCTCGATCGTCTTAACGATCAATTTCGGCTGGGAGGGGGAGGGAATCGTATTGTTGCCGTTTGGGGGGGTAAAATATCGTGAAAAATCGTGAAAAATCATTAAAAAATCGAAAAATCGAAAAATCGAAAAACCGGCACATTAAAACCCCCTAAAACCCACCCCCGACCCTTTAAATTAAATCCCCCACCCTCCCGAACCCCCCCCCCCAAATAACTTAAATAACCTGCGGGTCCAGCGGCGGTCCGGAACGGCAGCGGTCCGGAACGGGCTCCTGCTCCTGCATCTTGTCGTCTTCGGCCGGCGCCATTTTCCAAAATGGCGCCGAAAAATGGCGGCGGCCATAGACGAAAAAGATTGGACGGCAGGAGGTCCTTCCGGACCCCCGCTGGACTTTTGGCAAGTCTCGTGGGGGTCAGGAGGCCCCCCACAAGCTGGCCAAAAGTTCCTGGAGGTCCAGCGGGGGTCAGGGAGCGATTTCCCGCCGCGAATCGTTTTCGTACGGAAAATGGCGCCGGCAGGAGATCGACTGCAGGAGGTCGTTCAGCGAGGCGCCGGAACCCTCGCTGAACGACCGCCTGCAGTCGATCTCCTGCCGGCGCCATTTTCCGTACGAAAACGATTCGCGGCGGGAAATCGCTCCCTGGCCCCCGCTGGACCTCCAGGAACTTTTGGCCAGCTTGTGGGGGGCCTCCTGACCCCCACGAGACTTGCCAAAAGTCCAGCGGGGGTCCGGAAGGACCTCCTGCCGTCCAATCTTTTTCTTCTATGGCCGCCGCCATTTTTCGGCGCCATTTTGGAAAATGGCGCCGGCCGAAGACGACAAGATGCAGGAGCAGGAGCCCGTTCCGGACCGCTGCCGTTCCGGACCGCCGCTGGACCCGCAGGTTATTTAAGTTATTTGGGGGGGGTTCGGGAGGGTGGGGGATTTAATTTAAAGGGTCGGGGGTGGGTTTTAGGGGGTTTTAGTGTGCCGGCTCACGATTCTAACGATTTATAACGATAAATCGTTAGAATCTGTATTGTATTGTGTTCCATAACGGTTTAAGACGATATTAAAATTATCGGACGATAATTTTAATCGTCCTAAAACGATTCACATCCCTACTATTGGCCGCGTTACTGGCGGCGATAAGGGGCCTTACCTTTTTGCTGCCAGCGATGTCTCCGCTTCATCCGCCCCGGTGCCGCCCCGACTCCTCCCCTTCTGGTGCTGATGCCGCCCTGATCTAGGCATCAGTCTTTTCATGGCTGCTTCATTAGTTTCAACATCTACAAAATGTTTATTAGTTTTATTCATTTACAACCCAATTTTAAAATGTACACGCACACAAATACCAGGGGTTATGTGCATGGCCGTGTGCATTTTCGAAGGGGCCTGGCTATGCGCGTAAGCCCAGGTATGTGCCGAAGTGCCAGGCTTCTAGAAAGGGTGAGCCTGGGGCAGGGTCTAGCTGGGGAGGGGCAGGGGACAGGCCAGGACAGTGGCATTAGGCCCTGTCCTGGGGAAGTGCGCGAAGGAGCAGGTAAGTTAACAAACAAAAAAAAATAGGGTAGATAGGTAGGGGTTAGGGGTCAGGGAGGAGAGGGAAAAAGGTAGGAAGGGTAGGGTAGGGTTAAGGAAGTTCCTTCGCAGTCTGCTCCTTAATTGGAGTGGACTATGTGGGAACTGGGAAAAACAAAATTGCGTCGCCACACATAAAGTAACCCCCCCATGCAGGCGCGTATGTATGAGCCGATATCACATTTTATAATATGCGTGCAGTGACACGTGCATGTATAAAATGCATGCACCCTCCTTTTAAAATCTACCATTGCTTCATTTGCATTTATAATCAATGGAGAATCTGTACAGCCTATTTTGGGCTCCTAAATTTATTTATTTAGATTTTTATATTCCGCTTTTCGCACTTTTTTCAGCACTTCAAAGCAGATTACATTCAGGTACTGTAGGTATTTTCTGATCAATTCTAATGAAACATTTGGGAAAACATAATTAGAAGAGGAAAAGAACTCCAAGGTACCTAGATTGTGACAAAGTGACACCTAATGTGGCATGTACAGCCTAAGGTACCACAAAGGGGTAACAGCAGTGACAGCAGAAAACAATGGGTTAAAGCAGTACAAAGAGTGGATTCAACACACTAAAGCACCACGACAGGTGCAAAGAAACCCCCACAATGGCATGAACATCCCAAGGTATAAAATCTGGGGTATGACAGCATAGCAGAGTGACATCTAGACCCCCAAAATACAGCATCAGGGGCATGGAAGCAAGGCAGAGTGGAAGAAAGACTCCATATGTAAAGGATAAGGGAAATAGCAGCAAGGCAGAGTGGTATTACAGATGTCTGTCTGTCTTCCTGTGGAAGCACATGCCACATGTCAGATTTAGTTCAAGAGAAAGATCTGTCATCAATATCAATTTTGTGACATGACCTTTTATTGCATTCCTTACTTGAAACTAATCTTGCTGCTGGGTAAAATTGTGGGTTTATGGTGAAATGTGCTTTCTGATTGAAACTTTACTCAATCTGAACATGAAAATAGTCTCTCCTCAGAGTGGCTTTCCTAATATTTTGTGAGGTTTGCTTTATTAAGAAAGCTTGTCCCATATTATTTTACGCAACACAGTCTCTTCTTTTGTAGATTGTCTGTGTTGCATTAGTTCTCTATTCCTACTGAAAAATGTACCACATTCAGAACATGAAAAAGGTCTCTTCTGTGCATCTATTCTGAAACTGTTTTTCTTCCATCTGATTGAGGGTTTATGGGAACAACACATCCCAATATAACCAAGAAAGAACTAGGCTTGGATCCTAAAGGCATACAACAAAATGGAAAGGATGAAAACCAGAAAAATGTTGTATGTATTTCTTTCTTTTTTTTTTTTTTTCTTCATTTTCTCTGAGGGCAAAACAGCCCAATATAACCAACAAACAAACAGAGTGGAGAACCAGGCTGGGATTATAGAGGCATAGAACAAAATGAAGAACCTTGAAACAGGTGAAAGAGGAAGATAAACTTGAATTGTTTTTCTTCTTGAGGCAGAACACCTCAGTATAAAATGTATATACACATACATTTATATGATGTACATTCGTACAGTATCCCTTTTTTAAGAAGTAAATATTTATTTTCTTATATGTATGTACATAATTGACCAATATGCTAAATATTTAGTGTAAGGAATGCAAGCCTCATATCTGAAGCCCCTTCCTATATTTCATTAGCCCTAATTCTTCAGTTCCAATAGCTGGTATTTATTCAGAGATGGTAAGGCCCTTCATTCACCATAATACGCTCAATTGTGTTACTGTATGACCCCTTTGTATTAGAAGAATTCAGTGTGTTGGTCTCCACAACGTTTCCTTTGCACTAGCTAACCTACATATTCCATCTATTGTTTATTATGTCAGGGTGGGAAACACCTGAGGGAACTGAACGTTATGACCTTGCTTCAGGTGATTTCACTCATACTCAGTTTTGTGACATCCTCAATGACATGTTTCCATTCATACCAGCTAACCATTGGCCCACTGTTACTGTGGTTTGTCACCATCCCTTCTCACAACAATATATATATGCAGTTCAGCTTCCATCCCCCCAACCCTCTCCTCCCCCCTCCCCCCACAAGTTTGTTACAGTAAATGACACTTTAATGTTAATTACTGTTACCTTGGGTGCACTTCGGTCTGTGCCATCAGCTCTGGAGTTTTCTTGTGTCATGAGGGCATCAGTGCTGTCCTCTGAAGCTCCTTGCAGGGGTTGTCTTGCTCTGATTGCTGTGGCTATTGGGTTGTGCACTACCCCAGTGCGCACATATGTGAGGGAGCACCTTAAAACATGAAACCTTTTCCAAGGAATTTGTGCAAAACTGTACACAGAGTGCTAGTCCCTGCATCTAGTTCATGTTGTTTAGCACATGTACCTTGATAGCCCTCAATTTATTTTTTTTCACCCCCTCATTCCCTCAAGGAGAGGTAGGAGTCTCCATGATTGAACTTCCAGCAGATAAATGCCAGTCCTGGCTCATCTTTTTACCCCAGACTTCCATCGTGGGGAAGAGTACGTGCTCCTTGGCAACAATAATAGAGGCCAGCCTGGTCACATCCAGGGCTAAAAGTTTGACTTTCTTGCTGGGGGGTGGAGACATATTGGAATGAGCCTGACCCAATAAAACCAGAAGTGTGTGTATGAAAGAATACATGCATACAAAAGCACTGTGCATACTGAAACATATGTGCATTTTTTGGGAGGAGGGAAGATACACAATGATGGCTGCAGAGATATAAGCCTGTGCAGATGGCTCCATGCAGATCCTAAAATACTTGATCAAATCTGTATAGATCCCTATGCACATGTATAGGGGGCCACACAGATATGTTTGAAAGTCATGTTCCCTACACGGTACAGCATTTATGTGGACATGTGGAGATTTATATTAGTATTTTATTAATTGAACATATGTTTCAGTATACCTGAATATTTCCAATACAAGAAATTCAAACTTTCTCTACTTTTTTTATACATATGCATGTGCATATTTTAGGTGAGAAAAAATTATAACCCCGATTTATTTATCAGTTCTTGCTCCACTGCCTTGATTAAGGTTATGCGGTCAGATTTGGTTGGTTTTTTTATTAAAGTGATTGTCCACGCCTTTCTTACTCAGGGAAACATGGCCTCAGGTGGTAAAGTAAGAAAGTTCATTCCATTCTAAAAAAAAAAGTCCATTGGTAACCATCATGAACTGACTAAATACAGGCCAATCCCTATGTTATCTAAAGTGATTGAATTTGTGGGGTGCAATCAGTTGCAGGCCTTTTTAACCGAATTTCCTGGTCTTAAGTGATATATTTGCAGCTCTTGACACCTTTAAACCACAATATTCTCTTAGGTTGTCTTAAATCTCTGGGCATGGTTTCCACTGTTCTCCTTTGGTTTGCATCTTTTTTAATGGATCGATCATACAATATACACTGGTAATTTTTCTTCTGCAGCATCACCTTCAGTTACATGGGGTCTTCAAGTTTCCTCGCTTTCCCCTATACTATTCAACATTTATCTGCTCCCTCTTTCTCATATTCTCTTTCAGCTTGATGTTTCCTTTACATTGTATGCCAACAACACGCAATTCTTTTTCCCTATCATGTCCACTTTTGTGGCTACATTCAAAACTTTCTTTCCATTTCTCACAGATCAGTGAGTGGCTATCTAGTAACATTCTTATACTGAACCTCAATAAAACCGAGATACTACTACTTTCTCAGACCAACACTGATTCTATCCCTACATGCTTTAAAGACACAAATAAACCTATTAAGTTGAGGCATGAGATTTCAGTGTTCTGTTAGACTGAACTCTTACCCTGAGTCCACAAGTTCACTCTTTGGTTCATAATTGTTTCTTTAAACTGAATGCTCTGTATATTCAAGCCATTATAAAATGCTTCTGACTTCACTCTTGGCACAAAGTCTCTTCTACTATCATCTTTGGATTATTCCAATTCCGTTTATTTTGGACTACTACAATCCAAATTGACAGCTTTACAAGCAATACAAAACTCTGCTTGTTTGGTTTCTGGAACTCTCTTAAATGCTATATCTCCCCTGTTCTAAGCAGAGATTCCCTAGCTGCCTATAAGCTGGCACATACAATTTAAAATTATCAAAATTTTTAAAACTATTAAGGGTCTCGCTCCTAGATGTCTCCCGAAACCAGTGACCTATTGCTCAGCCCGCCCTTTGCACTCAGCCATGAGAGGTTTCCTAATTGTCCCTGATTTCAAAAAGATTTGCTTGGTTCAATCTTGCAACCTGATGTTTGGGGTTGCGGGTTTTCAACTATGGAACAAACTTCCAGATGCTCTCAAGGAAGAGCATGATCTTCTGCACTTCAGGAAACTCTTGAAGACACATTTACTGTATTTTCTTTGGCCTTTCCTGCTTAAACCTGCTATTCGATTTTTTGATGAATGGCTTTCCACACAACCGATGGAGAAGTGAATACCCCCAACTTGTTTATGCCTGTTTTTTTGTTTTTTGTGGTTTGGATTGTAACAATTTATTTTATTTTATTTTTTTTTACATATATACCGACATTCCATCTCAATTGAGATATCACACCGGTTTACATTCAGGTACTGTAGGTTTTTCCCTATCCCCAGAGGGCTTACAATCTAAGTTTTTGTACCTGAGGCAATGGAGGGTAAAGTGACTTGCCCAAGGTCACAAGGAGCGGCAGCGGGACTCGAACCCCGGTCTCTTGTGCAAATTTACTCCATTCATGCAATTTTCTAATGGGTCATTTCTGTGAGCAAAGCATTATTTTGCACTCCCTGTAAGTATGATCTGCTACTATGTGGTATTTACCATAGATTAAAGACCATTTGATAAAGATTTGCTATGGATGCAAACTGCCTGATTTGCCTGTACGGCAAAACTGTCTGCAAATTCTTCCACACATTGCCAAGGCTAGGAACTACACCTGTTCCTGGCCATGGCAATATAAGGAATATTTAGCTAGCAGATTGTCTTGTTTGGGTTTCAATAATTAAAGGGGACACATGACCTGTGTGAGGGTGAACCCCTTAAAATCAAAGACCGCCCTGTTGAAACATTAGCTCCCTACCTTGAGCCCCCAAATCCCTTGGAGGCAAAATAAAGTGCCATGGCTTTTTTCTGCAATAAAATGTACACTGAAAGGTAAATAGGTGATTACTTGACCTTTTATAACATAGCATATACATGAGCACATGCAGCTTACATACCTATGTTATATGTACTTCAAAGGTACTAATATGAATCTAAATGATTTCACATATAATCTCTTAAATACACACAGTGGGATCTGAATCATCATACAAAATCCAATTTAATACAAACTGAATATGACTTGAATAAAGAAACCTGAATGCATATTTATTTATAAAGAATGCATGCATTTCTTTGGCACCCTTAACCAGGGTGCCTAACAAAAAAAAAGCTCTACAATGCAAGCAGAGTTAAACAATACAGAACAAAAGGAGAGTACATGAATAATAAGAGAAATGCAAACCTTTTATAATATCCAAATAGACCAGAGGCTGTGTGGGAACTAACAAGGCACTTAAGGAATTTAAAAACATCTTTTTGATACCTCCACACTCAAACAATACAAACAATTTTTAAGTAAAGTGGGTGCAAATTGTTGCTAGGATAAAAAAAAAACAAACTATAAAAACAATCACAGACAAAATTGTTTCCTACTTGCACACTTTAATGCTTGGCAGGGATTTGCATTGTAAAGTTTAGTTGTACAGCATTTTGTAAATTGTATAGATGCATCTTTACTGAAAATAAACCTCCTGATAGAAGAAAGCTCTGGTCAGTCCAGCACGCATCAGCTCTTGCTTTAGCGACTAAGTCTGTTTAGAGCATTTTCTTTTTCGTTATACATTTTTTTTTTCTTGTAAAAGGACATTTATCCTGATTTGGCCTCTGTTTTTGAAAATGTGTTTGCCATATGATTGAGCAGCATAACAAAGGCATTTTTATGGCGAGGGCAGGCAAGCATGTTTGTGCCCTTCCAGCCTCAACCTGAATCCACCGCTCCTTTCTCCTCCACTCTGATCCCCAGTCCTTTTTTCACTTTTACCCTTCTATACCTCTACCTTGAAAGATAAGAGGGCACTGCCACTCTTCCTGTCTTGTCATCCCCTGTCGGCCAACTCTTGGATTTCTTCCCTCAAAGGTTTTATGCTCAGTCTTTTGAGCCCTTGGGCCAACGGGAGGATGGTGTACCTTAGGAGGAAGATCCATAGGTTCTCCCGTCGGGTGGCGAGGCAGAACAGAAGATGCGACCAGCTGACCCTCGGCACTGGAGACTGAGACGACTGTAGAAGTAGATGAAGAGTCGTGATGTCAAGGAGAGGAGCTATGTCTTCACCACTGGAAGCCCGCAGTCCCCCCAGGAGGAGCCCGTAGGGACCCAGACCACTGGAACTTAGGTGGACCTTTGAGAGGTCAAGGAGACGAGAGTTCGGAGCAAGGGATAACTGGAGCTTCACCCCTGGAAGCCTGCGGTCCCCCCGGGAGGAGCCTGTAGGGACTCGGGCCGCTGGGACTTAGGTGGGCTCTTGGAGACGGTGGTCCAGAAGAAGTCCAAGGTCAAGTGCCTGAGGGTCGTCGCTTACCAGTCCGAGGTTACATGCCAAGGGATCACCGCTTGCCAGTCCGAAGTCACACATCAGGAATCACCGCTTGCCAATCCGAAGTCAGGAACACCAAGACGAGACAGGAACAAGGATCCGAAGTACAAGAACTCACTGAATCAAGCAAACCTGATGACGAAGGATGTTGCCAAGTCAAGGAATGAGCAGAGGAAGCCTCCTTTTATACTTCCTCTGCTCTAGTTCATTGGAAGCAGCTGTAGGTAATTAAAGGGCTTAGGTCCCTTTAATTCTAGTGAGGAGGCGAGGCCTCGCGCCTAAGATGGCGACGGCCATCTTGGATTCCCAGCCCGCGGGGTAAGCCACCCGACGCCGCGAGAAGGGAGCAGGGACGGCTCCCAAGCCTGGGGACCCCTGCGGATGCCCGCACCGGTGTGCAGAGGACCACAGTCCTCAGCATTCACGCTCTACCCGACGCCGCCATGGCGGCCCACCGGCCCAGTCAGTAGGGGGACGCGGTCACGGACGGCCGCGACCGCGGAACACAGCAAAATAAAAGGAGGCTTCCTCTGCTCATTCCTTGGCTTTGCACACTAGGCAGCTTCCCCTCTTGCCCCCACCCTCAGTTACAGCTTTGTACTCTCATGAGACTCTAAGGGTGCTGCACCACATGCAACCCCTCCAGCTGTATCTTTTTACGGCAGGCAGGTTGCAATTTTTCGCCAAATGACTATGAAGGGGGTCATGGTACAACATGGGGGGTCTAGGAGCTACATAATCTGTCACTTCTGTTGCACTGATAGCCATCTTGACACAAGGAAATTCATGCCACTGGTAATTTTAACCTGCACAGAGAACTAAGCAATCCAGGATGGTCTTGGAAGGCCCATTCAGAGATCCAGGCCCCCTATCCAAATCAAAAATTGTTAAATACGTTAGCTAAAACTATGTTATCTCTGGAGACAGCTGGAATGTTTTTGGTTCAGTCTTCTTACTCTGAGGACACATCTGGTGAGAGTAGTTTTCATCATTTATTGATGGCCATACAATCACATGTAAGAAAAACAAGATGATTAATCTTGTGGACATTTTAATTGAAAAGCAAAGGAAAGGATCAACAATCCACCCAGAAGTTGGGAGCAGATTGTAAACATGTGAGGGGTTCCCCATAGTGAAGTAACTCTGAGGGTAATATTGTAACTGCTCACATTGGTGAAAACTCTGCAGGCACTTTTATTCACTGATTTCAGGCTAATCTTCAAATGGAAAGTACGTGCGTAATTACATATCCCACCCCTGGAACATCTCTGCTCACTGCCTGTAAATGTATGTGCATATAGGGCTGGATTTTAAGACGTACGCGCAACCCGGCACACACAAATGTATGCCTGATTTTATAACATGTGCCTGCAGCCGTGTGCATTATATAAAATCCGGGGTCGGCATGCACAAGGGGGTGAACACTAGTGCACCTTGCGCGCGCTGAGCCCTAGGGGAGCCCCGATGGCTTTCCCCATTCCCTCTGAGGCCGCTTTGAAATTGGTGCGGCCTCGGAGGGAACTTTCCTTCTGCCCCCGCCCCCCACCTTTCCCTACCTAACCCACCCCCCAGCCCCACCTAAAACCCCCCCTAACCTTTATTTTGCAAGTTGCGCCTGCCTCTCGGCAGGCGTAGGTTGCACACGCCGGCCAAGTGCCGGTGCGCGATCCCCCAGCCTAGCAGCCCTATGGAGGCCTCTGGCCATGCCCCCGCCCTGCCCTGGACCACCCCGCCCCTTTTTTCAAGCCCCAGGACATACGTGCATCCCCGGGGCCTTGCGCGTGTCGCCGGGCCTATGCAAAATAGGCTCGGCACATGTAGGTCTTTTAAAATCTGCCCCATAGGCCCTACAGATATAGGCTTGCTTGAATTTTTAAAATGCCCGTGTTCATGCAGAAATAACTGTTTTACCCACAAAAATGGCTTTTATAATTACCCTCCCCAAGGGCAATTTTCAAAGAAATTTGTCTGGTTTACTAAGCACTTAGCCAGATACATTCCCTAGGGTAAGAATTATTGTTCTTCCCTTAGTTGTAAGGATGCATGTTTTTTTTTTATTTAGAGTGCATTCTTTTAGAGGCAACAAAAAGGGGCAGAGCTGGAGAGAGAGGTAGCGAAGTACACATGGGGATTTCTTTTTGAAATGCTTACATGTGCTTTGTACCTGCTTTAAAGTAGGTACAAAGTCCCTTGGTAAGCCTGCACCCATTTTCCCCACCATTCTCCAAATCTCAAAGGGAACATCCACAGGGAGTGTGCTCAGAAAATTAACTTGCCCATCCCCAGGTACACGGCACCTATGAGCCTGCAAGCTCCACGGGAAATTTTGAAATTGCTCCCCCCCCCCACACACATTTTATATTAAAAGCACAGTTCAATATGAACGATGCTGCAGTCTGCAGGTTTGCGAGAGGTGATACGTCACCGCAGAGAGAGAATGATGCACTGTGCAACAAACGGAAGTCTAACAACATCAAAGTGCTGGGATTACATCCAAAGGCAGAAGCAAAATATCAAGAGACAGCAGATGAAAGACTAGCAGCTTAGCTAAGTGAACTTTTAGATGGTGATTTTCTATATATACGATCAAAGTTGACAAATATTTTTTATATCTTTCTCAGAGGAGTAATTTAGCAAAGCTTTCCCGGCTCAATACCAAGAATCTGATGTTTTGCCTTCCATTTTACTTAATAGAGCAAGTTGTGGGAGGACTTTTGTTACTTTTCTTGCTGAATCCTCAGGGGGAAGAGAAGTTTTGACCTAAACAAGGAAGCAAGCATAGAAATGGAAAACACTGCAGAAAAGGGGTCATTTTAGTTCATCCGGTCTGCTTACCGTCTTGTTACAGGTCTCACAGGATCTGTGGTCTTCTCCTTCCCTCCCTCCACCACTATGGACCCTTTGTCTAACCCATACCTGAATTCTGCCACTGCAGGACGGCTGATCTAGATGTCTATTACACTCAGCACAAACAAAAAAAAACCCCAAAAAATGTTCTTGCATGCCTTTTGAGCTTTCCTTCCTTCAGTTTCATAGAATGGAGACACTCTACCAGACGTGAGACCTGGGATTGTGGCAACACCTTTGGATCCACCCACTGCTTGAGGACCACCCCTGCACTGTACAGGATCTTTCTGAGGACACCTCATGAGGGATGAAATATTGTCATCTTCTGTGGGTAGAAATATGACTGGTGGATAAGCTTGAGAAGAAGTAGCTTCAGATGATAACCCCTTCTCCTTGAACCTTTCATTCTATGAAAGATGCTTCCTTCTGTTGCTTTACTGAAACTTCCTAGATATTTAAATGTATGTATTATCCTTTCTCCTAGCAGATATATATTTAGCTCCCTCTCTCATTCTGTCTGGCTTACAGTGTAGTCCATGCGCTATTTTAGTGGCCTTCTACTGAATGGCCGCTATCTTGTCGTGATGGTTAGAGGATTCCAGGGTGTATATTTTTCCCGGGCCCTCTTGAGCCACCCACGAGAGATGCCCAAGGTTTTCCTCTCATACAGAAAAAGTTCAGTAATTAAAGCAAAAACATCTATATTAGAGCAATATTAAAATAACGTGTACATATGGAACACACATTTTCAGAAACAAACTATACACCCACATGGATTCTTTTTGAAAATTAGCAAATGTAAAAGTGCAGGTGCTAAAAGCGATCACATACTTTCATTTATTTACATTTTTCCATCTTACCAAAAAAAAAAAGAAATGCCCAAGGTAGATTACATAACACAAAGAGGTAATGCAATAATAATGAACCTAACAAACTAAAGAAGCATAAAAATCATAGAAAACAGCAGACACAAACAGAACCTCGAAAAAAAAATAAACAAACAAAAAGCAAGATCCAATAGCATTAAAATCTAATTATATAACCACAAATATACCATGACACACAATCTAAAACATACTGAACATGTCATTATCTCTTTGGACAGCTGAGTGGAGGCTAAAGAGCACATGTACATTTAAAAAAAAAAAAACCCATGCCTGTGCTGGTTTCCTTCTAACAGAAATGAATCAGAGATTCTAGCTTAAAATATAGTTTACCAGATCTCAGCGACTCTGGGCATGACTGTTCTAATATGTTGATGCTTAAGATCAGAGTTTTGAAGTCGCTTCATATTGTCTGTTTTGGTCTTAAAAGTGGATCGATTTTAGACACCAGACCATTAGAAGGAACTCTAGAAATCAGAGAGGAAAAATGCCATTCTGGAGCAAAGTCTTTTGGAAGGTGTTGTTTTAATACAGACATGGCCTGGGGAGCCCCACAGAGGTAATTAAGAAAATGGAAGCAGAACGTTGAAAGGCAGCCAGCCTGGAGAAAAGCAAGTGATAAACAGGAGGTAAGATGGCACCAGAGAAGTGAGCAAGTCATCAGCCACTTAAGCCAATAGCCTACAAATAGATAGCTGGTAAGGAATTTCCATGTAAGTAACCAGCAGTGGTGGGGGGGGGGGGGGGGGGTGTTAACCAATTTTCCAGCGTATAGCTGCAAGGATTGCTAATTAACTGAATGTCTTTATGCAGAATGAAGTTTTAACCCTTATGTGCATGTCTGGAACACCTTAATAATTAAGAACAGAATGGAGTGCAATGTTAGCCCGGGTTTGGCCGCACGTTTTCGACGCGCTAGCTTTACCCCTTATACAGTAAGGGGTAATAGTGCATCGAAAACACATGGCCAAACCCCCCCCCCCCCCAAACTAATAGCTCCCACAACATGCAAATGCATGTTGATGGCCCTATTAGTTATTCCCACGTGATCCAGAAAGCAAAATGTGCAGCCAAGCCACACATTTTACTTTCAGAAATTAACGCCTACCCAAAGGCTGGCGTTAATTTCTGTCGGCGCCGGGGAAGTGTACAGAAAAGCAGAAAAAACTGCTTTTCTGTACACCCTCCAACTTAATATCATAGCGACATTAAGTTGGAAGCCCCAAAATTAAAAAAAAAAAAAAAAAAGTTAAAATCGGCCCATGGCCACGGGTCGGAAGACGGACGCTCAATTATGCCGGGGTCCATTTTCCGAATCCATGGCTGTCAGCGGGTTTGAGAACTGACGCCGGCAAAATTGAGCGTCAGCTGTCAAACCTGCTGACAGCCACCGCTCCTGTCAAAAAAGAGGCGCTAGGGACGCGCTAGTGTCCCTAGCGCCTCTTTTTACCGTGGACCCTCATTTGCATACTAAATCGCGTGCACAGGAGAGTGGCCTGTGCGTGCATTGGGAGAGCGGGCGCTCACCTCAGAGCGCCAGCTTTCCAAAGGGTTTTACTGTATCGGCCTGAGGGTTAGCAACTTGCTAGTGGCACAAACTCAAGTAGTCATTTACCAAAGGTTTTCTTCCATGTTATATCTATGGAAAAACTGCTTAGTAAATAGGACATCCACCTCTGTCTTTCTAGAGTGATCCCTCATAGTAGCTTCAAAAATGACTCTCTCACACATACACAATGTATATGTGTGCACTGCTGACTGACTTCATTTAAACACATTATCAGAGAGAGAATAAACTAGGCTGGCAAGGGTGCATGTCTATTCACTATGATTTTTCTACAGATAGGCAATGCAGTACAGTCAGAAAGGTATAAAAGGTCAGTTTTCATTGTATCTATATTACCATTCCACTACCTATGTCCCTGTTAACAGACAGCAGTGACAGTCAGAAAAAACATTTTGCCAATGCCTTCTTAAAGCCGGTCTTCTATTCCGAGAGCATCTGAATGTACAACCAATCACTGCAAAATCCAGCAGAGTAAATGCAGTTTCTTTGCACATTTTCAGATCTTTCAGTTGGAGACTGCATCACTTGATCCAGATGCCAACTATGGGCTGGTTAAAACAATATTTCACCATGATTGGTCCTCTATCCTATCTACTTACCTTCTTTTCCTGGCTCAGTTTTGGTCTGGGTTGTACCTCACATAGGCATTGGTTGGTTGCTATAGCTATCAGTTTCACTGCAAGGGGTGGATTCAGGATTTTGCTGCCTGTAGGTATTATCAGTGCTTTCATACTCCTACCTCCTGTAAGTGCTTCTTACAGGGTAGTAGAGGGTTGTTCTCTGCTGAATAATATTAAGTAGAGCTGGAAGGCAGAAAATCTTAGCAAGTCTGCAGCCCCTAAATGTTTGCTATCCTAGGCACAAGCGAAATGGGTGCCTATTGACAAATCCAGGGCTACTCACTGCAGCACATTTCAATGGTCCATAGACTTAAATGGGAAACATAAATGAATGAAACAAAAGTTTGTTTAAATTTGTGGGCACCTCCATTCATTTTGGAGATCCACAAATGAAACAAAAATGATTTCTTTTGTTGCATTTTATCTAATAAAAGCATATCCATAGAACATACCACTCAATTCCCAAAACTGCATTTCTAAATACTGCAGCTTCCTCAATCCCATGGTATATTTATCAGTGGTAATGTACTTTAGTAAATGACCTCCTGAGTTTGTGCCACTAGCAAGCTGCTAGCTCTGGCAAGTTATCGGTACTTGCTACAAGTTGAAGTGATCACTGTTAAGTTGACAGAGTGACACTCAGTTGATGTTACAGTGGTACTGTTGAGTAGTACAGTATCTCAAAAATGTATCTCAATACAGTATCTCAAAACATGCAGTAGCCACTTTCAATTCCATCATGCCACTTCAAAGAAAAGAGAGGTGAGGAGATGGCAATGAGAGAAAACTATCAGGAGAAGAGCCAGCTCAGACTTTCAGAAGCACAATTAATAATAACACTGAGAGAAAAGGGAGTCCTGCCCTTAAACTTCAGACATATTTTTAGATGTAAAAAAACCAAGAGTGGAAATCAACTCAAGCCATAAGAAATTAAAATTGGGAGAACATGTGTCACCACTTCCTATTCTTCTTCCTCTTGCTTTGTAGAAGGGACAAAATGGAGAAGAGCCATTAGTGGCTAGTATTAGAAGGGAAAAATCAAGGACAGGAACAGCAAAAGTGCCACACCTAAAACCAGCATTGCAAGCCTTCATAATTACTGCTTCTGAATTAATGGAAGCAGTATTTTCAAAAACTGATTCTGAGGAAGAATTGTCTCAGATTCCTTAAATCAGATGATATCAAAGAGTCAAAAAGAATTTGGGAGCTCTAGTCAGTAGCATCATAGCCTCTAGTGAGATTGTGTGTGTGTGTGTGTGTGTGTGTGGGGGGGGGGGGGGGTGTAGAATATACTGATGGAGTTCCACCTAGAAAGAGAAAGCAGTGCAGGTAGAGAATGTGAGCAATGTTTCTGACATTCTTCCTCATGGTCAAACCTCAACCCCACGGTCATGGTAAGGTATTGGGGCATATGTCAAATGCTGGCATGAAGCACAATTAAATAAATACCACCTGTGAACACTGACATCAGAGGATAGTGGCAATACTAGACTGAGGACCTCCTTTAATGCTCAAAGCAGAAGCTGTAGTGAAAGGGTTAAAAGGGCGAATATGTTTCTGCAAGCTAACCACATAGCCCCTTCCACCAGTCAGGTGGCTGGCCAGAAGCCCCCTGCCATGGATTTGGGGTGGCTAAACACCAAAGAAGAAATGAGGTGGTGTTCTGTATCACTGTGCAGGGGCAAGAGGCAGGCAGCATCCAAAGTAGTTATGAGGTGCATCAGGAAAATGATTGCCCTTGATGACCAACCCCAGCAGATAATGGGGAACATGGAGTTAAGTGTCTACTGCACCTTTTAAGCTTCAATTGCAAAGTGTCCTACAGGACTACATTCAACAGACAAGTTATCCCTACTCTGTACAATCACTGCCATAGCTACATGCAGGCACAGCTGCCAAGGCAGAGGGGAGTAGTCTGCATTTCACCAGCAACATCTGAATCAGCACAAATGCTATGCATGCCTACCTCTCCCTAATGTCATGTTGGTGGGAACTGTCCAAGGCAGGTGCAGACAGCAGCTCTAGCAGGAAAAGAGTATCAGAATGCAGGTAGGTTTTGCTATACACTCAGGTAATAAGGGATAGCCCCTATGTATCATATGAAAGATGCTGGAGGGATGGTAGTTAGACTAGAAACATCTAAGGTTTTTTTTTTTCTTTCTGTGACAAACTGTGATGCAAATAAGATAAGAGCAGTGGAAGATGGGAGCTGTCAGGGATCTATTCATTTGAAAATTTGTTGCACCTGGCAGTAAGGGATACTCTGAGTCAGGGACCCAAGGATCACAGGATTACAATCCTGGAGGACTAAATAGAGAAATGATGGAAAATAGAAGGGTATGTTTATCACAGCATGAACGGTGGGCAGCTTCTTCATGAGAAGTGTGAAAAATTTGGGAAGACTCATAAGTGGCTCATTCAAGATGTTGGAACCTGCTAGAATTCTATCTGATGCTGCAGAGGCTAGGTGATCAGCAGTCACCCATTCAAGTCCTCTCACTAGAAACATGAGTATAGATCGCCCCTTGACGCACCATGATTGAGTAGTGATGAGGCAGCCACAGGAGACAATTTTTGAAAATGATTGAGGGTGCTGATCTCAACATAAATTACAGTGCCCTTAGCAAAAAATGAAGAAAACGGAACACAGTGGGTTATGAATATGACTGACCAGCCTGTATGTAAAAGGTCAGAGAGAAGCAGGAAATATGAACATGAGAAAGACTTGTGTGGCCAAAATAAAAGCCAGGGAAACACTCAAAGTTCCACAATTCATTCTTTTTCTCAGGCTTTGCTCATCCTCCCCAGTCTGCTCCCTCCTGCTCCATCCCCCAATTCCACCAAAAACCCATCCACATCACTGTCTCGTCCCTCTCCTGCCAGCAAATTACTTTCTCAACTTTCCTTTTCTCTCATTCTCCTAACCTACCTTCCCTCTTTCCTTCTTACTTCACTACTTTCTTAATTCCCCCCCTCCTGCATGGGAATACTCTGAATTTTATACTCTCTGCATCCCTTCAGAATGTTCTGCTTCCCATTTCCCACTGACCAATCCACTGTTCCCCTTCCATTTATCCTTCCCATCCCTGCATTCCCCAGCAGGATTCTCCCCAACTTTCCTTAGCCAGCTACCCTCTTCTGCAAGCTTGGTTCACCCACCCCTTCACCGATTCCCACCCCTCCTCAGCTGTTAGGCTTCCTAACCTTTCAATCTGTGATTCCCCTGCTCTACCACTTTGGATCACTTCCCTGCTCTGCACTCTTTGAGCCCTGGCACTATTTTTTTCTGGAACTATCCCTGCCACCTCCCAGCATTCACAGATTCCAGTCCAGAGCCAGTCCTATGTCTGCAGAGTCCACTGATATTGTGAGCTCTCATCATTCTAAGGTGATGCCAGATTTCATGGAAAGTCTTCTTTAATATCAGTCTGATTTTGCTGTGTTTCCCAAACTTTCCTTGTGAGTAGCAAGATGCCAAAGTATATTGAAGGATTTTGCTATCACTCTGCCTAGCTGCCATGCCTCTGATGCATCTTGCTTCCAATCTACTTAGCTGCTATGCCATGATGCTACACCTTGGGAATCCTGCTGCCTTCCTAGGTGCCTTGCTGCTGATGCTGCATCTTAGGGATCTTACTTATATTCTGCCCAGCTGTTTGCTCCTGATGCTACACCTTGGGGATCTTGCTGTTACTCTGCCTGGCTGCCATGTTCTTGATGCTCCACCTTGGAAGTTCTGATGCCTCCCAATTCTTGCCACTTGCATCCAGCCTAGTTCTCCTACCCTGCTTCTTTCTTGATTATATGGGGATGTTTTTCCCCAAAATTATTTTTAAAAAATGAAAAAAAAGTTTTTCCTCCCATCTACCTCTTATCTGGTTCTCCACCTGTTTTGTTGTAGTCATAAGAACACTGTACTGGGCTGTTTTATCCTCCAAAAGAGATAATATTAAAAAAGTTTTGTTGCCCCTGTGCTTTTTGCAATCCCCCCCCCCCCCACACACACACACACACACACTTCATACCTTAGGGGTTTTGATGCATCTGTGCTATTTGTAATATGCCATATTCTATGCCTTGGTGTTTGATGTTTCTTCTCTTTGTGATTCCCTGAACTCTGCACCTTTAGGGTTTGATGCCACTCTTCTTTCTGGTTTTTTTTTTTTTTCCTTTTTTTTTTTTTTTGCCTGCCTTCTTGACTGCGCTCAAATTTTAATCTTATAGCATAGCTCCCATGCTGTGTCCAATATGTGCTACTAGCTGGCAAGAAGAAGAAGCAACACTACAAAGTAAATGGCTCACCAAATTGAAAAAATGCCTAACTGGAAAGGCAACCATGCATACTAGCCTCTGCAGAAGCTATTATGTGAGTGGCAACATGGTAAATGGTACTCCAAGGTAAATGGTACTATATTTGAAAAGAAAAGCAGCCATAGCACTGGTGCCGGTGATTCTATGGAAGCATCCACCAGTCCTCAGCAACATGACTGCTCACATATCCTGCAGCATATTGAATGGCCTCTCCAGTGATTGTATATGTATGCCAAGCACAAACATAACCACCACAATTCCCATTACAAACAATAAGAAGGTTGATGTAAAACAAGTCAAAGGAAAGCTGGCATTGCAGATAGACTAGTCCACATTCTGTGAATATGTAGATAGCAAGGATCCTTAAAATAATAAGATACGTGTATGGACAGCAAAAAATATGGAAGGAGGATACAAACATAGACCCTCTTATAATAAGCAGCAGTAGCTATCTATTTCTAAGCACAGCAACGTAACTATAGAAGGAACTTTCCTTTGCCCCGTGCAGTATTAAAGAAGGGCATCAGTCATCAATTTGAGAGATTGGGATCATTCTACTATAATCTGGCTAAAGAATGAGGTTAATTCCCATTAGATGTGCTCAAATTAAACCCATTAACCTCTTGAGAAGGAAATAGTATGAAATGAATGCAAATTATCACAAAGCAGAACATCCAACCCCGAATATAAAATTTTCATGCTGAAGCAAGGCTTGTAAATATGTCAGTCTCCACCCATAGAATTCAAAAGGGATATGTCCTTAATGCTTCTTAGTTACCGTGTGTGTGTGTGTGGGGGGGGGGGGGGGCGCGGTAAGTAGGGCTTGCCTAACCTCAACAGCCTCCAAAGATGCTGTCACATGAGCCTCTGTCTCACACAATCGTGTCAATGATAATCACACATGCCCATGGAACATGTCCTATATCAGCCGTAATTCTTAATTCTCTGAGGACCATTGCTCTTAATCCCATGAGCTCTGCCACCATTGTCATATCAGCCTTGGGCAACGGGAGTGGGGGAGGGTGAAAAGGGCTCTACTCCTTTTCAGTCCTGTGGGCATGAGCACAGGACCACCCAACACATGGGGCTTTTGTACCCTAGTACCTGCTTCTGGTCCTCCCAGCAAAACAGCTGCTCCACACAATCCATCTGCGTGTCATCAATAATTCACAAACACCACGCTAACACAGTGACCATCATTTTGCATTAGTAGGAATAGGCAGAGGACTCAAGGCAAATAGTCAGGGTGTGACTTACCAGAGGCCTAGCCTAGTTCCAGTGTCATGGCTCACCATATTTTTTATTTATTTTCTTGGGTAATCACTCACTAAACAGGTGTGATGGGGACTGGAGCTGGAAAAAGAATGCTATTGGCTTCACTCCCCTGCCTCTACAACATCTCAGGCTGAGCACACATGATCTTATGCGTGCCCCAGGCCCCCCCCCCCCCCCATGCACCCGCTTAGCATCAGTAATAACAGGAGGCTGCCCAACTGAGACTCGATCCTGCCACAAACTGAAAGGCACACAAGCTGAAAAGGCAGCTAGGCCTGAAAGGCAGGCAGGTGCATGTTGAGGCTAACAGCACAAACCAAGAGTAGCGACCCTCCCGTCACCACAGAGGCCAAACAACCACACATGAGAGCTTGGGGAAGGATGTGGCCAAATGAGAGGAAGCGACCACCCAAGAACAAGAAGGTCAAGGGTCACAGCCAGAACATGCCTGCCAGCAGCACAGAGCAAACTGGCAAATAGTTGTTGTTTTTTTTTTAATTAAGCTAACAGGTTATTCACCTGAGTAGTTGCCTGTATCAGCAGGTCCCTTACAGTCATACAAAAGAGGTCCAGAGTTCAGAAAATAGCAAAACTGGACCCAAAGCCCACAGACCACCTCAGATCCCTGACCCTCAGAAGCTGGTGATTTATTACTATGTTGATTTTAGCTCTCATGAAGGATGCTGGATTGACATTACTGGAAACTGAGCTCCAGTCACATGTCTGGTGATGTATTACTATGTTGATTTTAGCTCTCATGAAGGATGCTGGATTGACATTACTGGAAACTGAGCTCCAGTCACATGTCTGGCCCAGGCTGCTTTGCTTGACAGCTGGTATGCTCCCAACGGCAGAGCACCATGGAGAAGGGAGCATCCTAGAAACAGCAAGGTTCCCCCACCACTAGTCTAGTCTTATCTGATGAAAGACAGATGCATGAAGAGGCCAAAGGCCTCCATCGAAGAACAGGATAGGATCAAGGTAGGCCACAAGCAGGGGGAAGGTGGAAGGAGGGAAGTAGAGGATGTAAATTCATACCCAAAAAACACCAGCAGAAAAGGCTGGATGGTGGTTCGCACACACCTATATTGCACACCGCCAGCTTCTACCTCTCCCTTTGATCCACCTCTGGTGTCTGGAAACTGAGCACTGCCGTGGCTGTGGCCTCCCCACCCCTATTTTGGGGATGGGTTGCTCTTTAACACTAAATGGGTTAATGGTAATGCAAACTGAAATAGGGAAGTTCAAATGGTTCATTCACACCTTTTCCTTTCTCAGTCACCAGAAATATAAATCCCCCTTCCTCCAGATGTACAGTTCAATATGCAAAAAAAAAAAAAAAATGCAATCGCTATAATCCACACTGGGGGTCTATGAGGTTATCTAGGAAACTGGCCAAACACCCAGATGTTGCTGTTACATTTAATGGATTCCAAAGCGTGGCACCTGGGCTTTGCAGCTGCCAAACTAGTATGTACCCATTCAGGACTGCTCTGATGCTGATGCCAGAAGAGGAGGCGGTGATGTCTTAAAGCGGTCTGCACTACAATCACTGAAGAAATTGTGCCAAGAGTGCCTTGCAGCAGCATTAATATCCCAGTGGGATATAAAGCTGTGCTATTTTGTCCTTGAATTTAGAAACACAAATCTAACACTGGTGATTTATTACTATGTTGATTTTAGCTCTCATGAAGGATGCTGGATTGACATTACTAGAAACTGAAGTCCTCCCTTTATTCTCATAACAGGTACAGCATGGCTAATGGCAGTGTGTGATTTTTTAATGCAGTCCTTTCAATCTGCCTTAACTCTATCTGGAGAGAGCAACCCTACAGATGAAAGAATATTTCAGTCCAAAAATCTATTCACTCTTCAGTCTCTCTGTTTAGATGATCAAAAAAGGGTTTTAATTAGTACCAAATTGTAATAGTGCTTAATTAGCGTAATGGGCAGCTACTCAACTGGAACTGAACTGAGACCACCAACTCATTTCACATAGATCACCAAACAGCTTTGATCTCTATCAACCTGAATCAGACCTGAACTGATCAGCTAGAGATGAAAGGCTTTAAAATACTGTGCCAGTCCTCCTCTGCCATCTAATTATGAATCAGGGTCATTATTTTCACGAGTTGAAGAATAAAAGCTAAGAATATCCATACAGTAGTTTTCTAACAACTGAGACATGCTTCTGTAGTGCATTTTTGTATTCTATGGTTAGTTCTGGCTATGTACAATATAGCAGTGTACATAAAAATATTCCAGTGGTGGAACTAATGCTGAAACATTTTATATTACAAAAAAATCCATTCCCTCCTGCAACAACATAATACAAATATGTGCTTTCTGGCTGCCCAATAGATCAGAGGCAGTGCTATGCACTGTCATATCCCCTGTTTAATTTCAGGATCAATCTTTCCCCAACGTGGGATGGGATGGCGCAGAGGCAGCATTCACATCCCTGGGGAGGTGATAGGGAGTTAAAGCTATTCTTAAGGGTGAAACCTAGTAGCTGAATTTAGAACCCGGCATCAGTAGGCTGCTGGCCTCAGTACTGTTGCTGCAATTATCAGTCTAGGAACAGTAGGAGGGCTGAGTCTATTGTAATAGAGGGGATGAGAACTACTGGAAAGTTGCAAAAGGAAGGCTCATGGAGAGAGAATCCCAGAACTGGTTCCAATTCAGCAGGTTGAAAAAATGGGAAATGGAAGAACTACTGGGTCAAAAAAAAGAAAAGAAATATTCACTTAAAGTATTTTATATATAGATTAAACATTTACTAGGGATGTGCAATCATTTTTCCTGAATTAGGCAATGTCATAAAATTGCCTATTTGGAATGGTTTGGGAGAACCAAAAAATGATTGATTTTTTTCCGAAATTTCAGAAAAAATTCATTTTTGAGTTAGTGAGCACTAACAGGAGTTTTTTCGGGGCCCCCGAAAAAAAAAAACAAAACTCGAACCACGGGAAAAATGAAATTCCTGCGGGGGGGGGGGGGGGGGGGCCGGAAACAAAGCCCAACACAAAATCTTTACCCGAAGCACATCTCTACCATTTATCCCCTTACTAGCCGTTGAGCCCGTAAGAATGGGCTACATTTAAAAAAAAAATTTCGGTCCATTTCCTTCCCACTCCCCTCCCCCCTCTAGTCTCCCCCGCTCACTCTCTCCCCCCTCCCTCCCTCCCCCTAGTCTCCCTCCCTCTCATTCCCCCCTCCGCTCACTCTCCTCCCCCCTCCCTTCAGCTCACTCCCTCCTCCCTCCCCTCACTCTCCCCTCAGCTCACTCCCTCCTCAGCTCACTCTCCTCCCTCCCCTCACCTCACTCCCCCCTCCCCTCACCTCACTCTCTCCTCCCTCCCCTCAGCTCATCCACAACCGGCAGACGGAATATCTCCGGGGGGGAGGGGTGTCCCTCCCTCCCTCGCGCGCCACTCCTGCTCGTCGTCATCGTCGTCGCCGCCACTGCTCCCCCCCCGCTCCTGCACCTCGCCGCCACTGCCGCTTCTAAGGACCCAGCGCCATTTGTTTTTTTCGGGCATGCTCCGCTCTGACCAACGTGCTCACCCGCGCATGCGAGCTAGAGCTGCTCTCTACTACGCATTTGTGGGCCGTCGGTCAGAGCCCATTTATAAGGTAGATAAAACCTCAACTCTGCATTCTCTCCTTCTCTCATTCCCTTCTTTCATGCTTTACCCATCCTCCTCTTCATGTTATCCCAAATCACCATATGCATCACAAACACCATCCTCATCAACCACCTCTAAAGATGGCACCTTAAATCATGAGACCCAATTTGGAGGTAGCATTGCAATACAGTAGAAAACAGCAGAAAAAGAACAAATGCACCATGCAGTCCTCTCATTTACTCCTCTTCACACGGCTAAGAATATACCCCAGTTGTGACTGCATGAAAGATATCAGTCCTTACCCATGAGTTTTCTTTCATTCCTCCTCATTTGTTCTCTATCATCCTGGATAGATGAGCATTCAGAATCCTCTATTTAGTTTTATACCCATCACCCATCCAGGTCTAATCAAAATGCTTTCTAATAATTTAAATAGCTGCCAACCCAATCATGGCTGCAGCCTGAAAATCTAGCCTCTTAGGTCTTCATGGGCTTCCAAATGATGCTCCATTAACTGGTCTCTGTGGAGTTGCAGCTTTATTGATATAATTGTATATTGTCCTTAGTAATTATATCACATGTCTTAATACATTTAACACATTATGGCCTGACATTCAAAGTGCATTCTGTGCTCGAAATCTAGATAAATAGGACTTATTTGGCTATCTAATGGGCCGCTGAATATCCAGTTATATTCAGTGGCTAAGTAGATAGCAAGATAATTCACTTATCCGGCAATCTCTCAGCTGCTCAATTCGTGGGTGAGCAATGAGCGGATCGGGGCTGTACTATTAGCTGGATAAGTTATCTGGCTAACTGGTGATATTCAGCCTTAGCCAGATAACATATTTGGCTAAGATAGACCTGCAAATGTGTAGGTTTAACTTAGCTGGATATACATAACTTATCTGGCTAAGTAGCTGCTTATATCCGGATATTCAGCGACATAGGCATGCCACAGTGGATATCCCTTGTAACTAAGCTGAATAAGTCATATTTGAATATTGGGCCCATTGTGATTGGGACTCCATTCGTATGTTTTTTTGGTTGATTGAATATAGTCTAAGTGTAGTTCATTACTATTAGTTCTATGCAGCCTGCTAAACAGACTCAGCTGTGATACACCTACCAAACACAGAAGAGCGAGCTCCTAATTTGTAGCCTGTTAGACCAACCTGGCTAGAGTTCTTCTTTTCAAGTTTATTCTCAAGTTATAATCTGCTGATACCAACCCAGTTATCCCCATGGGCTGTGCTTTTGCTAGATCATTTTCCTACTTTCATTTAACTGTTTTGTAAACTTAGGATCATTTGATGCATATTACAAGTTTCTTGAAGTCTGTTCCTATTTTAGTTTTGATTACCTGCTCCAGCAAAATCTTCCATTCATCTATCACCATTTTCATGAAAAAAAAATGTTCTACAAATTCCTTTTCATAAAAAATAAAAACATATTTCTGGTGAATTAGGTTAAAGCTATTTGAATTTCTCCCCTCTCTCTCCTCCAGAGAAGGGGGTCTTTTGAATGGAGCAGTTGACAAACAGAAGACTTAAATTAATAATTTGGGAGACGGTGGGCAGCCGTGCCTTGTATAATGACTCCTAGAAAACTGAGGAGGCAGGCTATTATTGAAGAAAAGACTTGCTACAGTTTTAGGTATAATAACTTTATTGTCCTAATAAAACCATTTTATTTCAATTTGATTTCTAGCCTTATCAGCTCAATTCAAAGCAGAATATAATTCACAAGCATATCATTCCCATTTTTACTGTTGAATTCAAAACAAATACCCCTACTTTAGAGTGGATGTGTGAGACTGGAGAAGGGCAGATTTTATCCCTTCATATAAAAGTGGTAATAGGGAAGAAATTGGAAATTAAAAGCTGGTTAGGCTGACTTTAGTGGTGTGAAAATAAATGAAAATTCTTCTGAAGAAAAGCACAGCAAAGCATTTTGAATCCAGTGGGTTGCAGGATCAAAATCAGTATAGATTAACCAAAAGAAGATTTTGTTAGACAAATCTTATCAATTTCTTAGACTGGGTGAGCAGAGACCTAGTTTGGTAGTACTGGACGTGCTATAGTTTGATTTCAGCAAAGCTTTAGATGATTCTATCCCATATAGAAAGCTCAAATAAACTGAGCAGCATAAGTGTGATATCTAAGGTTGTAAATTGGATTAGAAACTCATTAAGAGAGACAACAGAGTGTGGTGTTAAATGGTACTAACTTGGAGGTCGTTTACTTTGGGGCGATACAGCCTTATCGCACAATATTTGGCCTTTATTATGCAATATTTGGAATTATTTCACAACTTTAGGAAAGTTTTAGGGGGGTTGGGAGTGTGGGGGATTCTAAATAATTAGATTTAAAGGGTCAGGGTGGGTTTGGGTTTTTTTTTTCTGTGTGCCCTTTCTCCCCCCCCCCCCACCAAAAAAAAAACAAAAAAACGATAAGAAAACCACACAAAAATTTTGTGGGTTTTTCCTATCGCTTTCGGGGTCCCACCGATACTTGACAGATTAGAAAATATCGTACAATATTTTCATCCGTCAGAAAAACAATGCACATCTCTACTCTTTTCTTCATTTTCATCCTCTATCCTTTAAGGATCCACAGTGTTTATCCCATGCCCCTTTGAAATCTTTCACCATTTTTGTCTTCACCACCTCTTCCAGAAGGGCATTCAAGCCATCCGCCACCCTCTCTGTGAAGAAATATTTCCTGACTTTGGTTCTAAGTCGATCTCCCTGGAGTTTCATTATGTGACCCCTAGTTCTATTGATTTCTTTTCAATAGAAAAAGTTTGTGGATTGTGCATCATGAAACTGTTTCAGGTGGAGGAGTCACATGATGTGGTGGGCTCGATGAGATGGAGGAAAGTCAAGCTCCAGCAGCCCCTCTATTTGGTCATTTAGAACTGCTCTCAAAGCCCCCCCCCCTGACGATTAATGATATCTTTCAGATCCTCCAGCTGTTCCTGCCTCATCTCAGTGTCAAGGGCAATATTATGACTATGAAAACACTCAAAAGGATAAAGAAAAGCCAATCCCTCAGAACCTAAGATGGCTGCCATTCCCCTCGACCTGCCAGAAGCAGCCCCTGAAAGACAAGATCTCCCAGGCAGTTATAACTGCCCTTGATGCCCAGTTATATCAAATATCCAAACAAATTGCTGAGGTGAGAACGATGATGGGGGAGTTTGACACCCAAATAGAGTAGGTAGAGGGAAGAATCTCTCTTGCTGAAGATGGCATAGGAGACCTTGAACGCCACATAATAGAACTTGAGAATGCTGTGAAGGCCCGGAATGAGAAGCTCAATGACCTCGAAAATCAGGCAAGGAAAAACAACTTAAGATTTGTTGAGCTCCAGAATCTATTCCAGAAGGAGAGCTAGTCAAAGTGTTGGAAAACTGGCTGACCTCTCTAATTCCATCTCTGTAAGCAACTTCGGCAGGCCTCATGGAGTGGGCCCATAGATTCGGCCTCAAATCCGATGGTTCAGATGGCAGAAGACCTTGGGTTGTAATCTGGCGACTATTAAATTATATGCATAAAACTGCAATATTCCATCATTATCGCAAGTTGTGTGAATTTCATTACGAGAACAAGAAGGTATTGATTTTTCAAGACTTTTCAGCCAGAGTTTCAGGGCTCTGAAAAGCCTTTTCAGTGGTCTGCTCGAATTTGGTGACCAAATACATTTGCTTTCCCTGAACTACCCTGCCAAGTTGAGGATCTGGCATCAAGGAATGACCCAAACCGAGTCAGCAACCGAGGCAATGGAATATGTGCAGAAGATATCTCCCAAGGAGTCCAGCTCGATTAGCTGAAGAAGAGTTCTTGCCTCTAAAAAAAACTGCTCAGGCACAATGCTGAATTAGGGAATATTCCTTTAGAATTTAGCTTAAGATTCTGATATGAGATTGATATTGGGGCATTGTTTTCTCCTTCATGTTAATTTACATTGTAAAATTCCTGTTCAGGTAAAGGGGCGCTAAAATATAAACAATGGCAAGGAAGGCCATACATGGTCAGTTGGTGGAGGCTGCTGAGCATGTCACATTGCTAATTGACTCCATACTCTCTCCGGAGGGGTTGGTTAATTGGGGGGGGGGAAGGGATACATAATTTAAGCATGTTAAGTTAACCCGTATGTTTACTCAGCTGATTTGGAGGTGGGAGGGGGGTTGGGCTGGAAAGGGAGGGTCCTGATGCTAGCTGTTTAAGTTTACAAGGTGTCTGGACAGCAATGGTAAACTTTTCCTGGAAACAAGATGGGTAATTTGAGAAGCTGGACATGTTTCCTGTGGGTACTATTTCAGCTCCTAATGCAACGGAGATATCACCTTTTGGTATTGTTTACTGTGGAAATACCATTTAATTTTGTTGAAAGATGACATATGACTTAGTCATATACAACTTGGCAGGGCTTGGCACACCACTCAAAAGAGAAAAAGTGTTATCTAGGCTAGCTAAGCTTGAAGCTAAGGTTATCTTTCTTCAAGATACACATCTAACTCAAATAGAGGCCCTTAAGTTGAGAAAACGGTGGGTTTCACAGGTATTTCACGCTGCTAGTACCTCTAAAAGTTGCAGGGTTGCTATCTTATTTCACAAAGCGATAAGCTTTCAGTTGCATAAAGGCATTACAGATCCTGGGGGGAGGTACCTAATATTGGTAGGGGAGTTTATGGGAATTATGGTTATGCTGCTTTCAGTTTATGCCCCCAGTGTTTATATGCACTCTTTCTTTAACAAGTTACTTTCAATAATATCTCAGTTAGGCAATTACCCGATTTTCCAGGGCAGAGATCTAAACTGCATTATAGTCCTCGCCTTGGATAGACAACCGTCTCTAGGAGGTCAACTTTTAAGTGACAAGAAAGGCCGTGTTTCTTGTGCAAGCATCTCCATCTATTAGATTTAAGGAGGGTACTCCACTCAGGAGAATGAGCATTTACACATTTAGCTCGGGCCAATCCATCTAGATCCAGAATAGATTATTTATTAGTTTCTAAGGAAATATTTTCTCATTTTTTCTGCGGTTTCCATAGATCATTTAATTATATTAGATTACTGCCGGAAACGGGCATCGATGGCAGTGGGAGAACCACGAGTGGGAAAATGGAGAATGCCCCTAAATTTAAATTCAGACCCTGAATTCCCAAGTTTTTTACAAGAAAAATGGAACAAATATATGGAATTTAATGGCCAACACTTGGACCAACTGATACTGTTTTGGGAAACAGCGAAAGTTGTTCTATGTGGCAATATGATTAGTTACATTAGCCATAAGCATAAACAGATGAATGTCGAAATTATAAAATTAGAAAGATAGCTTAGGATTTAAAAAAAACAAATTATCAGATGTGAATCCAGATCCCTACTTAAACCAATATAAAGCCACTCAAATAGCATTTAACAATTTATTGCATAGCAGGGCTTTAATGTCCTTACAGCATGTCAGATACCCGCTGCTTTATTTCAGCAATAAAGCTGGCCGCATGTTGCCCTGATTACTGAAAATTCAGGAGCCCTCTAAGTTTATTTGTGCCATTAAAGATGGACACGGTATTATGAAGACAGCCTCTTCTGATATAACACAAATATTTCCAAATACTATCAAGTTTTATTCTCGGCCGATAAGATGGACCTGGATCTCATAGTTAAATTTCTTAATCAAATATAAATAAACCCTCTATCAGATGAGGCACTTGCCAAGTTAAACCAAGATATAACCTCAGCTGAAATAGTAGAGGCCATAAATTCATTGCCATTGCTAAAAGCACGGGCCCTGGACAGGTTTGATGCTCTTTTCTATAAATCTCTCTCACATGATATTTCTGGCAATTTGGGTGCGGTGTATGAAGAGATGTGTTTAAAGGGATCAATGCTGAGATCACGTGAATCGGTTAGCAATGAGCACATAGTCACCTCGTGCTCCAGGTGCCTCTCCTCTGTAACAGCTCCCACAACTGTGATTTTCGGTGCAATTTTTCCTGAGTGATCTTGAATTACATCGTGAAGTTCCCGGCAGGTAATTTACACGAAAAAAAGTCAGATCAGGACAGCATGTCTAACCGCCCGACAAGGAAAGAAAAATATAACCGGCTGAACTAGAAACTAAAATGGCCACTGCGATGCCAGCTCGTCCCAACGTCGCTAAAAATAAGTCCTTGATGGCATCTATTACTATGGCGGTGTGAAGGCCCTAAATCCTAAATTTGATGAAATTTTCTCCCACATCACCGAAGTAAAAAATTCTGTGGCTGATTACAATACTCGTATGGACGTGATAGAGGACCGAGTACACATGGTGGAAGATGATAACCTCGCGCTACAAACAAAAATGGCGAAATTAGAAAAATTAGTATCAGCACAAGAATCCAAACTTGAAGACCTGGAAAGTAGATTGCACAGAGCGAATCTGCACTTTGTGGGCTTTGACGATCGCATAAAGCAGCTTAATGAACCTGCTTGAAACATGGCTCCCAACAGAACCTTCGTATAAATACACAGAAATATATATCCAATGATACTAGACACTTATAAAATATCAATATATATGCAAAGTCTAGCCCAAGTATGGCTGAAGATTGTATAGTAACAACTGGGGAAACCTCATATAGTGCCTCATATAGGCTATTTTAATGCCTATGTGGCTACTGGAAATCTGACTTCACGGCCGTGGATGTCAGACAAGGTTTAATCATTGGTTACCTCAGAAGGTATGATGCTGTACTGACTTGGCATCCCAGAAATGGTGGGACAGCTGAAAGTGGAGAGAGCATACCGAATCGGGGCAAAACAACCAGACAGAAAATCTCCCCAGGTTGTAGTGGCAAACATTCTGAATTATAACCACAAGGCACAAATCTCACAAGCATACCATAAGAAAAAAGAGCTGTTAAATGAAGGGAAGCGGCTCTTAATCTTCCAGGATTTTTCCACTAATGTGGCACAATTTTCCCGAGTCTAATATCCATTAACAGGCCATTGCTGCACAATATAAATACTGCTCAATGTAAATAATTTACTTCTGTATAAATTCTTTAATTATTGTCGCCTTCTTCCACCAGTTCCAGCAACCCTGTTGTCTTGTAACTTTTGTTTGTTATGCACTTGTTAAATGTACAAAGTTACTGCACCCCCTGTTATCTGTAAACCGGCATGATATGATTGTATCATGAATGCCGGTATAGAAAAAGCTCTAAATAAATAAATAACTAAATAACTTCGAGCGTTCGCATCTGTCTGTACTGATTTGGTAAACCACAAATAAAATTTGCTATTATTTACCCAGTAAAACTTAAAATATGGACTGACTCCAGATGCAAGTTTTTTGACACATCCAAAGAAGTGGAAAGCTACATGCAGGGCATTTCGTTAACCTGATGCCAAGATATTCCTGGCTTTCCCAAGTGGCTCTATGGAATCGTGGCCCACAACGGAACCAGAGGAGGGCCTGACTTGAAGCTAGACAGCAATGCCACAGCAGCGACAGCAAGTTAAAGTTTCCCAGGACTTGTTTCATGACTGTTTTGCCTAGTAGCTAGTTTTTTTTTTTTTAATTTTATTAAGGTTTTAACAATTTTACATACCAAGAAGACAATCTTGACAAAGAAACTCTGAAGTAATCAATATCAATCTTACATAATTATTACATCATCGGATTAATTATAACGCTATCCTATCCAAATCATAACTCAATACTTCAGAATAAAGAGGTCCCCTATACTAAAATCTTATTAAAAGATCTGAATTCTAATAGTACCACAATAATTAATAAACATTACCTTTCAAACAGCTGAGAGAGGAGAAGATTTCTATGTGAGATATATCATCAGTGTATTTAGGGGGTCTTGGGTGGAATTCTATTCCTTTTCCTTTACCCCTTCTTTTTACTCTAACTTTATCAGACAGGAAATTAATTAATTGTTCTGGGAGGAAGAAGAGATAGGTTGACCCTTTATATCTAACTTGACCTCTACAGGGAAATTTCAATATAAAACGTGCTCCTATTTGTTGTATCTGAGATCTTAAAAGCAAACATTGTTTTCTTTTCTTTTGTGTCATTTTTGACACATCAGGGTAAATCCTTACCTGCATGTTCAAAAATTTATGTAGTCTAAAATTAAAGAATAATCTAAATACTCATTCCCTGTCCATTTCTAGTGCAAATGTTATTATCATAGTACTAGGTTCAGCTAAAGTGGAATCTGAAGTTTCTAACATTTCTGTCAGATTTAACAATGGGTTTTCTACATTAATTTCAAGGGTTTCTCCTCCATTCCCTCCTTCCTTATTTCCTTCTAGAAATGTTTTCACTTGTGGGAGATAAAAAGCTCTTACCACTGGGAGTATATACCCTTCTGGTACTTTCAAGATCTCAACTAAATACTTTCTATACATCTCTTTTGGAGATATATGAGCTAATCTGGGAAAATTAACAAACCTTAGATTCCTTGTCTTTAATGAATTTTCCATACTTCCCAATGTATTTAACATTTTTGTATTATCCCTCATTATAGATTGTTGAGACTCTTTATTTGTATCCATAAGATTTTTAATCTCTGTATTCTGAATCGTAACACTTTTCATTACCTTCTCTATTGATAATAATAATCTTACTTCATGGTTTTGTACAACATCATTTATAGGAGGAATTTTATTAGCTATAACATTTCCTAAACTCTCAAATGCAGTCCATAAAGATTCTAGTGTAAATTCAGCAGGTTTCTGGATTTTTAGTCAAAATTGAGCAATCCCTTGATCTCCAAAGAAGGGAATGAATCCCTTTGCTATGTGGATACTGGAGGTGGGGGGGGGGGGCATGGGAAGAGGAGAGGGGAAGGGTGGGAAGAGTGGCGGGGAGGGAAAAGAGATGTAGTATTCAAGTCTAATAAGGGGAGGTAAACTACAGGGGAAAATATTAGTCAGTGACATAGGATGGCAAACCAGTGAGTCAAACCAATTGTGATTTCACAGCAAGGGCAAGGGGACTAGCGAAATGTCTAGTATTGAGGCTCCTAGTAGCTTACAAAACTTAAGTGTTACGACTTTATCTGTTTTATTCACATAGTATACTGTATTGATGAATGAATGTGTAAAATATCTATCATGGAATGTGGTGGGTCTGGGATCCCCGGTAAAAAGGGAGAAAGTGCTCTCTAATATTAACAGACTAAAAGACACAATAATTTTCCTACAGGAGATGCATTTGAAGGTTAATGCCCATTTAAAACTTAAAAAAAGAGGTTTCAATCAGATTTTTGTAGCCCATGGGACTTCTCATAGCAGAGGAGTGGCTAAAATGGTTCATAAAATGATCTCATTTCAACAACAAAAAACCATTGCTGATCCAGGGGGTGATTTATTATAGTGGAAGGGCTAATTTTTGGTAAACTAATTATTTTAGCATGCTATATGGTTCCAGTCAATATGACCACAACTTCTTTTCAGATATAGTGACCAAAATAATGCCCCTAGATCAGGCGCCCATAGTGATGGGAGGTGACGTTAATTGTGTGGCGGATCCCACAATAGACTGCATATCAAGATCTTAAAGCAGAGACCTTGGCCCAAAAAAGGCATACCCTTTTTATGTGACTCCCTACAATTAATAGACTCATGGAAATTACTGAACCCCGGTAGTAAAGAATTCACGCACCTGGCGACAGCATCAGATACCAAATCTTGGATTGATTACATTTTAGTCTCCAATTCCATTTTCTCTCAACTCCAGAGCACAAGCATTGAACCACTAGTTGTATATGATCATAGCCAAATCTCTTGTAGTATGCAGAAAATGGGAACATACAGAGATCCAGCAACCTGGAAATGCCGGTCTGGTTAGTTCAGGATAAAAACTTTAGAGAATTCTTGCTCAATAAATGGAAATAATATAGATTCTTTAATAACTTATTTCAATCTACCCCTATGTGTTTTGGGAAGCCGCCAAAGTAGTGTTACATGGTCATATAATTGAATACTCCATCCGCCAAAAAAAGGAACTAGTCAAACAGATCCTCGATTTAACGACTAAACTTAGCTTACACAAAAAAGCTTTAATACAAAATGCTAACTCAGCTACCCAAAAGGAATATAATCTAATCAGAACAGAGCTTAATGAGTTACTTCACAAAAAAGGCAACATCCTCACTATTTTCACTAAAGCATTGGCTTTATTTATAAGGGAATAAGGTAAGGAGGATGTTATCCCACCTTGTAAAAGGGGAACGGAAATCAAGTCACACCGCACAACTTAAAGACCCTTCAGGGACATGGGCGACTATGGCAGAACATATAGCAACTCTCTTTCACAATTATTATCAAGAACTATACAGCACAGAAAGAGAAGATGAAGCAGACAGAGATAGCTTTATGCATTCCCTTAATCTACCTAGGCTTACCAATGAACAACTGACACAAATAAATGCGCCAATTCATGAGGGGGAGATTCAAAAGGTGATCCGGTGTCTACAAAACCTTAAGGCTCCGGGACTTGATGGGCATTCCCCATTTTTCTATAAGTCCCTCCAAATCAAGATTGGCAATAGCATGGCTGCATTATTCAGTACTATGGTACAGCACGGCAGGATCCCAGACTCGCTTCATATGGCTCCCATGAAAGTACTCCCTAAACCAGGCCGAGCCCCAGACTCTCCCATGGCGTATAGGCCAATATCTGTACTAAATGTAGACATAAAGGTCTTTGATAAAGTGCTGGCAAATAGATTGGTGGACATATTACTGAACTTAGTATCTTCAGGGCAGGCAGGCTTTGTAAAGGGTCGGAGATCCAGCATAAATATCGGGAGCTGGAACAAATTCTCCATCTCTGTCAACAACGTAAATTTGTAAATCCAGTATTAGTAGGATTTGATGCAGAAAAGGCCTTTGACAGGGTGTCTTGGTCTTTTTTACGGTATACGCAGGAAATGATTGGCTTTACGGGCTTTTACTATCAAACCATCCAAGTTCTATATTCAAATCCTGGGGCAAGGGTAAAGGCAAATGGATGTTTATCGAAACCATTCTCACTAACGAGAGGTACACGGCAGGGTTGTCCAATGTTCCCATTGCTTATCTTATCATTGGAACCACACCCTTCAACAGACCTTGGATATCACTTCTACATACAAAGGACAGACTCTACCAAACACATTTTTGTTCGCAGATTATATCCTTCTTTTCGTCCCACAAGCATAAGAACATGTCATACTGGGTCAGACCAGGTCCATCAAGCCCAGCATTCTGTTTCCAACAGTGGCCAAGCCAGGCCATAAGAACCTGGCAAGTACCCAAAAATTAAGTCTATTTCATGTTACCGTTGCTAGTAATAGCAGTGGCTATTTTCTAAGTCAATTTAATTAATAGCAGGTAATGGACTTCTCCTCCAAGAACTTATCCAATCCTTTTTTAAACACAGCTATACTAACTGAACTAACCACAGCCACTGGCAACAAATTCCAGAGTTTAATTGTGCTTTGAGTGAAGAAGAACTTTCTCCAATTAGTTTTAAATGTGCCACATGGAGTACCCCCTAGTTTATTATCTGAAAGACTAAATAACCGAATCGCATCTACCCATTCTAGACCTCTCATGATTTTAAACACCTCTATCATATCCCCCCTCAGCCGTCTCTTCTCCAAGCTGAAAAGTCCTAACCTCTTTAGTCTTTCCTCATAGGGGAGCTGTTCCGTTACCCTTATCATTTTGGTTGCCCTTCTCTGTACCTTCTCCATCACAATTATATCTTTTTTTAGATACAGCGACCAGAATTGTACACCATACTCCTTCCAAAATATTGGAAATCTTTGTCTCCATAAAATTTTCAGGGCTAAAACTGAATTTGGATAAATCTGAGGTGTTGGATATTCTGGGTCAGTTACAGCCAATTGGACAGATCTCCCCCTGCGTTGAGTAGATAAATCCCTTAAATACTTGGGAATATATATTAAGGGGAATCCCGCTCACTAACGGGGAATTAGTGCGCACTAAAATAAAATTCGGGTCTCCCTGAATTTTAAACGTCCAATAGGTTCGGGCTTCACACATCCCTACTTACTAATATTAACATTAAAGCTTTTCATAATTTGCTAGCTATGCATGTAACTGACCACCATATATGTGTTTGTCTTGCCTCTTCTCTGTCGTGTTATACACAGCAAGTATGTACGTTTACCCCAGGTCATGCTAGTAGATTAAATAAAGTGTGGAAGGCACATACTGCTGCACTGGCTGTAAGAAGAAGATTATGACATATTTTTACGTCTCTAAAGATGAAATGGCTTTGTATTTTGCAGAATTTGTATTTCATATCTAGCTTGCAGGTGTAAAGAACACTGAATGATAAAAGAATTGTATGCAGAAATAGGCATGCATATACTATAAAATAGCTTAAAACATGGCTATATATTTGTGTGCTAGGTTATATTCCCACTACAATCACCTTGGACAGATCTAATATGTAGCTCTAAGATGTACATCTCATATGTACATTTTCAAATATGACTAAAACAAAGGGATGCTACATGAAACTAACAGCCAGTTGATTCAAAACAGAAAATTGAAAAATTACTTCTTCACTCAGTGCACTGTCAAGCTGTGGAATCTTTTGCCAGAGAACATGGTCAAGGAGAGCACTGTGGGGTTTCAATGAATTTTGGACAAGTTCTAAGAGGAACAGTCCATAACACATTATTAGCTAGGTAGACTAAAGTAAACTATAGCTATCCTTTGGAGTGAATAACAGGAAACACCTACATTCTGGGCCGGATTTTAAATGCCCTGCACGCGTAAATCCGGCCGGATTTACGCGTGCAGGGCCCTCACGCGTCGGCGTGTCTATTTTGCATAGGCCGCTGGCGCGCGCACAGCCCCGGGACAAGCGTAAGTCCCGGGGCTTCGTAAAAGGGGAGGGGCGGGGCCGGGGTCAGGGGTGGTTCAGGGCGGGTCCGGTGGGGCGTGGCACCGGCCCAAGGGCGTGGTCGAGGCCTCCGGACCAGCCCTCGTGTCGGGTGATGGTGCGCCAGCAACCCGCTGGCGCACGCAGATTTACGCCTGCTTTCAGCAGGCGTAAATCTGGCAACAAAGGTAGGGGGTAGATAGGGCCGGGGGGGTGGGTTAGGTAGGGGAAGGGAGGGGAAGGTGGGGGGAGGAACAGGCAACGCGCGCCGGGCTTGGCGCGCGCAGGTTGCACAAATGTGCACCCCCTTGCCCGCGCCGACCCCGGATTTTATAAGATACGCGCGTATCTTATAAAATCCAGCGTACGTTTGTTCACGCCTGGTGCGCGAACAAAAGTACGCCCTCACGCAAATTTATAAAATCTACCCCTATGGGATCTGCCAGGTAATTGAAACCTGGATTGCTCACTGTCACAGGATGCTGGACTCGATGGATCTTGGTTTGACCCGCCATGGCAAATGTTATATTCTTATGTAATATAGTTACATAGTAATTTAGTTACATTCTTCCTTCTTACAATGTAAAATAGGGCGGACCCCGCCCTATCTCTCAGTTTCCTGTAAACCGATGTGATATTTCGATCGAATGTCGGTATATAAAAGAAATATATAAATATAAAATAAAATGTTCAATTAATGTGGCTTTTGGTGATGTGGATGGACTTTCTCATGAGATTTTTCATTGCTATGGCAAAACAAAGCTATTGTATTCAGATATGGCTGTTAATAGTGTTGGAAAGCTGCCAACTATATAATAAAAAATGAGTCAATGTGACTCATGCCAATTTCCTGAGGCTTAGGTGATTCTCTATATGGTTGCTGGACATGGCTTCTCACACTAATCACTCTTCCTAACAAAATAGCAGACAGGAGGTACAATGAGGCATTAACATCTACTAGCTCAATCAGAAGCTATACCTTTGGTGTCTCAAAAAGTCATTACTCATGTTTAGATAAAATGGGGAAAGTATTACAGTATGACCTCACATTATAGCTGAGATTGTGCAGGCATGCTGCAGGATTCACAATATAGGTATCTGATATGGCATCCCAGCTGACATGATCTGGAATCTCAAGGAAGATCTAGTGTGTCCATATCTTGACTAGTTTTGTGATTTGCAGGAATCCCTGGCCTTATGTGCATATATGTGTGACCTGGCTTTCCCTGTAATTAATAATTTCACTAATATTTTTCCATCATAGACAGTGGAATCCTCCCCTGGTCTTTAAGTGGGAGTTTTCAGTGGGGTATAAAACCCACTAGAACATGTCCAAATGCCAATGGGTGAGTAGACTGGTGAGAGAAGAAGAGAGAAGGAGCTCCTGATGGTCATAGCCCTATCCCTGGGGGTCTTGAATGAGAAGGAGGAGGAGGCTTTGCTGTTGATCTTGGCCATCCTAGAGTTGGATTGCTCAAGAAGATAAGATAATTGTGTAGTGAAAGTTCTGAAGTTTGACTAGTCTGAAAGGAAGGGTATACCCCCCAGTATCCAGAAGGGCAAGTTCATTGAACTATTTGACCAAGCTGCAAGGAAAATGCAAGGGTAAGAAGAAGAAAATAATCTTTCCCTTGTGGAGGTTTGCTGGAACTAGATTGAATATCTGGTTTTGGATTTTTGAGAACTGTTTGACTTTAAAAGTTGTTTTTGAAATTGGAGATTTTTCTAGTATTTACCCAGTTAAGATTTGAGTTACATTTAAGCTACTCCACCCTTCATAATGACGGACGTTCGAGTATGGAAGGTGGTACAGTGGTGCAAAGACCAACTAGGGGGAACAAAATTGACAAAGAAACTATGATTTTTTTTTCCTAGATTTTGTATGTTTCTGATTTTTACTATTTTAGTTTGGATCCTTTTCTTTAAGTTGAAGCAAACTGTCTTTATTTTGACCACTTGCTGATTTGTAAAGGTAAATATATCAATTTTCAAAGTTCAATTTTCAATTCCCCATCCCATATGATATTTGCAAATTAGTGATTAACTGCCAGGTTTCTTCCTTTTTCTTACTACTCCCAAAGTGGTGTCTTGTAACATGGGAAAGAGTCCATGATGCATTTGAATGCATCCTTGAAGGTCTTAGGCTTATTTCTGCTTGATTTGGTCTTCCTCTTGCTGATCATGCTGCAGTTGGTCTGATTGGACGCATGTATGCCAAAGTTCCAGTCGCATCTGCTTTGGGTTGGAGCTGGATGTCTGTTTGTATGCCCAAGTTCTGGTTGTGTGCATTGGTCAAGCGCATTAGTCGTGTGCATTGGGGCTCACTGGATGCCAAAATTCTGGTGCCACTATCAGTTATTTTACAGTGCTTTTCTCATTTAATCAGTCTACAATAACACATGTCTTTCATCTCATTGGTTGGGTCTGAATATTAATACACACCCCTTAAAATGACAGGGCACGCACTTTGGGGCAGATTTTCAAAGGGTTACATGTGTATATTACGCACGTAACCCCAAAAACCTGCTCCTGCACACACCAAGCCTATTTTGCATAGGCTCGGCGACGCGCGTGTGTCCCGGGGTTTTGAAAAATGGGCAGGGGCGTGGGCGGGATGCCAGTCCAGGGGTGGGACCGAGGCCTCCGGCACGGCAGACGTGCCAGGGGATCGCACGTGGGCAGCCGGCCGGCATGTGCAAGTTACGCCTGCCAGAGGCAGGAGTAAATAAGACAAAGGTAGGGGGGATTTATGTAGGGCTGGGGCATGGGTTAGATAGGGGAAGGGAGGGGAAGATGGGAGGGAGTGGAAGGAAAGTTCCCTCCGAGGCCACTCCTCAGAGGGAATGGGGAAAGCCATTGGGGCTCCCCTTGGGCACGGCACCTGCAAGGTGCACAAGTGTGTACCCCCTTGTGCACGCCAACTCCGGATTTTATAACATGCGCGCACAGCCACGCGCATGTTATAAAATCAGGCATAGATTTGTGCGCGCCAGGTTGCGCGCATAAATCTATGTCTGCGTGTAGATACTGAAATCTGGCCCTTTGTTTTTAGGTCAGAAGAGATCACAGTGGTCTTTTGCAGCATCACATGCTTGTTTACGTTTTCTCATGTTGTAAAAGGGGTGGTAGAAAAGCTCTGAATATGAGACCTTTCTTGATTGAATTCTCCACATATAGGATACATATATGATACTTTAATTAAAATAAAAATCTGCAGCTTTCATCAGCTGATCAATATTTGGCATCTTCAAGCTGTTTTCCGATCAAGTTGTAAGCTTTCCAAGTTCAATGAAGCTTGTCAGTAACAGAGTTCACCTTCTGCAAACCTTGCTCTGGCAGTTTAAGTATTGCAAAATATGTTTTCCAGCAGAAGGCCTCAAATGCTGGACAGTTTCTGGGCCTTCCTTATATAGTTTGGTTAATGTGTGTATTTAAATGCCCATTTTAACCATTTGAAAAGTTCACTGGAAAAAATTAAACTGTTTTGAGTTTTAAAAGTCCATTACTCAATGCATTCCTAAGTGGTTTATGTGATAGGCCAAAACAGAAATTTCCATATAATATGTCTATATGATAGCTAGTAAAAATAACAAAATCCAAAACAGCCAGGAAACCTCTAATAATCCAAAAATCAAATTCTGCTGTATGTGTATGGGTCCACAATATGTTTTTATCCAAGTGACCTCATATAATGTGCTGAAAGAGCTAAATGGCTCACAAGGCTATGGGAAGCGTCAGGCCTTTTTAATCATTGGTCACTGAGATCTTTGTAACAAGTGCTCCCAATGGAAGCTATGCGTTATTTGAAGGATATTTCAACTAATGAAGTTATCAATAAAGACACTTATCTTGTTAAGTATGTTGGAATGCCCTCAAGTCCAAGTTTGCTGGTAGTGGCTGAAATGCCCTCCAGTCCAAATTTGCTGGTAATGGCAGAAGAATGCAATCCACTTGAAAGTAAAAGACCAGGCTGAATCCGACGATATCAGACACTGCGGTGTTTCGGAGAAATTTCTTCTTCAGGGAGTCGGATTTTTTCTTGCCGGTACAGGGACTGAAAGTTTCCAGGAATTCTTGTATCACTGTGACCGTGTGCTTCACTGAGCGATGTGCAATGCCAGAAAGCTGTCTGCTGCCCCGCCGTGAAGGGTCGGTCAGTGACTGACTTCCTGAAGAAGGAATTTCTCCGCAACACCACAGTGTCGGATATCGTTGGATTCACTCCATCCAGCCTGGTTGTTTACTTTCGAGTGGACTGCATTCTTCTGCCATTACCAGCAAATTTGGACTGGAGGGCATTTCAGCCACTATCATCAAACTTGGACTTGAGGGCATTCCAACATACTTAACAAGATAAGTGTCTTTATTGATAACTTCATTAGTTGAAGTATCCTTCAAATAACACATAGCTTCCATCGGGAGCACTTGTTACAAACTTCTCAGTGATCAATGATTAAAAAGGCCTGATGCTTCCCATAGCCTTGTGAGCCCCGCAGCTCTTTGGGATGTTATACGAGGTCACTTGGAGAAAAACATATTGTGGACCCATACACATTCAGCAGGATTTGATTTTTGGATTATATGATAGCTAGGACATTCTTTAGGACCTTATCCTATCTACTTATTCTAAATGTAACTCTCCACCTCCAAGCTCTAATCATAATGTCTTAGCTATTGAAAGTCAGTTACAGATGCATTATGTTAATCTAGTAAAAAGATGTTATGTACAACTTGTTGTTTACTCTTATTTCTAACTATGTGGAAATCTAGCAAATTAATAGAACACATGTGGTGAAATATGGTATTATTTATTAATATAAAGACATTGAGGTCTTGAAGGAAGATCTGTTTTGGATAATCTTACAGTAAATTATCAGATTTAAACAATAGCCTTGTGATATTTATTTATTTAAAAATGTATGGATTGCTAATCTACAATCCTAAGCGATTTACACAGTCCCCATTTACAATTTAAAATGACATAAAAAAAATGTATTCATTAGCTTTAGGGAGCTGATACAGACACTTTTGTGAGGTAACCAATTAATTTATTAGCAGCATATGTGAAAACAAATGTGATACTGTATAATTATTCCTTTCTTTTTGGTTCTTTACAGTTTTAGATTTACAGCTCAAACACTGTCTGAGTTAAGCAGAAAATAAATGTTATCTTTAAACTCAAGTGTTAACATGTCAATTGTCACTAGATTAATCCAGCTGCAAGGTAATTCAAGCTAGTGTTCTCACCCTCCTTAACACTGCACCAGTCCAGGGTCACTCTTTTAAAAGGACGCTGTCTTGACACCAAGGGATTACGCTGTCAGAATACCCTTTGGCGGATGACAGATAAAACCAAAAAAGTCTCATTGATGTCTCCATGAGACAGAATGGCAGAAAAGGGTAAAATTCACTAATTGTCTAAAAGTCCTTCCAGGGGAATATTTAGCAAACATTTACATTCACATTAATGAGCAACTGTGCTGAGTAAGAACTCAGCCTTAGCTTAAATCTGCGGGACCACACCAATGGAATGCGCTCCCTCCAGACCTGCGATTCGAACCCAGTCTACCAGAGTTCAAAAAAAGGTTAAAAACCTGGCTCTTCAGGCAAGCGTTCCAATTCCCAGAGTGTAACTAGGCACCTCCTCCGGACTTTCAGATCCAACCATTGCAGGGTGGCACTAACATCGTGACACTTAATTACATATATGTACTTGCTTATTCGCAATGTTTATTCAACAGTCATTATTCACAATCTATATAACCGTTTACTTGCAGACTATATACGCTTCAAAAGTTCCTTGTAAAAAGTTGAACACACACATACTGTTTCAAAACATGAATAATGTTAATTGCTTTTTGTTAAATATTATTTTTACTTCAATGTTCCTTGTAATAATGTTTTAGGGTTGATTGTTATTGTTCAATGTTCTATGTAAAAAACCCCGGTCTAATCCCTAGCCCAGGGCAACCTTTTCGTTACTTGTAAACCGGATTGATTTGTATTGCATACAGGAATTCCGGTATATAAAAAATTAAAATAAATAAAATAAATAAATAAATTCACAGTCGCAGTGACCTGCACAGTCAGTTTGGCAGCAACTACTCATTTCTATTGTACACCAGACATTCAATGGTGTGGATATACGCTATTTTTCTGTGTGGAACTCCATTGAAAATTTACTTAAGGGTTTAAGAATACAAGATAATCTGGTGCATGTAATGACTTAAAAACTAGCATCAGAATTTTGAACTCAATATGAAATGAAACAGGGAGCCAATGAAGTTATCTGAGTGCAGAAGCTATGTAATTTTAAATGTTAAGGCCCGGTTGTATCCAGGCAGCAGTATTTTGAAGCAACTGGAGTTAAGGTAACTGAACTAATGCAAGATCTGTGCACACAAATTAAAATAATCTAGTTAAAAATTAAGGGATACAACTACAATCAAGTCAATTTACTAAGAAATGGAAACAAGTTACATAATGAAGTCCATACTACATTACTAATCTGAGTATGAAAAATCAACTAGGCATGTAAAATAAAACCCAAAGAAAAGCATCACAATCTAAAAAGTCACCAAATGTGGGGCATTGGGATTATTATAGAATAGTTTTACATAAATTCATAATTATTATTATAAAATATTTAAGATGAAATAACACTGACAGTAATTTGAAATAAGTTGAAATGCGTGTCTGATATTTTTTAACTCTGTGCCTGATTTATTAGAGCACTTTTTTCTTATACACACAAAAGGGGCACAGACTTTTTAAAACTAGGTGCTTATAGAGTAATAGAGTTTGATTTTTGTTTCAAGCAATTGTTTTCATATTTGTGAAGCCTTCACCGGAAAACAAATCAAACATTTCATACAGTTTTTTTCTTCAGAGTATGCGTCTCTAGAATTTCATGTTCATGAAGTCCATTTCATTTACTGTGGCAGAACCAGTGATTTTTATATTGACATGGCTGTAGCAGGTATACATTTATCTAAACAAAAACTGCATTTTCAGTCCTCATAAATTAGATCTCACTTACTTCAAAAGCTTCAATTTATTGTTATATTCTTTACTATCTATTACACCAGAAAATGAGTGTATAGTATAATTACTATTTTCTCACTAAAATCAGAAGGAAGTTAAAATTGTAGACACAGTTTAATTAACGTCAGTCACCTTGAGTGAGTCATGTAGGATGGATGCAATGGGGCCTATGTACTAAAAACACAATAAAATGGGAAGTGCTATTTACTGAGTGTAGTATGCCACTTTAGCACCCAATATACCAAAAAAATAATGATATGCCAAGCATGCATCAATTCAAAGGGCAGTACTAAAGGGAACATGGCCCTTATAACATCCACAATATATTATTTAGGTCCCCCAATGCTAACTGACACAAACTTAAAATAGGGCATCCAGCTTCCCTCTTCCCACCATGAGACATCAGACCTCTGAATGGCCCCCTTCCAAAAGATATCGATAATATTAGACTTTCTAGGTAATGTCCCCTGGGTGCAACCTTTTCTTTCTCTCTGCCCTACCTCTCCAACCTAGGGCAGCTGGAAGAAGAATAGAAGATTATGGAACTGAGATCCTGTTAGCTTCCCTTTTGGATGGCATTTATTGTACCAATGAGTATAAGAAGTCAGGGATTAAAGTGCAATTAGATATTGCTTCGGCCTTTGATAAATTGTTAAAACAGTTGCAGGAGCTTGGAATTGCAAGAACCGTATTGGAGTGGTTTTTAAGCTAATAGGAGGTAGAGGGTTTGTTGTAATGGGGAACATTCCAGTTGGTATAATACCTTGTTTAGAGGAGGGATCTGTTTTGTCCTCAATAAGAAATTGCCATGCTGGGTCAGACCAAGGGTCCATCGAGCCCAGCATCCTGCTTCCAACAGGTCCACTTGGGAAATTGCTGTCAACAATGGGGGTGATTTATAAATGTTATGCAGATGTACAATATTTTATTCCCAGCCCAAATCCAGGTTAAATACCACTTGAGCAATTCCAGCAATATATGAGAATAATTCAGAATTGGTTGATGGAAAATGAACTGTAATTATATTGTAACAAAACAACTATTTTATGGCTAGGAAGATATTAGGCACAATCCATGATGACCATAAATTTCGACAATCATATGTTGGCTGTGAAAGCTGAAACTTGTAATTTGAGGGTAATGCATTAACCTTGAAGGTGCAAGTTAAAAAAGTAGCCCAGATAGGATTTTTTAAATTAAGACATGTCCTGTTAATTGAGGATTTTGGATTGGTTGTTCAAGCATGAGTTCTTAGCTATCTGAACTACTGAAATGATATTTATGTAAGAATGCAAAGCTATTTTGTTAAGTGTTTCAGCTGATTCAAAATACTGCCGTCAAGGTGATATTAAATTTACCATAGGAGGTTTGTATTGGGCCATATTGGCAGAGACTGCACTGGCTTCCAATATATATATAGGGTGCAATTTAAGCTATATACCATCATATATAAATTGATAAAATTGGAGTTACATGGGTTGGCAGGTAAACTTGTTAAATACCTGACTACTCGATCATTAAGATCTACTTCTCAGGAATTATTAAATATGACCTCTATACAGGATTATCATTTTAGTGGAACTAGAGTGAGGGCTTTTTCAACTGCAGCACCTACTATGTGATACAGGCTGTTCTTATGATTGTGACAAAAGCAAAACTAGTTAAAATGTATAAAGATATTGAAAGCTGAGTTGTTTAGGAAGCATATGGTGAGGACGAAGACTGAATGCTGAGAATGAGTGTTGGAAAGTGCAATATATATATGTTTTTCTGTTTTTATTGTTGCTTTTAATTTGTGATTGTGTTGCTTTTATAATTGTTAATTTTTAATCTGCATTTAACATATTTGGATTATATTGAATAAAAGGTTTAATAAACAAATAAATAATCTTCTATGGGCTCAGCCTCTTGGAGGGTGTAACAAAAGAATTTTCATTTCATTCATGGTTTTTATTCATTTTGTTTTCTGTTCCATTTTTGCATACTCTAATTTTTTTAGTGCATATAAAAACATATTTATTGTTGTGAACCTGCCCACGATGGTGTGGGCAGGTCCCCTTTCTCTCCCCCAGCTGCTTACTTGAACGTGGCTAACCGCCTTTGCTGCCATCCTCCACGGCCTAGAGGATGTGGCAGTCTCCTGTCCTGCACGGCGAGGGTTGTACCCTCGCCGGGAGTCTTCCTCCATGGCTGGGGCTGCCGCTGTCGCTCCTGTTCCGTCCTTCGCGGCTGAGCCGCTGCCGGGGTCTTCAGATGGCAGGGAAGCCCTCCCTGCCAGTGCCTGCTTCCATCCTCTGACTTCGCGGCAGGGAGCCGCTCCAACTCGGGCCTTCCACGTGGCAGGGACGCTGCCAGCATTTCTGACTCTTCCTGCTTCCCCTTAGGCACAGGCGCACGCCTCAGCTCAGCATTTAAAGGGCCAGCGGTGGGAAAAAGCCCCGTGGCCCTTGGAGATGTCATTGACCTGCCTTGCTTCAGCCCATTAAAAGGGGCCCTGTGTCAGTCTCTCGTGGCCTTCGCAAGGAGCCAGTTCACTCCTGGATGTCCAGACCTTCGCTCCAGGAGTCTTCTGATGTCCATCGCTTCTTCAAGGTCCTGTGTTTCCTGTTGGAGCTCCTTTGTCTTTGTCTGAGCCTTCATTCCTGATGTTCCGTCGTCCTGTGAGTTCTTTCCTGAAAGCCTTGATGTTCCAGTTGTCCTGTTTGTGGTTCTGTTCCTGAAAGACTTGTTGTTCCTCATCCTGATGTTCCAAATGCTCTGTGTTCCAGTTGCCTTGATCCTGATGTCCCTGTCTTCACTTCTGCATCCAGTTCCCAGGTTCCTGTGCCCACCTTTCCTGGCGTGCCACGTCGTGGTCCATGTCCAGCCCACGGGATGGCTGTGTAGGGCACTTCGTGGTGCAAGGCCTTCTTCTCTGCTGCAGCGCAAGCCTCTGGGAGACTTCTGTTCTGAAGCCTTGTTCCTGTGTCTCTTGTTCCCAGTCTACGGAGTCCCCTTGCTTCTGCTCCATCCAGCGTGATCCGCGACCAGCCATAGGTGGCTGTGCAGGGTGTGCCCCGGTGCAGGCCTCTTCAGTATTTCTGCCATGTCCCAGTTTCAGCTTCCATTTACCTCATCTTGCTTCACGTCCAGCATGTCCGTGACCAGCCCATGGGATGGCTGGGTAGGGTGTGTGCTGCGATGCAGTGCTCACCCAGTACTTTGCCTGACTCCTGATTCCCTGCTTCTATCTCTGAATGATCCGAATACCTTGAGTTCTCGCCTGTCTTTGTCTTATCCAAGTCCTCGACTGAGTCCATGTCTGAGTATCCATGTCCTCACCTGAGTCTTCATCATTGTCTCCATGTTTCTGTCCTCAGCCTCCGTCTGGCCTCACGCACTTGTCGTTCCCAGGCGGTGGGTCCGAAAGGGCTTCCAAGTGGCCAGAGGGCTACTCTCGTGACCAGCATTGTGTTGCTGGGTCACACTGGTGCGTGCAGGTTCAGCAGAGGTCGGGCCCAGCCTTGTTCCAGTTCTGGATTCCATCACTTGTCTTCAGTCCAGCCTTGCTCCTGTCCTGCCCATGCTCGGGCATGCCTCGCCTGCCTTGGCACCTTTTCGGAGTTCCTCTGGGGTCGAGCCGTGGTCCAAGAACACACATTCTCCCTGAAAGTGGAACTGCTCTTCTAGCGCTTCCTAACAATTTATTTGTGTTCACTGAATTTGTTTTACATGCACATTTAATTTAATGCATTATCTACTGTTTATGTGCATATTTCATTCTGTGCACATAAAATAAAAGAAAATACATCCCTACCTGTGTTGTTCACTGTTTAAAAAAAAAAGATTTATATTCCGTTTATATGGAACAGTCATTCTAAATGGATTATACAATACAAAAATATCTTAGTAACATACAACACAAAACCATTCCAACTCCAACATCTCCCTTATGAAAGTATCTAAAATGAGAATATTAAACTTACTTTTAAGAAAAAGCTTCTACAAATAACACTGATTTCAGCTTCTTCTGGAACAAAACGCAGTTAGACACTACTGAAAGCCAAGCCAGTAGGAGGTAAGCTGCTATTGTCCTGCTGGCTGGGCAGGGGGATTCTTATGTCAGGGTTGGGTCCAGAATAGTTATCTAGGGGATTTAATATTCAGGAAGATGTGGTCTCAGATGACTAAATTTGAGCTTGGTGGTTGGTGGCACATGTAAATGCAAGTCATTGGCAGGAATCTTCACTATACATCTTGAAGACTGGTGAATACAATAATTTTTTTTATTGGCAGTGATAGTTAATGGGGAGCCAGAGAAGAGGAAGGAAGCAGTGTGAAAGTAGCAGGGAGAGAGAAAAAAAAGATGGCATAGCCCTGAGCTTGGACTGTCTGAAGTGACTGAAGATCAGATTCAGGGAGAACCAGTGACTAAACTATTAGAATAATCTTTACCAGAAAAGAACAGGAAGAAAATGTTGTCAGGCAACAAATGTGAGAAGAGAGCAACTTTTGCTGAAAGACTAGCAGAGACTATAAATAAGAGAAGAAAGGATTAAATAACACCCAGTTTTACAACAGTAAAAAAAAAAAAAAAAAAGAGAGAGAGAGAGGTAAAGAGTCAATATAAAGAAACCCTACAGGAAGTGAATGTGAGTATGGCAGAAAAGAAAAGCTATGAATTTGGATGTGTGCAGAAAGTAGCACATCTCTAAGTCAAAGCAAGAGAGATAGGCAGGAGGAGAAGGATGGAGAACTAAAGGAAAGGCAGAGTTAGGTGTCATCCACAAAGTACCTTTATTCATATGGTACTATAAAGTACCTGCTCTCACAGTGTTCCTCTTCCCATCAATGAATCAGAATGTACTTTGAATTTGACACCTCATTTTCAGAAGGTTCAAACTGAACTTCTCCTGTTTAACAGGGAGTGGATGTAATCCATATTACCTAACTCAAATTTCAATGGCAGTGTCCTGTATTTTAATATCTTATGATTTGAAAATATTGTGTCATACTATAGTACTATAGTCCTTTGCAAGGACTGGGTAAACTGGACTCCACAGTCCAAAGGAAAAAAAAACAGGAATGTGGGCATCCAATTAATACAAATTAATACAATGTTATAATAAATGGTATAGTATATCATGGTAAATTGTCTACATATGCCACTAGTATAGAATAAGTGATGGATATCATGCTACCCCTTTCTCCTTACATTTCCCAGCAATAGAATGCCTTAGGTTATTAAAATCTTCACATAACCTTAGAGTATAAAATCCACAGACTATACATTAGTATATTATAAGCACTTTATCCTATAGTATCGGAATCAATGATTAATAAACACACTGTTAGCTTCACCAGCTTTCTCTGCATTTATAAGGCGGCAGCATTAAAGCTCCTTATTCCTTGAGGATTTGTGAAAGATGTTCATTCTATTTTAGGAAACAACAAACCTACAGAGAATATATTGTTTCAAATGCTGAGGGTTATTGCTTCCTACATTAAGAAATTCCTATATAGTCTTTAGGGGATTAGTAAGCTTTTCACTGTAATCCCTTTTGTGCCATTCATTCATGGTGCAACACACAGTAGCATGGAGGAGATGTAAGGGGATCTGTGACTGAGCAAAACTTTAAGAAAGGTGGTTAAGAAATTAATAAAAGAAGTGATAACATCTGTTGTACCATCTGTATAAAAGATGAAGTTGTCTGAAATTCCATTGCTAAAGGCTGTTGAAAACAAATGTAGTCAACAACTCTCAATGCTTTATGACCTCCTTCACCTCAATAATTATAAAATTTCTCCCTCTCAAATTTGGATAATAGATGTTTATGTGTTTGAAATGAGTCCCTATTTGTTTCACTTGTGTGTTTATGAAATGAACAAAGTCCACAAATTACTTACCATTGTATTCAATTTAATTCACAATAAAAACTGCTGGCTATCATCGACTCTACATCTATATATATAATATCAACTTGTTTTACAATCTCAGAACAAATTGCTCTTAGAGATCCCTTCCCCAAAATCTACTAGACTGTTATTAACTCGCGAAAGATCCATTTCCATAGCTGGCCCCCATCATTTGGAATTCACTCCCTGCACCAATCCATCTGACCCTAAATATTTAAAAAAAAAAAGCACTGAAAACCCATTTATTCATATGCACCTTTCCAGATTAACCATCTCACTCCCATATTATACTGATTTGACATTACCGCCTTCTCAAGTTTCCCTCCACACTGCCTCTCCCCATCTTCTCTTTCTTTGTCTTTTTTTCTTTGTGATAATTTTAGATTTTATTTTAAAATAGTTTTTTTCATTTGTTAATTCATTTATTTTTATCTCTATGTATGTTGTCATTGTAATCTGCCTCAAACTTTGGAAGGTGCAGTATAGAAGAATTTTAAATAAATAAATAAATAAAATAATAAATAAATGAAACAAATATTATTCATCCCATTTGTTTGTTTTCCATTCATTTCTATGCCCACTAAAGTCTACAGCTGTGTACTATTGAGGTGAAAAAAAAATGGTAACTAGTAATCAGCCCATCCCTGTGTGACCACATGCCTTTTCAGAGCTGAGTCAGGGCACATTGGACAGGAAATGACACACATGACATATCACTTTGAAGCAACTTTCTTATCTAGCTTATTGCTATCTAGATCAAGTAAGACTGACCCACTCCCACTATAAAGTCTAAGCATGTGCAAGAAGCAGTCTATATTTCCTCTCTAACTTTGGTCAGAGAATGACATGCCAGGAGAAAGATGTCACATAGCTTTTAAAAAAAGCTTTTTAGAATTTTTGACACTGGCAAAGGGCTGCTTCTAATCTTCAATGTGCTGCAATGGTCTCACTCACTTTGCCAGAGAAAGGTAGCCAGTGGCAATTGCTGATGATTTACATTTTTCTCTTCACTAGGAAAGGATTAGGGTGGGAGATACTATGGAGAGTAGCAGCAATACTAGTAAATTTTTTTGGACATCAGTGAGGTGAGCAGTGAATGTTCAGAGACTGAAGAGAAGAGTTTTACCAATTTTTGGTTGGTGTTTAACAGTTTTTTTGTGTATGGAGTCTGTCAGTATTGTGTATGGCATTGTATGCAGCACAGCAAACCTACACTATGTATGTGAGTATGACATACAGTTCTCCACACACAGTAAAGTGATACTGTGAGTGGGGGTACAGTTACAGTACCAATAATTTTTTTTTTTGTAATATCCAAAGCCCCAGTAGGCAGAACACTAACATGAAAAAATTATATCATGTCGGGAAAAGGAAAGACAAGAGAATGTTGGCAGAGTTGGCAATCTTAGTAGTGGCAGCAATAAAAAGGCAGTCCTGCACTTAAATTGGGCTTTTTCAAGTCCAGAAAGGCAGCTCTAGCCAGAAGAAATTGAAATGTGGAGAAGATATGTTACCACCACCTCTTCCTGTTGTTTTGGAGCAGAGGGAAAAGATAGGAAAACCATCCAAGGCAGACAGTAGCAGGGCAGCAGGGGTAGCAGAGTTCAATGCTCAGTACTAGCAGCATGTTCTTTTTTAGTTACTGCTGCTGAGGCAGTGAAGGAAGCATTTGCATCAACTGCTTCTGGGGAAGAATTTTGTATGGGATTCTATGAATCATAAGATATTGAAGAGCTACTAGCTGAAGTAAAAATTGGGAGGAATAGTTAGTAGTATCATAGCCTCTACTTCAGTGATGGGGGAGAAAGATAAAATTGAGGATGTGAGGAAGAACAGGCAGTGCAAGTAGACAGCATGAGTGGTGTCCATGGCATTGTTCCTCAGGGCCTACCCTGTACCACAAATACAGTGCCAGCATTAGTATCCAAGGATGTAGAGAATTTGTCATGGAAGAAATCCTTGATCTGTAAGAACTTCAAAGTGAGGGAGAGCGAATGTTGTGCTCAATACATTCATTACATGAAGGAAATCAGTTGAGGGAAACAAATGATGCACTCATAAATGCTGGTATGCATCATCACCTGGAGAAGCAGCATTCCATAGAACTGGCATCATGGGAGGATGGAAGTTGGGGACCACTTCTGACACTCTAAGTAAAAGCCAAAGAAAAGGGGTTGAAGTGGGAAAAACTTTTCTCCAAGCTGATCCCACAGCTCCTTTCACCAGTCAGATGGCAGGCAATTAGCCCCTTGGCATGTGTCTGAAGCAGCAACCCATAATAGAAATGGGGAATGTTCTTGTTACCACTCTGGCAACCTGTCATGCCTCATATTCCACCATAGGGATCTTACAAACACATGCCTATCTGCCAAGTCCTAGAATGTATACCTTAGGATGGTATAAGCGGCACGGCAGGTAGGAACAGTAGTAGCAGCAAGACCTCTAAAATGGTATAAGGGGCATGGCAGGTAGTTAGTGCTAGCACTAAGAGCCCTAAGGTATAAGGTATATCTGGGGCATGGCAGGTAAGTGGCGTGTAGGAGTAAGACATTTAAGGTGTTATAAGGCAAATGGCAGGTAGACAGAATAGATATAGCAAGACCTTTTACCACCTTAGGAATCTTGCCGTTATGTACCAGCATGGGATTTTTGGTGAATTTGTGCTGTTTGTTCTTTGGATCTAAGTCTGGTTCTCACACCCTATGTGTTTCTTTGTTGGTTGTACTGGAGTTATAATAGTTTTGTCTCCACAAACAAAAATGTGAAAAAAAAATTAGAAGTTTCTCCTCCACTTCATCTGTTTGATAGTTCTTCATTTTGTTCTACCCCTCTATAGTCCCAGCATGGCTATCCCACACTGATTGTTATTTATTCTGAGTTATTTTGTCCACAAAATCCTCAGACATAAAGAAGCAATACAAGTAGATCAGAAACATTCACAGAAGAGACCTTTCACATGTTCTGAATGTGGTAAAAGTTTCAGAAGTAAGAAAGAACAAATACAACATATTTTTAAAGGACCTAGAGATGGGAACAATGAGTGATGTGACCAAATTTTCTGATGATACAAAAGTATTCAAAGTTGTTAAATCACAAGAGGATTGTGAGAGATTGCAAGAGGACCTTGTGAGACTGAGAGACAGGGCATCCAAATAACAGATATAATTTAATGTAGAAAAGTGCAAAGGGATGTATGTAGGGAAGAAAACCCAAATTATAGCTAGACAACACAAGGTTACTTATTAACCATCCAGAAAATTATTTTAAGTGTTATTGTGGATAATATATTGAAATCCTCTGTTCAGTGAAGGGCAGCAGCCAAGAAAGTAAATAGAATGCTAAGTATTATTAAGAATAGAATGGAGAATAAAACATAGAATATCATAATGCCTTTGTACCACTCCATGGTGGGACCGCACCTTGAGTATTCTGGTCATAGCATCTGAAAAATTATATAACAGAATTAGAAAAGATACATAGAAGGGCGACCAAAACTGTAAAGGGGATAGAATGATTCCTCTATGAGCAAAGGCTAGAGGTTAGGACTTTTCAGCGTGGAGAAGAGTTGGCTAAGGGTAGATATGATAGAGATCTGTACAATAATGAGTAAAATGGAATAGGCAAATATGAATTGGTTGTTTACTCTTTCAAAAAGTACAAAGACTAAGAGATATGCATTGAAGTTACTAGATAATACATTTAAGACAAATTGGAGAAATATTTTTTTTACTCAAGACAAACTCCGGAATTCATTACTGGAGGATAAGGTAAAAGCTGTTAGTTTAGCTGGGTTTAAAAATGTTTGGACAAGCTCCTGTTAGAAATATAAAAAAAAAAAAAACTATTATTAAGTTGGGCTTAGGGAATCTACTGCTTATGCCTGAGTTAAACAGCATGGAATCTCTCAACATTTTGGAATCCTGCTAAATACCTGTGCCTGGATTGGCCACTGTTGCTTACAGTATTCTGAGCTTGATGGACCTTTGGCCTGACCGAGAATAGCAAATTATATGTTCTTATAATAGAGGCATTTAAATACCTCCAAGATATCAATGCACAGGCAGTAAGCCTCTTTTAATGGAAAGAAGGCTCTGGAATGAGGGAGATTATGGGATAAGGGTACAAATGGATAGATTCAAGATAAATCTAAGGCAATATTTATTTACACAAAGTGTGGTGAATGCATGAGAGCTTCTCATTTGAGATGGTGGACACAAACATAGTATGCATATTAAAGAAAGCATGGTACAGCACAGAGGATCTCTGAGGTGTTGCACCTGTCAGTCATAGACAGCTGCAACCTTTGCTGCTCACCTCCTTTCTCTATTTAGCTCCGAGTCTGGGAAGGATGGCGGCCTCCACTTCCACATGCCGACCCTCATAGCATACCTGGGAAGGCATGAACGCTCTCGGCAGCCATCTTCCATCTGGGGTTACCTAGGGGACAGGCGCATGTGCGCCTGCCCCCTTCTTAAACGCGTCATGGCGGGAACCTCAGGGGTCTCCCCACTGCATGACGTTATCTGCTTACCATACTTAAGCTCAGCTGTCCTCTTGCTATATGAGTTATCAAGGATTCCTGTCCTGCTATTTCCGGCATTCTGGGACTTTGCCTCGCTGTCCTATCTGAATGACCTAGGTACCCGCTCCTTGGGGGCCTTGCTGCACTCAGAGCTTATCCGCTCCTTGGAGAGCATTTGCTGCCTTCCTTACTTCATTCTGCGAGTTCCTGCACCATCCTCAGACAACCCCAGTGTTCCAGTTCTGGGTTTCCTCAGTGCCTGGTCGTCTATCTTCTACCACAGATTTAGTGTGAGTACAGAACCTGCTCCTATATAGGACCATGCCACCTGCTGACTGCTGTCTCTGGGCTGAAGCACCCCCTACCTATACTCAACCTTGAGGCCTGCCTAAGTCCTGCCGGCCCTGGCACCCAAAGGCTCAACCCGAGGGGAACATGGGCTGGTATAGGTGAAGCTCCAGTCGCCTCCAGCTTCAGCCCACTCCACCTGCTGACGGTGGGGACCCATAGGCCCTCACCTACAGGTTGTGTCAACCCCACCTCAGCCCAAGGATCCACCTCCTATGCAACAAGGGGAATGGATAGGCTCACCACACTCACCCACACCCTGCAATGATGATCATTCACCTCCTCCTTTTAGCATGAAATCATCTTTCCAGCCCACAAAACCATCACTGAATCTTCAGAAGGGAAAGTATGCTGACACTCTTCTTGCTGTAGCAATACTAGAAAAATAACAGAAGGTAATCTTGGATAGAATGGAGCAGAAAAATTCACATCTAGCAGCTGGATGCCTTCTTTTTCCTCCACTCTGTTTCTTCAACAGAGGAAGTATGGGTTTCATGAAGAAGTCTCATGTTTTAAGGATAAATTACATTGATTTGGAAGAATTCCAATAAAAGTGATATAAAAGAACACAAATTATTATAGAATGTTAATGCTAAAAGTGCCAATTTACTGCAATGCATTTCCTTGTAAAATATTGCAATACTATTAACAAAGTTATTGAATTACTTATTGCAGTTCCTGTTGATTTGTTCTGTCATAGAGTGTTCTGGGTTAATATCAGTTTGGATGTTCTTTCCTGAGTATGCTGAAGCTTATTAAAAGCTTCTGGATGGAGGAAACACATATGTGAAAATGTGACCACAGGAAGGACAGCTTTTAAAGGAATTTACCGAAATAAGCAGTTACCCAGTTAATTTCCCCAAGCTGAAAAATAACCTCCCATCAATGGACAGAGTGCCCAATCTTTTTGCCATGGGAAAACGTTCCAGAGCCAGGGTAGGGCAGACAAGGTAAAAGTATGCATCAGGGATTATTTTAAAATCACCATGCATGCTTTACCATCCATACTTAGTGCCTGCTGTACAGCAGGTGGAAAATTCACGGGTACAAAACTCCACCGGCACTGAATTTGCAAAATAATCTTGGACCTGGCTGCAAGCTTTCCATGGGATTTGAAAATTATTCCTGCTCTTCAAAAGATTCCTTTGAACCCTCAGTTGCATATTGTATTTCTACAGCAAAATCACTAGGAAATTTGTTCTGAAATCAGCATTGCCAGAAAACCCAGGCTTAGTCCTTATTTCTGATCCCTTAGTTTATCTGCTCAATGATTTATTTGCCTAGTCAGGAATTTTCACACGTTCCCTAAGCAAAAAAAAACAAAACAAACCCCAAAAAAACAGTTCAGAAATCATTTTCGTTTTCCCCACCATATCATTTTGAAATAATCATATTCACTTTGCTGTGCTGCTACCCTATTGTGCATTTTTACATTCCTTTCTCACCAAATACTGTAATTGGAAACCAATGATGCATTTAATTTACTCTACAGCAACCTTTAAATAATCACTTAAAAGGCTCACTAATGTTTCCTGGTTTAAAGTAAAATAAATACTTTTACAAATCTCTATAAAAGAAACACTATATCAAAAACTTTTAAAGAGAAAACAATACCAAACTTATACACATGTATAAGAAAAAAAGATGAAAGAGGTTCCCTGTCATACACATGGCAGCTTGTATTCCTTCTAATGTTTTGAGAGGGTTTCAGAGCATGGAAGCATGAGTGTCTGATGAAATCTAGACTGCCTTTTGAATCATCTGTCCACATTTGTGCAAATGGTAGAAAATATATATGTTTTAAAAAATAATTGTTCACATTACCTATTTTTTTTTTCTTGGATGCTGAAAATGGCAATCCGTTTTGGCAGGTCTGTACGTGGCTTTTATGAAGATGTGTGGGATCATGTCAGGCTCTGCTGGTTTGTAATGGTGTAAGTGAAAAGAAAATCTTCTGTTTATTCAGTAACATAGCTGACAGGAAAAAGACAAACTTGGCCAGCTAGTCTGGACACTTATTCCTGCCCATCTACACCGAGCAATCTCCATAGCTGGACCGAAGTAAACAACTGACATTGTCCTTCAAGAAAGCCTTCAAAAGTAGGTAGATTTTAAAGGCGTTGCTTGCGCAAAAATGGCCACATGCGCATGTTTGTGGGCCGTCTGCAAGCAGCGCAAATTTTAAAAAGCCGGGAAGAGCACACATACACACATGTACACATGTTCGAAATAAGAAGATGGAAAGGGGGCAGCAACAAGTCTGCTGTGCATAACCACAAATTTTGAAAAGGCAATGTGTGTATGTTGCCTGCGTCTCTTTGCTAATGCTCCTCATGAGTTGCAGGAGCCGAGGGAGGGAAGAGGGTGGGAGGAGAGGGGGAGGGGGAGGGGGATTGAGGGAGCACCTCTATATAGGGTTAGTCTGATACTCTCTATACCCGTACCACTGTAGAGGGACACTTTGAACTGGGGTGGGTTTTTGGGAGGTAGGTTGGGTTTAGTGGGGTGATGTTACAGACACATTCAGAGGTATACATAGAAAAACTGACATCAGAAATGAACTATAGCCTTATAAGTGATGAAAAGGAGTAAATTTGTACACTACAGCTAGCACTGCAGTGTATAAATCAAATCCTCTTGTTAGACTTTTTAGTTGATAACCAACATCATTCTCCCAGGACAAGTAGGATGGTAGTCCTCACATATAGAAACATAGATATGAAGGCCGAAGAAGACCAAACGGCCCATCCAGTCTGCCCAGCAAGCTTTCACACACTTTTTTTTTTTCTCATACTTATCTGTTACTCTTGGCCCTTAGTAACCTTTTGGTTCTATTTCCCTTCCACCCCTGTCACTTATGGGAGACGTCATCAGGCGGAGCCCTATTACGGAACACTGAGCACACTGAGCATGCCATGATCCCTGTGTCCACAGGGGTCTCCCTTCAGTCTCTTTTTTTCTGCGCTGCAGTTTGCCTTGCGTTTAGGAGTTCTGTGAAATTTTTCTCACAACTTTTCCTCACGGAAACACTTGAAGCTTTACTTCAAGTTTTACTTCAAGTTTTACAAATAATTTCCCTACACGAGTCTCCCTTCGCGTACATTTCATCGACGCTCAGTGAGTACTATGCCCTATTCTCCGGTCGGTTCCTGTCACCTCACTATCAGTTCCCCCGGGTTACCAACAGAATTGCGGCCCTTTCTCTCCCTATGTCTGTCAACCTCGGTCTGCCCCATGATGACCGAGAGTGTCCTTGCTGCGATCTCCCACTAGGTCCATTGGGGCTAGAGGGTTTGGGGCATCCACAGTTCCTGTTGTAGTCACCGTCGATGCCGCCAGGGCCACGTCAATATCGTTGATGCCCCATTGATGCCATCGGTGCCTTCATCGAGGCCTTCGTCAATGCCATCGGTACCTCCGTCGATACTATCGAAGCCACAATCGACACCTCCATCGATGCCCTCGACTAAAGAAAATGCTCCATACATCGGGTTCTCAACCAGAGCCCCGTGCAATCCTTAGTTGAGAAACAATGCTAGGAGCAGTAGAGGCATGGTGACCGTCCATCACCAGTGCCATCTGGGACAGCAAGGGCATCTTCCTTGGCGCTGGAGAATGACCGGGCTGAGCACCGTGGGAATCATCATCACCAGCACGGTGACCATCTGTCACTGACGCCATCCATGACATCGGTGGCATCTTCTTCAATGCTGGAGAATGACCAGGCCGAACACCGAGGGAAAAATCGTTACTGCCACGGTAACCGTCTTTCGCCGACGCCATTCCGGACATCGATGGCAGCTTCCTCGGTACTGGAGAATGACTGGGCCGAGCACCGAGGGAAACATCGTCACTGCCATGGTAACCGTCCGTTACCGACACCATTCTGGACATCAGTGGCAGTTTTCTCGGTGCTGGAGAATGACCAGGCCGAGCACCGAGGGAAACATCGTCGCTGGCACAGACATGGTTCTTTGTTCGGTGCCGGCACTGATACCACACGCATCAATGTCCATTAAGCCAGTTGCAAAGCGAGCCTGGGTACAAGAGTCTCCATGCTCCTCTGCACCTGAGGCACCGAGGCATTCCCCACCGACACCGGTACTGGGTACTGAGCCACCACAGATTCATGTGGAAGTGCCAGTAACGCCTAACCTCCCCCTATAGCTGCACTACCTATACCAGCTTTCATGGAGGAGCTGGACGTCCTCATTTGTCAGGCTGTCCTAGATGCTTTCCGGAATCTACTAACACCGGAACCATCGATATTCACACCATTGTCATTGTGGCACCTACCAACGACAGTTAAGTCATTGACGCCAACTCATCCTTCTGAGCCTCCATGGAACCCTATACCTATCCCAGGATCCTCAAACGGCAATGGGTACTCTAATCCCACTTCGGCACCAATCCCATCGAGACCTAAATAAAGGACATGTCTGAAACCATCCCTTTCGACCTGGTCACTAAAAAGGACCAGAAGTTTTTGGGAGGGTCTAGGTCGTAACTTCTTCCAAGAACTATATTGGTGTCACATATTGCTATTTACCAGCTATATTTAACACAATACCAAAGGGAACCTCTCTGCCATCCACATGAAATTCGAGCAATATATGATTGCTTCGAAGTGTCCTCCCGTTGCCAGCAACAGGACTCAGTGCTAGATGGTGAACCTGGCTTACGGCCCCTGATTTATGGCCCGAAGTCCAAGATAAACTAGCTGATCTGCCATGCACCACAGATAATCTCTTACTGCACAAGGTCCAGCAGACAGTGGCTCAATTGCAAGATCACCACGAGACCTTGCGACAACTCTCTACATTTCTTGCACAGCAAAGAGGGTTACCTTTTACTACTCACGCTCCTGCTTGATACCAACTGATATCCAGATCACACCAGCACCACTAGTCTGGCAGGCTCCTGGATTTTTCAACCTTGCCAGAAAACAGAAAAGTTCATCCCACTGAGGACCAGGGCTCGGGATACCGTTCCCCAGATGCAACAAGGCAGAGGATTTTAATCCCGCTATTTCCAACTTTCAAAGAAAACAGGTGACCTCCGCCCATCCTGGTCCTCCGAAATCTCAACAAATTTCTTCAGAAAGAAAAGTTCAAAATGGTGTCTCTCGGCACCATGCTTTCCTTACTACAAGGGAGTTGCCTCTATTCTCTGGACTTTCTATACACTTCATAGTGAGTCAACAACATTTTCAATACCAAGTTCTGCCATTCGAACTAGCTTCGACAACTTGTGTATTTCACCAAATGCCTAACAGTGACTACCGCTCATCTACAAAGAACAACGGCATTCACACGTTTCCTTACCTGGACAACTGCCCAATAAGGAGTCAATCCAACAAGGAGCTCTAACTTCTCTAAGACTCACTATAAATCTACTACATTTGGCTGGGAATTCTGATCAACTACCATAAATCCCATATGGAGATCTGGGCACTACAGTCACAATGGCCTTCCTGCCCAACAACCGTGCAGACATCCTATCAAATTGTCCACTTCTCTTCCCTCAGCCCATCAATTATTCTATTGCTGGGCCACATGGTTTCCATGATCCACATTACTCCTATGTCCAGACTAGCCATGAGAAAAACTCAGTGGATTTTAAGATTTCAGTGGCTCTAAGCCATTCAAACGCTTTTGTCCCTGATCCATATCACCGATCCAGTAACCAAATCCTCAAATGATCTTGGCCACGGTCGCATCCAACTTGGGTTGGAGAGCTCGTATCAACACCCTCCAAACCCAAAATGTGTCGACACCACTCCATGAAAAGTCTCAGTTCAACTTCCTGGAGCTTTGAGCCATGCATTATGCCCTTTATGCCTTCAAACATTGCCTCTCACACAAAACTTTGTGGATACAGACAGACATCAAAGTGGCAATGTGGTACTCGAACAAACAGGGATGCACAGTCTCTTATCTGTTCTGCCAGGAAGTCGCACAGTTCTGGGGCTGGGCCCATGCACATTTCATGCATCTCTGGGCCACTTATCTAACAGGCATACCGAACATACTAACAGACCATCTCTATTGATGTCTCCATCCCCACAAGTGGTCTCTGAATCCATGTGTAGCAAGTAAAATCTTCTAGTGCTGAGGTCAACCAACTATCGACCTCTTGCGTCTGAATCGAACCACAGAGTAGACAGATTCTGCGCCCTTCACAGGCTTCGAAATGTATTAGCCATGGACACCTTTGCTCACCCCTTCAACAAAGGCCTCCTATATGCATCTCTTCCGATACCGCTCATAGCCAAAACTCTTGTGAACCTACAGCAGGACAGGTTTTCAATGATTCTCATAACCCCATACTGGCCTTGACAAATATGCTTCCCCATACTTCTCAACCTATCACTCCAGGAACCAATTTGCCTGCCCACAGGTCAACCTCATAAGACAGACTCACTGATATTCTCAGGTACTTGTAGCTTCACGAAAACCTTCCATACGAAATCGGCAAGATTTACCAAATGGCATTCACAAAAATGTATTGGCCCCTTTTTCCTGCCCCATTCTATTTCTATTAGGCTATCTAGGATACCTTTCAGATTCTGGTCCCCAGACATCCTCTGCATGGGTACACCTCAGTTCCATCTCAGTGTACCACCAGGGAGTAGGGGATGCCCTGTTAAAGGCTCAACCCCTTATGAGTCGGCCTATCATGGTATTTCTATGACTTAAGCCTCCTCTATGATCACTGGTTACAGAATGGGGCTTAAATGTAGTGCTTACAAGGCTCATGAGTTCCCCGTTCGAGCCTTTGCATTCCTTTAACATTAAAATTCTAACATGGAAAATTATTTTCCTCATAGCCATGACATCTGCTAAAAGGGTCAGTGAGTTACAAGCTCTTGTTTCATACTCACCCAACACTAAGTTCCTTCGTGACTGAGTGGTCTTCCGTACTCAACCTAAATTTCTTCTTAAAGTGGATACAGCCTATCACCTTACTCAGTTTATAGTCTGCCCACTCTTTCCTAAGGCCTCACTCTCACCAGGGTGAGAGTGTTTTGCATACCTTGGACTGTAAGCATGCACTTGCATTCTATCTAGACCGCACTGCACTGCAAAGGAAATCCACCCAACTATTTGCTTCTTTGACAAAGACAAGCTGTAAGTTCCAGTGGGCAAACAAACTCTCTCCAACTGGCTAGCAGACTGTATCGAATTCTGCTAGGAGGAAGCAGGCCTTCCTCTCCAGGGGTGAGTGCAGGCACATTTTGTAAAGGCCATGGCAACATCAGTAGCACACTATTGTTCAGTACCAATTGCTGACATCTGCTAGGCTGCGACATGGAGCTCTCTTCACATATTCGCAGCCCTCTACTGCTTAGATAAGAAAATCCATCAAGACTCTGCCTTTGTCCAATCTGTCTTGAAAAACTTTGTTCAAGTATAATTCCCAACTCCTTCCATAACCACCTGCTGTGATTTCAGGCTGCCTCATCATTGCCAATAGCATCCCAATTATTGTGCCTGCTGCATGAGTTGTCTGCTATTGGCCTGTAGTAATATGAGTCAGCCTGTACAAGCAGGACTACCATCCTGCCTGTACAAACAGGACTACCATTGGCCTGTTGTAATATGAGTCAGCCTGTACAAGCAGGACTACCATCCTGCTTGTCCTGGGAGAAAGCAGAGTTGCTTACCTGTAACAGGTGTTCTCCCAGGACAGCAGGATGTAGTCCTCATGAAACCCAGCCACCACCCCGTGGAGTTGGGTCCGCTTATGTTTATTATTTTATTTTTTTGCTCGTGCTTTTTGCTACATCACAATGGTTTACAGAAAGGCATATATAGAAATTTGGGATTTGTATATGTTAATACTATCTATAAGAAGTGCCATTAAAGTCCGGAAACATACTTTCATAATAAAGACTATTTGCTGAATGTTATAAATCTTTTCCTTTTTCCTACATGTATCAGTGTTAATTACATGCATAACTTTATTAGATTGTATATTTTTATGTTAAAGATGACGTAAAATAATAAAATAGCACATTTTGACCTGAGTGCTGTATTCTGATGTTCTGCTGCCTGCTTTCATTTTTCTACTATTCTCCGTTCTCTTTGTAAAATGCTTGTTTAAAAAGCCAGGTTTTTAAACTCTTTTTGGAAAGTTTGAAATCTCTCTGTAGTCTAATTTCTAGGGGCATGGTGTTCCATAGTATCAGTCCAGCTAAGGATAATGCCTGTTCTCTAACTTGGGTCAGTTTTGCTGTTTTGACAGAAGGGATGGTTAGGAGGGCTTTAATGGATCTCAGGTTTCTATGTGGGACATGAACACATAGGGGCAGATTTTCAAAGTGGTTACGCGCATAAGATACACGTAACCACTGAAAAGCTGCGTCCTTCCACCCCCTGCACGCACTGAGCCTATCTTGCATAGGCTCAGTGGCACGCACAAGCCCCAGGACGCGCATATGTCCTGGGGGGAAGGCGTGTTGGGGGCGTGTCGCGGCCGGTGCGTCATCGGGGGCGTTCCGGGGATGGGGCAGAGTTTTGCAGTATTTGGAGTGGTCTTACTGTTGTGTATGGTAATCCTAAAAAAAGGACGTTACAGTAGTCGGTGCTAGCAAATATTAGTGCTTGTAGGACTGTTCGAAATTTTGTAAATGTTAGTAAAGGTTTTAGTCTCCTGAGAACCATAGGTTTAGCATATCCTTCTTTGACTTTTAGTGATACGTGCTGTTTGAGGCTGAGTTCCATGTCAATTATCACCCTGAGGTTCCGTACTTTCTCAGCTAATTCTATTTTCTGATTATTTTTAAGCAGTATTGCTGTTTGAATGACAGTCATATTTTTCCATTCTAAATGTAGGAATTCAGTTTTTTCGGTATTAATAACTAGCTCCATTTGGTTTAGTAGCTGTTTAATGATGTCTAGGTACATGTTTGCTAGGTTTAGTGTTTTTTCGATTGTGTCTTCAATGAGAAGTAATAGTTGAATGTCATCAGCATATATGTAGTGTATGATTCCCAGGCCTACTAGGAGATGGCATAAAGGAAGCAAGTAAATGTTAGAGTGTTGCGGAGAGTGCTGATACCTGTGGTACTCCTGTTTTTAGATTTATTTTTTCTGACAATACATTTTTAATTTGGACTTGAAAAAAAATCTGTTACTTAGGTATGATCTGAACCAGTCGATAGTTTTTTTATGCAGTCCTATTTCTTCTAGTCTCTTTATCTGAATGAGTAAATAACCAATTCACATTTATCCGTTCAAGTCCTTTCATGATTTTGTAGACCTCTATCATATCCCCCCTCAGCCGTCTCTTCTCCAAGCTGAACAACCCTAACCTCCTTAGCCTTTCCTCATAGAGGAGCTATTCCATGCCCTTTATCATTTTGGTTGCCCTTCTCAGTATTTTATACGTGCAACTATATCTTTTTTGAGACATGGCAACCAGAATTTCACACAGTATTCAAGGTGCGGTCTAACCATGGAGCAATACAGAGGCATTATGATATCCTCTGTTTTATTTGCCATTCCCTTCCTAATGGTTCCTATTATTCTGTTAGCTTTTATGATGGCCACAGCACACTGAGCAGATGATATAATTGTAAATATCAACTATGACACCCAGATTTTATTCCTGGGTGGTAACCCTTAACATCATGTAAATACAGCATGGGCTATTTTTTCCTATATGCATCATCAAGCACTTGCCCACATTTCATCTGCCATATGAATGCCCAATCATCCAGTCTGACAAGATCCTCTTGTAATTTATCACAGTCCGCTTGTAGTTTAACTACTCTGAATAATTTTGTGTCATCTGCAAATCTGATCATCTCACTTGTCTTACCCCTTTCATGATCATTTATAAATATGTTAAAAAGCACTGGTCCAAGTATAGATCGCTGAGGCACTCCACTGTTTACCTTTTTCCAATGTGAAAACAGATAATTTAATCTGTCTGCTATCCCATGAATTTTTATTTTTCTTAGAAGCATCTCATGAGGAGAGTTTGTCAAATGCCTTCTGAAAATCCAAATAACCGCATCTACCAGTTAGCCTTTACCTACATGTTTTTTCACTCCTTCAAAAAAATATAACAGATTTGAGAAGCAAGACTTCTCAAATCCATGCTGTCTTTGTCCCATTAAATCATGTCTGTCTACATGTTCTGTAATTTTGTTTATAATAGTTTCCACAATTTTTCCCAATACTGAAGTCAGGCTCACTGATCTATAGTTTCCCAGATCACCTCTAGAGCCCTTTTTATATATCAGGGTAACATCGGCCACTGTCGAGTCTTCAAGTACAATAGATGAGTGGGATCGTGACTGGTCAGATCTCCTGGAGGCCTGAGTGGGAGATGCTGCCCGTTCTAGCTTCCCCGATGTAGACACCATTTGAAAATCGGGAAGTCAAAGCAGTATGCAATGGTAGTGAGTGGGTTCATGACCTGCCAGATCTCCTGGAGGCCTGAGAGGGAGATGCCTTCCATTCCAGCCCCATCCCACATTGACATCATCTGAGAATTGGAGCATAGGAAGTGGCATGCAGCAGTAATGAGTGTGACCACAACCGGCTAGACCTCCTGAAGGCCTTAAAGGGCGACGCTGCCCATTCCAGCCCCCTGACATTAATGTCTTCTTAGCACCGGGGATAAGAAGTGGTACACCAATACCACGCACCTAAGGGGTGTGCCCTTTGGTGCCGATTTTCTCTAATCCTTGGATGTTGGAGAAAAATTGAAAAGGGGAAGGTTAATTTCATCCTATATGTCCACTCCAATCTAAGGACTCATGAATCTCCATGTATTCCAAGCAGACTCATTACCATAGGTAACTCTAGGTTCAAATTCTGCTAATACCTCTCTTAGTTCATAGGCCTGCTTTCCACCTCCTCTTTCAACAGTCCTACTCATGCTGGAGTATGCAAAACCTGGTGCTGTGATTAATGAGTGAGATAAATTGTTTTTGTCTTTAAAAAGTGATAGAGATTTAAATGCTTCTACTGCTGTGGTTAATGTGGAATCTCTGATGGAAAATATTTTTACGTCATCTGAGTCTCCTCTGTGAACCCAAATGAATTGCAATATACCAGTTCCAGCACCTGCAATAGGTTTTACATGGGGTGTAGCAGTAGGAGCTTTACAGGAACCTGGGGGAATATCTATGAAAGATATCTGGAGAATAGTTTCAAGGATCGAGTTACTGGGGCAAACTGGGAGGGAACTGGGAAAAAGATCTAATGTGTTGCTGCGTATACCTACTAAAATTCTCCGCACTTACATGCTTGAGACAGCATTCGCACATTTCAATATAAAATCATGCGCACATGTACGAGCGGGTAGCCGATTTTAGAAAACGCACATATGTTATAAAATTGATGCGTCTATGTGCTTGCACCAGCTAATGCGCACACGTGCCATGTGCGTGGGTCTTAAATTTTACTTCTGAAGAACTTAAATTAACACTCCATGGTTTCGATCTTTTGATGGGAAATCATCATGGGATTTTCTAAGTTATTCATCCTAGTCTCCACAGCCTCTAAGCGATCAAGCTTCTTTACCTAGCGGAAGACTTTGGACCTAGGGTGGTGCTCTGCAAGTGGGGATAAGAAATCAGGCCTACAAGGTACACGAGAAGCCCAGAGAAATGTAGGGAAGAGAAGTTAAGCTAAGACAGTATGGGGCAGACTTTCAAAGACTTACGCGTAGGGGGGTTATGCGCACCGGGCCTATTTTCAAAAGGCCCGGCGGCACGCGTAAAGCCCCAGGACGCGTGTAAGTCCCCGGGCTTGAAAAAATGGGCGGTCTGGGGGTGGGGCGGGGGCGTGGCCAGAGGCTTCCGCATGGACGCTGGGCCAGGGGATCGCTCGCCGGCAGTCGGCCTTTGGCAGGTGTAACTTGTGAGATCAAGGTACGGATTTTTATTTTCGGGCTGGGGGAAGGTGGGGGGGGAACGGGGAAAGCCAGCTGGTCTTCCTGAGGGCTTGGAGCTCGCAAGGTGCACTAGTGTGCACCCCCTTGCGCGTGCCGATCCCTGGTTTTATAACATGCACGCTGCTGCGCGCGCATGTTATAAAATCAGGCATACATTTGTGCGCGCCAGGTTGCACGCACAAATGTACGCCGCATGTGTACCTTTTAAAATCTGCCCCTATATGTATGATTGCTATCACTTTGTTTTCACTTTGCTGAGGTAAGCAATTTTTGATTGTCCTTTGTTGCTTATTAATAACAGTTTTGTTTGAAAAAAAACTGCTGGAGTATAGATGCCTATGTTCTCTGGCACAACCCAAGCCAGGACCTGGTCTCGTTATGACACCATTGTAACTGCAAAGGCTTGCAGGAGCTCCTTCAATGAATGTTTGCCTGGGTCAGCAAATAACCGGAAGTCCCACTCAAGTGCTTTGATATTAGTTTTCCATGAAGAGCTTCTTCTCCTCCTATTCTGACATCCCTATCCTTCCTGAAGGATTGTAGCCCATTATAGTCACATTCCCTTCATGGGATGCACTAAACCATTGATCTGTGATAGCAACAATGAAAGCTATGGAATAAAATTTAATACGCATATTAAGGCTATTTAACAAAACAACAACATTAACATGTTTTGCAATAGTAACCTCGTATGCGTCCTAAGCCAGTCTGATAAAACATTAGTATGTGTGCACACGTAAATGAAGGAAAGTCAAATGCAAAAGTGGTTTAAGATTCTGCATGGTAGATAGAACAGTATGCTGCCACACATATGCTAGTTTGCTGTATACTGATTTGGATGAATTATTTTAGTCAGGAAAACAGTTTATAAATCATCTTCAATTTATAAATAAAATAAATGAACACCTGCTAAAACATAAAGGGGTAGATTTTAAAAGCCCTGCGTGCGTAAATCCTGCCAGATTTACGCGCGCAGGGCACTCGTGCACCAGCACGCCTATTTTGCATAGGCGCGCCGAGGCACGCAAAGCCCCGGGACACTCATAAGTCCCGGGGCTTGCTAAAATGGGCGGTCGGGGGGGATGTCTGTGGTTTGGGGGCGTGTCCGGGGGGGCATATCTGCGGTCCGGGGCAGTCCGGGGGCTTGGCCGAATGCCCAGACACAGCGGCCTGTGTCAGGGCCTGGTCATCCGGCGCGCGTAATTTCATCGAACTAGGTGGGGGGGGGGATTTAGGTAGGTCCGGGGGGTGGGTTAGATAGGGGAAAGGAGGGAAAGGTGGGGGGAGGGGACAAAAAAAAATCCCTCCGAGGCCGCTCCGATTTCAGAGCGGCCTCGGAGGGAACGGAGGAAGGCTGCGTAGCTTGGCGCATGCAGTCTGCCGATTTTGCGCAGCCTTGCGCGCGCTGACCCCGGATTTTAAAAGATACGCGCGGCTACTCGTGTATCTTTTAAAATCCGGCGTACTGTTTTTTAAAATGTACCCCAAAATGTAACAATTGCCTTGGACCAGGTGTTAACCTTTTAGGTGACCAAGGTGACCATTATTAATTGTCAAGCTGGCAGATTGTCATTTTGTTGTGGCATTGTATGTTATATAACTTTTTAGCATGTACATGCTTGAAATTGCACAAGTACCAGTATGTGTTATTGAGGCTGAAAAATCAAGACAATATAACATTCCATAATATAGAGGGCACAAGGTTTTTAAAGTGTCGAAGTATAGAGCAGCTTGATTATGATGATTATTGCTGTTAGGGATGTGGATAGTCAGGTCAAAGGCCATTGCAGATGTTCTATATTTTCACCCATAATAGCAGTCTAGGTTTTGAGAGGTTCTTTGAGGTCAACAATTCATTTTAATTGATTGCAGAGCTCCCTTTAGAGAACTCTGAGGCTCTCCCAGACCTTATTCTTTTTAAAAAGTTTATTGCTTCTCACAGAAATAAACAGTAAGTTTTTAAAGTAAGGAAGATTTGCTTTTTTAGTTACTGCATTCACTAATAAAAAGAAGAAATAGAAGGGAGGTTGGAGGTTTTTATAGCCACAGCATTGTTTTTCTGAAGTCTTTTCCTCCTTTCTTATGATTAAATATTAAAAACTAAGGGGTGAAGTTTCTTCTATTTTGTATTACTACTTTACCTGTCTGGCCTTTTTTTGCTTTATCTATATAAACCTATGCTGGGCATGGTCCCCACTTCCTGATTATAGTTCTTTTGAGGGCTCCACCCATAAAGTTCTCCAAGTTTTTCATATTCTCTGCACCAGCCCAGCCTTGGCCCCAACACTACATGGTGCTCATAGAGGTAAGATGATCAGATGCAGTTGACCTCTGGAGTCAGGGCTGGCAGATTTCCCTCTCTGACACTAAAAGGATGGATATGATGGGGGCTGGAGGTACTTTGGTGGTAAGAGATGGGAGAGTTGTGGCTACTGCAATAGGATAAGGTATACGAGATGTGCAGTAGAAGACAGGATCAGAGAAGGAGAGAGCACCAAAGAGACAAAGAAGCAATTGAAGAACAAAATATTTCTTAATTTATTTATATAACAGAAACATATATACAAGTGTAGTCAAAGACTACGGACAGCATTCCAAGGCTTGTGTAGAAAAAGCTCTATGGATCTCAAAATCTGTTTTCTTAGATCATCAATAGGTTTGGTTTGAGTATAGCGCTTTTTTTTTTGTGTCAGTTTTAAAGCTCTTGCAGGGTATATCATCTAAGCATTGCAAGGCCTACATTACAGGTGCTTGTAGAAGAGGAAATGGCCAGATAATGGTACCCTCATGAGTTAAGATGACTAGATTCCTCCCTGGGTCACCTTCTTTCCATGCACCTTTCTCTCACCAACTACACCATCTTGCTGCTCTTTCAAGACTCTTACTGATACAGACAGGGCTAGATTTTAAAAGCCCTGCGCGTGTAAATCCTGCTGGATTTACATGCACAGGGCACTTGCGCGCTGGCGCGCCTATTTTGCATAGACCGCCGGCATGCACAAAGTCCCAGGATGCGCGTAAGTCCTGGGGCTTCGTAAAAGGGGTGGGAGAGGGACGTGACCGGGGGCATGTCCGGGGTCAGGGGGTGAACCGGGGTGGGTCTGTGGGCATGGCGATGGTTCGGGAGCGGGCCGGGAGGGCGGTCCCGAGTCCCCTGGCACTGCAGCCCATGCCAGGGAATGCCGAGGCGGCGCGCGCAAGTTACGCCTGCTTCAAGCAGGCGTAAATTGCACAACAAAGGTAGGGGGGGATTTAGGTAGAGCTGGGGGGTGGGGTAGATAGGGGAAGGGGGGGGACGCGGAAGGAAAGTTCCCTCCGAGGCCGCTCCGATTTCAGCTGCGTGGCTCGGCGCGTGCAGGTTGCCGATTTTGCGCAGTCTTGCGTGCACCGACCCCGGATTTTATAAGATAGGCGCGGCTACACGCCTATCTTATAAAATTCGGCATACTTAAGATCTACCTCACAATGAATAGGTAGACACATGCACTCACATCTCGTTTGTCCTCTCACCAAATTTGTTATTTTTTTTTTTATCTCCTTTCAAGGGACCTATTGGCTCTTCCAATTCTCCCCTCAGGACTGTCATGCTGCCCTATATGCTATCTTACTTTGATCCAGTTTTGAAGACAGGAGCTGGAACCAGGAAGGAAAATGCATGAGTATGCTGTTTAGCTTTCCCAGCGCTGCATACTGTTCTTAAGCTATTTAGTAACTGCATTTTTTTTATTTCTGTTATCAGACTACTGGAAAAATGTTTACTACATATATGCTAAAAGTTACTACATCACATGTTAAGTGGAGTTTAAAAAAATTCAAAGTCATTTACGCAGGGAGAAATAATTTATCCAGACTGGTTATCTGTAAATTGCCCTTCTTCAATGCAACTAAATGAATGCTTTAGCAGCATCAAGAGGGATTTCTGTGGATGTTTTTGTTAGGAGAGAAAAATAATACATCAGACATTTTCATCTTTATGGATCCTATTTTCAATGAAAAAAATTACCCTGGAAGAAAAAAACAGATGCAAATGTGCTTTCTACCCATAGCTTGTTTCTATAAGAACATATATACATTCTTTCATTTTGAAACTTCAAGCAAAGTATGTGAGTAAAATGTACTCCCTTATCTTGCCCCAAAACAAATAAGTTGAAAAGTGCCCATATCAAGTGTACCTAAATATTTTTACCATTTGTACAATTAAAAAAAGTTGGCATAAAAGGGTTTTGGGTTTTTTTTGCATAAACTTCCTAATTTAAGCTTGCTCTGCAATTAGGGCTTGTAGAGTAGAAATTTTATTGTGTAGATTATTAGCATTGTGCTTATAACCTTTGGGTATTTCTCCTTCCCTTGTCTGTACTCAAGGATAGCCTGGTGAGATCCTTACTTTTTTTTTTTTAAAACCATTTTATTAGACTTTTAATATAACACAATGGATCAATACAAGAAGCAAACAACAAGAATATATGACAATGCAAGATACACAGTATAGAGTGATCCAAAGGAAGTCCAATCAGCCTACACAAAATTTATATCAACTAGTATCGACCCCCAAGATAAACAAAAAGAAAACATTGAGAACCTGAACAAGTAAAAAGAGAGAAAATTTGTGGCCTGCTAAGAAAGTCTCATAGCTACAAATTACAATAAAAAATAAAGAAAATATCTAGCACAGGAATGCATTATAAAAGATGAAGCAAGAGAAAAGATAACCATTCAGTAAAGGGCTACTCAACCCCCAGAGGAACATCCTTCCCATCCTTACCCATCATATCCTAAAAAGGCTTCCAAATTTGTATAACATACAAATAATGAGTCTCTGACCTCCTGTGTCAAATGCTCCTTGGCATAAATATAGCACAGATTTTGAATCCACAAGGATAAAGAGGGCATGGAAGGAGGAGCTCCACTGTAAAGCAATAGAGTGCCTTGTAGCTTTTAACTTGTAAATCAGCAGAGCGGAGTAATTAGAAGAACAAGCAGTATAATTCTTCAAATTATAACCTAACAAGATTAAGGCTAGAGCCGAGGGGCAGTTCACTTTTTCAATCTGATAAATCCAAGAGAGAATCTCAGACCAATAGAAGGAGATAGAAGGGAAGTGCACCACATTTGAAGAAGGGCGTTCCAGGCATCCACCACCCTCTCCATGAAGGAATACTTTCAGACATTGGTATTGAGTCTTCCTCTCTGGAGTTTTAAATTATGACCCCGGGTTCTGATGATTTTTTCCCAATGAAAAAGCTTTGTCGTTGACCTTGGATCATTAAAACCTTTCAAGTATCTGAATGTCTGTATCATATCACCCCTGCTCCTCCTTTCCTCCAGGGTATACATATTTAGATTCTTCAGTCTCTCCTCATAAATCATTTTATGAAGATCATCCACCTTTTTGGTCGCCCTTCTCTGGACCGCCTCCATCCTGTCTCTGTCCCTTCAGAGATACGGTCTCCAGAACTGAGTACAGTACTCCAGGTGAAGCCTCACCAAGGACCTGTACAAGGGGATAATTACTTCCCTTTTCTTACTCAAAATTCCATTCTCTATGCAGCCCAGCATTCATCTGGCTTTAGCTATCGCCTTGTCACACTGTTTCGCTGACTTTAGATCGTTAGACACTATCACCCCCAGGTCTCTCTCCTGCTCCGTGCACATCAGCCCTTCACCCCCCATCAAATTCTTTCAGATTTCCACAACCCATATGCATGACACTGCACTTCTTGGCACTGAATCTCAGCTGTCATACCTTCGACCAGTCTTCGAGCTTCCTTAAATCCCGTCTCATTCTCTCCACTCCTTCTGGCGTGTCCACTCTGTTGCAGATCTTTGTATCATCCGCAAATAGAAAAACCTTACCTTCTATCCTGTCCACGATATCGCTCACAAAGATATTGAAGCGGACCCGTCCCAACACTGACCCCTGCAGCACTCCACTCATCACCGCTCTCTCTTTAGAGTAAGTTCCATTTACTATAACACATTGTCTTCTGTCCTTCAACCAGTTTGCTATCCAGGCCACCACCTTGGCACTCACACCCAAGATTCTCATTTTATTCACAAGCCTCCTGTGCAGGACCGTATCAAAAGCTTTGCTAATATCCAAGTAGATGACATTGAGGGCTCTTCCTTGATCTAATTACTTAGTCACCCAATCAAAAAAGTCGATCATATTTGTCTGACAGGACCTTCCCTTGGTGAAACCATGCTGCCTCTGGTCCATCAATTCTGCTGCTTGTATATAGTTCACTATTCTTTCCTTCAGCAGCGATTCCAATACTTTTCCCACCACCGAGGTGAGGCTAACTGGCCTGTAGTTTCCAGCCTCCTCTCTGCTCCCGCTCTTGTGAAGCGGAACCACTGTCGCTCTTCTTCAATCACTCAGCACCCTCACTGCTCCCGCTCTTGTGAAGCGGGACCACCGTCGCTCTTCTCTAATCACTCAGCACCACGCCCGTTTCCAGAGAATTATTGAACAGGTCACACAGTGGAGCTGCCAGCACATCTCTGAGCTCCCTCATTATCCTGGGATGAACCTCATCAGGCCCCGTGGCTTTGTCCACTTTCAGTTTTCCTAGCTCGTCCCATACATTCTCTTCTGTAAATGGTAGGGATGTGAATCGTTTTTTGATGATTTAAAAAAATTGTCAGATAATTTTTAAATCGTCAAAAATCGTTAGAGTGCGCGATACAATACAAATTCCCCCGATTTATCGTCAAAAATCGTTAAATCGGGCACGGGAATTATTTGGGGGGAGGGCGGGAAAACCAGCACACCAAAACATCCCCTAAACCCACCCCGACCCTTTAAAACCAATCCCTTACCCTCCCTCACCCTCCCAACCCCCCCAAAATGTTAAATTACCTGGTGGTCCAGTGGGGGGGGGGGGGTCCCGGCGCGATCTCCCGCTCTAGGGCCATCGGCGCCATTTTGGCTGCCACTAATATAAATGGCGCCGATGGCCCGATAAAAAAAAACCCCACCCGACCCTTTAAACCAACCCCCCTTAGCCTCCCCCACCCTCCCGACCCCCCAAAAAAACCTTTTAAAATTACCTGGTGGTCCAGGGGGGGGGGGCGCGGGGAGCGATCTCCCTTCCAAAATTTAGCCACCAAACATTCAGTAAAGTGAGGCAGATAAATTGGAAGCATAGAAAACATATTAACCATTTTTAACAGTAAAAGCATTTTAAAAAGTTGGATTTTGTCTATCAAAATTAAAGGAAATGATACCCATGACTGCAGCATCCTTTCCATAGTATTTAATAAATGAGATAAATTAATGTCTGCAATAAATTTTGGATCTCTAGCAATAAAAGTTATTGGCCCATTTCAAAGAAAAAACGTCCTCCCATGAAACGGTGTCAAAATTCCAGAGTAACATTGCTTTCAGGTTGTCCAAATTTAAGTGTAATACAGACAATTCTCCATATTTAGTGAATTCAGTCAGAATTTTAGGTAGAGACACTTTAGAATTGAGAATATGAAGTAGCCAATCATCCACAATGGGTGAAAATTTAAAAGAAAAGGTGCCCAACAGAACCCCAGAAATATCAGCACAGTTAACCAGAGTCCTGAGTATCAGCTATGACCTTAGCTAAGAATTTTATATCACATTTTATCAGAGATAGGGCTTTATGATGTGGGAAGTAAAGGGTCTTTATCTGGTTTAGGAATAACTGTTATGAGAGTCTTATTAGAACCATAAGCAAACTTCCGTTTGTCAATAAGATCTTCAAAGTAAAGAACCATCAGGGCATAAATCTGCTTCAAAAGTAATTTATAAAATTTGTTAGTGAAACTATCAGGCCCAGAAGTGTTGAAAAATTTAGCTTGAGCAACACATTTGCATATCTCTTCTGACATAAGGGGCATTGAGAAATTGAAGCTGATGTTCAGAGACATGATGCAAACCCATAGAGGAGAGAGATACAGTTTTGCCCGTTCAAAATTACTAGGAGCCTTTGCATATAACTAGCAATAACTGGAAAAATGCTGAACTCTCTCGTTATTAGCGTTAACTAAGTTACCCAAGATCATCCTCAAAACAGGAATATATTTAGTTCCTTCCCAGGATTTTGTTAGCCTAGCCATCAATGGCCTAGTTTGTTCCCTTATTGTAATAAACCAAATTTATAATAAAGAAAACATTTCTGAACACAGAGTATTAAGGTATTAAGAGAGATCTCTGTTCTGATAAAGTGAATTATATTTGCCAGAAAAGGAGTGGAAGCATATTTGAGTCTATCAACACGTAATTGTTTTCTCTAGACTTGATTACTTTCTTTCTGCTTTTGGGCAACATAAGCAATAATATTCCCGCAAAGAACTACCTTTGCTGTTTCCCAAAATAAGGATGGCGTATTTTGGTGACCCTCATTAAACTATAGAAATTCCTCCCATTTATTCTGTAGAAAAAGTTTAAATTTTGATTATGAAAAAGGTGAGCAGGAAAATACCAGCAGAAGGGTAACTCAAACCATCAAGACCTAGTCATAATAGGAAATGATATGATATCTTATTGAAAGGAATGAAGAAAGCTGTAAATAATCTAATCTGGACTTAGTACCATGTGCTCTGGAAATGTGAAAAATCTCATTCTAATGGATGCAAAGTACGCGAAGAGTCAAACTCAATGAGTCACATAAACAGGATACCCTCTTCAGTCAAAAACCTCCTAGCAGTAATAATAAATATGCACTAGGACTTAACTGAGAAATATGATGAAAAAATGTATGTGAGTAAATGACAGGCGCATAAATATTACAAAATACAATAGGAGTACCATATAGGTCCCTTGAACTAGAAGCTAGCAACCTTCTGTATCAGCACTAACTTTCATTTCTTCAATAGGTACAGCCTTATCAATTGGCAACCCCAGCTGAACAAGATCCAGAAAAAGCAAAACATAGGTTGCCTTCCCACTGACATTTTAGCTTAAGATGTGCCACATCAGTTACCGTAGTTTTGTTTCCTGAAGTAATGCTGTGATATCTTAAATGCTGGAGTATCTTACATTGTTTCACAACTGATGCAACACCTGAGACATTCCAAATGGCATACCTCAAAGAACTAGGCACAACCACTCAGAAAAGATAGTAAACTGCAGAGTTTAACAAAACAAATTTTTCAGAGACCTCCCAGTTTAACACTCTAGAAACAGTGAAAAAGCTAACAACTTGGAAGGAAAATAAGATAATAAACTGATAACACATGAAGATGTTTATTCTATTTTATCCCAAAATAACCCAGATTTCCCAGAACTCAGCCCTCCCAAAAAAAACCAAAACAAAACTGACTAACCCAACAAAAAAATAATCTACAAAGTCATTTAACTCTGGCCGTCAACTACAATGGCACATGTGTTGCCTCATAAAGGGTGTCTCCTCTGACTAGAAAACAAAATTATCTATATTGCCAAGCAAAAACAAACAAAAGATACCAATGATATCAAATCATTGATTGATCCAATTAAAAACTTGGCTCATCATCCTATAAGGTACAAATATGAAAAATCATATAATAGAACTGGAAAGCTAAGATGATATGCCAGATAAGCAACAAGTCTGAAGAAAATCCAAGAAGCATAAATTATACCCAACATTAGTAAGGGTAAAATCTCTGAAAGTGTATAACAATGAACATTAGCAGTACAGCATAATAATATAAAGTCATGAAAGTATAAAAGAATAAATAATAAAACAGCATGATAATAAACAAGACATTGCTGTTGGTCTAACATTCTGAAAATAAGTCAAAATACAGTCAATGTGACCTTGCACAATCAATTAAAAGTAGAAAATAAAAGGGGCATGTATCATGGAAATGACTAAGTAAAGAAGATAAAAGTAAAATAACGTCTCCAAAAATAAAAGGTTCCAAGAAAACATGACCAGCATGTCCAACATAGCGGAGAACATCTCAACCTCATTTTTACAGCTTAAGAGCACCAAGCTTGAAGTCCAATCATAAACAAAATGACAACATAGAACAGTTTTCTTCTACCAAGAAGGTCCTATGGAGCAAAAGCAATCAGTGGATAGACCAAACAGAAAAGATGATAGAACAATAATATATTCTGTATGTGGCATAAAAAACCGTTCATCAAAAAGGTGGCACCAAATATAATTCAAGGAGCATGCAGACTACTCAGAGGACATAAAACAATGTCCAAGAGAAAAAAAACAGGCAACAGGGACATCCAGGAATCCCCAGAGTGTTAGAGTTCAGGTATTTTATTTCTGGAGAAAAGCCATAGCAGCATCCATGGTCTAAAAGATGATAGGTGTACCCTTATGGACCACAGGAAGTTTGGCCAGATCCTGCAGAGTAAGAGGGAAGTTTTTCTTGATCAATGGAGTGCAAACACCCTTCTTTTAGCTGAAACCTCTGCAGAATTATCTTGAAAAATGAGAATTTTATAATCTTCATATCAAAGATCTGATGTATCCCTGTATGCCCAGAGAATCCAATTTTATGGGCAAAGTTTAGTATCATGCTGTCACTACACAAGGTCTAGGTGAATTCCTAGACCCTGCACCCAGCCTGTGAGCCCTCTCAATACACAGCAGCACAGAGAGATCAGAGTGAAAGCGCTGAATTCAGTCAGCTTTCTAGCAAGGAGCAAAGTGTAATCTCTGGTAGTGACACAGCAAAACCCATAACTATCAGATTATTACAATGAGATTGGTTCTCCAGGCCTTCAAGTTTAGCAATAAGAGCACTCCTCAGATTGCAGCCATCATTGCAATCTGCTTCTAATTGCTGGACGCTCACCAGAGATCTGGCCCTCCATATCCCTGAAGCTGAGTTTTGACAGCCTCAATCCATGAAATCAGGGAATGTGATTGCAAGGAAATAGAATCCAGTTTACCTTTAAGTGTGGCCATCACAACCACAGCTAATTCAGCATCCAGGAAATCAGACATCATGGGAGTTGGGCCCTCATCAGGGCCATCGGGCATCTTGCCATCAGCCAATTTGGCTTTCTCCTTCTACTTCGTGTTTTTAGAGGACATCGTGGTGTCGAAAGTGGCCACAACTACCCTGAAAGTAGATGGGTGAAGCCCACACTCAATGTAAAAAAAAAAAGTATTTATTTATTTATTTGTTTATTTAAAGTTTTTATATACCGCACAATGGGTAGGGATCTATCCATCTAGGCGGTTTACATAGAAATACATACATAAAATTAAAACATAACAATCAGTACAAACAATAAAATGAGCGTGGTGCTTCAGGGAACGAAAATGCGATCGGATATTAGAATATTATTGTAAGTTGAATGCTTGAGTAAATAGATGAGTTTTTAAAAGTTTCTTAAATTCTTTGCGATTGGAAGTTAAGCGAATACAGTCTGGGAGAGAGCTCCACATTGTTGGACCAGCTACTGAGAACGTTGGGATAAAATAAGGAAACAAATCATGGAATTGCAGTGATTTGGGAAAGGAGGCCCCTGGAGTGATATGGATGCACATCTTCACTCTTATATGGCATCACGTGACCTTCAAACTAACAAATAACTGTAACCTACGCAACGAATGAACACATTTTTTTATCTCTTCACATCCCTAACAGTAATATAAATATAGAGAATTGGAGAGTAAGGCACAAGAAATCTTTCAAAATACGTAAAAAAGATGTATAAAATATAAGGCAAGTAAATGCTAAAGGCTGTAAGTTTTACTTTGAAATGTTTGAAATCTAGATGAAGACATTTATTTATTATTATTTATTTAAGAATTTTATAATCTGCTTTTCAACACTTCAAAATGGATTACATTCAGGTACTGTAGGTATTTCCCTATCCCAAGATGGCTTACAAATCTAATTTTGTATCTGTGGTGGAGGTATGAAGGTATGAGGATTAGGGGAATTTATATTTTTTTCAACACAAAATGGTGGATTATAAAAGAGAGAGAAATGAGAGATACCTTTAAAAAAAAAATAATAATTATGGATTTATTTGCATTCCATCTAATCCCTTTTTATGATTTGATGATGTATCTCACAGTTAAACATCAAAAGCAATGGCTCCTCAATCTCGTTTTGCCCTCGCTAGGTCTGGTTTTCAGGATATTCAGAACAGGTATTTGAGATACATTTGGGCTTATTTGTTTAAAGAATTGTTTAATTTGGATATTTTGGTTATCCTCTTTTATGGTACCTGAGAACTAGATTTAGAAACCTTGATCTAAAGAGTGGTGTGAATATTTTAGGTCATGGTTTAGAAGGCTCCCAGGCTCACAGCTGCACTTCATCCTTGCCACCCTTATGTACTTTTAGTCCTACTGCTTTTCCCTTTAACTATGATATAATGACAGAGAATACATTATGGGGTAGATTTTAATAAAGTTTGCCCGCGTGTACATTTGTTCACGCACCAGGCGCAAACAAGTGTATGCCGGATTTTAATAGATACGCGCACAGCCACGCGTATCCTTCAAAATCCGGGGTTGGCGCGCGCAAGGCTGCCCAAAATCAGCATCCTGTGTGCGCCGAGCCGCGCAGCCTGCTTCCGTTCCCTTCCCCTACCTAACCCAACCCCCCCAGCCCTAAGTCCCCCTACCTTTGCTAGAAAAGTTACACCTGCCTGAGGCAGGCGTAACTCGCGCACGCGATTCCCCAGTTTCGGAGGCCTCGGCCACACCCCCGAAGTGCCCCTGGCCCCGCCCTGGATGACTCGCCGCCGCAACACGCCCCCTGACACGCCCCTCCCCAGGAATGCCCCGGGATTTACGCGCAACCCGGGGCTTGCGTGTGCTGCCGAACCTATTCATTCAAGGTATTGAATGAATTCCTTTGAAAGTAGAACTGTTGAAATTTTGTGATATACTGGGAAAAGGTTACTTTTGCAAACTGTTATCAAACTGTACAAGAAAATGATATTGTAATGAAATAGAGATGACAGCAGCACTTTATTTTGAATTCTGTTTAATAGTAGCTAATCCACAAACTGCATAGTGAATTTTGCTATATGGTATATTGATCTGCTTATCATGGGCTATTCCTCTTACAGAAAACGATCCTTTATAAAACTGTTTCCTCGTGTACAAGACTGTCTTTTTGGAAATGAGGGGAGAAAAACACACATTTGTGTTTGCTAAGCATTAATAGGTACATTTTAAAAGCCTGCCGTGCGCCAAAACCAGGAGTTATGCGCACAAATCGGGCCGGTGCTCACGGAGCGGATTTTAAAAGCTGCCATGCACACACATACTTGTCACTGGGGTAGATTTTAAAACACGCGCAGTTCCTGGTGCGTGCATATGTTATAAAATCTGATACCCGTGCAGACATGTGTGCCTGATTTTATTTTGGCGTGCGTATGTGTGCTCAGGTGACGCATAAGAGGGGATTTTCTTAAAAAGCGCGCAGCAACGCAATCGGGACATCCCCAGTTCCCTCCCAGTCTATTTCAATAAAGGAACAGACTGGGAGGGAACTTCCTTATCCCCCTCCTAACCTTCCTCCCTTTTCCCCAACCCCTAAACCTGTCCTATCTTCCCTCATTTTTCTGGTTAAAGAACTTACTACTGCTCCGAAGGAAAAGTAGTAAGTTCCACACGCCGGCCGGCTGCCAGAGCATGCTTCCCTGGGACAGCACAAAATGGCACTCTCCCGGCCAGCCCCTGGCTTGCCCCCCCCAGACCACGCCCTCTGCCCTCTGCCCTCTGCCCTCTGCCCGCCCCTTTTCTAAACCCTGGCTCTTCTGTGCATACGTGTGTGTCTGGGTCGTTTACACACGTTGGTACATGCGCGGCCGGTACATGGGGTCGGTACATGCGCGGCCCGGCCATGCGCATATCTGCCCGGATTTGAATGCACCAGGGATTTAAAATCCCCCCAACTGAGGGGTAGATTTTCAAATACCGCGAATAGGCGTACTTTTGCTGGCGCATCAGGTGCAAGCAAAAGTACGCGGGATTTTAGTAGATACGCGCGTAGCCGCTAAAATCCTGGATCGGCGCGCGCAAGGCTATCGATTTCGTATAGCCGGCGCGCGCCGAGCCACGCTGCTTACCCCCGTTCCCTCCGAGGCCGCTCCGAAATCGGAGCGGCCTCGGAGGGAATCCTCTAACGCCCTCCCCTCACCTTCCCCTCCCTTCCTCTACCTAACCCACCCGCCTGGCCCTGTCTAAACCCCCCCCTTACCTTTGTTGGGGGATTTACGCCTCCCGGAGGGAGGCGTAAATCCCCGCGCGCCAGCGGGCCTCTAGCGCGCCGGGACGCGACCTGGGGGCGGGTACGGAGGGCGCGGCCACGCCCCCGGACCGCCCCGAGCCGTAACCATGCCCCCGTAGCCGCCCCCAAAACGCTGCCGACACGCCCCCTAAACGCCGCGACGACCGGGCCCGCCCCCCGACACGCCCCCTCGGAGAACCCCGGGACTTACGTGAGTCCCGGGGCTCTGCGCGCGCCAGTGAGCCTATGTAAAATAGGCTCACCGGCGAGCAGGGCTTTTAAAATCCGCCCCTATGTGCACAAATGAAAAATTCCCAAAAAGGGTGTGGCATGAGCGTTCCTGGATTTCACATTGAAATCTGTGTGTGCTTACATGCATAGGCTAACACCGCAGTCCCCTGCCGTATAACTTTACTTCTGCTATGGATGACATTCAAGTAAGAAAATAAAGACAAATAGACAGATGGGATTTTAAGGGTCAGTGCTAATGGGAGAAAGGAGGCTAGAAAACCAGGGGGGCTTGGAAGTCCTATTACTTACCTGGGTGAACTAGGAATGAACTGGGTAAACTGGTAATGGCATTGGTGCACGTGTCTTTTAAAATCCCCTCATTTACATGATAGAAGTGGCATTTGTATGCAGTGGAATTTGCGCGCACTTGTGCTCACGGTCAGGCTATTTTACAACATCTGCGTATATACATGCATATGTCATCAAATGGCCATGTCCCTGGGCGCAGGCCAACGAACGCTTGTGCACCTGTTTAAAAGTTACCGTCCCTATGAATAAGGTAAGGACGCTGTAAAGGAAATTGTGTTTTGTTTTGTTTTTTATTTGTTCCTTCATTAGCTTTGTATTGATTTCCCTTGCATTATATGACTTTTAAATGGAAAAGCTTAGGCATGTTGTGCAGGCAGTGAAGGAAATATCCTATAAAGTTTTGACCTATTAAGTCTGCATGCTTTAACAAGAAAGATGTTTCAAAACAGTTTATTTTCACAGCAATCGAAAAGCATTCTGCAGAAAGTCCCTATTTGTCTGTAGGATGAATTACGTAGCTGATGCAGAAGATTTCAAAACCATTAAACTTTCTGCAGTAGAATGTGATTCCTCCTCCTCCTCTTCTAAGGGGATTCCTCCTCCTCCTCTTCTCTCTTTCACCTATAGACAGGAAAATTCTTCTAAGGGAATTCCTCCTCCTCCTCTTCTCTCTTTCACCTATAGACAGGAAAATTAAATAGTTATAAGTAAAAGGAGCTTCCTGCCTACCCTTTATGTTAGGGTTTTGCTGCATAGGAAACAGTGTTTATCGCATGGTAAACGGCTTAACACCAAGATAGTGCAATGTATTTGAAATACCATGTGTAAACCTGGCACCATGCAAATGCATAGAAATCTGCTCATTAACAGATAACTTTCTGGTAATAAAATAACGTGGCTTGCATCAAAATTTGCAAGCCGCGTTTATGTAAAGTTAGCTACTCCTCAAGAGATGTAACTTGACTTCTCTTTGATGATCAGTGTGCTAAGCATCCCAAAGACCTCCCCCCCCCCCCAAGTAGTCTGATCCCAGGGGTCTCGAGATCCCATACACCACCTGCTGGCCCTTGAGGCAACTAAAGAATAAAAGTAAATCATACAAATTTTGAATGTCTGATATAGGCCCTGCTCAATCCTTCTCAAACTCCTCCCTCTTCTAGAAGACTCCCAACCCCCCACCAACCCTAGCCCCCGTCCCCAACCACCAGGCCCTTACTAAGATAGCCCTTCTAGTTTAATGGGGTCTGGAGAGCTCCTTAGGGCTCCAGCCTTGTGCGACCAATTCTTAAAATGACACCATCTGGACAATTGTATATCTTTGACCCTGTCATGTGATGAGCAAAAGTCACTATGTGGTTGACTGTCTAGGATGGGGGAGAAGGTAGGAGGTGTATGGGGTACTTCCAAAATGGGGAAGGTTTTAGGAAGCAGGGGCAGGGCCTGCACTGGACATTCAAAATGATTATTTCTTTTTTTTTTATATGTTGGATGGCTCAGGGGGTGGCGGCAGGGGAATGTGTGTAGGACAGGGCATCTCTAGAAACACCCAGGGTTTTTGGAATACTTGGGGGTATTCTTTGGGTCACCCACGCTCTTTAAGGACAGACATGGAGGAAAAATTACTGCAGCTTATTAAAAAGACCCTTAAGTTTTTATCTGAAGCAATGGAGAGTGCAGTGACTTGCCCAAGATCATGATAAGTGTCAGTGGGAGAAGCTGTAGAACTATGGATGACAGTGTGAAGTTCCAAGGGGGTAGATTCAGGAACAATGTCAATAAATATTTCTTCATGGATGGTAAGGATGCCTGGACTGCCCTTCTGGAAGAGGTGGTGAAGACAGACAGTAAGTGATTTCAAAAAAGCATGGGATAAATTAAGAGCATCCCTAGTGGCAAGAGAATGGCAATGGAGCACTGGGGTAACCTGCACAGAGCAGAAGTCACACTGCACTGTGCTGCCTAGAAGGCATGGATAACCTGTAAAGAGTGACAATTACAACCCTGAAAGACACACAATGAGAATGGGTATTGGGTTCCATATGGGAATTTTGTCTTCTTTGGAAAGCTGTAAATACATTCACTATTGAGCAAACCAGATGGGGCATTTTGGTCTTTATCTGTCATCGTTTAGTGTGTTAGTATGATAATCAGGAGTATAAGTGGGCTCTGCTTACTATTGTAGCAAGCTGCTATAAACCAGGTTCCTGCCCCCATGAGGTTATCATGCGTTGGAGCCTTGCAATGTGGGCCAAGCTGCAAATGGATCTGAGTGGTGCATTTTAGACTTGTCAAAAAGGGGTTTTCAACCCTGCAGAGACTGCTAGCCTCCACAGCCAAGGCGAAGGAATATAAAAATATTTCAAAAACAACTGGTGCTTTCCTGTGAATGACAAATGTTCTGCAAGTACCAGCATCCAATCAGTGTTAACAAGTAGGGAAAAGGACTGTACTGATTAGCCTGCCCAGAGAACAGCACTACATATCCAGCAGATGAAAAAGTCAAAGGAATGCTTGGATGCCATTTAAGGTAGAAAATGCACAATTTGGCTGGCTCTGTATGTGTTTGAGAGACAGAGATAGCCATACATTGTAGCCAAGAGCCAGGAGGAGTGCATCTGGCAGCCCTGCAATCAGTTCTTTTCCTGAAGAGCTAATTATCGAGGAGAGACAGAAGTCTGCACTCTGAGGAAATAGAGGGGCGTACAGCTGTTGTTGCTTCATAGACGAGCTACTTGCAAAATCCCAACAAGGGACAGCGGAAGCAAGAGCTGAGAGAATGGGTCCAATCCCTTTAAACTTTATTTAAACTTCAAAAGGAAATGCTATTTCCTTCCATGATGGAAGTCACATCTTTATGTGAGGACCAAAAGACAATGGGGCTGTTATTCAGCCACTATCTGGCTACACAAACTAGCTGGATAAACTTAGTTAAATTGGCTGAGATATTCAGCATCACAGCCACATCACTGAATATATGCAGTGATCTTATAATTAACTGAATTATGTTATCCAGCTAACTTTAGGGCAGTTGAATAGCAATCCTTCACTTATCTAGCTAACTATGCCAGATATCCCTGCATATTGGTGTCTATCTGGCTCAGTTAGATGGACAAGGGGCTCTGCTGCAGAATGCCCCTATCCCACCCCTTATTTCTAGCATGACTGCACCTGGATATTCAAATAGTTCTATTTAGCTGGCTAAATCTAAAATTACTGCAAACCATCACTGTAACCACAGACTTGAGATTGATGTTCAATTCTAAGTAGGACCGATGGCAACTAATTCTTAAAGTCACAGAGAATACCAAAGTGTCCAAATAGTTATTTCCTTCACCAAGAACCTAAGAAGTGAATATATATACTAGGCTTCATTGACCTTCATAATAGATTTCATCGCATAGCATAGTTTCACTTTTACACTCCACCTTATATTTAATCATTGGTCAATATTGGTGTCTTATTTTTGTTGTTTTTTTAACTTGCAGGACTTCTCATGTGAATGCCACCTTAAATGTGATCTTTATAAGTCATAATACCAAATCTTGTCAATGCTATTACTTAGCTTTATATGGAGAAGCCACTTTGTTCACATAGCCCAGTAAAGCTGCTCGACACGGAGCCATGTTTCAGATTTGGAAACAATCCTTTTTCAAGGGCTCATTGACTGAAATATAAACTCTCTTATTGGAAAATTTCTAAAGTCTTTTGTGACATTTTAAAATGGCCGCGAGGTTTTCTTTTTCGTAAGGCATTTGAGCTTTAGAATCGCTAATACAGTTCTCTATCACGTCGGCCTTTTTGATTGACAGTCTAGTCCTTTAAAAATGGTGCTAAAACAGCAGTCTTTCCGCTGATACTGGAAATGCATGCCACCAAGCCATTATGTTGCAAGTGAAATTTTGAATGCGGAAAAGTAAGTTTGTTCCGGACTTGTTCTAAGATTTGACGTTTTTCTAACATCTCGAATGATTGTAAATGAAGTGTTATTTTTACATATATAATATCTGAACCTGTTTATATTTCAGTCAATGAGCCCTTGAAAAAGGTGGAGTGTGAAAGTGAAACTATGCTATACAATGAAGCCTATTATGAAGGTCAATGTAGCCTAGTATATATATTCACTTCTTAGGTTCTTGGTGAAGGAAATAACTATTTGGACATTTTGGTATTCTCTGTGACTTTAAGTCTAAAATTAACCAGTGAAGTGGCACTGAATATCTGACCAATTAATTTCAGAAAGGGGATAGCCACTTCAGAGGCAGATGCAAATGAAGTTCCATAAAACTTAATGATATAACAATAAAACCAAAGACTTCTAGCAGAGAAGCACAAAGAGACTTCTCCAACCTCTTTCAAACACCTCTCACCACCCATCTCTCTGCAGTCTTTACACAATTACAAACTAGAGATCTGCATGTGCATGGAAAACATTTTTGTTTCTTTTTATTGTTCCATTTTTTATATGAATACCTGACTTTGATTGTACCTTTTCATATTACTCACTGCCTCTGGATAATAGACCTGACAGCTTGATTACTATTATTATTATTATTACCACAGCTACTATTTGGCTGCTATTTGCCAAAAGAAGGTCCAAACCTCAGAGAGTGTATCAGTTATCGATCAGCTCCCCCGAGGGGAGGAGTTAGCAATCTGTTACTTCTCCGGTTAAGGAGTTAGCAATCTGTTAATGATCAGCTCCTCCAGAAGGAAGAATTTAGCAATCTGATCAATGCTGTACCCCGAAGGGGAGGATCTGGAAATTTATAATACTCAGTAGGCGGAGTTATCAATCTGTAGTGGGTTGGCTCCCCACAGAGTGACAGTCTGCTATAATACAACTCTTGTAGTGTGGGGAAGAGCACTCAATGTAAGTTGGTGAATCCCTGGGCTGATGGCAGATGACAACGCCCCCAGGAGGATATCCTGAGAGGGACCACCAGCTAGGCTGGAGTATGGAGACACACACAGATAGTTCTTTATTTAGACAGGTAGTAGAACCACCAGAGGTGGCAGTAGTGAGCTGATGTACCCGGCAGGGCTGAAGTCTCTCAAATACTGGAATTGCGATCTCTGGGTTTCCTGAGCTGTAGAGAGAGACTATAGGTAGTGAGTAGACAGGGTATGCTGGATGCATAACCAGTAGATGATACAGTCACAATTGTAGATATATCAGTAATGGCTCCTATGCAACAGAGAGTCTTCAGTATATTCAGGATCAGGAGCCTTTAGGTGAGTACTGGTTCCTAAATGCAATCTGGAGTAAGAACTCACAATATCTGTGTATGCGATGGCTTCTGAAATAGAAGAGAGTCTTTGGAGGGTTATAGAAGAGAGTCTTTGAAGGGTTTTAAGAACCCTCTTGGAGAGAGTACCGGTTCTTATCTGCAATCATCACGATCTCCATACCTGCGATAATGTCTTAGACAGAAGAGAGTCTACAGTATTAGGAACATGGGCCCTCGTGGAGCGAGTACTGGTTCCTATCTGCAATAGAACTCACAGTGTTCCCATCTGCGATCGCTTCCAGGCAATAGGGAGTCTTCTGAGCATTCAGGAATGTAGGCCTTCGAGGAGCGAATACCAGATCCTGTCTTAGAATCTGAAATCAAGAAGAGAGAGCGGAGCCCCTGAGGAGAGGGTACCCCATGGTAAGTTTGTGGAAGCAGAGCAGCGGAGAAAGAAGCAGGTCGAGATGATCCCCGCAATCAATCCTTTGCTAACTCGATTTGCAGTTGCAAAGACCTTTTAAGGTAGAAGCGGATGACGTCACTACGGGGGGACGCCCCTGAGGTTCGCGCCCTTGCTGGTACAAACTCTGGAGCCTGCACCCTTACGTCATCAGGGAACATGACGGATCTGCAGCGTCATGCCTGCCCGGGGACTCCGGGATGAAGCGGCGGGAAGAAGCCGTGGCAGCATCTGTCCATCAGACCCGAAGGGAGTCACCACAGAGGTAGAGAGGGTAGAGCGAGGTGTGAAAACAGGCATGAACGCAACAGTATCAACCCAATAATGTATTACAAACTAATTGAGTTTTGGAGTGTTTCACATTTTGAGAATTTAAATCTGGGGCTTGAAAATTTGGTGGTTTTCTGGAAGTAAGGGAGAATTTTGAATGAGGCTTTCATAAAGCTCAGCTCCTTCACACACAGTTGCTAAAAAGATAAGGGAGTTCCACATTGAGACCTGACCCAACATACCTACAGTTCCTGCATGTAAATGAAGAGACTGAAAGACAGAACAGAAATCTAAATAAAATACAGTATTTGCATTAAGCTTCACATTAGTAAGAATGCAGCAGGACATTTAGCAAGCTTTTTCCTCACAGGAACAGAATGTAAAAAATAAGCTATAGAAAATCAGACCCTTAATCTCTCAAGATTAATAATTGTATTAATATAGTAGCAAGGGCCATTAAGATTGCAGAAAATGGACACTTGGATACTGGATAATGTACTACATTTAGCCTGCCTGAACTGATTTGTAATTATGGGTATAAAATAATTCTTCGTATTGTTTTTAGACTGATCTTGCAATAGTGAACTGGCTAAAGCTTTATCTCCATTCATTGTCAATGGGGAAAAGAGCTTAGCAGATGTGTGAATTCTTTGTATCTTGTTACAGAATTTCTGAGAACTCAATAAATATTTAGTCCTTGGGAACATGTATAAACGATGTCAATTGAAACATTAATGCAATTTTCTGCTCATTATTCTACAATAAGTTTTATTTCTGTAATGTTTGCTAACTACTGGTTTTACTCTTCTATATTAATGATGGAATTAATCTGTAAAATGGACAAGATGGAACTTCTGGTCTTCCCTCCCAAACCTGCTTCCTCTCCTCCTGCTTTCTTGGTCTCTGTAGATAGCAGTCTCATCCTCCCGGCTCCCTCAGCCCGAAACCTTGGGGGTCATCTTTGAGGCATCTCTATACTTACATCCAAAACACTGCTAAAGCAATGCCATTTCTTCCTCCATAGTATTGCTGAAATCTATCCTTTCCGTTTGGAACATGTCTAGCAAAACACTCATCCATTCCCTTATCGCTTACACATTGCTTAGTGCAACTTTCCTTTGTGGGCCTTCCATTGAACTATCTTTCTTCAGCTGCAAGATTTATCTTTCCTCAATGTTGCTATGACTAGCCCTTCTTATCAAGTCAGTACATTGATTCCTTATCCAATTCCACATAGAGTTCAAGCTTTTCTTGTCAGCAAGTGCACTCATTCTGCAGCATCCCGTTACCTATCTTCTCATTTCTCTCCCTATACCCTTTCTCATGAACTCATTTCACTGTGCAATTTGCTCTGATTTCTGCCCTTCTCCTCCAGCCACTTCTTATGCTGTGATTTCCTGTGCCATACGTATGGACCATTCTTCCTGATTCACTGCGTTATGCTCCCTCTCTGGCAAAATTTAAGTCCAGTCTAAAAACTCATCTTTTTGAAACAGTAAGTCTTTTCTACAGTAACTGCACTTGCCACCAGCTCTCATTTGTCATGTATGTTTGCCTTGACTGGGTTGTAAGCTTCATTCTTTTACATAAGCCTAAACAGTATGTAAATGTCTAATACTATTTAAAAAATAATAGTAATAAATGCTTTACCTAGTTAAAAAAAAACTCTTCTGGAAGTGTTTAAAGAGAGAAGGAAACCCATACCATTCCATTTTCAGCCCATCTAGCAAAATTTAAGTCATATTTTTTGCTATAAAAAATATTGACTTCATCATCAAAGTTTATATGAAATTAAAATAAGTAGATTTTTAAAATGTTTTTTGTGGGTAAGTTTCAAAGCATTATGTGGGGATTTTGGCACATAAAATTAGCATCTAAACATGTAAAACAATTGCTTCACAACAACAATTTCCATATAGTTCTTCAGGCCTCTATTTTTCCAGTTATCAATTACTGTAACAGTCTCAATTATGGTCAACCCTATACTTCATTACGTCCCTTACAGTTATTACTTAACTCTGCTGCTTGCTTGCTGTGTGGTTTGAAAAGATCAGAACATATCACTTCAGTTCTGATAGATCTTCATTGGTTATCAATACATGAAAGAGTGAAATATAAAATTGCAATGCTAATATTTAAACTTTTAATTGATGATTCATATCACTGGGCCAACTCAATGCTCAAATTTATCAACCAACTAGAGCCTTAAGATCAGTACAGTATGATCTTTTTGCGATTCCGTCTCCAAAGATGGTTCAGCTACACATTATTCGAGAATATGCATTCCCAGTAGCTGGACCAACATTCTAGAATACTTTACCACTGGATTTAAGACAATTGGATTTGCTTAAAGATTTTAGAAAATTAGTAAAAACTTATCTGTTTAAATTATTTTCATGATTTCTATACTATGTTTTTACTTCCTGTATTTATTTCTGATTTTATATTTTTGTTTTAATTTGAAGTGTTAGTAAAATAATCAGGTATAATAAAAGCTATGTGTTATTTTAATTTATTTTATATTTTTGTAATTGTCTTATGTTAATTTTACTAATTATGTATAAGAACATAAGAACATAAGAAAATGCCATACTGGGTCAGACCAAGGGTCCATCAAGCCCAGCATCCTGTTTCCAACAGTGGCCAATCCAGGCCATAAGAACCTGGCAAGTACCCAAAAACTAAGTCTATTCCATGTAACCATTGCTAATGGCAGTAGCTATTCTCTAAGTGAACCTAATAGCAGGTAATGGACTTCTCCTCCAAGAACTTATCCAATCCTTTTTTAAACACAGCTATACTACCTGCACGAACCACATTCTCTGGCAACAAATTCCAGAGTTTAATTGTGCGTTGAGTAAAAAAGAACTTTCTCCGATTAGTTTTAAATGTGCCCCATGCTAACTTCATGGAGTGTCCCCTAGTCCTTCTACTATCTGAAAGAGTAAATAACCGATTCACATCTACCCGTTCTAGACCTCTCATGATTTTAAACACCTCTATCATATCCCCCCTCAGTCGTCTCTTCTCCAAGCTGAAAAGTCCTAATCTCTTTAGTCTTTCCTCATAGGGGAGTTGTTCCATTCCCCTTATCATTTTGGTAGCCCTTCTCTGTACCTTCTCCATCACAATTATATCTTTTTTGAGATACGGCGACCAGAATTGTACACAGTATTCAAGGTGCGGTCTCACCATGGAGCGATACAGAGGCATTATGACATTTTCCGTTTTATTCATCATCTTTTTATTCATCATCTTTTTGGTATACTTTTTGGTATGCTTTCGTGAAACATTTGCACCAATAGTGAAGATAAAAATTGTCTCTCTTTTAAGTCAATTGAATTTAATTGACTTAAAAGAGAGACAATTTTTATCTTCACTATTGGTGCAAATGTTTCACGAAAGCATACCAAAAAGTATACCAAAAAGATTAATCAATGACCTATGATTATAAAATCTGGCAAACTTGATATATGCTATTTAGCATTACAAACTATGCCTGTTTATGAGGTCTGGTATATATAAAAAATATTTTTCCTCACTTGAGGTGATTTGCAATTTTAGTAGGTAAATTGTGGTGTTACAGTATTCCTTGTTTCTACAGTAGTATGTACACAACATATTCTTCTGGATTATTTTTTTTATTGTTTGTTTATCATTTTCAAAAATATAAACACACCAAAGGTTTGCATGGAAAAACATGGATTAGAGTTCAACATCATTTTTTAACATATATATACACATATATATCCATATAAACAAAGCAAAACAAATCAAAATATCTCATAAACACTCAATCCATTAATCATATCAATCAAAAATGAGAGTTTCATTTGGTTAAGCAAAATTTGGGAGAATTCCTTCACAAAATCTAATCTAATAATCTTGAAAAGATGGTATAGAACCTGTACCATTTTCTAATTAATTAACTAGACAACTGGAGAAGTTGGTATTTTCCTTTGTTCAATAAAAAACTTTAGCTAGTTGGGATTAAAGAACATAAAAAATGCCTCCTGTTTTTTAATCAAACATTTACATGGGAAATGTAGATTAAATGAAAAGCCCATAGATACAACTTCTTGGCGATAGGCCAAAAAGGCCTTTCGCCGCATCTGGGTAGACTGCTAAATCAGGGCATATTTTTATAGATTTTTCCAGATAACAAATAGGATATTTATTGAAGTAATTTTTCATTATCTGATTTAAAACCTTTATGAAATAAAACGTAACCAATAAAGTTCCCCAATCGATAACATTTATTGTGCAGTCCTCCAAAAAATTGGTAAGATCTCCCTGAAATAATTCCTCAGATCTATTCTTTATTTTTCTGGATTTTATAAATGAAGTTTGCATGTGTTTTATCAACTATTCATAGATGCTCTTACACCTGCTATTTAACAAATTCAAACCATGTGTGTCTTTTGAGACTTGATGCTTAGCACCCTGGAGACTGGTAGAGACAGGAAAATGCAGTGTGTGCAGTGTTTGTGTGGATATTATTATTTGGGTGATTTGTCTGCAGTTTCTTCTAAGTGTCCTTTATTTATTCTATTTGCATTTTCAGTTGCCTAAACCTTTTTCTTCCCCATCTTTGGGTAGCTTTTAATGTATGTTGTCCTATTTATAACATAGAGTGTTTTGGTGTCACTGGCTGTGTTTTGTGATGGTAGTTTTGGTGGTCATGGTGGTAGGAGGTCTGGTGTAACTGGTAGTGGTAAGAAACACACAATGGGTGCTCTAAATATGTGGATCCTGGGAGAACAGTGTATGTGAGAGAAGACAACAGAAGGTGCCCATAGAGAGGATATAATAGGCCTTGAACACAGATTTTTTGATCCTTCTGAGGAAAAAGTCATATGCAGGTTCAGGTTAATAGGGAAACCATAGTATACCTTTGCCAACAGTTAAAGAAGGATCTGTGCCCTTCCACACAGAGAGGCCACACTTTGCTAGTCCATCACAAGATGATCATAGAGCTGGTCTCCAGACACAGACAGTGCCATCAGCAAACTATAACAGATTTGTATGAAATTGCTCACTTCCCATCAATCAGGCCACTGCTGGCTGTGAGACCAGTTTCCATAGCAGGAAAGGCCTCCACTCTCTCAACATACAGGTGGTCTGTACTACCAGAGGTCTCATAACAGATGTCATACCCAGGAATCTAGGCTCTGACCATGATGTCTACATTCTGTCACAGTCAGGCATACATGACTGCATCCAGGCTGGCCCCATTACAAGTGGATGTCTTCTAGGTATGTATGGAATACAAAGGAATTGTATGTAATGGGGGATGAATGACTGATGGGCACCGACCGGGACAGAGACCTTGAGTTGATAGTGTCCAATGTTCCCAAAGTAGTGAAGTAATGTGACAAGGCAATGGCTAAGACCAGAGTGATGTTGGGCTGCTTAGAGAGGCACAGCCAATAGCAAAAAGGAGTTGATAATGTCCCTGTACTGGGTTGTTAGTGAGGCTTCACTTGGTATACTGTATTCAGTTCCGGAGGCCATATCTCAGAAAGGATAAGGACATGATGGAAGTAGTCCAGAGAAATGCAGCCATAATTGTGTGGGGCCTGCACTGGAAGACTTATATATGGAAGGAGACTGGAGGACCTAAATATGTATACACTGGAAGAGGAAAGACAGGGGAGATATGATGCAGACTTTCAAATACCTGAAAGGAATGATGCACACAATTCAAAATTTTTCTGTTGGAAAGGATGTTGTAAGATTAGGGATCATGAAATGAAGCTCCAGTGAGGAGGACTAAGAAATGTCAGGAAATATTTCTTCAAGGAAAGGGTGGTTTATGCATAGAATGCCTTCACAGAAGAGGCCGTAAAGACAAGAATGGCAATGGAACCAAAAGGGCATAGTAAATTACAGAGTATACCTAGTGGCTAGAGAATAGAAATGAAGAAATGGAAACTAGTTACATCTAAAGCTTACATTTCTGCACTGGAGTAGCTGCATGGAACAGTAGTTACTACCCTTAACAGAAGGCATGAGAGTAACTTGCATGGTGTGGTATTCAAAAATTATCATAGACATGCCCCTTTTTCTTATCATGGGTGTTATCCATGCAAAATTATAGCATTTTTGATGAATCTAGGGGTAAGTTCTTTGTTTGAACTCATGGGATTCACAGTCTCTTAACAATTTATTTTGGGGACAACACACCCCAGTATTAGCAAGAAAGAAGTAGGGTGAAATAACTTGGATGGACTCCAAGCAAGAAAAAACAAGGTGGCATCAAACCCCCCAGCATGAAGCATCCAGGGCATGACAGCTAAGGATAGTGGCACCAAGACCCCAAGGTGGTAGATAGACAAAACAACAGTAAGGTGCTATATTAGTGGAATGGCAGGTAGGCATGGGGCAGGAAGATCCACAATGTGGTACATCTGGGGCATGGCAAGAAGGCATAATAGTAGCAAGGCCCTCAAATCAGTATAACTGGGGCATATCATGAGGTATAGTAGTAGCAAGGCCCCTAAAATGATATACCTACCTAGGGCAAGCCAGTTGGACTTAGTGGCAATCAAGACCACTAAGGTGGTACAACCAAGGGCATGGCAGATAGGCATGTGGCAGTAAGACACAATTGTACATCAGTGGCATGGCAGGTAGGCATAGTAGAAGCAAGACCCCCCTAATATGGTACATCAGGAGCATGGTAGGTATGTATGGAGCAGCAAGACCCCCCAAAGATAGTATATCTACGGCATGGCAGATAGGTAGAGCGGCAGCAAGACTTCCAAGATGCTTTCAGTCCTCTTGGCATTTGCATGGAAATTCTGGAAAGCCCACAAAAGGCAGATAGATATTTAAAAAACCATTATTTTTCCGTCAAGTCTGGCAGCAGCCTTGAACAATGAGGACTCATGATGCCACCTGCCATGAAGGTGATATTCACTGGGCACGCTACTTAGTAGGCAAGAAAGATAGTCCTGAGGCAACTTGGATAGTTCTAACAAGACGGAAGACTTGTGTGCCCAATATGCCAGCACATCTATGTCCATGGTTTCGATTGGGTCTGTGAGATAACAGAGAAATTTCTATTGTGGACTTCTTTGTTGGGGTGGGTAAAGTGTCTCTCTTGCCAGCTGCTTTAACTACTGCCTTTGTCATGAGAGATGTTTCTTAGCGGGCAACGTAGCTTTGACTTATTGAGATGCAGAGGAAGTGGTAGCTGACAGGGTGCTGCTCATGCTTGTACTACTAGCTTGAGTGGCCACTTTTTCCTGTGCTACATCCCCACTGTGCCTCTTCCTCTGGTATGCCTGTTCACACTCCCTAGCTGCTATCATCTCCTTCATGTATGTGAGACAATGTGAATGGACGGCATAACTTCCTTTCACCCATGGATCACAAAGTGTGGCAAACATGTATGAATTCCTTTCTGTCAGAGGTTTAAGTCTCATTTACACCTGCTGCTGCCAGGAGTCCACAAATTGCAACATCTCTGCTTCCATTCTCTCTTGCTCATGGAAACCCTCTAAATTTTCCTCTAGAATATCTATTATGATGCTGCCCATGGTGGCACTTCTGTAACTCAGATCCTCTGTGGCAACCTTGAAGGGCTTCAGGATTTCTAGCAGCCTCCTCATCTCTGTCCCATCATGTTGACCCAAGAGATGATCCACACCTATCTCTGTTTTCAAAGACAGATCATGAAACATTGTCTATGGCTCTACTATCTTCTGCAGTGTTATATAGGTGGAGTTCCAGTGGGTGCCAACTAGGGGTGTGCATTCGTTTTGAACGCATATGTAAAACGCAACTTATTTTTTTTTTTAACTTAAAAAAAGTGATGATGCGCAACGCATCGCATTTTCAACTTATTCAACATAGCTACGTTGAATACGTTGAACCTAAATAAACACTTAAACCCCTCACCCTCCTGACTCCCCCAAGACTTACCAAAACTCCCTGGTGGTCCAGCGAGGAGTCAGGAAGCCATCGCTGTTTTCCTTTGCGAGGAGCACGTGACGTCGGCGTCACTCCGATGTCACGCCGACGTCATGTGTTTCTCCACGCCTCCGCTCCCGGATCCCCGTTGAACCCAACCGGAACTTTTGGCCAGCTTGGGGGGGCCTCCTGATCCCCCCAAGCTGGCCAAAAGTTCCGGTTGGGTCCAATGGGGGTCCCGGAGCGGAGGCGCGGAGAAACACGTGACGTCCGCGTCACTCCGACGTGACGCCGACGTCACGTGCTCCTCGCAAAGGAAAACAGCGATGGCTTCCTGACTCCCCGCTGGACCACCAGGGAGTTTTGGTAAGTCTTGGGGGGGGATTAAGGAGGGTGAGGGGTTTAAATTTTTATTTAGGGAACCGGTAAACGTATGGACAGACCCTCAACTTATGGGATTCTCCATATGTCCATATTGAACGAAATCGACCCTCAACTTCAACTTATCAACTTATCAACGCAAACTTTTTGTCTGCACATCCCTAGTGCCAACATCTTGAATCAGACACTTATGAGGCATCCCGACTTGCTCCTCCTTCTCACAGAGAGGCAACCCACCCCTTTATGCTTTGATGGAAATATCCCACTATTTTCTGTATCTTCTGTCAGGTCCTTCAGGAATAACTTCCTGTGGTCATTTGGCCCCCAGCCATAGGGCATCCCTCATTACCAGGTGCAGTAAAGTATGCAAAGGAATGGATAGTAGGGTGTGCAGGGATAAAAAAAAAAAATGTTTTTATTTTTCACTTCATTTTCAGTAGGGTTTTTTTTCACACAAATTTTGATTTGTAGAATGTTTGATTAGTTTAATTTCTATGAAAAAAAAATCAAATTTTAAAAATAATAATGAAAAAAAGAATGAAAAACAGGATCTACTGGACCCACCATCCATCCCTCCCACTCACCTAGAAAAATACCGGGATCAGGATAACCAACGGCCCCCACTTACCCAGTCTAGTGAGGATCCACCAGTGAGACCTAGGCCGAAGCCTCAGCCTTGCGCAGGCCGAGGCAGGTTGCCATGACCTCTGCCTCAGGCTATTCGAGACCGACACTTCGGTCTAGGCTGGGTCCTGGGCCCAGGACTGATGCTGCGGCCCAGCCCAGAGGTCAGGTCCTGATATTGGAGATTTGAACAGGACAGCAGGCTTGACACCAGGGCCTGAACCAGAAACAGGTCATATATGCCAGGGCTTTAGCCCAGGCCATATGCTGCAAACCCCTCTCCCAGAGGTTGGGGCCTAATGCCAGGGCCTTGGCCTGGACCAGGCCCAATGCTGAGGCCCAGCCTGAAGGCCGAGTGCCTATGTCTGGGACTTAGCTCAGGCTCCTCTTCTGCATCTTCTTTCTTCAGCTCTTCTATTGCCAACTCATGTCATCTGGTGGGGTCGAGCCAGAGACTCAGAACCCAGCTTTTGTTAGATACCCAACAGATCAGAAAAGTTTGCTTTAATTTTTCTGGAGTCTTGGCCAAGGACCCAGCCCAAACTAGGCCCAGGTTCTGGTATTGTGCTCAAGCATAGGCTATGGCCCCCTACTTGTTCCTTAGGCGAGGCCCTGGCCTCGGGCTTAGGCCTAGGCCCAATGCATTCATTTAAAATGAATGCAGTGAATAAGATTCATGTCATTAGGTGGTCCCTGATTCATTTTGGGGACCCACAAATGAAATTAATTGGCCTTATTTGTCTGTTTTGTGCATTTGTTTTAAACTAATGCACATCCCTAATGGATTCTGTGAAGGCCCACATTGTCTATTGCCCTTATCATATTTTTCCCACTGTCTATCAGAATAAAACCTGCCTGAATTCTCCTGCCTCTCCGGCTTAGCTGCCAAGCCTACAGCATCTTTCTTAGGGCTGATATAATATTATATAAGCTATGGTGGCTATCCATCACCTGGGAGTGAAGATCAGCTCACCTTTACCCTGATGCTCCGTTCCTACTAGAGCTGCTGTTTGCCAGTGAGTTGTCAGGGAGAGGAAGGCATGCACAGCATTCACACTGTTCCAGATATCACTGGGGAAATGCATGATACTCCCCTCTGCCTTAGCCATGTATGCTTGGATGTGACTATGGCACTGACTGTAGATGGTGGGCGTAACCTGCCTACTACATATAAGCCTGGAAAAGATTTGGCTATTGAGGGTTTACACATGCAGCAGATACTTAAAGGCCATATTCTCCACTATCTACAAGGGACAGACATCCAGAGAAATCATTTTCCTGATACTCGTTACTACGTTCCCCGGGACAGTGATATGGAACACCATGCCATTTCCTTTATTGTTGGTTGCTGCTGCAGATGCATGGCAGGGGGTGCTGGCCTCCCACCTGACTGCTGGAAGGAGCAGTAGGATCAACTTGGGGAAAAATCTTCCTCTTTTTAAACCCTTTCCTCTGGCTTTTACTTTGAGAGGCAGGATGAGTCCCCAGAATGGTACTGCCACCGTCCCCTATTGCCAGTGCTAGCGGCTGCTACTTTTGTGTACATGCCAGTGTTTATCAGGTGCCGCAGTACCTTCCCTTAGCTGATATCCTTTCTGCAATGAATATACTGAGGAAGACATGAGCCTCTCTCACTTTATAGTGCCTCCAGATGTCTGCTGTGATCTCTTCTCTACATCCTTGCACTAGAACTGAGGATGAGGTGGACCCTGAGGAAAAATGTCTGAAGCATCACTCACGCTCTCTGCCTGCTCTTCCTGGGTGTTGCTCTCAACATCATCAGTCTCAATCTATCTCCCCCATTGCCACAGTAGAAGCTAAGACACGACTGACTAAGACTGTCAAATTTTCTTCACATACTAGCTATTTCATTTCTGATTCAGCGGATTCCAGTCAAGGTTTTTACCTAAAATCAGTTGTTGAAAATACTGTGTCCATTGTCTCAGAAACAGTAACCAATGTATTTATTTATTTATTTTATTTATTTAAAAAACGTATAGTCCGCCTATATTGATCCAGTCATGCTAAGCATGTTACAAAAAAAATTCAAACATTATACAAAACTAATAGTAAAACAAATAAAACCTTACAAACAACATTACAAAAATTACAATCTCAACCCACTCCTATTGTAGTAGTAGTGTGCTTCTGGTTTTTGCTGTTGCATTTCTGCTGTCCTAGTTCATGCCTCTGTCGTGCGTCCAAACCCGGGCTAACAGTGCGCTCCACTGGAGCGCACTTTACTGTATCGGGCCCGTTGGTAAGCTATTCTGCCTTCTCTCTCTGCTCCAAATCAAGAGGGAGTGGAACAGATGGCAATGGCATAATCTCCCCAAATTATAATTGCTTCTGCCTTGAACTGCCTTTCACCCTGCAGCTAAGAGAGCCTCTTTTCAGTCTGGGGCAAAACTAACTTTTTCTTACTTCTGCTACTCTGGCTGGCTCTGTAGCAAATCCTCTTCCCTTGCCAAGAGAAATTTTCAATTAGCAATAATCCTGCCTTGGATAAACTTCATTGGCTATCATACTGCCGTTGTGCAAGGCTGTCATTCCCTTCCTTTTACTCTCAGTGACATGATGGAATTTGAAGTGTCTACTGGGGTTTGGATATCATAAAGAAATGTATTTTTTTGATAATATATCACTACTCACAGTACCACTCTAATCTATGCAGAAATATCTGTCATACAGACACATTTACAATATACTGTATATATGTGTTGTGCAGTGCACTGCTGACTGACACACACACAACAAAAATGTGAAAAAAGGATGTTAAACAGAACCAAAAAGGCTGGCTTCCTGGCAAGAATCTTAATCTTCACTTGTCAGTGTGCTAACCTCATTGCTTCAATCTCCACACTCTTAACATCTTATAGTGAATAAAGAAAGCATAGTGCCACTGCCTTTTGTCTTTCTGATACAGTAAGACAGACCACTGCACATAGATCAAAGACATCCCTTTACCAAAACCAAAGCTAACTTTTTTAAAGCTTTTTTTTTTTAAGAATTCTCAGGGAGCTTTTCAAAAACAGATCCTTGTCTACCATCTGCTAGATAGAAAGTAGAAGCTTTCTTATACATGCTCAAACCTTTCAGTGGGAAAACATCAGTGCTGTTTGATCCAGATGGCAGCTATAGGTTAGTTAAAAATATGATTCACTGTGATTTGTCTTCCATTTGGTCTCCTGCCAACTTGTTTTATATCAGTTCTCAGAAGGCAGTGATGTCACACAGACAACAGTTGGTTGCTATAGTTACCTGCACTTGTTTGTTTATTCAGTGCTCAAAGCACAGCCATAGACTTTAATGAATAACATAAATGGATGAGATGACAATTTTCGTTTTAATTCATGGTGTTCCTCCCTTCATTTCCGGGGTCCATGAATGAAATGAAAATGGATTCTTTTGTTGGAATTTCCCCATGCCTTTAAAACAAATGCACATCTCTGCTCAACATACACTGAACCTTATAGATTACTTGACGTGCATGAAGAGGTTTTCTTGTTTTTACATCTAATTGTTTAAGAGCTTTATTGCGCCAGTCTTGTATTCCAAAACTACAGGAAAGTGCAGGAATTGCAAGTTGATTGATAACTTGTATTTAGTTTCTTGTTGTTAAAGCACTTTTAAAAATCAATTTCAATCTCCTATAGTATTCTTTACTGATTTTTTTTCTCTCTGTAACTTGTGTTGAATTTGCTCATTCTCCTCTGAAGAAGAGCTGATAGCCTCTGTGAAAAAAAGACAAAATGTGTGTCATATACAATCAGCTGGTGTGAAAGGTAGTGTAAGCTGGAGGTTCCTAAAAGACGTCAAAGCAACATTATTATCATACATGTCCAGTACTGCTGTCAGAACAATTCTGGAAGCAGGTACGAGACGACTGTGCTGTTGTCTGGGGTCTCAGGGATCCACGTGTGGATGTTGGGGTGGGCAAAGTAGAGACTCATGATTTTCAAGAAAATATTGGAGAAGAGGGGCGCCCTCAGGGCTCTAGTACCCACTGCTTGTTTTGTTTTTTTTTGTTTTTTTTAATTTGATGGGTTGGGGGGATTGGGCCCTACTCCTGCACTTATTTAAAAGTGTTTTCTTGGGTGGGGGCTGGAGGATAAGACATGACGGCTCCCCAGATTTTTCTGTGTTCATTTTCAGCTACTTAACTGGCCACATTTTGAATATAGCTGGTTAAATTGCAAGTTATCCAGCCACATGCAGCTAGATAACTTTCATACCTAACCAGTTATATTCAAACATAACCAATTAGATTTGAATGTCATCCTGCTAAAGGTAGCTGGGTAACGTTAGGGAAGCATATTCAATTCAGTGGGATATTTATCCCACTACTATCCTGTACAAGTTATTCTGCTAACTATAGTTTGATAACTTGTCCACTTGCTGGCTTCCTGAATATGTCCCTTTTTGCGTCTCAAAGAACCAATTATATACAAGTCAAAACATCTGATTTTATCAGGTATTCTTGGTCGACTGTTTATATCCTTTTTTTCAGAATTGCATTACCCCATCTTTTCCAACTTCTTACCAGTTGCTATCCTCTCCAATTGTTATACTATTATTACATTTAAGCAACCTAATTGTCAACTAGTTTGGTTCACCAATTTTCTCTTCTCCTCCTTATTCTCCAATTGTATGTTATCTAAATATGACTTCAATAATGCCTTTTCCACCTAGTTATCTCTTAGCTTTATTTAGCGAACACTTTATACCTACTTCACTATAACTCCCTAATCTCAATTCCCTGTATTTATATAATTTTTCTACCAACCCTGTTATTTCCCAAATTGTTATACAAGTGTTATATTTAAGAAACCTAGTTTTCTTCTAGTTGTGTTTATCACTCTCTTTGTTCTTTAATTTTTTGACAACTGTAAAGCTAAGTTCTGTTAAATGGAAATTGATGTGATATTTTTTCTAAATGAATGTCGGTATACAAAACTACATAAATAAATAAATATTAATATGAAAGGAAACTGTACCACAATCTTAGCTCTGATTTTCAGTCTTGTTCCAAAAGGTTCTTAATAACATACAAAACTCCAGTAGAAAAATTAGTAAATGACACTTCAGTTGGGCTCTGCACTGCTGAAAATGTATTATATTACATTTTCATGCTGCTGCTTTTTGCTGCTTTTCTTTTGTTTTTCTGTTTGTATATTTATATTTGTTGGCTGATGAAACACATATTTAATCACCATTTGTCAAAAGTTGGCATTGGTGTTAGAACATGCCAAGCTGCCTGCTTCTTAGATAGTAGCAGTTGGCCACAACATTCGTCTTACAGAAAACAAATGCTTGCAATTTGTAGGCAGCAAACACTTAAAAGTAGGTTTAGTCCACATTAAAATTAAAACAGATTTATAAAGCAATTACTCTTTTGAAAAATAGGGGGAGAAAGAATTCAACAGTGAACAGTAAAACACTAAAAGGTATATTAAACTAGTTTAGAGGATGGTTGATGATCAACGGAGCTGCCAACAGATCCAAACAGGACTGTCATAATCAATAAAGCAGGAAAAGGTGATCAAATTATAATGGTGATGTGCTCTAGCTGGAATGCAGTTTGGACTGGGCTAGTAGCTTCGCTTTAGTAGAGGAACACTGAGACATGGTGAATGTGCAAGGCTTTCCAAACCTGCCCTGGGGACCCCGCAGCCAGTCAGGATATCCACAATGAATTTGCACACACTGGAAACTCAGTATATGTAAAATTATCTCATGCATATTCATTATGGATATCTTAGCTGTAGGTTTCCAGGACAGGTTTGGGTTGTCCTGAACTAAAGAACACACCATGTACGGGGTTTGAAGCACGGCATAGTATTACTAAGTTATAAATTATTTAGATAAATAAATCTAGGATGGATTACTCTATTTAAAATCTTTTCTATGCCGTCATTAAGTTATATTCCATCACAACAGTTTACCTGCAGGCACATAAATTAAAGTTGGTAAATGTGTAGGGTAGTACATTCTAACAAGCGCCATTAATGTTCGGTTACATCATTTCAAAATAAATATTATTTGATGAGTGTGATAAGATTTGTCCTTTTATACATGTATCATACTTTATTTACAAGTATAATTCTCATGCTCTGTGTATTTCTATTATGTTAGCCGTGAGTTAAAATAACAAACTAATAAAAAACGCACATGTTGGGAAAAGTGCTGTGTGCTGATGTTCTCCTGTAAGTTCTTTCATACTTTCTATTCTCCGTTCTCTTTGTAAAAGGCTTGTTTAAAAAGCCAGGTTTTTAAACTTTTTAAAAAAGTTTTGAGGTCCCTTTGTAATCTGATCTCTAGTGGCATGGTGTTCCACAATATAGGTCCTGCTAAGGATAAAGCCCTTTCTCTAACTTGGGTTAGTTTAGTTGTCCTGACTGAAGGGATGGTTAGGAGTGCTTTGTTGGCTGATCTCAGGTTTCTATGTGGGACATGTTCGCGTAGTGCTGTGTTCCAATAATCAAAAACATAAAAGTAGATCACATCAAGATGACGAAGACATTTCATAGAAAAAGTATTCCTGATGTGAAAGGTTATGCAATCTATAACTGACAAGAAATACTCAAATTATTCAATTCATATCTACAGGGTAGGTGTTGTTCCAAAATCAAAGCTATTTACTGATGTAAAAGATGTAGTTAAATTAGAAGACATTTGGTACATAGGTATGTAGATTAATGCAGCACAATAATAGAAATCAAAATGCAACTTATAGTAGAGATGTGTATTTATTTGAAACAAAAATGGAAAACAGGACAAATGATCCTATATTCACTTCATATCAAACAAAATGAGTTTGTCTTCACCCAAAAATAAACAAACATTTTTGTTCTTATTCATTTTAGACAAAGTATTGTGAATAGTGCATATTATTTGAAAATTGTAAGACTATTTGCAATAATTTGCTGAAAATGAATGAGAGAGAAAAAAACAAAAAAATTAAAATATCCAAAAACGTAAAAGTGTAATATGACAAATAAAAAACAAATGGCATCTTTGGCCATGTACATCCCTAACACACACTGAATGGATTTACAATCACAACATCTGTAGCATAGGGTTTCCTTTCCTCCAGAACCCTAGTAGGGTACTCTTTCAGAGATTCTCTCTCACTTGGACTTTCTGTGTATTGGTACCCAGATAAGGTTTTTGGATTTTCTTCTCCAAGCAGGAAACTTGACAATCCTGGTTGAAGGGAAAGTATACTCTTAAATCCTTGATTCCCACCTGAGGAAGCTGTGTGAGAAGAAATTTGGTTATAACAAAAAAAACAAACAAACCTTAGATTGATGGAAGTGAACCTGGTTCCTTTAACCTGTGTTATCTGAAAGCAGTATCTTGTGGTAAAAAACAGAGAGCATGACCCCTATAAGAAAGGGGTTAAATTCTGCAGCAAGAGATAGCAAAGTCTGCAGTACAATTTTTGGGATTCAACTGTATTTTTTTTGCATAACTCTTTATTTATTAACTTTTTCAAGGCATGCAACACAAAGCATGAAAGCAGAGAACTCCTCTACATTATACAAAGAAAGAGCATTCCCCATATAAACAGCAAAGGGAAGATTTTCAAAACTTACGTGTGCGCGTCCATGTGCGCACGCTATCCGGCACGCACACATGGACGTGCAATTTTATAACATGCGCGTGCAAGGGGGGTAGAGTTTAGTAAATACATGCGGTGACACATCGGGGCCTTTTCCTAGTTCCCTCCCAGTCCACTCCAATTAAGGACCGGACTAGGAGGAAACTTCCCAACCCCCTAGCCTAACCTCCCTTCCCCTTCCCCTATCCTGCCCTCCCCCTGTCCCTATTCTAACGAGCCCAAATTTTTCTCTTTTACCTTTTGCTCCTGCCAAGTTGCAGGAGCAAGTTGTATGTGCCAGCACCCTGCCGACACGCGATCCCCCGGCAGAGCAGCAAATGGCGGCAGATACACAGAGTGCAGTTCCATGTATTAACAGGTCAAGCACACAATTAAGTACCTTCCGAGTACTCATAATATGGACCCCAAATGCTCATATATTTTGCAAGCTCAATTTTGAGGTCAAAGCGTAACAATTCAATATTCACAATCTCTCTAATCTGCAAAGGCCAGTGCTCAATGCTGGGACAGGCCTTCCGAAAAGTAGCTATGGTAAATATGGTCATTAAAAGCAGCTGCCCCGTTAATGTTCTATATTTAACTGGAACCAAAGTCCTGTTCCATCGACCCAATAATCTCAACTCGGGTGATCCTTGAATAGGGATACCAAGAATATTAGCAATTTCCTGAGTGACTTGCTTCCAAAAACTGCTAACCATCAGGCAGAACTACCACATATGAACATATGTACCCGTCTGGCTGCAGCCTCTCTAGCACTGAACTCCAGCACCTGGAAAACATTTAGAATAAAATATGGGGGTATGATAGGTTCTACTTAGCAGCTTAACCATAATTTCTGTTTTCTTAGACCAGACAGAAATATAGGGGCAGATTTTAAAAGCCCAGCGCTCGTAAATCCAGCCGGATTTACACACACAGGGGACTTGCGCAACGGCATGCCTATGTTGCATAGGCCACCGGCGCGCGCAAAGCCCCGGGAATCACGTAAGTACCGGGGCTTTGCTTGGGGGCGTGTCAGGGGGCATGTCGGGGGCGTGGTGCCGGCCCGGGGGCATTCTGGGGGCATGACGGAGACCTCCGAACCAGTCCCCGGGCCGGGGAATGGCGCTGGCAGCCCGCCGGAGCGCGCAAGTTGCGTAACTTTCTGCACAAAGGCAGGGGGATTTAGTTAGGGCTTGGGGATGGGTTAGGGAGGGGAAGGTGGGGGGGGGGGGGTAGGGAAAAAAGTTCCCTCCGAGGCTGCTCCGATTTCGGAGTGGCCTCTGAGGGGACGGAGGCAGACTGTTCGGCTCGGCATGCGCAGGTTCCACAATTGTGCACCCCCCTGTGTTCGCCGACCCTGGATTTTATAACATATGTGCACGCTGCCGGGTTGCGCAAACAAACCTACGCCCGCGCATAACTTTAAAAATCTACCCCATAATGTGTAGCACACCATATAAGCCTTCAAGTTCTATGATCTAGCTCTAAACTTAGGCCATTGTTCCAGGCATCAACTATTGACTGTAAGGTTTTTTGCCCATATTTACTAAGTAGAATTCCTTAATATATAAGAGAAATACCCACTCCATATGCATCAGGGCCACTCATAAAAGTCTCCAGCCCATCTAATTGTTGTAGTGGCTTAGCCAAATCAAATCTTTTGCCCAATGCCCTTCATAGTTGGTGATTAAAACCATGGGAATGAGGGGAAAGGCCAAATTCCTCACAAAGGGACTAAAAAGTAAGAAATCCATCTTCACCCCATAGTTGAGCAACATAGACAAGACCAGTGTCTCTCCAATCTCTAATAGTTGATAAGAACTTACATCCTGAGAAAGTTGGGTTTTCATACATAGGTGTAATAGGACAGTTCCATCCTCCAACCACCCCAAGAATTTCAGAACCTGCCACCAAACTTGAACAGTATGAACAAGCAGGAGACTATTCATACAAACTCTTCTGCTATTGGGAGATTCCTGAGCAAGAAAAGGGAGAACCACCTGGTTAAGTGCCTCAGCCTGAAGTTTCTCCAACTGCAACCATGCCTCTTCCTGAGCCATTGACCAGGCTTTCATAAAAAATGAGTCTTGCTGCCCAATAAAATACTCGGAGATTAGGCAAGGCCATACTGCTCTGCAACTTGGGCAACCCAATCCTTGCCTGCCTACTTTGTCAAATGAATTTGGATAACCGGAACTGTTGGCCAGCTTGGGGGGCCTCCTGACCCCCCCAAGCTGTCCAAAAGTTCCGGTTGGGTCCAACGGGGGTCCCGGAGCGGAGGCGCGGAGAAGCACGTGACATACGCGTCACTCCGACGTGACGCCGACGTCACGTGCTCCTCGCAAAGGAATACAGGGATGGCTTCCTGACTCCCCGCTGGACCACCAGGGAGTTTTGGTAAGTCTTGGGGGGGGTCAGGAGGGTGGGGGGTTTGTGTTTATTTAGGTTCAACGTATTCAACATAGCTATGTTGAATAAGTTGAAAATCACGATGCGTTGCGCATCATCACTTTTTTAAGTTTAAAAAAATAATAAGTTGCGTTTTACATATGCGTTCAAAACGAATGCACACCCCTACAGGCTACCCCCATGCTTATTTGTTTATCCAAACAGTGTAATTCAGTCCTTGTTGGTTATTGTCTGAATGGAAATCCTCTTTTCCACATTTCCCCTTGCTGTTGAAGCAGAGAGCAATGTTGGAGTTGCATTAACTGTGCGAAGGCTTATTGAGAAAGGGTCGTAATCACCAGGTAGTAGCCATCAACATTCCAGCAAGCCACCCCCTTGGCTCTTCTCTTCATTCCCATCCTCTAGCCTTTATCCCATCCCCCTTTAGCCCATGCCCCAACCTCCTCTTCCATGACACCGTAATGAGCAGGAGCAGCAGCAGAGCTGGCTCCTGTAGTGGCATTCCACACTTGCATCCTCACTAGACCAGCATCTATCCTCCTGGCTAACTCCTACAGTTAGGGCCTGGTGCTGGTCTGTGAGCTACACCAGAAGGATCCTGCCTCACTGCTGTCCCTCTGGCATGTCAAAGATTTGCACACAGTGTCACAAACTGCCCTGGTGCTGGAAAGCAGAAAAACAATTCTGACCATTCTGGAGACCTAGAGAGAGAGAGAATGTAGATTCTGCCCTTCCAAGTCACATGGTAGGAGCAATGGATGGCCGGCGCCATTTTTAAAAATGGCACGGGACATCCATTGCTCCTACCATGTGACAGGGGCTGGCCAATGGCACCGATAGCCCCTGTCACATGGTAAGGGCAAAGGGCCATTGGCGCCATTTTGATTAGTGGCAGCCAATGGCCCGAGAGCGGGAGATTGCTCCCGGGACCCCCACTGGACCACCAGGTACTTTTAAAAAGTTTTTTTTTTGGGGGGGGGTCGTCGGGAGGGTGGGGGAAGCTAAATGATCAGGGTGGGTTTTTTGTTTATTGGCTCGGGCGCAGCCAATAAAAAAAAATGATCGGACCACACGCAAAAAATTTGCCAATAGTCCCCGAACCCGGAATCGAAACCAATTCTGGTTCCAATTCACATCTCTAGTTCACTGCGTAGATTATCATATTAAAGAGAGGATACAGTGTTCACACATGCACTGGAAGTTCACCATTGAACGTACCCCGACAAACAGGCCTTCACATGTTTCGCCAATGCTGGCTTCCTTAGGGAGGAATGCTTTCATAAACACTAAACACTGTGGGAAAAAAAACAATTGTACCCACATAGTGCTGTGACACTAAAAGTGAGCATGATCTGCACAACGTCAAATTAAACATGCAAGTTGAATACTCACAGCATGCTGTGTTGCTGCATTGTAACAGCCTGAGCAGTGCTAGCTCAGCGTCATTCGTTTTATCAAAGGAAAAGTATCAGTAGCTTTTATTCAAGATAGTTTAAGGTCTGCAAGCATAATTAGACAAAGAGATTGTAGACAAACTTAGCAACCAACTATAAAATGTAGAAGGAACAAAACTTATTAGAAAGAGACTGATTCGGGCAGAGCTTGCACACGACACTGAAACCCTCAGGGAGTGTCAGAGCAGCGCTGTCAAAACCGCTTGATTCCTGTGGTGGCAGGTTGCCTTTTAAGTGAAACAGCTGAGGTAGGGAAATTGCTAAAGCACTGAAAACAGCACTGAAAAAGAGAGAGGAATGAACGGTGTCTGGCTATCAATGGGACTTGTGTAACAGTTGGAGCTAAAGAAAACTATAGAAACGGAGTCATGATGATAAAATCATTTGGGAATGAATGATCTGAAAATATATGCAAATAATCTTAATAAAAGTTTATGTGTATAAATATGGGGGGAAACTGTTGATTAAAATTTTTGAAGGAAGAAATCTATAAAACTGTATCAAAAGTTAAATTAAATAGATTAATAAATGTAATTAAATGTTAAATGTGATAAACTTGTATTATTAAAAGTGGTTTAAATGATGAAAAAAAGCATAATAAAATACATCAGACTAATTCAATGTGTGAAAAATAATTTTTGTGAAAAATTGATATAAAATTTAATTATCCTTTTTAAGATTGTGTTGTTCTAACATTCCTAAACTGAGAAATGATTATAAAAAATAGAATGTTTAAAATGTTTTAGAAAATAATTTTTGAAAAAATATATGAATCATGAATGTTGAATAAATATGAGTCTAATGGTAAAATGATTGTTGAGTGTGTTAAATATAGTAGTATTACTACTGACATACTGAGGGGATATGGAAAGTTAAAAGGCTTCTCATGCAATAGTGCTGGGGAATTGAAAACATTAAAGAAAAGCTTCCCATTCAATAGTGGTATTTAACCCATGAGGGGTAAGAGTTTGCCAGTTATAAATTAACTTTTGTTCTATGTGTTGAAGTAATTGAGAAATGTTGCCCTTTCTTGCTGGGGCCACACGTTGAATCACAGAGAAACTGACATTGTGAACTGAGCGTGCGGAACCAAGCCAATGATGCACAAGAGGTGACGGTGTCTTTTTTTTGTGTGGATACAACTTTTGTGTTGAATTATGTGGGTCTTGATGGCTAGTTTAGTGTGTTTAATATAGAGTTTGGAACATGGACAACAAATGGTATATATTGCTTGAGTAGTTTCACTGTCATAGTAATCACGAAGGGCATGTTGGAATTTTAAAGGAGGATGTTGAAAATAATTGACGTGAAGTACATTCTCACAGACCCCACACAGTGACCACAGTTGTGTTGTCCAGTGGATCTAGTATCCTGCTGTGGAACAGTAGACAATAATTCGTCCTGCAGGTTGTGGCTGCGTGATCGACAAAGATAGGGGTAGCTTGGAACACTTCATGAAGTTGTAAAACATTCCAATGAGACAAATGATCTTCTGTATGAGGTGTGACCTACTTGAAAAAGGAATCACACATATCATCCTGTCTGGGTCATGGTTGTGTTGGCTGGTGAGCACATCAGGAACACTAGGAAGTATATTCACTCACTGCCTTATTTTTTTTTTTAATATATATTCAGTAAAGGAGAAGCTTGCATAGCTTCAGCCATTTACTTAATTAGCTATATTAAAAAAGCGAGAGAGGGAAAGAAAGGGTTATTTAGCTTGCAGTGGAACAGTAGCCAACTTTTATTGTTCTCTTCTCATTTTAGTTAGAAGCATGGGCTAGAAACATAGAAGTGACAGGAGAAGAAGACCAAACGGCCCATCCAGTCTGCCCAGCAAGCTTTTACACCTATTTTTTTCATACTTATCTGTTACTCTGACCACGGAGGTCAGGGCCCTTATTTGTAACTTTTTGATTCCAATTCCCTTCCACTCCCACCAATGATGCAGACAGCAGTGCTGGAGCTGCATCAAAGTTAAATATCTAGCTAATTGGTTTGGGGTAGTAACCGCCGTAATAAGCAAGCTACTCCCACGCTTGTTTACCCTGCCTGTGCAATTCAGTCTTTGTTGGCTCTCTGAATATAAATCCTCAAGGCAACTAAGGCCCATAGGTCCAAGTCAGCTGCTCCAGTCTGCCAATCGACCTATCAGAGGGGGGGGAGGCGCTGAGGCCCGCATGGATGTGGGTGTACTTATTTCCACTGAGGAATCAGGGGAACATTTAACCCCCTATAACCTCTGGTAATATGAGTACATGGGGAAGGGCTAGGAGTTCCTGAAGTGGAGGTAGTGATGGGTCTTATGCCTCTGCCACAGGCAGACTGGGGGAGAGGTATGGATGCAGGGGGTCTGGAGAAAACAGGCATGGGGCTGTGTACTGAGACATACTCCAGTGGAGATTTAAATGGCTCGCAGTCCCGGAACCGGCTCTCTAGCTAATGGCGGGGTTTCTGTCAGCGAGTGACCAAATTCCACTCCCAATTGGAATGCTGATGCTGTCTCTTAGGAATGGGCGGCACTCTCCTGGAAGTCAGCTAACTTGCCCTCCTGTTCCTGTGCAACATCCTGTAAACCCTGTTCAGGTAGCTGCTGTTCAGGCTTTCATTTTGTACTATGTTATCTCGGCCTAGCTTGATGGTACCCTGTTATAGAGTTCGTCAAGTTAGGGTGAGAGAACATTTATTTATTATTTTATTTTAAGTCTTTTCTATACCGTCGTTTGGTGGGGACCGTCACAACGGTTTACATTAAGGCACATAAAAGTAATGATATTACAATTTGTCCGTTTACTTAGGTGCCATAAGGTTCGGTAACCTAGTTTGTTATCCATGTTCAACATAGTAGAAATGTCATCTTAGTGAGACTTTCCTCACTCCAAATTATGTCAAATCTTCACCAAGATCTACTTTGCTGTTCATACTTCTCACTCTACATAGAAAACTGGCCCCTATACCACCACCAACACCTCACCTCGAGCTATTAGACAGAGATATAAATACTTGACTACTATGAGGGCCTTATGGGTAGCCTCACTCTCTGTCTCTCAGCATGAGATGTGAAATAGGAATTATTGTAGGCGTGAAAAGTTTACCGCACCATGCGATACTAGTGATGAGAAGCAGTATGTTATTACATGGTGCGGTAATTCTAAAATTTCCATAAACACACCCTTTTCTTAGTTCAGGCATTATCCATACATTTTGATGAATCTAGGGGTAAGTCTGTAACTGAGGCAATAGAGGGTAAAGTGACTTGCCCAAGGTCATAAGGAGCAACAGTGGGACTTGAATAATAATCTCCATGGTTCACAGCCCACTGCTCTAACCACTAGTCTACTACCATATTTAAGGCCTATTGCCAGTACAACAAAGAAAGATGCCTCTCACAAGACTGGAATTATAAACATATATGCACAACCTGTGCAGCCAATTATCCAACCATTAGAAGCCCAATAAAGGTCACAGCGGAAAAAGTAAATAAGGGTGTTACAGTATGAGCGCTAACACCTGTACTGTGGAATCAGACAGATGGCAAGTCTCATGCTTTATCCTGATAAAAAGGCTGCTGCTACCTTGTTAGAGGGTTTCAGGGATGGTTTTAAAATCAATATTGTGGTGCAATAACTTTAGCCCACAGCAGCAAAGCTCACTCTGCTGGGATTATAAAAGAAAAGTTATTTACTGAGCAGAACCTGGGGTGGGTGGCAGGTCCATTTCTGGGGCTACCTTTCCCCTCATGGTTCTGTCACCTTTGGCCATAGCTCCCACAAAAGAGCCAGATTTGTTCAAGTTGATACACATCTTTTACCTGGCTGGAGCACTAGTGAATGATTTTACCCCTGCTGAGGTAGTTTCCATGCAGGTTTATTCTGCCAAGTCTCCAGGCTGGCGCACCAGGCAAAGTATGGTGTCACCTTAATATCAACTTCCTGGAACTATTCCCCACATCCTTGGATAGTGTGCTGAACATAGAAAATGTGGTGAGTGGGCACTTATGGCCAAAGCTGACAATGAGTTTGCATTTGGGCTTCTCCTTGTGTACCCTGTCACAGGTTCTCCCTACTAGGTTATTATTTCAATGATGCATACTATTTTGATAAATGGATGCCAATGGATTGCTCCATTTCCTGTGCTTATTTTGAAATATTCAGCATCATCATGCATTGAGAGCTGGCATGCTTCACAAGTCTACAAAGCCTTATTCACTTCACCTTATTCACTACCTGGATGACTTCCAGTTTGTTGGCCCTAATATCTCCAATATCTGTCAAGAGACAGGTTTCAGGCCCTCACATGCTGCTTTGGTGTAATGTTGGCTGATATTAAGCTGGGGGCCCCTACTAGAATACTAATTTTCTTGATCATTGAATTAAACTCCATCTAGATGGTATCTAGACTACCCCAAGACAAGCTTGAGATACTCTGCGCATTGATAAACAGTATGTCTCAAGCATGCAACATAACACTTGCCAACATGCAATCTATAATTGAGAGCCTGGCATTTGCTTGTAGAGTCATCTCTATGGGACATATATTCTTGTGCAAGGCTCACATTGGCAATGGTGGCTGTGAAGAAAAGCAATCACCGGATATGGGTGACAAGGCCTCTGTAGGAACCCTTCCTTTCAAGTTTCAATGCAGTGGAGGTAGGATCCCGACACCAGTGTAAATTTAAGGCCCATATTTGTATGCCTCTGAGGGATCAGCTTTGGTTTATTCTGCCAAGGCTCCAGGCTGGCTCACCAGGCAAAGTGTGGTGTCACCTTAATATCAACTTCCTGGAACTATTCCCCAATTGTTGTCATCCTTTAGATTTGGAGGGAGCATTTGGCAATAAGAGGGTGGTATTCTGGATTGACAAACTAGCCATGGTTCAGATCATTAACCATCAGTCTGTTAAATGTTTGCCAGTGTCTGAGCTAATGAGAGTTATGGGCCTCAAGTGCTTAAAGTTGAACTTAGTTGCACGTGCTAGATACAATCTAGGGATATGCAACGAGATTGCTGATTGTATTTCTTGTTGCAAGTGGGAAGAATTCAGGAGGCTGGTGCCAGCAGCTGAGGAGAGAAGGATCCTGGTACCACCAAACTTTTGTGCTATTAAAGCAAGGACACATATGACATACTGCACAGATCCATTGCACCAGCCACCTAGTGGGCATACGTAAGGGGCTATAGTGCATAATGGACTACTTGGTAAATACTGAATGGCAGTAAAGTCCTATTCCCACCCACCTCATAATTCAATACATAACTCAAGCCAGACAGACAGCCAGGGACATCCAGAGGTGTGTATACGCCAATTTAACCTTCTTTGCCAAAGCTCATGGTTGGTCTAATCCGACCTCAGCCTTCATTGTTAAAAGTATAATGGCTGGTTGGGCAAAATCTATGAGCTACATGCTGGATAGCCGCAAACCTATTATGCATGAGCAATTGCTCAAGCTATGGCACTCCTTGCCAGCAATAGTTGCAGACCCCTTTGAGCTTGATCTTTTTTTTAGGCAGTCTTTACCATCACTTTCTTTGCTGCTTTGAGTGTGTGTGATGTGGAATCTGCGGCTAGCACTAGGGATAAAATCTCTGGCATCCTAGCTTCTGACCTTTCTGGCAAACTGCTGTTAAGCATTAGGAGATCCAAAATGGATCACGAGGTGAGGCAACTATACTGGCAAAAAAGCCCTGGATTGGCCACATGTCTGTTTACAAATGCTTTGCGATACTTCACCATTAGGCCATCCGGTGGCTTCCAATTTTTGGTACATGCTAATTTATCTCCTGATTAAATTTCAATTCAGTGTAATTTTGAAGTGATCCTTTAGTGCAGTGGGCTTACAAACAGAGCAATTTGGAACCCCCTCCTGTAGAAGCAGTGCCACATCTAGTACCATTGCATCTACTTTATCTAGAGTCACTACATAGCGAATTGGTAGATGGCAATCTGCTGCTTATGTCTTCCATAACACTCCCTCTTCTTATTTTGTAGGGCATTACCAGAAGCAACAGATGGTTTCGATCATAGGACTCACGCATTTTGGGCAGAGCACTGGGCAAGAACTGGCAGTCTAGGCACAAATTTAGACCTAACTCCCTGGGATCTGATCGCATAATTGCTTAGTAGGAGGGGAATGCGTTGGGGTCAGTTCATCCCCCTTCCGTATCAGTTGCTGGTCATATCTATCCCTCCTGTGGTACTTGGGAGGTAAAGGCCTGGAGAATGATCCTGGTCAGCTGTTGACTGACAACATTAAGCATGACATTGCACTCATCACATCACTGATGTCCAGCACTCATGTTTTATGGCTCGAGGTCATCTCTTCTCACTGGTTTTTGCACTCGTGCTTATGGAATCAATGAGTCACCAAGTTTAAGAAACAGGTGAGCAACTTCACTACTCGGCATGGCAGCTACCATGTTAAATCATGATTGGCAGTGTAATGGGTGTGTTGGCCTCTTCTTAAACATTCTGAGACAAGCTATCTAAAAGTTTATATTTTGTTGATGGGTTTTGTGATCGCAGATTTAGTGAGGGTTCCCAGACAAGTCAGTTGTGGGCTTCCTGGGTCCTATAATGAGAGTACGTAAGCCTGCAAATGTTTTGGCCCAGAGGGTAAGACTGTGTACTGGAATTATGTCCTCAGAGGCTTTGCAAGGTGACTGTGTCAATCAGGATCAGAGTTGCCCCAGTGCGGCAACAGACAGGTTGTCCCAGTTAGAACAAGGGCTGTCAGACTTGCTTTGTAGGTGGTGGGCTAACTAGAAGTGCCTGTTATGTTTTGTAAGGTTTGGGTGGACCCTTGGACACTGTGGCAGCTGACCACGCCCACGGGGGCAAGTCCCGTGAGGGGCCACAGGTCAGGCTCAGCTCTGGAGACACAAACACAGATTATATCTTTATTTAGACAGTTTGTGAAGCCATCAGAGGTGGCGGTAGTGAGTAGAAGATGGAGCTCGGCTGGGCTAGTATTCCTCAGGGCGCTGGAACAATGGTTCCGCCGGTAGCAGTGCTGAAGTGAAAAGAACTGAGACAATGTGTACAATAAGACATTCACAGAGTCCCCAGTATGGAGGAGCCCCGAGATAGGAAGAGCTGGCTCTCGAGGAGCGAGTACCAGATCCCTGGGAGCATAGACTCATTGGCAAGTACTCACGCAGCTGTTCCATGTAGGAGATGGCACTGGTTCTGGAACGGAGGCAGGCCCTCGAGGAGAGAGTACCTGGTTCCAGGGAACAGCTCTGAGGTGAAGATGGTAGTAGTACTCATAGGGTGTCTGTAGCGAATTCTTCCAAGTAGAAGAGGAAATGGACACAGGCAACGAGTCAGGGAACATGGGCCCTCGAGGAGCGAGTACCCGTTCCTGATAGCGACCTGAAAGAAGCAGAGAGGCCCCCAAGGAGCAGATACCCTGTTAGCAGAAAAGAGTCCAATAGAAATTGAAGGCAGAGTAGCTGGGTACAGAGAGCGAATCCCATCCATAGGAAATCCCTTGCTAACTCAACAGCTAGCAATAAACAATAGGCTTAAAAATCCGGGCAGCGTGATGTCACAGGGGGACACCACTGAGGTTCGCACCATAGAGGAAATAAGAATGAGGGCCACACGGCGTGCACGCCCTAAGGTACCTGAGGAGCATGGCGGGAGGCAGCACCCAAGTTGGTCCGGGGACGCTGGAGAGGACGGCGGGCAGATGCCGCGGCAGCCAGACATCCACAAGGAGCAGGAGTCGTCGCAGAAAAAGAAAGGTAGGCGGAGTGAAGCCATCCGGCAGCAACAGTGCCCTGGTATCCATGTACCTGGAAGCAGGGAGGGCAGGAAGGGCTTACTAGCAGGGAGAGGAGCAAGCAGAGCTCGAGCAGTGAGGTGGAAGATCTGCTCAGCCCAGTGATATCATCAGAATGATCGCATGTTCCAATAGCATTATTATAGTGACCACATGGCCTCCAAGCAGTAGTACTGACCCTGAAGACCCTACCATTTAGGGAGCATGAGGCCCAATAAGAAAAGGGGGAGAGGCATAAAGAACATGGGGCCCAACAGCACGGAACCAAAAATGCCGTTTGGGCAATTCTGAATTTTAGGGTGGAGAGGATGTCATGACAGGCAGCATGGAGAGATAAAAGACAAGTGCAGCTCCTAACCTAGCACTTTGCTGCCAACATAGCAATTTACCACACACCGTCCCTTGCACAGCATTGCACTTGTGGGATGTTACAGAGAGAAAAATATCTAGTTAGGATGTTTGCACAATACCTTTTGTTATAATTGTAGACTGTGTATGCTGTTCTAATGTCGCAGCAGTTCTGGGTGAGAGTACTCGACCCTGGGGATGTTTTGGCCAGGATGGGTGTGGTGGGGGAGATTGTGTGCCATAGTTGTGTTCTGACAGGCTTTTCCAGATGACTGTCTGTCATTACGGTCAGAGTTTCCCTTGTCCCAGACGGAAGAAGGGCAGTCAGCCTTGCTTGCAGGTGGCGGGCTAATCCGCAATGCCCTGCTGTACTGCCTCTTGAAAGAATTGTGATATTAAGAACATGTCATACTGGGTCAGACCAAGGGTCCATCAAGCCCAGCATCCTGTTTCCAACAGAGGCCAATCCAGGCCATAAAAAACAGGCAAGTACCCAAAAACTAAGTCTATTCCATGTTACTGTTGCTAGTAATAGCAGTGGCTATTTTCTGAGTCAATTTTATTTAATAGCAGGTATTGGACTTCTCCTCCAAGAACTTATCCAATACTTTTTTAAACACAGCTATACTAACTGCACTAACCACATCCTCTGGCAATAAATTCCAGAGTTTAATTGTGCATTGAGTGAAAAAGAACTTTCTCCGATTAATTTTAAATGTGCCCCATGCTAACTTCATGGAGTGCCCCCTAGTCTTTCTATTATCTGAAAAAGTAAATAACCGATTCACATCTCCCATTCTAGAACTCTCATAATTTTAAACACCTCTATCATTTCCCCCTCAGCCGTCTCTTCTCCAAGCTGAAAAGTCCTAACCTCTTTAGTCTTTCCTCATAGGGGAGCTGTTCCATTCCCCTTATCATTCTGGTCGCCCTTCTCTGTACCTTCTCCATCGCAATTATATCTTTTTTGAGATGTTGCGACCAGAATTGTACACAGTATTCAAGGTGCGGTCTCATCATGGAGCGATACAGAGGCATTATGACATTTTCTGTTTTATTCACCATTCCCTTTCTAATAATTCCCAACATTCTGTTTGCTTTTTTGACTGCCGCAGCACACTGAACCGTGTTATCCACTATGACCCCTAGATCTCTTTCTTGGGTTGTAGCACCTAATATAGAACCCAACATTGTGTAATTATAGCATGGGTTATTTTTCCCTATATGCATCACCTTGCACTTATCCACATTAAATTTCATCTGCCATTTGGATGCCCAGTTTTCAAGTCTCACAAGGTCTTCCTGCAATTTATCACAATCTGCTTGTGGTTTAACTACTCTGAACAATTTTGTATCATCTGCAAATGTGATTACCTCACTCGTCATATTTCTTTCCAGATCATTTATAAATATACTGAAAAGTAAGGGTCCCAATACAGATCCCTGAGGCACGACACTGCCCACTCCCTACCACTGAATTGTCCATTTAATCCTACTCTCTGTTTCCTGTCTTTTAGCCAGTTTGTAATCCACAAAAGGACATCGCCACCTATCCCATGACTTTTTACTTTTCCTAGAAGCCTCTCATGAGGAACTTTGTCAAACGCCTTCTGAAAATCCAAATACACTACATCGACCGGTTCACCTTTATCCATATGTTTAACAACTCCTTCAAAAAGGTGAAGCAGATTTGTGAGGCAAGACTTGCCTTGGGTAAAGCCACACTGACTTTGTTCCATTAAACCATGTCTTTCTATATGTTCTGAGATTTTGATGTTTAGAACATTTTCCACTATTTTTCCTGGCACTGAAGTCAGGCTAGCAGGTCTGTAGTTTCCTGGATCTCCCCTGGAGCCCTTTTTAAATTCTGGGGTTAAATTAGCTATCCTCCAGGTACAATGGATGATTTTAATGATAGGTTACAAATTTTTACTAATAGGTCTGAAATTTCATTTTTTAGTTTCTTCAGAACTCTGGGGTGTATACCATCCGGTCCAGGTGATTTACTACTCTTCACCGAAGCAAAGAAATAGTTTAATCTTTCCTTGATGGCCTTATCTTCTCTAAGTACCCCTTTAACCCCTCGACCATCTAATGGTCCAACTGACTCCCTTACAGGCTTTCTGCTTCCGATATATTTTTAGAAGTTTTTACTGTGAGTTCTTGCCTCTACGGCCAACTTCTTTTCAAATTCTCTCTTAGCCTGTCTTATCAATGTCTTACATTTAACTTGCCAATGCTTATGCATTATCCTATTTTCTTCTGTTGGATCTTCCAATTTTTGAATGAAGATCTTTTGGCTAAATAGCTTCTTTCACCTCCCCTTTTAACCATGCCGGTAATCGTTTTGCCTTCTTTCCACCTTTTTTAATGTGTGTAATTCATTTGGACTGTGCTTTTAGGATGGTATTTTTTTTAACAATGACCATGCCTCTTGCATATTTTTTACTTTTATAGCTGCTCCTTTCAGTTTTTTTCTAACAATTTTTCTTATTTTATCAAAGTTTCCCTTTTGAAAGTTTAGCACGAGAGCCATGGATTTGCTTGCTGTCCCCCCTTCCAGTCATTAATTCAAATTTGATCATATTATGATCACTATTGCAAGCGGCCCCACCACCATTACCTCTCTCACCAAATCATGTGCTCCACTGAGAATTAGATCTAAAATTGCTCCCTCTTGTCTATAGTGCATCTGGTGGTCTAGAAGTGATTCATTAACGCTCTTCTGCTCTTCCCCTCCCACCTTTTAATCCTCCTTTGTCCTATTGGTAGCTCAGGTAATGAGGATTGCATTATTATTATTATTATTATTATTATTATTAATAACCAATCCAATAATGCTGCGGCCATAATTATTTGTTTCCTGAATCAATGATGTTTTGTGTGGTCTTTCGGTTCGGGATTTGTTTTTGGCCTGCTGCCGACGTAAGGCCTGTGGGCTGAAGTAGAGCTCATTCTACTGCTCCTGAAGAGAGATTTACAGGGCCACTGAAGAGGACGTGCAGGCTGCAGCAGAGCACAGTCTGCCGTGGCGGACGTGAGACCTGTGAGCTGCAACATAGCCCATCCTGCCATGGCCAGAAGTGGGGCTTGCATACTGCGGCAGATCCTATCCTGCCGCAGGATGGAGAGAGATCTGCGGGCTGTGGCGTGCAGAGAGATCTGCGGGCTGTGGCACAACCTATCCTGCCACAGCTTGAACAGAGGCCTGCAAGGCCGTGTGGCTCCTCCCCGCCAACACTGCAAAAGCAGTGTGGTCTCCTTCCATCTTCCTTCAGGGAGTGCGGAGCAGTGCTGTGATTCAAAACCGGAAAAGAAAAGGCCGGAAAAAGAGAGAGAGGCCTGAGGGATAGATTGCATGTGTATGTGATAGAGAGAGAGAGAGAGCCTGCGTATATGTAAAACAGAGCCTGCAGGTGTGCATGAGAGCCTGCATTATCAGAGCCTGCATGTAGATAAGAGCAACAGAACCTGCTTGTGTGTGTGAGATCCTGGCTGTGTGAGTGCGAGAGAGGCTGTGTATGTATGAGGCCGAGAGAGTTTATGTATGTATTTATAAGAGAGTAAGAAAGCCTGCATGTGTCTGTGAGAGCAAGAGAGCCTGTCTATGTAACAGCATGTATGTGAGTGAGAGAGAGCCTGTGTGTGTGTATGGGGGGGGGGGGGGGGAGAAAGAGGTTAAAGATTGTGAAGTCCCCACCCCCTAATCCACAACAAGCTGTGGGTGTCTGGAAATCAAAAGATCCCAGGTATGGAAAGCTGGAGATTGTAATACTATTATTGTTAATTTTGGAATATTTCATGTGTCTGCTGTTTGAAATATTTGGTGTTTGGGAAATATTTTAAAAAATGAGTAATTTAATTATTGGATTTTTATTGGCTGTTGCCTGCTTGGCATATTTATTCTTTTCATTTCTATGGTTTTAATATTATGAATGATGTTTTATAGCTCTTGACTTTATTACTAAATTTTTTATGAGGAATATGGATGTTTGTTTATTCATTGTTGTACTGTATAATGCAGTCAGGATTGCTGTGCTTTCCAGAGCATATGTGTGAGGAAAGTGTGTGAGCCAGTGAGCATGTGTGTGAGTACGAGAGAAAAAGTGTGCCAATGAGCATATGTGTGAGCAAGAGGACAATTTAAATCAGTTTAAACTATTTAAACAAACTTTATCCTCATACTCTATCATACATGTTCATGTTAACATAAACTTGCTTATACTTTCTCTCGCATGCATGCTGACTGGCTCTCACACGTTCACTGAGAGAGAGGATAAAGTTTGTACATACATCCTATCCATGACTAATCCATAACAATCTCAGGGTGACTGGAGTCTAAAATTCCCAGGTATGCAGAGCAGGGGTTAATTTTTTAGCCTTAATTTTAATTACGTGGTGTTATTTGATGAGTTTGCTGTTATGAAGTGTTTTATTGATGTTTGGAAAACTAAAAAACAATATTATGGGGCAGATTTTAAAACATATGCACACAGCGTACATTTGTGTGCGCAACCTGGCGCGCACAAATGTACGCCTGATTTTATAACAAGCGCGCGCAGCCGCACGCATGTTATAAAATCAGGGGTCGGCGCGCGCAAGGGGGTGCAACCTGCACGCTCCGAGCCCTCGGGGAGACTAGCTGGCTTTCCCCTTTTCCTCCCCACCTTCCCCTACCTCGCCCCCCCCCCCGTACCTTTGTTGTGGAAGTTACGCCTGCCAGATGCAGGTGTAACTTGCACGCGCTGGCCGAGCGGCCATACGGAGGCCTCTGGCCACACCCCTGTCCTGCCCCAGACTGCCCCGCCCCCAGACAGCCCATTTTTCAAGCCCCGGGACTTACACATGTCCCGGGGCTTTATGCGTGCCACCGGGCCTTTTGAAAATAGGCCCAACGCGCGTAACCCCCCCCCTACGTGCGTAAATCCTTGACAATCTGCCCCTATGTTTTTAATCTTGGATGTTCCATTCATTAGCTGTTTTAAAATATTTATTCTTTTTATCAGTATGGCTTTACTATTCTGACTGATGGTTTATATATCAATTTTATTGTTTGATGTTTAATGAAGAATCGGGATATTTCTGTTTTTTCCATTGTTGCACTGCATATGGAGTTTGTCTTGTTATGGTTTCAAATTCAGTTATTTTCTGCATGTTTCTAGTTATTATTTATTGTCTTTTTATTCTGTATTTGGTGGAGGGTCTGTGTGTTTTGCATTTATGACTCAGGTGAGGTATTCTGTTAGCATGTAGTTTCTGTGTAGGGATCTATAACAGCTTGGCTTGTTCTGTTTTCCCTATAGATTTCTTGGTGTTTTAGGGCCTGGTGTAATATTTTCAGTGTTACCTTTTCATAGGTAGGGTTCTTATTGTTTGAGTGCTAGCAGTTAGTGCTATTTTCAAATAGGAGATTTACTATACTGTAATTTAGTTTACTTAAAGCTTTCTGAAGGCCGACATGCTTTACAATAGTCCTAGTACCATATGATTGCAGGTGTCTTTTTTGCAAAGTTTTTTGATTGGTACCATAGCAGTGCATGCAAATAATATACATGCTGTAAGTGATTTTTTTTACCTTAGAACACTGAATGTTCTTTTGTGTAAAATCTGTTACTATAAATTCATATTTTTAATTGTTTGTTGGAAGGATGGGGCCAGGAGTGTGGCTGTAAGGCTCATCTATGATACCTAATACCCTTGCACCAGCCTTGGCTCCACAAGGAAAAGCAGGATTCTATCTAGAACTGTGCTACTTTCGGTTAGTGGCTCTCCCCAGTCATGGCTAGGGCTTAATTTTCTCTTTTTATAAGCCCAGGGAACAGTATGGGTGACTTCTGGTCCCCTCCCCCCCTTCCCTTGGAATGGGGAGGCAGAGCAGAGCCTAAGGAGCCATAAAAGCAGCAGATTATGTAGACTGCAGTCAATGGGAATGCACTAGCGTGATGGGAGGGTTGCAGAGAAGTAGAGGCAATTACAGGCACAGTAAGGAAGCGGGCAAGCCAGGAGGAAGGGCCTGTGTACTATTGGGGAGGCTTCTGTCTGAGCTCTGAAAGAAGCAGCTGGCGGTGGAACCAGCGAGTCTCCTAGAGAATGGGATTGAGAAAGGGAGAGGGCTGCTACAGAATGGGGAAGGGCTGGCAGCAAGCAACAACTTTATATCATGATGCAGCAGGGCTGGATTGGGGGCAATCATTGTGGGAGTATATAAGTAGCAGCACAATAGCATATCAGAGATCGTGTTTGTGTATCGGTGTCGGAGAGACTGAGAGAGAGATCCACACCCACACACACTTTGGGGCAGATTTTAAAAGATTTACGCACGCGTGGTGGAGGGGCGGGGGGGGGGTACGCGTGCTGGGCCTATTTTTAAAAAGGCCCAGCGACTCACTTAAGCCCCGGGGCTTGCAAAAAGGGGTGGGGCATGGGCTGGGTGGGACGATCCAGGGAGGGGGCATGGCCAGAGGCCTCCACATGGCCGCTGTGCCGGCGGATCGCATGCCGGCAGTCTGCCGGCGCTCACTAGTTACGCCTGCCTCTGACAGGCGTAACTTGTGAGATAAAGGTACGGGGGTTTTTTTTCGAGATGGAGGGCGGAACAGGTGGGGGGGGGGGGGGGAAGGAAAGTTCCCTCTGAGGCCGCTCTGATTTCGGACCGTCCTCAGAGGGAACGGGGAAAGCCAGCTGGTCTCCCCGAGGGCTCGGTGCGTGCAAGGTGCACTAGTGTGCACGTACCTTTTAAAATCTGCCCCTTTGTCTTTAGGAAAAGTGTATGTGTATGGGTATCTTTCTCTCTGACACAGGCACACACTCTGTCAGTGTGTGTGTCTATCTTTGTGTCTGCAAAAGAGTATATGTCTTTGTGTCAGTGTGTATGTGCCAATAAAATTCCTGCAATCTAAAAATCTGGTTGTGACTGAGTGTGTTGTGTGTCTGACACTGGCTGGCCATGTCATTACTTGCAATTAGTTCAAAAGCCAAACTGGTAATCCAGGATTTATCTCTATAAGAGATATAAGCAAATGTGTAGGGGGCCCAACCAATTTGCATGGATGAAACAGGGGCTGCAGCTCTGCTCACCTTTCATCTAGACTGTGTTCAGCTTCATAGTTATTTAGGAAAGATGAAGTTTATTTTGGAACTATTTTGGCTCAATTCTTCCGGGTTCCAGGATTAACTTGGTGTGCTTTTGGTAGCTGTTGTCACGTGTGCATTTGTGCGTAAGTTACCCCATGGGCCGGTTTTGAAAAAAATCCCCTGGGCCGATAACTTCCTGCAATCCACACCTGGGTGTGTGAAGTAACAACCAGGGCTGTATGGAGGCGCTCTCTCCAAACCAGTCCCTTAATCCTAGATAAAATCAAATCAAATTCAATGTTTTCTCCCCGATTTAGAACTTTGTTTCCTGTGAAGCATTAGTTGATTGGGATTATATTACTTATGGAAAATTAGCACTCTTTTTTTAACTGACCCATTCTAGAGCTGATTAGCAGAAGTGCATTCAGCACGTATCTGATTCTGTACAGGTTGGTGATTCATGATGTCTATGGAATGCAAGATAGGTGTTAATAGCCTCCTTGGGCATCATGATTGGCTACAGATAACTCATATGATATGAATTCTGACATTTTTCAAGGATGTCATCGAGGTTCTCAGTTCCAAAAGAGCCAATCTAGGCAAGAGAAATCACAGGATTTCTGGCAGGAACAAGGACTGGTACCAGAGGTGTTTCTGTTTGTGGAAATTTTTTTAGCAGCAGATTCAAGATAGGCTAAAACCCCACACTCAGAAAGATACTCACAATGCTCACCATGCTGTGTGACCCACAGGTGAAAGGGAGTATCACTGGAATGATAGAGTAAAAGCCAGGAAAATACTTGTGTACACAAAGAGAAAGATGGTAATACTGCCTTTGTATATGTCCCTGGTGAGATCTCATTTGGAATACTTTGTACAATTTTGGATACTGGACCTTCAAAATGACATAAACCAGATGGAGTCAGTCCAGATGATGGCTACTGAAATGGTAAATGGTCTTTGTTATAAAGCATATGATGACATACTTAATGATCTAAATATGTACACCTATAAAAAGGTGGGATGGTGTGATATCATAGGGAAATTTAAATTGCTCCAAGATATTAATGAATAGGAGGTAGAGGCCTCTAGCAATGGTGAAAAGGCTCTGGATTGAGGGACAATGGGATGAGGGTAAAGGGATATTCATGAATAATCCTAAGATAATCTTTTTGTACAGAAAGGTTGGTGGATGCATTAACGAGCCTCCTAGTGATGGTGGTGGAGTCAAGGACACTATCTGAGCTTAAGAAATCATAGGAAAAGCAAGAGAGATCTCTGAGGAAGTAGGGATGGCAGAGCTGAGTAGTTGGTGTGGTTGGGCAGTCCAGATAAGGCTGTATGGTCTATTTTAGCTCCCACATTTTGCTTCTTCTATTAAAAATTAGAGCTGGATCAGAATTATTTTATTTTTCATATTTATTGCGTTTTTCAAAAAATCAAGAAAATTCTACATCTTAACAAAAAAAACTGTGTAAGCCTATCACAATGAGGGAGAAAGACATTTCCAAAAATGATTAGGGAAATGAATTCCTTTTGAAATAACATGACAATTGAAACTAAACACTGTTTAATTTTATCTTCTCTGCCCCCCTCCTCACACACACACACACACACACACAGTGATGGTTTCTTTAATACTGGCAAGCGAGCCACGTGTATATGCACACATGTTATAAAATAGCCTGGCTGTTTTCCACACTCCATCCTCTCCAGCTCCTCACCCCTCCACCACTCAACACTGAGCCTCACTCCTCTGCACTCATCCACTACCACACAAAGACAAACAGGAAAACTTGAAAAACACACAAAAACTTCTGCACACAGATAAAGACAAGTGACAAAGGTAAAGTTAAACAGATAACACTAAACAAGATAACTCATTCAGAAATCCCTATGAACCTCCACTAAACTCCCAACTAAGAACTTATCTTCTCTCCTCTGTTTCCCATGCCTGACACACCCTCAAAGAGGCAGCTGCAGGAAGCCAGTATATATATATATATATATATATATATATATATATATATATATATATATAAATAGGGAAAATAACATGCCAGATGTAAAATGACGCGTGTGTTGTACAGGCTAATGCACTGTACAACACGATACTATGTCACACGATGTGCTAAATTAACACAGGTTGTGAAACTTACCTATGTTATGTGATATATCATAAATTTCCTTAGCAACACCCTATTTTAAATCACAGACACTAACTTGCCGTATTTCTGGTTTATTTATCACATTTTGATGAATCTCGGCCTTAGTGTCTTGGGGTTCTGGAGTCTTGTTCTACTGCTTCCCAGCCTGTTTCTGATGCCCTGGCAAGCTCCCATTCTCTGCCTCTCTCCTGGTTCAGTGCTTTGCTGTTCTGTTGTCCCACTCTCATAGCCTGGCCTGGTCCTTCTACCCTGTCTCTCTGTTGGTTGTACTGGGATGTTTTGGTGAAAGAAAAAATAAAAAAAATGTAAAAACCTTTTCCTTGCAGCCTGCTTATCTTGTTAAGGTGGGCTGAAAGAATTTGAAAAATCCTAATAAAATCTTAAAAATATATCTGAAACAGGAAGCCTGTAAGGGAATTGGTTGGGCCATTAGATGATTAAGTGATTAAAGGGGCACTTAGGAAAGAAAAGGCAATTGTATTACTAAAAGAATTATATGCTTCAGTGTTTACTGAAGAGGACGTTGGGGAGATACTCATGCTGGAAACTAGTTGCAATAGAAATTATTTAGAATAACTGAAACAAATCACAGTAAAGCAGGAAGATGTAATAAGAAAGATTGACAAACAAGAGTAGCAAATCACCTGGACCAAATGGTATACACCCAGCCCTGCATTTGTCAGTAGGCACTCATTATGCCTGTGCCTAGGGAGGCAAACATCTAGGGGCAGCAGGCTGGCTAAGGTTTGCTGCCTTCCAGCTCTACTGAATATAATTCAGCAGAGAACAGCCCTCTGCTACCCTGTAACAGACCTTTCCAGGAGGCGTGTGTGGGGTGAAAGAACCAAAATTGCCAGCGGCAACATCCTAAATCTATCCCTGTACACATCCCAGTGTTCTGAAAGAACTAAAAAATGCAATTGCAGATCTATTACTAGTAATTTGTGTCCTATCATTAAAATCATCCATTGTACCTGAAAATTGGAGGGTGGTCAATGTAATCCCAATCTTTAGAAAGGTTTCCAGGTGCAATCTAGGAAACTATAGACTGGTGAGCTTGACTTTAGTGCTGGGAAAAGTCATGGGAATATAAAGAACAAAATCACAGAACATATAGAAAGATACAGTTTAATTGGACACAGCCAACATGTATTTGCACAAGGAAAGTCTTTCCTCACCAATCTGCTACATTATTTTGAAGGTGTTAATAAACATGCAGATAATGGTGAGCCAGTGGATATAGTGTATTTGGATTTTCTCGAGGCATTTGACAAAGTTCCCAATGAAAGATTCCTGAGAAAATGTAAAAGTCACTGGATAAAAGTCAATGTCCTGATATGGATTGCAAACTGGTTAAAAGGTAAGAAATGGAAAGTGGGACTCAATTGTCAGTTTTCTCAGTGAATAAGGGTAAACAGTGGAGTGCCTCAGGATCTGTACAGGTATGTTTTAATATGTTTATATTGCAGTTCATCTGGAAAGGGGAAGAATGAGTGAGGTGTTCAAATTTTCAGACAACACAAAAGTATTCTGAATTGTTAAATCACAAGCAGATTGTGAAAAATTAAAGAAAGACCTTGAAAGACCAGGCATTCAAATGGCAGATGAAATTTAATGTGGACAAATGCAAAGTGATGCAATGTGTCCATATTAACCCACACTGTAGCTGCACAATGTTAGTTTCCATATTAGGAGTTACCACCCAGGAAATGAATCTGTGGACAATACTTTGAAACTCTTGGCTCAGTGTGTGGCAATGGTCAATAAAGCAAACTTAATGTTTGGAATGATTAGGAAAGGGAGAATAAAACAGAGAATGTCATAATGCCTCTGTATTACTCCATGGTGAGGCTGCACCTGGAGTACTGTGTGCAGTTCTGGTCACCACTTCACAAAAATGATATATTTCATTTGAAAAGGTACAAAGAAGGTAAACCAAAATGATAAAAGGGATGGAACGGTTTACTTACGAGGAAAGGCTAAAGAGGTTAGAGCTGTTGGAGAATAGATGCCTGAGGGGGAATTTTATAGAGATCCATAAAATTATGAATGGAATAGAATGGATAAATATAAATCAGTCATGTACTCTTTCAAAAAATACAAAGACTAGGGGGCACTCCATGAAATTAGTTACTAGCACATTCAAAACAAATCTAAAAAAATATATTTTTCACTCAGGAGCAGATTTTAAAACCTGTGCGCAGGTCCAGATTTGTTTGTGCAACCCGGCGCGAACAAATCTATGCCCGATTTTATAACATGCACGCGCATGTTATAAAACCCAGGGTCAGCGCACAGAAGGGGGTGCACAATTCTGCAACTTGCGCACGCCGAGCAGCGCAGCCTGCCTCCGTTCCCTCCAAGGCCGCTGCGAAATCGGAGCGGCCTCGAAGGGAACTTTCCTTCCACCCCCCACACCTTCCCCTACCTAACCCACCCCCCAGCCCTACCTAGAACCCCCCCCTTACCTTTGTTAAAGAAGTTGGCAGGCATAACTTACGCGCGCTGGTTGATGTCTAGCCCGGCAAATGGCCGCTGTGCCTGGAGGCTCAGGCCATGTCCCGCCCTGGACCGCCCCAGACTGCCCACGCCCCACCCATTTTTGCAAGCCCCAGGACATACGTGCGTCCCTGGGCTTGCGCGCGCCACCGTAGCCTATGCAAAATAGGCTTGGCACGCGCAGGGTTTTTTTTTTTTAAGGGTTACGCACGTAACCCTTTTAAAATCCGCCCCTCAATGCACAATTAAGTTCTAGAATTCATTGACAGAGGATGTGGTTAAGGTAGTTAGTGTAGCTGAGTTTAAAAAAAAGATTTGGACAAGTAGCTAAAGAAGAAGTCCATAAACTGTTATTAATCTAGCAGACATAAAGGTACATTTTCAAAAGTTGTGTATGCAAAAAGCATATATGCTTGTGAATAACATATTTGCATATATATTGTTCTATATACCTCAAAATACATGTAGAAGTAAGGGTCCTCGATTAAATTTGTGTATGTAAAAAAAGGGCAGTTTGGGGCATTTTGGGGGTTAGGTCAACATTTATGTATGTAAGTTGCTATTTTATAAGCAATTTACACATGCAAATTTGGCAGCTTGCTCACATATTTACACCGGCTCAATTTCTGCAGTGATAGTAAATGTCTTAAAAATGAAAAAATGACTGGGTTGGGAGTCTGAATGAAATGGGGAGAGTTGGGGTTGAAGTGTCAGGAGGGTCTTGATGACCTGCAGATGGACTTTGTGAACTGGTAGACTAATTGGTAAAACTTGTGATTTATTTATTTAAAAACTCTTCTATACTGTCGTTGAGTTAGATAACCATCACAACGGTTTACAAAAAGGCACGATAATGAAAAAATGTGAGTGGTATAGATTACAAATTAGCCATGTGCCATCGTGGAGCATTGTACGTTAAGCATTGAAGAGCACATGTTAGAAAATCTCTCACCTTACACGTGTAGAACCAAACATACAGGGGAAGGGATAATTCATATAAATAAAAGTTAGACATTAAGATACACAACTATAGCAATTGCACACCACTTATCCAGATAAATTCCAATTTATCCAGCTAAAGGCCAGATTCATTAAAAGGTGAATTTTTAAACCCATGCACGGGCATCCATGTACACACTGTTCCTGGTAAACACATGTTAAAAAAATCCTCTACGTGCGTACACATGCACGCCCGAGTGCCGGAAAATTTTAGTACATGTGCTTGGCGACGGTACAAACTGGGAGGGAACTTCCTAAACCCCCTAGCTAACCTTCCTCCCTTTTCCTCTATCCTCCCCGACCCCTAAAAACCCCTTTAATTATCTGTTTTTTAGTTGTTTTTATACTTCCCTGCTCTCCGGAGCAGTAGTAGGTTGCATGGGCTGGACGGCTGCAGGCGTGCAGTACAGCAGGACAGCGCCTAATGGCACTATCATGGCCTGTCCATGCCCCATCCCAACCCTGCCCCGATCCCTGCCCTCCCCTTTTTCAGCACACTGATCTTTGGCGAGTACCAGGAGATACACACGTGGCCACGGGCCTTTGGAAAAGCCTGTAGCATGCGGACTGGCTGCACATGCATCTCTCAGTTTTTATGCTGCCAGCCAATTAAAATTAGCCCGTAAGGCTTTTCTCCCATTTTGTGTCTATGGGAAAAACCCTAACAGGCCGATACAGTACAGTGCAGGCTAACAGTGCGCTCCGATGGAGCGCACTGTTAGCCTGCTCTTGGACGTGCATTTTCCTTTACCCCTTATTCAGTAAGGGGTGGAAAACGCGCGTCCAACCCACGGCACCTAATAGTGCCCTCAACATGCAAATGCGAATGCATGTTGATGGCCCTATTAGGTATGTCCGCGCGATACAGAAAGTAAAATGTGCAGCCAAGCCGCACATTTTACTTTAAGAAATTAGCACCTACCCAAAGGTAGGCGCTCGCTAGTTTCTGCCGGCACCAGGAAAGTGCACCTCCGACTTAATATCATGGTGATATTAAGTCGGAGGTCCTGAAGTAAAAAAAAAGTCGGAGGTCCTGAAGTATAAAAAAAAAAAGTATAAAAAAAAAAAGAAAAAAAAAAATTAAAATGGGCCGGTGGCTGTCGTGCCGATAACCGGACACTCAATTTTGCTGGCGTCCGGTTTCCGAGCACGTGGCTGTCAGCGGGCTCGAGAACTGATGCCGGCAAAATTGAGCGTCGGCTGTTAAACCCGCTGACAGCCACCGCTCCGGGTCAAAAGGAGGCGCTAGGGACACGCTAGTGTCCCTAGCGCCTCCTTTTGCTCGTTTCTACCGCACCACCTAATTTAAATACTGAATCGCTCGCATTGGCGAGTGGCCTGTGTGCACGCTGGGAGAGTGGGCGTTCGTCTGCTCTCCCACGGACTTTACTGAATCAGCCCGTTAATGAATCAGGTATTAAGTCTGAAAAGTGCTACTTATCTGGCCATCAGATAGCCAGATAAGTCTGAAATAGTGCTACTTATCCAGATAAGTCGCTCTAATTGAGACTTATGGTTGTGTTTTATTTATCTGGATAAATCTCAAATAGAGCTATTTACCCAATTGGATGTATTATTTAAATCTTATCCAGCTATCTGACTTAGCCACCTAAGTAGCTCTATTTGAAACTTATCCAGCTTTCCCTACTTAGCCGGATAGATTGGAATTTATCGAGATAAATGCAAAATGTTTTCACAATGTTTTTACATGCATGTACATATTTTAGCATACACTTGCATATATTTTATAACCTGTGTATATCATATATACTCACAGGTTATAAAATACAGGAGTAGATATTTGTGCCCTCACATACCCTGCATATATGTCCACTACTTTTCACTGTGTGATAGCAACATGGGATCTATTTACTGTTTGGGTACTTGCCAGGTTCTTCTGATCTGGATTGGCCACTGTTGGAGACAAGTTACTGGATTTGAAGATCTCTTGGTTTGATCCAGTATGGCAAGTCTTATGTTCTGTTTCAGTGCCTTGCTTTGCTGTTCTGCCATTGTTACTGCCCCGTCTGCTCCTGGCTTTCTCATGATGCCTTCGAGAACTCCTGCCACTGCTGTGGCACTGTGAGAAAGTAAGAATGTTGGTGACATTTTTACCCTCTCACAGTGCCTTGGGGTGATCCTGCCACTGTTGGTGCTGTTTTGCCTCTCTCTCATGGTATCTTATGGTATTTATGCCACAGCTGGTGCTACTTTATCCTTTTCATGGTACCACAATTGGGTGTTCATGCCACTGTTTTCACTGCTTTATCTCTTTATCGATGCTTGGGGTATTCCTGCCACTGCTGGTGCTGCTTTGCTCCTCTCACAGTGTCTTTGGGTTTGGATGCCTCAGTATGGGCTGTTTTGCCCTGTCATGGTGCCTCGGGTTTTTCATGCTATGCTCAGTACCACTCTGACCCACTCTGTCTTGGGGTGATTTTCTTCAGCTGCTTTTGTCTGTCTGCAAGTTTCAATAAAACTTGGACACCAAACTTCCATTTTAGAGCCAAAACAGAATGCATTCCTTCCCTCATTGACTTAGAAAAGTTATTGAAGATAAGCCATAATAAGTACAAGTGAAGTATACTTTATTGAATAACAAGATTGCTCATTCTTTGTAGACAGTTCATAACTACAGCAAATATGACAAAAGCAAGAATTATTACCTGACCAACAGACAAATATTGTTCCCCCACTGACTTTAAAGGAAAACATGTTTCCAAATGATACAATCACAAAGAAAAAAAACAAATATATATTTCTGGCACCAAACTAAACAACCAAAAAATACACACCTCAAAAATATAATTCCCCTCTTCTTGAACAAACAACAAACAAAATACAGGTAAAATGCAAATCCTTATGGCTAGACTTTTAATGTCCACTGTCCAGTATCTTTAAGAGTAACTCCCAAAAAGGAGTACCTCAATGTTAGAATATACCATTTTTGCTTTAAATTTTTAAGTGAGCTTTAGTACTTGTGTTTGTGCAGCATTCTATGTTCTATATTTTTTGTGATAATATATTTCTCATTTATAAACTCTCCTTAATAATCACACTCCTTAAGAGAAGCTTTGAAATGTAATTATTACACAAACAATAAAGGACGCCGCCCATACTCAAGCAGCTATCGTGAGCTGAACTGCTTTTCACCACATTGGTAATGAATACCTTAACCACATTGTAACCAGTTTCTCTTAGGTCCTGTGAAGCCACCGGACACTGCCAGTGTTTCAGCAAAAATTGCCTGCTTCAGGGGCCAGAGAGGCTACTGTTAATAGGAAAATAAGTTTTAAATTATAATGATGACAATAAAGTCTCTAGACCATATAGTAATAGCCACTTACTGTGGATTCAAGCAGGGACATGGACACCATTGCTTCTTGCCAGACAGCAGCCATATTATCCTCCTGTGTATTTAAAAAGATCCTGGACCAATGAAAACCCTCACAGGGCCAAAGTCCCGCCTTTGACTGACAGGAAAACTCTCCTAGCTTTTAAGCAAGGAAGTTTCCTATCACGTCCAACTTTCACCAGTGAAATTGTTTTGTAGTTCTCTTTCAGATATGCCCGATTGCTCACTACATCAGTGAACCAAATAAGGCCATGAAATATGAAAAATAAACATTCTAAAAAAAAACCATAAATTCTTCTGAATTCAATTAAAATCCCCAATTACAAAACAACATTTCCATACATACTTAAAATAATTCTATTTTTATTTCTTATGTGGCGTATATTCTAACATTGAGGTACTCCCTTTTGGGAGTTACCCTTAAAGATACCGGACATTAAAAGTCTACCCATAAGGATTTGCATTTTCACCAAACTAAACAAACCAAATAAATGAACTGAACCCTCATTTTTTTTCCCCTGCCCTTATCCCTAAAACTGAAGGATGGAAAGCAGGTTGAGAGGAAAAATACGGTAAATATAAACATTTATTTATTATTTATTTATTTTTAATTTTTATAGACCGAAGTTCTTGTAGGAACTACAAATCAATCCGGTTTACATACAACTTTTAAATGCCCAAAAAGAGTAGTGGGCTTTACATAGAACAGTTGAATAATAAAACAGGTAACAATAGAACTAACAATAATGATGGAACAAATAGAATAGATAACCAATTAAACATAGTAATATAGTAATACATATTATATAGAAAATAAATATAAAAGAGATAGAGTAAATGGAGTGTGAGTACAGTATAAATACAAAAGATGAAAGAGCTCAAAAATTAAGGTACAGTTGAAAAAAAAATCGTAATAGGAAAAACAGTGAGATAACCCATGATTTGGGTTAAAAGACTTGATTAGGTAGCATTAGATGTCTGGGAAGGCTTGACGGAAAAGCCATGTTTTTAGCTTTTTTTTGAACTCCTGATGACTTGGTTCTAGTCTTAGATCTGGGGGGAGCGCATTCCATTGGTGGGGGCCTCCTGAAGATAGTGCTCTTTTGCTCAGTGATGATTTTACCTGAGGGGCTTGCAATGTGCCTTTGTATGTGCTTCTGATTGGTCTGGATGAAGTATGAGGTTGGAGTTGGGTGCTTAACATGATCGGAGCAAGATTGTATGTTGCTTTGTGAATAATTGTGAGCACTTTATAGAGGATCCTGTGGTTAATAGGAAGCCAATGTAGGTTACGAAGGATTGGAGTGATGTGATCTCTTTTATTAGAGTTTGTAAGTATTCTGGCAGCGGCGTTTTGAACCATTTGTAAGGGTTTGATGGTATTTGAGGGTAGACCGAGGAGGAGGGAGTTGCAATAATCGAGCTTAGATAGTATGATGGACTGAAGTACTAGCCGGAAGTCAGAGAAGTGAAGGAGGGGTTTTAGCTTTCTGAGGACTTGCAGTTTGTAAAAGCAGTCCTTTGTGGTATTGTTTACAAACTTTTTAAGGTTTAGATTGTTGTCTAGCCAGGCTCCAAGATCCCTGACGTCTGGTGAGAACTTGCTAATTGAGTTTGGGTGAGAGGAGCTTGAAGAGATGGTGAGGGGATCTTGGGAGATAATGAGCATTTCGGTTTTGTTGGCATTCAATACTAAATTGAGGCTTGAGAGTAAGTCTTTAATTGGCTGTAGACAGTCATTCCAGTAGCTGATCGTTTTTTGAAACATGCAGAAATACACATATGGTTCAAGAAGAGAGGGAATGAAAAGGCAATGAGATTCTAAATGTCAAAAATATGAGAGGGTGGGAGAAACAGGGAGAAAGAAATCGAAACTCTAAATATTGGAAAACTGTTAATTCCTCTATGGGCCAATTTTTGGAAGGCCCCACACATGTGCAAAGTCTGCGGTTACGTTTTACCCACGGCTTTCCCCCAGTTTCCAAAGTAAAAAGTATGTGCGTTCTTTCCCTTTGAAAACTGGCTAGAGAAAATGTGCCCCCAGAGATCTGCCACTCCTTTTTTCTGTGAGTACTTTTTTCATGGCAAGCAGCATGAATTGCTTTGAAATTGCACAATGGCATGTGTCGTTGCCTCTGCCAAGCTAAGCCCACTTCCGAGCCTGCCTGATTTTCCCTCCCGGGTAAAAGTCCATGGGTTGTGATCCCCTCCACCTGCTCTTACAAAAGGAAGGGGTAGGAGATTTTTTTCAACCAGCCGGTTTTACCAGGTTAAGAGGCCATTGAAAATTCTCTTGCTCATATCTTTTTAAACTTAAAGCTTTCTTCATTTTCGAGGAGCCAAAGTCCTTGTGTTGTGGCCTTTGCTATGCAAAAATCTGCAGACTAAAATATTTCCTGCTTGTTGATGAATGAAATTTTAGATCTAATTCTCAGTGGAGCACAGGACTTGGTGAGAGAGGTAACGGTGGTGGGGCCGCTTGGCAATAGTGATCATAATATGATCAGATTTGATTTAATGACTGGAAAAGGAACAGTGTGCAAATCCAAAGCTCTCGTGCTAAACTTTCAAAAGGGAAACTTTGATAAAATGAGAAAAATTGTTAGAAAAAAACTGAAAGGAGCAGCTACAAAAGTAAAAAATGTCCAAGAGGCGTGGTCATTGTTAAAAAATACCATTCTAGAAGCACAGTCCAGATGTATTCCACACATTAAGAAAGGTGGAAAGAAGGCAAAACGATTACCGGCATGGTTAAAAGGGGAGGTGAAAGAAGCTATTTTAGCCAAAAGATCTTCATTCAAAAATTGGAAGAAGGATCCAACAGAAGAAAATAGGATAAAGCATAAACATTGGCAAGTTAAATGTAAGACATTGATAAGACAGGCTAAGAGAGAATTTGAAAAGAAGTTGGCTGTAGAGGCAAAAACTCACAGTAAAAACTTTTTTAAATATATCCGAAGCAGAAAGCCTGTGAGGGAGTCAGTTGGACCGTTAGATGATCGAGGGGTTAAAGGGGCACTTAGAGAAGATAAGGCCATCGCGGAAAGATTAAATGATTTCTTTGCTTCGGTGTTTACTGAAGAGGATGTTGGGGAGGTACCCGTAATGGAGAAGGTTTTCATGGGTAATGATTCAGATGGACTGAATCAAATCACGGTGAACCTAGAAGATGTGGTAGGCCTGATTGACAAACTGAAGAGTAGTAAATCACCTGGACCGGATGGTATACACCCCAGAGTTCTGAAGGAACTAAAAAAATGAAATTTCAGACCTATTAGTAAAAATTTGTAACTTATCATTAAAATCATCCATTGTACCTGAAGACTGGAGGATAGCAAATGTAACCCCAATATTTAAAAAGGGCTCCAGGGGCGATCCGGGAAACTACAGACCGGTTAGCCTGACTTCAGTGCCAGGAAAAATAGTGGAAAGTGTTCTAAACATCAAAATCACAGAACATATAGAAAGACATGGTTTAATGGAACAAAGTCAGCATGGCTTTACCCAGGGCAAGTCTTGCCTCACAAATCTGCTTCACTTTTTTGAAGGAGTTAATAAACATGTGGATAAAGGTGAACCGGTAGATATAGTATACTTGGATTTTCAGAAGGCGTTTGACAAAGTTCCTCATGAGAGGCTTCTAGGAAAAGTAAAAAGTCATGGGATAGGTGGCGATGTCCTTTCGTGGATTGCAAACTGGCTAAAAGACAGGAAACAGAGAGTAGGATTAAATGGGCAATTTTCTCAGTGGAAGGGAGTGGACAGTGGAGTGCCTCAGGGATCTGTATTGGGACCCTTACTGTTCAATATATTTATAAATGATCTGGAAAGAAATACGACGAGTGAGATAATCAAATTTGCAGATGACACAAAATTGTGCAGAGTAGTTAAATCACAAGCAGATTGTGATAAATTGCAGGAAGACCTTGTGAGACTGGAAAATTGGGCATCCAAATGGCAGATGAAATTTAATGTGGAAAAGTGCAAGGTGATGCATATAGGGAAAAATAACCCATGCTATAATTACACGATGTTGGGTTCCATATTAGGTGCTACAACCCAAGAAAGAGATCTAGGTGTCATAGTGGATAACACATTGAAATCGTCGGTTCAGTGTGCTGCGGCAGTCAAAAAAGCAAACAGAATGTTGGGAATTATTAGAAAAGGAATGATGAATAAAACGGAAAATGTCATAATGCCTCTGTATCGCTCCATGGTGAGACCGCACCTTGAATACTGTGTACAATTCTGGTCGCCGCATCTCAAAAAAGATATAATTGTGATGGAGAAGGTACAGAGAAGGGCTACCAAAATGATAAGGGGAATGGAACAACTCCCCTATGAGGAAAGACTAAAGAGATTAGGACTTTTCAGCTTGGAGAAGAGACGACTGAGGGGGGATATGATAGAGGTGTTTAAAATCATGAGAGGTCTAGAACGGGTAGATGTGAATCGGTTATTTACTCTTTCAGATAGTAGAAGGACTAGGGGACACTCCATGAAGTTAGCATGGGGCACATTTAAAACTAATCGGAGAGAAAGTTCTTTTTTACTCAACGCACAATTAAACTCTGGAATTTGTTGCCAGAGAATGTGGTTCGTGCAGGTAGTATAGCTGTGTTTAAAAAAGGATTGGATAAGTTCTTGGAGGAGAAGTCCATTACCTGCTATTAGGTTCACTTAGAGAATAGCCACTGCCATTAGCAATGGTTACATGGAATAGACTTAGTTTTTGGGTACTTGCCAGGTTCTTATGGCCTGGATTGGCCACTGTTGGAAACAGGATGCTGGGCTTGATGGACCCTTGGTCTGACCCAGTATGGCATTTTCTTATGTTCTTCTTATGTTCTTAAAAGTGAAAGGCATTTACCTGACAGGACACTTAGGGGGAAAATATTCAAAACTTGCTTCTTTTTGTGTATGTAACTCAAAAATGACCCACACAAAGTCTTTGCGTATTAACCTCTGCATTACATATGGACGAGCTCATATTCTGGACATTTATTTCATACTGGTATTGATGGAGAAATGAATGCAGAAGTATTGCTGGGGAAAAAAAAAACCTCAAGGCTATTAAAAATTACATAGAAACACTATTAACAACAGATTTTATATGAACAGTCCAGAGAAAAGTGATGATGGGAATAAAAAATGTCTATGATCAAAAGGGATATAAGGATGATTAAATGTGTGCCCTAGTGCTGAAGTCAACAGCAGGACACCTCTTTTTATTATAGCTACCTCTGAAATTTAGTACTGAGCCTTAGATAAATGGTAGTTGTCTTTAAAAATCCATTTGCAGTGCATTTTAAATACTTCCAGCTATGCTGGCAAGTTACTCACATCCTGCATTCACCCTGCTGAGATCTGCAATTTTCTGCATGCTGTTCATTTCGTTGGTGGTTTTCAAATAGGCTGTGCCCATGGCAATCACCCTGCTATTCAAACCACTGCTGGAAAATATGCAGAGATAAGGCAGAGTACCCCTTGAAAAGCTTCTGCCTTTCAGTTTAAAGAGAAAATGCTTACACTGATTTTTTTTTTTTAATACAAATTTAAAATTTCCATTTGCTGTGATTCATGATTTTAAAGGGCTAGGAGTTTACAGTCTAGAGCAATTAAAAAAACAAAAAAAACATAGCACACGTTCTCTCTGTTGTGCAAATAAATGAGATTTTGTCAAGCTTGTGAAGACACAGCCTACTATTAAATTTAATACAGCCAAACAACAGAATGAGAGGTGAAGTCTAACAAATTAGAAATATGGTAAAGCAAGTACATTCTTATGCGATAAAATTCATCCTAAAACATTCCCCTTCCACCTTAGACAGCATTCTTCCTTATCCGCTTGATGAAGTTACCCCCTCCAGGTCACAAGTCCACTTCTCAAGGCACATAAACCCCTCCAGCCTCTACTCATCCCTCTGAAAGGTGAACTGAACTTTCCTAAGGGTCCCCAGCAGGAGAAACGGCAAAATCCTCCTGCCTGCAGCACTGCTGTGTATCAGATGGCTACTTTGCAGTCACTGGCCTGAAAGTAAATTTTCAAACTCAGGGGATGGCCTCCACCACAGGTAGTTTTGTGCCCACAGATTTTGCACCTGCAAAGTCATAGTAACATAGTAATGAGGGCAGAAAAAGACCAAAATGGTCCATCCAGTCTATCCAGCAAGCTTCGCAAGGTAGTAACCGCCGCTCCGTGCAGATTACCTCCATGTTTCTCTTAAGGGTAGTAACTGCCGCTCCGTGCAGGTTACCCCCATGTTTCTCTTAAGGGTAGTAACCGCCGCTCCGTGCAGGTTACCCCCATGTTTCTCTTAAGGGTAGTAACCGCCGCTCCGTGCAGGTTACCCCCATGTTTCTCTTAAGGGTAGTAACCGCCGCTCCGTGCAGGTTACCCCCATGTTTCTCTTAAGGGTAGTAACCGCCGCTCCGTGCAGGTTACCCCCATGTTTCTCTTAAGGGTAGTAACCGCCGCTCCGTGCAGGTTACCCCCATGTTTCTCTTAAGGGTAGTAACCGCCGCTCCGTACAGGTTACCCCCATCTTTCTCTTAAGGATAGTAACCGCCGCTCCGTGCAGGTTACCCCCATGTTTCTCTTAAGGGTAGTAACCGCCGCTCCGTGCAGGTTACCCCCATGTTTCTCTTAAGGGTAGTAACTGCCGCTCTGAAGTCATCGCCATAAAGCATGCGCAAGGGTTTTGAAAACCCTTTGTACTGCATAGAAAAGTACCTGCCCTGTGAAAAAATTTGGGCATTTTTCCCTGGTGGTGAAAATGGCAAATTTCAGCAGCTTAGATACCCAGGTAAAATCTTTTGAAATCTGTCCTTCCTATGCTTCTCAGTCTGCCTTGTGGCCCCAGTTGCACCCTGGGGAATCTTTGGTTTTCTGTATGTGCTGCAAGCATTCACACAGCTCCTGGTTTAAAATCACCCATCAGTGACCCAGACTATCAAAGCCAGGGCCTTCTACACCAGGTTCTTCACAAGATTTTTCTTTTAGGTTTTCTAAGCCTCATCGGGTATAAAGTCACATTGTTCCAGGGCCTGAGTGACTTTAAGTGATAACTGAAGGAGGTTCTTACTTTGAGGAAACTGCACTCTACTTTAACCAGTGCCGGACCACCCTCTGATCTGGATCTTTTGCCTTTGTTTGGTGGAGCGAGAGGATGCTGTGGTTGCCACCCTGAACGAATGCGGGGTAGCAGGGTGTTCACTTCTCCTTCTTATTCATTAACAAAAAACATCAACGGTGAAACCAACATCAATTAATGTACAATCACGGGGATGGTGACTTTCAAGCGGGCATGCGGGCGCACATTGACGAGCGCGTCAGCATGTGGCAGTCTTGTAACATACGGGCACATGGGCATGCATGTTATAAAAGAGCCTGGACGTGCGAATGTGCGCGCTGTTTTTTTTTTACAGCTGGGCCCATACAGGTTACACATCTGGGTGTGAGCCACGCAAGTGGTAGAATCTTATAACTGGGATACATCCACGCCATGACCAGTTTCACCAGTTCACCCAGTGTACAGCTATTACTCCAACCCCCCCCCCCACCCCTGGCTTAATAGCCTGCACTCCCCCAGTTATCCCACACCTTTTAAACTCTTCAGAGATACCTGTTCTGTTATTTTTTTAAAACTTACTCCTCCCCCATAGCAGAAATAAAGTTACACAGCAACTGGGCATGCGTCCAGCCGCATAATCTTCAAGAAAAAACTAAAGATGTGGCTGTTCATGCAAGCGAACACCCAATCTTAATCTCCTTACTCTCCCAGCATCTTCCTCAGTTACACCCTCATAAGATGTCCCATATTTATTGACCTTCCTGGCCCTCCCATCCCCAAGCTCCTCATTACACCAGTCCTCTCTCGACTTTGCCCCTCCCCCTTCCATTCTTTGCCTTATTGCCTTTAACTAATTTGGAATCTTCCCAATTTAAGCAACTCTGTAAGTTTTTGTAAATAAATCGAGTGCTATGTACATGTTACCTTTATATACAATATCTTTAGTCTCATACATATCTCTTTTAGGCATATAGACATTTATTTTGCTAATAGCTTTATATGTACCTGTTTAAGTTACTTGTTAAGCGCATCTCAAGCGCAGTTTCTCATTTATTGTAAACCCATATGATATCCCTGATGAATGTCGCTATATAAAACCGTTAAATAAATAAATAAATAAATAACTCTTTGGGGCGGATTTTAAAAGGCGCGCAAATAGCCTACTTTTGTTTGCGCTCCAGGCGCAAACAAAAGTACGCTGGATTTTAGCAGATACGCGCGGAGGCGCGCGTATCTGCTAAAATCCTGGATCGGCGCGCACAAGGCTATCAATTACGTATAGCCGGCGCGCGCCGAGCCGCGCAGCCTACCCCCGTTCCCTCCAAGGCCGCTCCGAAATCGGAGCGGCCTCGGAGGGAACTTTCCTTTGCCCTCCCCTCACCTTCCCCTCCCTTCCCCTACCTAACCCACCCGCCCGGCCCTGTCTAAACCCCCCCCTTACCTTTGTCGTGGTTTTACGCCTCCCTCCGGGAGGTGTAAATCCCCGCGCGCCAGCGGGCCTCCTGCGCGCCGGGCCGCGACCTGGGGGCGGGTACGGAGGGCACGGCCACGCCCCCGGACCGCCCCAGGCCGTAGCCACGCCCCCGTACCCGCCCCAAAACGCTGCCAACACGCCCCCGAAACGCCGCGACGACCGGGCCCGCCCCCCGACACGCCCCCGACACGCCCCCCTCGGAGAACCCCGGGACTTACGCGAGTCCCGGGGCTCTGCGCGCGCCGGGAGGCCTATGTAAAATAGGCTTCCCGGCGCGCAGGGCCCTGCTCGCGTAAATCCGCCCGGTTTTGGGCGGATTTACGCGAGCAGGGCTCTGAAAATCCGCCCCTCTGTGCGCACATCTCTTGGCCCTGCCCTGGAATGTCCATGCTCCATCAAAACCATGCCCACACATGCACAGTTTTGGATTGCACTAAGATATTCATGCAGGTGGTTTTTAAAATCCACCAGGCGCACATGTCATACAGATAATCTGAAAAAATGAGATGTTTATTAAAAGACTTCCTGCTTCCACATGCTTATAGCATGTTCTAAATAATCGACGAGTTGCGTATAGAAGATAGCCTCCTTCCTTCAATATGCTTATGACGTGTTCCAAATATATAATGATGGAATTACACGGTTAGTGAATATTAACAATATTATCTTCCTCCGGCAAGTGTCTCCACTGTCTGTTTTTTTTTTTTTGGAATGTTAATGGTATGTTTGCTACCTGTATTGTACGTTATCAAATTATTTTGTGAATGTTTTTACTGTGAATCGCCTAGACCTATTTTGTGACCAACAAATTTTAATATTATGAAATGAAAATGAAAAATGCATGCACATCGTCCAATTTTGGCACATACCAGGCTTTTAAAATGTACCTCAATGTGGGCATATTTACTATGTTATCTGCAAGCACACACATACTTTTACAGTCAAAGCTATATTTACAGTAGAAGAAATCAGCTTTATCTACAGTGTTAAAATCCTTCCAGCATGGGCTGAGCCTTTAATCTTTCACAGATAAATAAAATGGATACCAGATGAAACTGGGAAAAAAAATGATTCTATATTTAGTACCCTATTTGCTATGGTAAAACAGTGCTGAAAGTGTCATTTTACTGCAGGTAAAAGCATTTTATGATGAATTTTCAAACCATTGCCCAGTAAAAAAAAAAAAAAAAAGATCATATCCGTGCATAAGTAGCTGCTATTTACGTATTCCATATTTTATAAAAGTCCAAAATAAATGTGTATTTTCACTTTCTCATGCATGTATATGCATGCAAAAAAGGGACAGTCTATGAGTGTTCCTGTTTGGGGTAAACAGGTACATGTGAAAGTTGTTTTAAAAGACACCCATGTACATTTTCCAACTTACGTATTTCCACACCTACAAATTATCTGGTGTAAATAGAGATGTACCTAGAGTATTTGACACCTGGGGCGGATAATTCTTTGACACCTCCCCCCTCCCAATATATAATTTTAAAATTTCCTAACATCAACAAAATATTTCGAAACAGCAGACACATCAAATAACACTCAATAATTAAAACTAATAAGGATTTTAAATATCTCCCGCTCTCCATATCTGTCATACTAAGGCCTGGATTTATCAAAATGCACTAAATATCGCATGCAATAGGAAAAGGGGCGTGTTTTATGGTAATAGGCAGTTTATCACAATTTGCACTAATACCTATGTGAAGCGCTATATTAGCGCAAATTGCAATAACTTTTTTGCACTTTGCGATAAGTGCCAGAATTGATGTATTTCCTACATACAACCACTGGGGGGGACCATGTTTATTAGGTTTAAGCACTTGGAGAGCCAGCCTAGCTGGGGGAGAGAGAGAGAGACCCCCTAAGATTATTGTAGACTGGGGGTATACACACACATGCTTGGTGAGAGAGGGTGCATGTGTGTGTGTAAGACATACACTTTATCTCTCTCTCACACCCACACTTCCTCTGTGTCAATCTCACACACAGACATGCTTCCTCCATCTCTCTCTCTCTCACACACACACACACACACACACACACACACACACACACACGCTTCCTCTTTGTCTCGCTAACACACACACACATACTCTCTCTATCTCACTCTCTCTCTCTCACGCACACATGCAGACAAAAACTGAACTGGAAACCACAAGCCAGACTCTGTATGCACTATGCAGTGCAACAATGAAAAAGCTGAAAATTACTAATTCTCAAAACAATGCAATCAAGAAATATAAATCAATCAGAATAGTAAAACCATACTAAAAAATATACATTTCAAAACAGCTGATAAATAGAATAATAATCAATAATTAGAAGCTCCTGTACACATTTTTAAAAATTTCCTAAACCAATAAAATATTTCAAAAGCAGACATCAAATAACATCCAGTAAATAAAACTAATAAGGATTTTAAAAATATCCCACTCTCCAAACCTGTGACCCTGAGATTGCTGTGAACTGGAGGTACACACACACACACACAGACACAAACAATAAGAACATAAGAACATAAGAACATAAGAAATTGCCATGCTGGGTCAGACCAAGGGTCCATCAAGCCCAGCATCCTGTTTCCAACAGAGGCCAAACCAGGCCACAAGAACCTGGCAATTACCCAAACACCTAGAAGATCCCATGCTACTGATGCAATTAATAGCAGTGACTATTCCCTAAGTAAACTTGATTAATAGCAGTTAATGGACTTCTCTTCCAAGAACTTATCCAAACCTTTTTTGAACCCAGCTACACTAACTGCACTAACCACATCCTCTGGCAACAAATTCCAGAGATTTATTGTGCGTTGAGTGAAAAAGAATTTTCTCCGATTAGTCTTAAATGTGCTACTTGCTAACTTCATGGAATGCCCCCTAGTCCTTCTATTATTCGAAAGTGTAAATAACCGAGTCACATCTACTCGTTCAAGACCTCTCATGATCTTAAAGACCTCTATGATATCCCCCCTCAGCCGTCTCTTCTCCAAGCTGAACAGCCCTAACCTCTTCAGCCTTTCCTCATAGGGGAGCTGTTCCATCCCCTTTATCATTTTGGTTGCCCTTCTCTGTACCAATATATATTCCCTCTGTCTCTCACATACATACATGCTTGGTGAGAGACACAGGGAGCTTGAGTGTGTGTGTGTGTTAAAAAGACAGACACACACATTTCCTTCATCTCTCTCCCTCACACATACACGCTTCCTCTATCTCTCACACAGGATTCCTGTCTCATCCATGCACATACACACACACATACACACACACACACACACACATACATTCTTCCTCTCTTTCACCCTCACCCCCACCCCCGCACACAGACACCCTCTCATACATACACTCCCACAGGTGCACACACTCACACTTCTATACACTCACTTTCTCATACACATAGGCATCCTGTCATATACCCACCCAGTCACACACACACCCTCATATACCCACCCACACACGCACCCTCATATGCACACATCCACCCTCATACACCCACACACCCACCCTCATATACACACCCACACTCACCCTCATATACACACCCACCTACACACACACACACACACACCCCTTCATACTCACACACACACACACACACAGTCACCCACACCGCCTCATATATTCACACCTACCCACACACACATACCCTCAAACACTAGCACTTGCTCTCACAGGGCCAGTATCTCCTTCTTCTGCTGCCGGCAGCACTGCAGGGCCTCTTCTTCTGCCACCGGCTTCTGGAGTGCCAGCGGCAATTCTGGCCGGGTCTGTTCTTTGTCACAGTGCCGGCTCTAGGAAATGCCAGCAGCACTGCCGGCCTCTGCCACTGCAGCTCCTTGGTTTTGCTGGTGGGGTTTCCCCGCCATGTCACTGTTCTGCTCTGCTACAGGACCTTCCTGCTGGCAGCAATGGCACCCCTCTCCCGGGTGCCAACCGGAGCGGACCACCCCCCTCGCCCCCCCCCTCCCCTTAGCATGCCTCTGGTATAAGTGATACTAAATGTGTTTGTTGTGTAGTACTGACTGCTTTGGGGGTCTGGTTGAATTGGGGAGATGTCAGGCTGAAGAACTAGGAAGGTCTCAATGACCTGGGGAAGGACTGGGTGAACTGGTGGACTAATTAGTTAACCTGGCAATTTCACTCATACACAAGTTTTAAAATATATATCAATTTACGCATGTAAATCCCAACTGATGTAAGTCATACTTTATTTTCGCACAAAAAATGGATATGCATATACCTGTATTTAAAAAATAGATGGGTAAAGTATGCCCTTTCAATGCACTGAAATATGTTTTTTCAATGCTCTGCTTATAATCAAATGTTGGCCCTTATGTGATACACACATTTTATAAACGGTCACATATATGCTTATATGCTGCCGTGCGTAATTCTTTGAAAGTTATTGCCTATCGAGCAGATTTTAATTGCCCGGCAAATGTAAATTCCGGCCTTTATGTGCGCCAGGCGAATCTTCCAAGAGGTCCGGCAATGCGCGTAAAGGCTGGTACGCGCTCAAGTGCTGGGCCTTCTGGAAGGGGCGGGCTGGAGGGCGTGTTTTGGGCAGGGCGGGGTGGGCTGAGACAGTGTCATTCCTCGCTGTCCTGGTGCCTCACTCGCCGGTCAGCTACCGGTGCAGCAAGTTACTTCAGGTCAGGCCCTGAAGTAACTTGCCTGAAAAAAGGTACAAAAAAAGGGGGATTTAGAAGGTGGAGAGGAGAGGGGAAGGGGAAGGGAAGTTAGGGTAGGGGGTAGGAAAGTTCCCTCCCAGTCTGCTCCTAAATTGAAGAGGACTGGGATGGAATTGGGGGGGTCTTCAATCTCGTCGCATTGCAAATTTTGCAAAATTTTACACCCCCTTGTATGCGCCGCCTGCACATACGTGCGGGGATTATAAAATCTGACGCGTTTGTGTGTGTGGCCCACATATTTTATAACATGCGCTCACCGGTGTGCGCATGTTATACAATTGGTGCATCCATGTGTGCACACCAATGCACACATGATATAAAATTGGCGTGACCATGTGCGCACGCCAGGGACATGCGCGCACACATTTTAAAATCTACCCGTTTATTTCTTCCCTTGAATACTATCTAGGCACTTGCAAGAGAAGTTCAAGAAAAAGATAGCTCCCAATGCTATTGCCAGAGTTTTCTTCTCAAGAATAAAAACTTCCTCTTATGCTGTGTGGACTGAGCCACATCTGGAAACATCCTCATTTTAGGCCACAAAATTAAACATATTTATATTTGAAATATAGACAGTACTCCTAAAGGGAGATGGTATATTTTGCATGCCCAAACCATATATTTTCTTGAGATCTTAAGACATTGCTCAGGTGTTTCTTAAAAAGTTCCTGTGGGAAAAATACCCTGGTCTTAGGAAAATTGAGTCGCAAGTTCTTAACACTGGCTGCTTTCTTCAGAGCTTCCAATTGGAGTGTATGACTAGGTAGTCCTTGATATGGGTCATTCCAACCTGTAAAGAAGATATTTGTGGGCCTATTCTATCCAATTTCCCCTTAATGTCTCCAAGCCTCTCTTCCTGATCTTCCAATTTGGAGGCTGTATTTATAGAAAAAAATAATGGAGTTGGTCAAAATGCTGTTAGTCCTACTGACTACTTTCCAGACATCATCCAAAGTAACATCCTGATTGTCAACCAATAGAGTCCCTTGTTGCTGATCCTCCAAACATAAGAGAAGGAATGCTGTTATTGGCAACAGGTTTTGAAAAGTAGCAAAATAAGTCAACTTGACCTGAGCTGCATTGCTGCCAACATCTATGTTCTCTCTGAGAGCTTCTTCAGGCTTCATAGATTGGGTTTGCATTGAATTCTCTGCTTCACACAGTGCTGGAATATATGGAACTGCTTATCCTCACTGCTTATCTTTTACAGTCTCCAGGCACTATGCTGAAATGCCTCCGCTGTAGAAGAATTATTTATTTTATTTATTTATTTATTGAGTTTTATATACCGTCGTTCGGTTTCGCCATCACAAACGTTTACAAAGTTTCGATGTTTAACAGTGCAGAAATTCACTAGCTTGTTAACATAGATGTCATAGTCGTTATAAACATATGTACAGGTTAAATTACATGCTTTGTATTGGTTCTGCAATGGAAGTTGTAGAATAGAGTCATTGGGTGTTTTGGTAGGCTTTGGTGAACATCCAAGTTTTTAGTTCTTTTTTGAAGGTTTTACATTTTGCTGTGTTCTCAGTTCAGTTGGGAGGGTGTTCCAGAGTTTGGGGCTTCCTAGGGAAATGGTTCTTTTCCGAGTTGAGGTAAGTTGTTTGTGGTGAGCAGGTGGAATTTTTAGTAGACCTTTGTTAGCTGAACGGAGATTTCGGTTTGGTGAGTGGAGTTTTATGGATGCACTTAGCCAGTTTGTTTGTTTTTCATATATTATTTTGTGTAATATGGATAGTATTTTGTAGTCTATCCTGTATTTTATTGGGAGCCAGTGTAGTGAAATGAGTTGGAGTAATGTGATCGTATTTTTTCGTTCCTGTGAGTATTCTGGCGGCTGTATTTTGAAGTATTTGGAGAGGTCTCACCGTGGACCATTGGTGACAATGCATTAGAGCTTGAGATTAACCTCCCTTTCGGTGCTCATTTCAAGATGCTGACTCCCCTCTACAAAAACATGTCTATCCTTTGGACCTCTTGCTGAGGCTGCCAAAGAAGGGTAAGTGTAGTTTACCATTCTACTTCACCATAATGAAACAAACTAGCCCAGAGGTAATAAGGAAAGAAAAATCAATTGCTAACTGGGCAGGTACTTTATCAGCATATTGCCATGGCAATCATCCTATGCCTCCCAAATCCACTCTTTTTGTTTATATATCTAATGGCATTTGTATTCAGAACCTGCTTATTAGCAATGATACCAACATTATGGAGACATTCATATCTCTGTGATCTTTATTTAATTCCTATCTGAGCTACTTCAGCCTTTATAGAAAACAGCAGAAGTTTCTTCTCATGATATCACACAAAAAAACAATCAGAAGAAGCACTCAATCCCATTTAGTATGACTTATAACAAAACAATCATAGCATCAGACAAACAGTGCTATAAATTCCAATAACCTGTCTCTTGCCACACAATGGTCTGCAGACAGTATCAGATAAAGCACCTTTGAAATCATTGATTTGATGGTTCAATGCAAAAGTGCAGTCTACCACTTTAAACCCAAAAAGCATGAAAAAATGAAAATGTAGCTCTTTGTTTCTTTTCCATCTTAAAATCATAATTTTGAACCATTTAACTTGTCGTTTTGTACACTATCTCTGATGCTGTGTTCTATATTTCAAACACCTGGCACGACCTGTCATACGCTCATGGTTCGGCTAAACTTTCATCTGCCTCAGGGGTCATACATCTTTATTCATGTCAATACTGGCTTGATGCTCAACTTTTTTTTATTATTCATATTGAGTGCTACATCAGCCTTTTATCATAATCGCTCTATTGGGTTATTCTAGCATCCCTGTTTTGACTATATCCTTTGACGATACCTCCCTCTGAACTATATGGCTTTCCCTCACTATTTAGTTTAAAAGCTACTGCATCTTCTTTTTAAATGTTAGGGCCAGCAGCTGGGTTCCACCTTGGATAAAGTAGGACACATGCCACTGAAATAGACTCTCTCTTTCCCAAAAAATTCCTCAGTTTTTAACAAATCTAAAGTCCTTTTCCCTGCACCATTGTAGCAACCTCCCTCCAGCAACTTCCTATGTCATTGATGTGTACTATGACAGTCCATTCCTCTTCAGCACTGTCTAAAATCTAATCTAGATAGGGTGAAGGTTGAGACATCACACATCAGGCAGGCAAGTTACCAAATGATGCTCATACTCGCTAATCATCCGTCTACATTCCTAATGATTAAATTGCCAACTACAATGGTAGTTCTAACTCTTCCTTGATCTAAGAGGATAAGGCATTAGCTGGCAGGTAGGTCCTATCTACAGGATCACTTCCTGCTACACTAAGATAATGGTCTCCTCCCAGGTAACCTTGGTTCTCCAAAGCAGCACACGGACTTCCAGATTAAAGTTGGGACCTCTCTACTATGTTCATACAGATTATATTCCTCTCTACCCCAGCTCTTCCATGACTGTCACTGGCCTCCCAAGATGAGACTCATTCTCTAAGATCCAAGAATACTTTGTTCCAAGTTCACACATCCAGCCTCTCACCAATCATACGTGTGACACTTAGGGCAAAAGACCCAATAGCTCCCATCTCTCTGCTGGACATATGACTTCATCTTAATTTTATTGAGTTGTTAAATAATTTTAAAGATGTTTAAGAAGTGAGTATGCTTAATCAAATCTAAAACACCTTAAATGTATTAGTTGTGTTTTGTTAGTTTATCAATGACCACATAATTGGAATAAACTAGCTGTCATACCATCTCAGAGCAACAAGATACTTTTTCATGCTCTCAAAATGTCTTTCCAGCATACACTTATAAACTCAGAATTAAATATAAATCTTATGTACTACATATACAATTACATAAACCTCTCAAACTTCTTTCTAGCACATTTTTATACAGAGTAAGGATAACTTCAAACATATGCATGTGCATGCCCATAAACAAATATGTATGGGCACGTGCAGGGCTGCCCTGGTATTTTATATAATCTGCATATATACAGCACACGTGTCATGAAGGCTGGGCTCTGAAAGCATGCTATCAGGAGCAGGGCAGGACTGCAGGGCAAGAGCAGGGTTTGTCTTCTACCTAGCCAGCCCCCTTCCCTGCAGGTTGAGCTCTTGGGTTCTGGCAGCCAGTAGGGCTTAATTAGGCTGGATAAGGCAGAACAGGCTGGAACTTGAGGTCAGACATAGACTAAATGTTGTGAGCAAAGAAAGAGGTCTGGGTATAGGTACAGCGAAGAAGCTGAGGACTGGATATTGGAACAGGAGGGTGGCATGATACTGAACACCAATTAGACTGGAAAGAGACAAAGGTTAAGATACTGAGCAGGGACTATGCTGGGCAGGCATGACAAGACCAGACAAGGAGAGGACTAAACAAGGCAGACTAGGGTAGGACATGAGCAATGCAGACAAGGCCCAATAGCAGCAACATAGTCCACTAAGCATAAGGCCCAGAAGTCGCTGAGCAAGGAGAGGTTTGAGTAAGCCACAGAGAATGGCCTAAGGGAGACAAGGCAAGGTGTAAGGCCTGAGTAGGGCACAAGACAAGGGGCAAGATACAGGAAGGCCCAGTGGTCAAAAGGCAAGGTAAGGCCTAGATGTAGGCTGCAAGGCAAGGAGCAGAATACAGGAAGGTCCAGAGGCCATAAGGTAAGGCTTAGATAGACCAGAAGTCAAGCAGCAAGATACAAGAAAGCCTGGAGGCCAGAAGACAAGGTAAGGCCTGGATAGGCTGCAAGGCAAAGAGCAAGATACAGGAAGGCTGGAGGCCACAAGGTATAGAACAAGTTAAGAGCAGCCAGATCAGAAAGCCAAGTATGACTCCATGAAATGGCATCTAGGTTCTGGTAAGGCAGATTTAGAAACATAGAAAATGTTAGCAGAAAAGGACCAAACAGTCCATCTAGTCTGCCCAGCAGGCTTATGGTAGCTTCTGGCGCGCCATATAGGTCACCCATTTACTTAGTTTCCCAAACCGTCAAAGTCAGGGTCTTTGGTTGCTGTCTGAGTTCAATTCCTTGTTACTTCTTGCTGTTGAAGCAGAGAGCAATGTTGGAGTTGCATCCAAAGTATCAGGCTTATTGGTTAAGGGTAGTAATAGCTGCATCAGCAAGTTACCTCCATGCTTATTTGTTTTCCCCCATTCTTATTAGTTTTCCCAATCTGTAAAATCCAACACCCTTGTTGGTTGCTGCATACATCTAATTCCCCTTTTCCTCTTTTCCCCCTGCCATTAAAGCAGAGAGCAAAAATGAAGTTGCATCAACAGTATGAAGGCTTATACATTTAGGGTAGTAACCGTCACATCAGCAAGTTACCCCCGTGTACTCTTTTCTTCTTTTCCATCCTCTATCATTTAGGGATCCACAGTGTTTATATCCCAAGCACATTTGAAATCTTTCACTGTTTTGTCTTTACCACTTCCTCTGGAAGGGCATTCCAGGATCCACCACCCTCTCTGTGAAGAAATATTTCCTGATGTTGGTTCAGAGTCGTCCTTCCTGGAGTTTCATTTCATGATCTCTAGTTCTACTGATTTCTTTCCAATGGAAAAGGTTTGTCGATTGTGCATCATTAGAACCTTTCTGGTACCTGAAGGTCTGTATCATATCTCCCCTGCACCTCCTCTCCTCCAGGGTATACATTTAGGTCTTTCAACCTCTCCTCATAAGTCATTTGATGGAAACCCCCCCCCCCTCCCCACCACCACCACCACCACCATTTTTGTCGCCTTTCTCTGAACTGCCCCCATTCTGCCTCTGTCCCTTTTGAGTTACATCTCCAGAACTGAACACAGTACTCTAGGTGAGGCTTCACCAAGGACCTGTACATGTGGACTATCACTTCTTTTTTTCTTACTGGTAATTCCTTTCTCTAAGCAGCCCAGCATTCTTCTGGGTTTAGCTATTGCCTTGTCACAATACTTTGCTGTCTTCAGATCACTAGACACTATCACTCCAGGGTCCCTCTCTTGCTCCATGCACAACAACCCTTCTCCCCTCAAGACATATGGCTCTTTTGGATTATCACTTCCCAGATGCATGAATCTGGGAATCCAGCTGCAATATCTTCGACCAACGTTCAAGCTTCCTTAAATGTCTCATTCTCTCTACACACTGTTGCAAATCTTAGTATCATCTGCAAAAAGACAAACGTTACCTTCTATCCCTTCTGCAATGTCATGCACAAAGATATTGAACAGGACCGGTCCAACACTGATCTTTGAGGCACTCTGCTTAACACCGCTATCTAGGGATATGAATCGTTTTTCTGACGAATTGAAATATCACTCAGTCAAAAAAATCAATCAGTTTTTTCTGACAGTACCTTCCTCTGGTGAATCCATGTTGCTTTTGGTCCAGAAATTCTTCTGACTGTAGATAGTTCACTATTCTATCCTTCAGCTGTGTCTCCATTACTTTTCCCACTACCGAGGTGAGGCTAACTGGCCTTTAGTTTCCAGCCTCCTCTCTGCTCCCACTCTTGTGAAGCAGGACCAGCACCGCTCTTCTCCAATCACTTGGCACCATTCTTGTTTCCAGGGATCTACTCAACAGGTTGTGCAGCAGACCCACCAGCACATCTCTGAGTTCCTTCAGTATCCTGGGATGAACCTCATCAGGCCCCATGGCTTTGTCCAGTTTTCCTAGCTCTTCCCGTACATTCTCTTCTGTAAACAGAGTTTTGTCTACTCCACTCGCCTTCATTTTCTTGTTAACTAGCGACAGTCCTTCTCCAGGGTTTTCTTTAGTGAACACCGAACTGAAGAATTTATTTAATATTTCTGCTATTTCTTTGTCTCTCTCTACAACTTGATCCTTTTCACCTTTCAATTTCACTATACTACTTCAGGCCTTTCTCTGATATCTGAAAAATGTTTTGTCATCTCGCTTTACCTCTTTGGCAATCCTTTCTTCTGCTTGACTTTTTGCTGTGTAGATTATTTTCTTTGTCTCCCTCAGTTCTACCAGATATTCTTCCTTGTGTTCCTCCCTTTGGTATCCTTTATATTTCTTGAATACTGTTCTTTTTGCTTTTATTTTTTCAGCCACATCCTTTGAGAACCAGATAGGTTTCATATTTATCTTGCTTTTCTTTACTTTTCTAATATATAGATGAGTTGCCTTTGTAATTGCAGCTTTTAGTTTGGCCCACTGTTGTTCCACATCTCTCATTTTCTCCCAATCTTCTAGTTTTCCCTCCATGTATTTCCTCATTTCAACAAAGTCCATATTTTTGAACTGCAAAACTTGGGTCTTCGTGTGAATTCTCCTTATCCTATTTGCGATATCAAACCATATCATTTGTTGATCGCTGGGGCTGAGGTGGGCACCCACCCAGACATTAGAGACATTATCCCTATTGGTGAGCACTAAATCAAGTATAGCTCTCTCCCTCATGGGTTCCATTACCATTTGTTTGAACAGAGATCCTTGCAGGGCATCTACGATCCCTCTAGTTTTATAAGATTTTGCAGAAGGGATTCTCCAGTCTACGTTTGGCAGATTAAAATCTCCAACACCCACCCCTTTTCCCTTCTTTCCCTTTTGGATGTCTTCAACCAGATCTCTGTCTAGTTCTTCCATTTGATTCAGAGGCCTATAAACCACTCCAGTAAAAATGGATGCACCATCATCCTTTTTTAGGATGGCCTACAATGCTTCTTCTTTACCCCATCTTCCTTGCAGCTCAGTTGCTTGGATATTATTTTTTTGGTTTTTGCAAATATGGTATGCAATTTATGGTTTTAGCGGGAAATCACCTCCATTAATCAAATAAATAAATACATACCGGGTGAACATTTGGTGTTTTGGATATTATTTTTGGCATAAAGAGCCACTCCTCCCCCTTTTTCTGTCCTCCCTTAACAAGTTATAGGCCGGTTTGTCCATATCTCAATCATGATATTCTGTGAACCATTTCTCCATGACAGCAACGATGTCCAAGTCCGCCTCCACCATTAGGGGTTGCAGGTCTGTGATTTTATTGCACAGACTATGAGCATTTGTGCTCATAGCTTTCCAGCTTTTCTTGTTCAGGTTATTGCTTTTTCTTGGACTTTATTTGTGCCTTATTCTGCTGACTTTTGTCATCCACTTGTTCTGAATCTGCTAGGGAGTTAGCAATCTGTTCCGGATTTGCTAGGGAGTTAGCAATCTGTTCTGAATCTGATGCTTGATGGGAGGAGCAATCAGATAGTAGTTAGCAATCCGTTCGGGATTTGTAGTTATATATGAAAGTTGAGGGTGGATCCTTGGACCAGTGGCAGATGACCACACCCCCAGGGAATGATCCCGAGAGGGACCACCGGTCAGGCTCAGAGTTAGGAGACAAACACACACTAGTTCTTTATTAGACAGTATACTGAACCACCAGAGATGGCAGTAGTGAGCTGGTAAGCCTGGCTGGGCTGAAGTCCCTCAGATACTGGAACAGTGATCCCTGGAGGCTGAGCTGAAGAGAGACTGAGATATAGTGAGTAGGCAGGTTATGCAGATGGTAACACTCACACACAATGTCCCAATGAAGCTCATGAGCTGGAAAGTATAGGCCCTCGAGGAGTGAGTACTTGGTTCCAAGGAAAGCTCAGAGAGAATGATGGTAACTCACTGATGTAGCTGATATAGTTGGTAGTGAAGACTTCCAGGCAGAGGAATATACGAAGCAAGTCTGGGATCAGGGCCCTCGAGGAGCGAGTATCAGTTTCAGACTGTCACCTGAAAAAACAAGGAGAGAGCAAGGCCCCCCGAGGAGCGGGTACCTCTGGTAGGTCCGAGGAGGCAGAGTAGCTTAGGTAGCGAAACCCCTGCTAACTCCATGTGTTAGCAAATACCATGACTTTAAATATCCGTTGCGGGTGACGTCATCTTCGGGGGACGCCCTTGAGGTTCACGCCAATGCTGGAACTTCAATTGGGGCTGCGCTGCGCGCGCGCCCCTAGGCCTCCAGGAAACATGGCGATTGCAGCATCGAGCTGGTCCAGGGAAGCCCAAGAACAAGTGGCAGGAGAACGCCGCGGTAGCCAGTCTTCCCGCAGATGGAGAGGGAAGCGCCAGAGAGGTAAGGAGGGCGGAGAGAGGGCATCGGGCACCGACGGACACAATACCACTTCCCCTTTTCCTTTGTATTTGGGGGCTGACAATCTGATTTCCTTCTGCCACCCCTGTCCTCTAGTTAAAATGCCTTCTGACATAGGATTTGAATTTATCTCTTAGGATCTTTTTCCTGACACAGACAGATGTAAGCCATCTTTGACATAGAGCCTTTTACTATTCCATAAATTGTTGCATGTGCTGGCCCTGGCGGGCCCGTGGCCCGGCCTTCTTACCCCGGACTGCCCAATCCAGCGTCTGGTTCCAGCTCCCTCATGGCAGTAGGCCTCCGGCTCCGTCCTCAGGCTGTCCCCGGTGCTCCTGGTACTATGACAGACTCCTGTGCTCTGTGGCAGGCCTCTCCGCGTGTTCCGCAGAGAGACGCTGCCATCCAGCGCTACACCTTTCCCTAGGCACGTGTGCACCACAGTGTCTTTTAAAGGACCCGCGGCAGGAACTTGGCCCCAGCCCCAGATGATGACATCTCTGAAGCTCCGGTACTTAAGGCCAGGCTCAGCTCCTGTTAGTCGCCTTTGCAACAGGTCTCCACGCTGGTCGTGTACTTCGTTGCCTCCTGGTGATTCCTCCATGTTCCTGGTTCCTGATCCCTGCAAGTTCCTGTTCCTGATTACCTTCTTCGTTCCTGGGTTCCTGATTCATTGCTTTCCTCCAGACTGATCCCTTGGACCCGACCTCTGCTTTGCCTGACCACGCTATTCATCTTCTCCTGGACCCGACCTCTGCTTTGCCCGACTACACTATTGGTCTTCTCCTGGACCTGACCTCTGCTTTGCCCGACTATGCTATTGATCTTCTCCGGGACCTGACCTCTGCTTTGCCTGACCACGCCATTGATCTTCTCCTAGTCCTGATCTCTGCCTTGCCTTGCTACTGCCCTTGGATTGCCACCTGCCCTGACTCCAGCTTGTTCTAAGATGCCTCTCCTGTCTTGGTCCTGGATGTGGCCTTTCAGGCTTCGGCCTGTTCTTACTCGGGCGCCCCCTGTCAGACTTTGGTTCCTTTAGGCGCCCGGGTCTCCGGGACTCCACCTCGTCCAGCTGAGACTCCTCAGTTCATCAGTTGCTGTCTCTGGGCTGACATCTCCATCTACTCCTCGACAACTGCACACGGAGGCCCCCACCTAACTCCAGCCCCAGTACCCAAAGGCTCAACTCGTGGGGAATGAGGGTAGTGTCAATCCCACCTCAGCCCAAGGGTTCATCTCCCGCTCAACATAAATGGCCCCAGCCTTCAATATATCCAAAACTTTGTTCTTTACACCAAATTTTGAGCCATGCATTGAATTTATCTATATGACTTATCCTCTCTTTCCTCTTTCCATGAACAGGTAACACTTCTGAAAATGCAATAGACTCTTCACCATGTGACTAATCTGCTTCACCAGAGATTGGAAATCTCTCTATACCAAGTGGATGCTGATTCTAGCAAAGTCGTTGGTTCCCTGGTGGATGATAATATCAACTTTAGAATCTATGCTTTCTTCTTTGATCACTTTGACTATTTGAATAGCATTTGTACCAGCCGATGATCCTGAAAGGCTTTCAACTGTAGGGTTTCCCTTGAAAAGACTTCCCAAATAAGTGCCTCTGATGACTGAGTTTCGTAACACATTGAGCTTTTCTTATGGTTGTTGATTGTATTATGGAATTTCTGCATGCATTAGGGTTCTTCTTTCTTTTCAGATATCACTTCAATCTCTATCGCAAGAGCTTCTTTATTATATAAACAGAGAAGGCATTTTATACTTGTGTCACTTTAGAGAGTGTATGTTTCCGCATCACAGTTCTTACTCTACCAGAACCCACTCTAATCCAGTTGTCCCTGGGTTCTGTATGGTGTGTGTGTGTGTGTGTGGGTGGGGGGGTAAGGGATATGTAGGCTTCACATGTGAAGAATGGGTGTCTTTGGGCCATAAATCTTATCCTACCTGAGCCCACTGTAAGCCCCTTTTTCTGGGCTTTTGAATTTTATGTGGTAATGGGGAAATGATTCCTGAATACTTTAAAGTGGGTAAGGATTTCATGGTGGTTTCTGATACTTTCTTTATTGCAGCTAATTATTCTTTAACTTGAGCCAACTCCTTTATTAATGGAAGAGAATTCCGAACAAATGGGGCAAACCCTAAGTTTCCAGATGATTTCCCTCAAAATAAAGACTCCATACTTGTTACATTTGATAGTCCTCATTTTGCTCAATTGATTTGATGGAGGACACCTAAGGAATTACCATATTTCCAATTTATCTTGTTTCCAATTATGTATCTAGGCAGATTATATTAGAAGAACAAAACCAGGGGTGGATGGGTAGAGGGGTAGGTTGGGAAGGAAACTTAACACTTGCCAACGGCTATTCAGGAGACTCTGTTCTTATGTTCTTAACAGCCCCTCCCCCAGATAAGCTGACTACATAGAAAAATACAGGGCTTGCACTACAGAAATGCAGAAGTATATCAGCAAGAAAGCAGTCTAAAATAAGTCTAACTTTAACTTTTTTTACTTAACTGTCCACAAGAATCTGTAGTTATAGCTGTCTCCTTGCAATCAAAATCAAAATGAAGAGTTCTTAATGGTCCCCTGCAGTGCAATCTGAGTCACCTGCCCCAAAGGAGAAATGCCCAATACTTTTTTTTTTAAAGTTAAATATACACACAGCTCCTTAGTACAGACTAGCAATATCAATATCTAGAAAAAGAGAGAGATTACAGGGCTTGCACTACAGAAATGAAGAATATCACCAAGAAAGCAGTAACTAATGTTTTTACTTAACTGGCCACAAGAGTCTGTAGATATGGCTAGAATAGAGTTTGGGTGTGGTGCAAGCAATAACGCAGAGTTTAGCAAGCCTGCAGATGAAGCTTACTGAGGATGGAGAGGAGGCTTCTTGCCTGGCTGAGTCACAGGTGGCCAGTGGCATGTTATAAAATCCGCGCATCCATGTGTGCGCGCCGACAACCGCGCACACATGGAAGTGCGCACACCTTTTAAAATCTAGCCCGTAATTAATTTAAGCTCTTATATTATTTATCAGCATGCAGCTCGCACACCAACAAGGGGTAGATTTTATAAATTTGTGCGAGGGCATACTTTTGTTTGCGCACCAGGCGCAAATAAAAGTACGCTGGATTTTATAAGATACGCGCGTAGCCTATAAAATCCGGGGTCGGCGCGCGCAACGGGGTGCACATTTGTGCAACCTGCATGCGCCGAGCCTGGCGCGCATTGCCTGTTCCCTCCGAGGCCGCTCCAAAATCAGAGTGGCCTCGGAGGGAACTTTCCTTCGCCCTCCCCCCACCTTCCCCTCCCTTCCCCTAACTAACCCAACCCCCCGGCCCTATCTAAACCCCCCCTACCTTTGTTGCCAGATTTATGCCTGCTGAAAGAAGGTGTAAATATGCGCGTGCCAGCGGACTGCTGGCGCACCATCACCTGACCCAGGGCTGGTCCGGAGGCCTCAACTATGCCCCCGGGCTGGCGCCACACCCCGGTCCTGCCCCGAACCGCCCCCTGACCCCCGAACACGCCCCCGGACACGCCCCTTTTACAAAGCCCTGGGACTTACGCGCATCCCGGGGCTGTGCGCGTCGGCGGCCTATGCAAAATAGGTGCGCCGGCACACGAGGGCCCTGCGCACGGAAATCCGGCCGGATTTACGCGCGCAGGGCATTTAAAATCCGGCCCTAAGAGATTAACACACAAACAAATTGCTTTGTGAGATATAAGCATGCCTTCCCAGCAAACCAATACTCACAAGTCCTGCTTTCTCACCTGCAAATACAGCTTCTGCTAATGACACGCCCTCAGGACACATTATTCTCTACTCGCCTGCTGTGGCAACCACTGAATGAAATCGCCCTATGGAGTAGTGATAGTTTACCTCAGATTATTATATGAGAAATCTAGCCAAATGTTAAAACTCCAGAGCTAAACTGGGATATGTTCAGCTCTCAAGGTTTTTGACTATGGTGGATTAATAACAAAGAAATACAAGAGAAACACAATTTAATTTTACTAATTCATTTCACTAAGCGAAGTAAGTAAGCAGTGTTTGGTTAGCCGTTTTGTTCCTGGAGAAAACTAGGTTCTTTGCAGGTTGTAATACCTATGTTGTATTGGATTGGGTCAACACAACAATAAATCAGAGGTGATGCTTGACCGTATATGTTCCTCCTTCAGATTTACTTGTGATCTGGAGTAGGAATGTATACATTGATATCACTTTGGAATTGTCATAATAATTTAACTCAACTAAAATGGTGCCTTTCTCTCATTCTTTCTTTACTGTGGACCTGATTTACTAAGATTATTTTCTCATTCTGTGTCAATGGGAAAAAGCTTAGAAAATTAGACCCATAAAGATGCCAAAGGTTTCAGAAGCTCCTCAGGGTTAAACAAATATACAAACTTCAAACTAGAAAAATCCATGCAGGCTTTGTACTCCTGAGCACAAGACCTTAACAAGCCTGCAATGCTTGAATAAACTGTTGTTTCATATCCATTTTTAATACAAAGGCTTAATTAGGCCTGAAGAATAGAATAGTGAATCTTTAAGTGCTTCACTTAACAAGAAAATGACATCATCTTTCCTTCGACTCCCCCACACTGCTTTTAATTATCCCATTTTCTATTAAAACTATTGGTTGTAATTATTATTTTTCCCCCCCAAAGGGTACTGTTGCAGGAATTGTGAAATGTATAACTATTATACATCAATTTACTTCGAGAGGTAATTAATTTTCATGCAACATAATAAGACTGAATTTAATAAAAGGTGTACTGTCTGACTTATTGTAGCTTTGGTTAAGCCAGAGGACGAGGAAACGTGAACAATGCTGGGAGGTTCGATTGGAAGATAATTGCAAAGTTAGACTTCAGGAAAATAAAATCTATCTATTGTACCACAGTTCAGTTGGCAACTAAATAACTATGTCTTGTGTGTGTGATCCAGCACAGTGGCTCTCCAGGCAAATGGCATAAAAATGTATTGCAGTCTACAGTTTATTGCACAGATTATTCTTTCCCAACCTTATTCTTTACTTATGAGCTTAATACAGCATGAGTGGGTTAATTAACATTAAATTACAAGCATTTTAAGAAATGAACATTAGCAATAAAATGTATTTTTCAACAGCAGTTGAATTTTCCTTTTGATATAAAATTAAAGAAACAGGTTAGTTTGCACATGGAATATGCAGTGGTTGGGCCATAAGGAAAAGGTTTCATTTTTACTAATACTGAGTGAAAGAAGAGTTTCTGTAACTCATTAGTGGTCATAACTCATTAGAGTTATGCTCCAGGTAAAAGTCATTTGATTTTGAAAAGGTCATCATTTAGCGACAAACATTGAAAAGGTTAGTTTTGTTTAGTTTATCGTATTTGATTAGGCATCTACATTTTTTTATTATTAAAACTGTGTTGGTTCTGAGCCCCTACATTCAGGCTCCAAAAATCACAATTTAAATGCAGGCCTCTAAAAAGGTAGCAGATCAAGTGGTGGGGTCAGGTGGATGAAACAAACTTAGCTGCTCAGCCCTGCTTTCCAGTCCTAAGTCCCTAAATAAAGTGCCTAAAGATTGGAGACCCGAATCCTGGCCTAACTTTACGTACTTCATGTTACAGTTCCTAAGGTTAGAGTTAGCTTTTTCTGTTCAGAGAAAAATGTTAAGCACCTATGCTCACTGAATATAAGAACCTAATTGTATACCTTATTTACAAAATTTTAAATAGGGCTTCTAGACTATTGTGTTTGAGTGCTCAGCACTCTTTCAGTATTGGGCTCGGAGGTTCTAACTTTCAAACATGTCCACGTAGCCCATATACATATACTAGCCGTTAAGCCCGTAACAACGGGCTACATTTAAAAAACAATTTTTGGTCCATTTCCTTCCCACTCCCTCCCCCTCATTCTCCCTCCCTCCCTCTAACCTCCCCCCTCTAGTCTCCCTCCCCTCACCTCACCTCACCACACTCTTTCCTCCCTCCCTCTCACCTCCCCCCTCTATTCTCCCTCCCTCTCACCTTCCCTCCCCCCTCCCCCTCCTCCCTCTCCCCTCCCCTCACCCTCTCCTCCCTCTCTCCTCCCTCCCCCTCCCCTCAGCTCACTCTCTCCTCTCTCTCTCCTCTCTCCCCCCTCCCCTAACTCTCTCCTCCCTCCTCCCCTCCCTCACTCCCCCTCTTTCAATCCCCTCTCCTTTCAGCTCATCCACAACCGGCAGACGGGGGGGGGTGTCCCTCCCTCGCGCACGCGTCGCCGCCGCGGATACTGCTCCTCCCGCTACTGCTTGTCGCCGCCGCCGCCGCTCCTGCGGACCCAGCGCCATTTTTTTTTTCGGGCACGCTACGCTGTGGCCGACGTGCTCGCCCGCACATGCGCGGTAGAGCTGCTCTCTACTGCGCATTTGCGGCACGTCAGTCAGGGCTCCCTTATCTATAGATATATAAGGGCCCGCAGAGATTTGCTCAAGTAATTTATAATCTGCGATGAGCACCTTATCTTCATCTCCCCTCCAAAAAAACCCCCAAAAGTATGACTATATGTTTCAGTGCGCAAAATATTTTGCTTGAACCTGGTATCTCAAGTACTTTGCATACTCTTTTGCTCACATGCTGGAGTTGGCTTATTCCAAAATGGCTTCACCCCACCCCACCTGGCACGAAAGCCTAATTTCTTGGCGAGGGATGTAACCATACTGGCCGCATTAATAGACGGAAATGAGAACAGGCTGTTCCCCATCAGAGGGTTCAGATGCAATGCCAGTCACATGAGCCAGGCTTGGCAGGGCCTGCACCATGAATTTAATCGTGGCTCCTCCTACCCCCAAGAGATACGTGCTTAGATGTAAGCAATAAAGAGAGGGCAACCAGGCTGCATATGCAAAACAATATGAAACAGATGACCGCTGTTACACTCTGCATGCTGTTTAGCACAGAAGCCAGGTAAAAGGTTTCAAGAGTTAAGGAGCTTCCTTACGTTTAGGGATGCTGGGGCACTCTACATCTCTATAGTCAGATCTGTGGGAGGAACAAAGCCCTGCAAGGAACTTCAAGGAGAGCACTAAATCCCTAATGGCACTAGGAAATCTCCAGGAGCGGTAGCACTGGATAAAGGGAAGCCAAAGCTACAGCTCTTAACATTATTTGCAGTGACAAGCTTTTGGGAGCAGGGAGCTGGAAACTTTACAGCATATATATAGATGTCAAAGGGAACAGTGAAGAGCCAATGTTAGGGTAGGTGAAAGGTTAGTTGGCATGAATGGAAACCTAAAAAAAAAACCTGCCATTTTGGATGGCATGATCCTACATCATACAACTAAGAGCATATTATTCAAACTTTCATATATACAGACAGAAAATCTCAATTAGAAGGCCCCTGGAGGGGGGGATGGTTGGAGCAGTTGCATATCAGGCAGTAATGTGCCAAAGGTAATTGCATATAATAACCATCAGAGAAGTGTCAGCATATTCTTTCTGTGCAGATTCCACTATTGCCCTGCAAGACAAATTCTGTTGCAGCGAGCAGCTTCAAGGATTACTCCTGCACATAGAGGGCCACCCATCCAGAAACCCATAGAAATCTATCCAGTAGAATGGGGGCCAAAGCACAACTCTGGGGTCAAGGTGTACATTGCCATGAAGCACTACTCTAACACCATTCACAGGCCAGCTATATATATATATATTATTAGGATGTTAAATCAAGCTCTTCAAACCTTAACCCAAGGGATCTCTATGACACCCTTCCAACAATGATCTCTGCTGAGTCATTGAAATCCCAGGCACCTTTCATAAAAACCTGCCTTGCCACCTATCTCCGAGCCCCTGCCACTAGCTGGCCACCGTGCTGCACAGGCAGCTCTACAGAAGTCTCCATTTTTGTTAGAACTTATATATGGCCTTGCCACCCCTGATAACAGATGGGTGTCCCACGCTAGGATCCCATTCCATAGCATTCACCCATCCCATAAATTGAAAATGCTGTCACAGTTTCATTGCCTATCTTCTAAACAGCATTATGCCTGGAAGCAAAGGACCCCCTCCTTAGGAAGCCTAACTTCCAGTCACGGGAGGCTGGCCTGTATGGGATGCTGTCATGATGGTGATATTTTATTAAGAGGAGCATGCATGTAGAAAAGTCACACAAACTGAATATAGTTTTCCACAGCAATTAAAATGTGCAAAGATCTCACTCACAAGTGGCAAGACCTTAAATGCATGGTAATGGAAAAACAGTCCATAATGAGGTCAGAGGGGCCCTCCAGCCAGATTACTTTCACCTCAGCTGAACAGATGGTGCTGAGCACCAAACTAGAGGCAGCAGACTGAGGGGTTGGAGAGCAAACCATCTCTCATGCTCAGATATCAGACAAGCTGAGCACTTTTTGTAAGAAAAGCATGATGGTGTTTGCATTTAGGATGTACTATAAATCATCTAACTATTCGTCTTTGTACATATTTACATATTTAAAGGTAGTGTATGGTACAAAAGGGAAGGTTGGGCCTGCAGTCAGGGGCAGCACCGTGCAGCAAGCCCATACTACTTTGTCTTTAAACAGCATAATAGTAGCATAGAGACACGACGCCATGAGGGATTAGAATGCTGTTTATTGAGTGGGGCCCCTGTAAGGGGAGTCCGAGGGAATGCCTGATAGAAAGAGTCAGTTGGGACAGTTTGGGGTCGATTTTAAAATGCACGCATGTGCACGTGGTTCCCGGCGCATGCACACTGACGCACCAATTTTATAACAGGTGCGCCTGATTTTATAATCAGCAAGTGCATGTGCGGGCGGGTGCCCCATTTGCGCACGCAGGGGAGGGGGATTTTTCAATTACGTGTGGTGACACAATTGGCATTTTTCCCAGTTCCCTCCCAGTCTGCTAACCCTATCCTTGCCCTCGCTTCCCCTCTCCTCCTCGACCCCTAAATCTGCTCTACCTATACCCAGTTGTTTTTTGTTTTAATGCTTACTGCTCCTTGGGATCGGAAGTAAACTCCATGTGCCGGCCAGCTGCTGGTGCACACTTCCCCAGGACGGCATCTAATAGCACTGAACCAGCCCGCCCCCCCCTGCCCCGCCCAGACCATGCCCCCCGGCCTGCCCCTTTTAGCTGGCCCGGCACTTGTGTGCATATTGGGGGTTATGTGCATGGCCAGGCCCTTTAAAAAATGCACGCGGTGCGGCAGGGCCTGGCCATGCGCATAATCCCCTAATTTTACATGCACAGGGCTTTTGAAAATGTAGTCTTTTGATAGGCCTCCTCATCTTGCAGTTGAGGAGGTCTATCATGATTTGGATGGGTCTGGCTCTAGTGGTCTGGGGAGGCCTAGGCATCATTCTAAAGTGCTGCCTGAAAGTCTGGTGGCACCTAGTGAATCATGTGTAGCATCTACTTGTTGAATTACGTTAAGACATTCAATGCATATAGGAAGTGCTGCAGGATTAGTTGCAGGGACTTAAACAGGTGCTGTAGGAGGAAATGAATATCATTAGTTTTGGATTGAGGAAGATGTTTCAGCAAATTTCTTCATGTCAGCCACAGCCAGCAGGGAAAAATCCCTGGCAGCCTCAGGACCCTTGAATGCTACCACCTCTTACAGTAAAACCTGTAATTGTTTCAATCTCCACTAGCTGGGTGGGAGCTATCCCTGTATGCCCAAAGCCACCAATGATGTTCTTCCTACTATGGTTCAACTACCTCAAAGGATACATCGTCCTCCAATTGTCTCTGCTGCCAAGGAAATGTCCTCATCTTCCGCACTCTGCAGGAGGTGTTCAGTGGATGCCCAGACATAGGCGCTCAGCCTGGAGCGAATCTGGATGATCAGGCACCAAGAAAAGCACCTAGCTAAGCTGGCCGCTTGGTCACCGAAATAGGTGCTCAGCTAGCTGCTTTTCAGGCCGCTCGATCGCTGGGATATGTACCCCGAGGTGGCCCTGACACTTAACTCGTGCCCTGACCATGGCGGTAAAAAACCCGCAATAAAGAAAACAGCACTAGCATTACTGTGGCTCCCTGCATTGCCTATGATTACCCAATTGCCTCCTTTGCATGCTGTTAGCGTGCACTCACGCAGTAAAAACCTCAGGGCTGAAAGTGCATTTGTACGCGCTTTTTTCCTGCGCAGAAAACTCTTATTACATCTCCGTATAGGGCTTTGCATGTGAAACCGCGCGTACAAACCCGAGGCAGCTTCAGTGCACCAAATTACATCAGCCCCTTTGAGTACTGAGTTCAGTTCCGGTCGCCACATCTAAAGAAAAATATAGCTGACTTAGAAAAGGTCAGAGAAGGGCGACCAAGATGATAAAGGGGATGGAACATTTCCCCTGTGAAGAAAGGCTAAAGAAGTTAGGACTCTTAAGCATGGAGAAGAGATGACTGAGGGGAGAAATGACAGAGGTCTAAAAAATAAGGAGCGGAATGGGACAAGTAAATGTTAATCAGATATTTACTCTTTCGAAAAATACAAAGACCAGGACAATAAAGTTACTGGGTAATACATTTAATACTAATAAGAGAAAATCTTTTCTACTTAATACATAATTAAGCTCTGGATTTTGTTGCCAGAAGATGTGGTGAAAACTATTAGTGTAGCTGTGTTTAAAAAAGGTTTGGACAACTTTCTGGAGGGAAAGTCCATTAACAATTATTCAGATAGAGTTGCAGAAATCCACTGCTTATTTTTGGGATAAGCAGCTTGGAATCTGCTTGGAACTTTTCTTCCGCTCCCCCCCACCTTCCTCTCCATTTCCCTATTTAACCCATCGCCCAGCCCTTGGGATCCTGCCAGGTTCCTGTGGCCTGGCTTGGCCACTGTTGGAAACAGGATACTGGGCTTGATGGACCCTTGTTCTGATCTAGTATGGTAAATTCTGACAGAATATGAAGGCAGATAATGACTTCAGTGCCCATCTAGTCTCATTTTCCCCTCCTGCTGCGATACTTTAGACATGCAGAGAGTAATATTCAAAAAAAGCGGAGCACCTAAATTTTAGTCCTAATTTAGCCTCCTATTTTCAGCCAACATTTAGGGTTCATTTATTAAGCTGCGTTGAATCTTTACCATGCAGTAAACAGCATTTACTAAATGGTAAATGCCTTAATGCACATATAGCATGTTGTATTTTAAATACTACACATTGGGGTAGATTTTCAAAGAGTTACATGCATAACCCCGAAAACTTGCTCCTGCACGAGCCTATTTTGCATAGGCTCGGCGGCGAGCACAAGCCCTGGGATGCGCGTATGTCCCGGGGCTTTGAAAAAGGGGCGGGAAGGGGGCAGGGGCAGGCCACCGGTCCAGGGGCAGGAAGGGGGTGGGACTGAGGCCTCCGGCACAAACAAGGTAGGGTGGGGTTTAGGTAGGGCTGGGGGGTGGGTTAGGTAGGGGAAGGGAGGGGAGGGGAAGGTGGGGGGGGGGGGAGCAGATGAAAAGTTCCCTCTGATTTCGGAGCGGCCTTGGAGGGGAAAGCCATCGTGGCTCCCCTAGGGCTCAACGCGCGCAAGGGGGTAGATTTTTAAAGAAGAGCGCATAGGGTACAATGGTGCGTGCTACCCTGCACGCACAAATGTATACCCGATTGTTATAAAATCCAGGGTCGGCGCGCGCAACCCTTTGAAAATCTACCCCAAGGTGCACAAGTGTGCACCCCCTTGCACACGCTGACCCCGGATTTTATAACATGTGCACGGCAGCGCGTGCATGTTATAAAACTGGGTGTACATTTGTGTGCGCCGGGTAGCACGCACAAATGTACCCCGCGCACGCTTCTTTAAAAATCTACCCCATTATCTTCCCTTTGAAAAGTTCAGTGGAACATGTGTATTAAAATGAGCTGGCTTGCATGCAGATACATGCAAAACATGCAGATAATCTTATTGAAATGTATGTAAATCAAATAACATGACAGCTCAAATTTTGCGAGCAGTATTAACTGATTGAAAGTTAGCTACACCTGAAGATATAGGGGTAGATTTTCAAAGGGTTACGCACATAACCCTTTAAAAACCCACCTGCACGCGCCAAGCCTATTTTGCATAGGTTCGGCGGCGCGCACAAGCCTCGGGACACACGTATGTCCCGGGGCTTTGAAAAAGGGGCGGGAAGGGGGTGGGGAATGGGCATGGCACAAGTCCAGGGACAGTCTGGGGCCGTGACCGAGGCCTCCAGCACAGCGGTTGTGCTGGGGGATGGCGCGCCGGCAGCCAGCCGGCGCGTGCAAGATACGCCTGCCAAAGGCAGGTATAAATACCTCCAAGGCCGCTCTGATTTCAGAGCGGCCTTGGAGGTAACGGGGAAAGCCATCGGGGCTCCCCTAGGGCTCGGCGCGTGCAAAGTGCACAAGTGTGCACCCCCTTGCGTGTGCCGACCCTGGATTTTATAACGTGCGCATGTTATAAAATCGGGTGTACATTTGTGCATGCCGGGTAGCGCGCACAAATGTACCCCACATGCGCTGTTATCAAAATTTGCCCCATAGAGTTAACTTTCCCCAGGAACATTGGTACATTAAAATAATATCCTGATTCTCTGGGATTCAGGCCTTAAAAGGGGACATTTAACCCTGGGCATATCCCCCAGCAGAATATAAAAATCTGTGGGAGTATATTGAGATCCTCTCTCTCTCTCACCCCCACCGCATGATTATGTGGCCAAAGATTAAAGACCGGATTGTATGGGAAACAGTGGTAGTCTCTTCCATGTCCGTAAGCCCTTCCCTTTGTTCATGAAAAAGTTATCCAGTCCCCCCGTTTCCCCTCCACTCCTTGGTATCCCAGTCCACTTAATTTAAACCCTTTTGGCATCTAGGGCTGGCTACTCCATTTTCAAAATAGTGCCAACTGGAACAAAGGGGGAGAAGGTTTTGCATGAGCCTAAAGGAATTTCTAATGGATCCAAATTAAGCAATACACAACTCATATTCTTTGATTACAGCTCACGTGGTAAATCATAAGCATTAAAATGACTCATACATCACTAGGCAGAAGGCTCACAGACCATGATCCATGGACCATGTTGTAGCTAGCCTATGGCCAATATGGCCATGACCATAGGTGCCAGACCCAAAGGGCACTGCTGCACCGGTGCCACTGGCGCCACTGGGGGCTTTTGTAGAGCTAGGCCTCTAACCAGGGCCGTGGCTGCCACAACTGCCCTCCCTTCCATGACTAATGGCACTCCCGCTGTGCAAGTGCGGTGCTAAAACATATGGAACATAAACAGATCAGGTAAGCAGGCAATGAAGCAGGTATCGCTGCCTGCCAAAGAAGGACCCTGGTCAATTCAGTCAGTGCCGGCGTGCCATACTAGAAGGGGAGACTCTACCACAGGCCATCTATTTATTTATTTAAAAATGTTTGCGTACCGCCTTTACAAATAGAGATTTAGTCAAAAAAAAATGGTTTACAGATTTAAAACATATATAATTTAAATAAAAATTCATCACTAAAACAATAGTTAAACAAAAATCTTTAACACATCAATTTCATAAACAAACAAGACAGACAAAGGGCATCTCAGGAATGAAATATTGGTATGGATGGACTGGTGGATGACATATGAGTCTTTACGGTCCTTGCAGAGCACGGTGCTATGATCGGGTGGGTAAATGCATGGATAGAGAGTACGCTGGAATGTTGTTGTTGCTGCTGTCAGGGTTGGGGAGGTTGGGAGAAGGAGATGGCTGGGGGACAAGGAGAAGGATATTAATGGTTTCCTGTTCCTGGAGGGGGGGGGGGAGGAGAGAGAGGGGGATATTCATGGCAGTGTGAGGGAGAGGGAAATACTAGTACTGGACTGGCTGGAAGGGGAGGCCTCAATATTCAGGGGGATCCAGGAGGGAGGAGGAAGAGAGAGGGGGATACCGGTGCTGGCTTGGAAAGGAATGGGGAGACAGAGAGGGGAATATTAATGCTAGCCTGGCGGGGAGGCAGGAACTTAGAGACATTGGTGAGTTGGGAGAAGGAGGAAGGAGATGATGGTTGAGATCTGCAGAAGAGGAAAAGGGAACAGAGTGGGGGATACTGGGAAAATGACAGTGTGAGAGCCTGTGTATATGTTTGTGTGTGCAGATGAGAGACCGAATGTTTGGGGAAATGGGAGAGAGTACATGTGTATGTGAGAGAGAGGAGAATGTTTGTACACAACCCCCACCCCCACCCCCAACACACATACACACACACACACTAATCCACATCAATCTTAGGGTCAAAGTGACTGGAAAAGATGAGTTCCCAAGTATAGAGAGTGGAGAAAGTTTTAAAATCCATATTAGTTTTACTTATTGGGTGGTGTTTGATGTGTCTGTGGTTTTTAAATATTTCTTTGGGATTGGGGAAATTAAAAAAAAAATAAATACATTTTTGATTATTAGATGTTCTTTTTGCCACTTGTTTTGAAATATGAGTGTGGTTTTACTATTAATTATTCATATTTCTTGATTACGGTATATTGTTTTATTTTCTGAGGAATGTTGGTGATTCTGTTTTTTCATTTTTGCATTTCATATAGAATCCGCCTTGTTACGGTTTCCACTTCAGTATTTGTCTGCATGTTTTTTTTTTATACAATAGGGTCTCTTTACTCTGTATTTGGTGAGGGTCAGTCTGTGTTTCGCATGTGTGATCAAGGTAAGGTATTCTACTGCCAAGTAGTTTCTGTGTAGAGGTCTATAGCAGCTCAGCTTGTGTCTTATTTTCATAATAGCAGATGATGGTGGAGTTTTAGGACCTAGTGTAACATTTGCAGTATTTCATTGATAGGGTTGTTACTTTTTGAGTGCTGCTTTTTTACAATGGGAGATGTTTTATTTTGTAATTGTAATTCAGTGTTTTAATGGCTTTCGGATGGCCAAGCCTGCACCCAAAGTGTTAGGTTAGCTCTAATACCATGGGTTTTCAAGTATCTGTCTTTTTATTCTTTTCTGTATTCCTCCCCTCCTCCCAAGAGAGTCTGATGGGCACCACAGTAGTGTAAGTAAATATGCAGGTTGTAAATAATATTTTACCTCAATGTCTTTTTTCATGTAAAATCTGTTATAAATGAGCTATTTTAGAATTGTTCACTAATAATTGTTACTCATTGCTCATGCTGTAGCTGGGAAGATGAGGCATATATGCTTATATCTGTTCTCAGAAAGGAGCCACTCCTGGTGAGTTTTGTTCCTGTGACATCCTAAGAGCAGAGCCCTAGTTCTAGTCTAGATCTGAGCACACATTTTCTATGGCACACCTGATGAGGTTTGCAGGCACAGCAGTGTGCAGGACCACTGCTCTAACCTGTTTTGCAAACCAGTCTTGTCACTGCCGTATGCAAATATCTCATGCATATTCATGTTTTGAATTGTATTTCTGTATCTCAGGGCATTTTGTAGTGAGGCACTTAACATGAATAGCATCTATCTTCATGAACTCTATTGAAACCTGTGCTGAATATGATTGGGAAGTCGCAGAATAAAAAAACTTGGTAAATCATAAATATTACTGGATAATTATTCAAGTTTTATTTGTTCCAATTATGAAGATCCTTAACTTTAATTTTGCCAATCTTATAACAAGGACAACCAAAGATGATCTCTCACCACCATGCCTTCTATGCTGGAAACATGGCACTTTTCAAGGACTTCTCTGTTGAACTGAATGAATGTAAATACCTTGGTCCTTGTCCTGGAAGGATTGCAGGAGCATCCTGCACTTAACAGTCCCAATGGCCCTTCAGGAAAACAGCATCAACAATCCAGAAGTCAAAATTTACTTATCTTCTGCATAAACGTTTCATCTCAACTAAAATAGAATCAGTGTCAAATCCTATCATCAATGCATTCATTCATTGCTGGACATTGATGTTTTGTTGTACAGAAGATAAGTACATTTTGACTTCTGGATTGTTGATGTTGTTTTCCTGAAGGGATATTGGGACTGTTATATGCACATTTTTTAAGGCATTGATAAGTTGGTTTCACATTTTGAGATATATATTAAAAAAAAAAAAAAAAAAAAAAAATATATATATATATATATATATATAATGGACATTTCAGGCATGTATTGCACCCTTCGGTCGCAGATGGCTGCGACCTCTCATGCTCACCTCTTTTCTTGCTACTTCATCAATTCTCGGAAGAGTGGCGGCCTCCGCCAGCGAACTCTGACCTCCCTGACATCCCAGGGATGGTGTGGGCGATGCCGACCGCCATCTTGTTCCTGGAGTCACCTAGCGCGTGCGCGCATGGACCATCTTTAGTACACGTCATGGCGGGAACCTCGAGGGCGTCCCCTCCGCATGACATCACCGCCTTGCTGTATTTAACCTGACTGGTTCCGTACTCAGACGAGTTACCGAGGAGTTCTTCTCGTTGCTGAATCCTCCACTCCTCCTTAGGGTTCCAGTTCCTGTTTCCTGTCTCGCTGGGTGAACGCTCTGTATCCGGTCCTCAGGGGCTCTTCCGCATTCATAGGCTATCCGCTTCTCGGAGGGCCTTCCTGCCTGAACTCTTGGAACCAACCCCTGTGAGTACTCCTACTTCATCTCTCTACAAGCCTTGCTGGGATTTCCTCTGGCAAACCCCGGACCTCGGGCCACTACCGCATCCTCACCAGCAGGATTCGCTGCACTCTTCCCTGCACTGCAGGATAATGATTCATCGTACTCTAATACCATCTGAGCTCCAGTACCTAAGATTACCTCAGCCTCATCATCACCGTACTAGTCAACTCCAGCGTACCCCGTGCTGCGGGCTACTACCGGATCTGCATACCTGAGGTAACTCCTACTCTATTAGAGAGCCTGTCTGGTGTACCCTGCTCTGCGGACCACTACCAGACTGTCACCACTGAGGTACAATCTTGGGTATAACCCCCAGCTCAAGAACTATATTTGACAGCACTTCCCGCTCCATGGGTTCTGCTCAGAACTGTACCTTCATTGCATTCCCCGCTCCTCGGGTTATGATTCTTCTCTCTCTCTCTCTTATAATAAAGTCTGCCTTACTGCTGTGTCCTGATACTGAGACTGCGCCTACCGATGGTGAGACCCACAGGGCTCCTCCCTCTGGGTGGAGTCATCTCTCACCTCGGCCCAGGGTCCACATCCATACCAAAACATAACAGCATGTGATGATGGTCAGGACAGAGAGTCAAGATTTAAAAATTAATATTCTTGACTTGTTCATTTGATGGATGTTTTTTCAATAATATTGTTTTATGATTCCCATGTGATAGGGTATTAAGTATGCCTGTGTTGGGCAGGTTTTTATATGTGAAATAAAATACAATCTTTACATAAAACTTATTTGTGAGAATTGCTACTTCTACCTTTTTGCTGTTAATTTTATCTTATTGTATAGATACCTTGCTCCCTTTTTTGAGTTTTGCATAGTCATTCAGAAAAAAACAGGAACATCTTCAAAAGATTTGCAGTGTAAGAGTGTCATCTTCGTATTAGAATTAGGAATTTTTGGATGTGGAGATGAGTCTGATTCCAGGTGACAGAGGAACAGCAGGTTGAGTTCTTAAGGGACAACCCATGTCAACCTGAGAGTAAATATCTCTGCAGATCTACACAAAGCACCTGGAGCTAACTTGCCACCAGATCAAATTTTGCAAAACTCTGAAAATATACTTATTCAGAAAAGTGTTGCAAAATCCCAGGAAGATAAGGGACTGGCAGTTGATTTCAGTGATCCAACAACCTGGAATCCCTCATCAGACAAAATCAGATGCATTCTCATTAAACATAGGCCAGAGAATAGGAATCTTAGGAAGTATCCTTGTTCCAGTGATAGAAGATCATTCCATGGTGAATAGATGTATAAATTAAAACACTAAAAGAAATAATGAAAAGCAGCAAAGAAAATGGCCTTTTTATAGTAAAAGCAAAAAAGAATTATTTTGTTTCCCAAGCCTCTTGTTTTCCAATCTTTCAGCCTCTATTTGCCAAAAAAGATGGATTTGAAAAATGGAAACAGCTAAATCCTAAAATACCCAATCATGAGTCGTCAACTTCTGAACATCTTGAAAGAATTTTGAAAATAGTGGCCGGAGGGCTCGCTGTTGATTGCTTGCAACATCAGTATTTCTTTCTTTCTTTCTTTCTTTCTTTGTTTACTTGTTGTGACTTATACGTCAGTATGATTCTGAAGTCTCCAAATGGCAATCTGAAAGTGATTCTGCGGGCACTAAATATTTGGGTCAAAAATAATATAGCTCTTCATGGCTCCTGTGAAAGAACTGGTGATCCAACATGTAGAAGTTTTGAACTAGAAAGACAGTATGACAGTACTTTGAAGGAGTGCATGGAAAAGCACCAGAAAGGTTATGGTTCATACTTTTCACCCCAGATCCAAAATGAGTTCATCAGCTTCTCGGCTTCAGGTGTAAGAAGCAGCATAATAGAAGAAATAAAATCAGCCAAGTGCTTTTCTGTCTTGTTTGACAGCACTTCTGACATTTCACATAAAGATCAAATGTGCCAGGTTGTAAAATAGTTGAAAATCACAGAGCATCAGTGCTTGCTTGAAGAAAGATTCATTGATTATATTGCTACAACTAACTACAACAACAGGAAAGGGGCTTGCAAAGGAATTAAAACTGGATGCAGCTGGTTTGAATGTTAAAGATATTCGAGACCAAGATTATGATAATGGAGCAAACATGGCTGGAAAATATAAAGGGATGCAAGTTGAACTTCTGGAAGAAAATCATCTGCCTGAATTTGTTCCTTGTGCTGCAACAGCGTTAGTTTAGTAGGAGACATGCATCTTCTGTAAATATAACTATGGTGTTATTTTTTGGGATTGTTCAGAAACTCTCTGTATTTTTCTTGACACCTACCCATTGATGCAATAAAAGGATGGCAGTTTTGGACATTTCTCCCCCGACGTCAGGAGCGTAGGAGATCGCTCCCGGACCCCCAGGGACTTTTGGCCAGCTTGGGGGGGCCTCCTGACCCCCACAAGACTTGCCAAAAGTCCAGCAGGGGTCCGGAATGACCTCCTGCAGTCGAATTGTGTTGCTGTACGGCCGGCGCCATTTTGCGCAAAATGGCGCCGGCCGTTCATTCCCAGTTCACTCAGGTAAGGCACAGGACTTCCAAACCCCCCTGTTAGCCCCTACCTTTAAAACCCCACCAATCTATATATTTTTCTTTATTTTATTACTTACATGTCCTCCATTGCAGAAATAAAGTTACACGGCAGGGGCTGCCAGCCTGTGCACGTAAGTATTTATGTGCAAATTTGAAGTTGAAATCCAGGAGGGCCCATGCCCTGCCCAGACCATGCTCTTTTTCAGAAATTGTCATTTGTGCGTGTAGCAGGAGATGCATGCGTAATCGGGCGTCTTTTAAAATCTGCTTGGCACGTGGCAGCCTAACATATTTGCAGATCTCCCAGTTTTGGGGCGAGCCAGGCTTTTAAAATTCACCTTTATGTGTACATGTTTGCTACGAGCTGGATGTGCTGATATTTTATTGAAGAGTTATCTTGAAGGATAATGAAAAAATATTTTTTCTTTCATGAACATTTCAGTATGATTTAATTTCTCATGATCACCTTACAAGTTTGTCTGTTCCCATAAGTTGGCATTCTGACAGAGTACTATTTGCCTGTCTTCACTCACTCTTGCTATCAAAATACCAACTGGTGCCATTTGTTTCTGTTCTTTATTTAAACCCTAGTTATATTTATGGGATCTTATTCACAATTTTTAAAATAAATGTTCTCAATTTGTGAGTTTTACAGTAACTGATGCCTGTTAATTGAACATTTCTGATGCTGCAGTCCTTCCTCTGAGTAAGAAATCAATTGCTGTGATGTCTTTTTTTGTCTCCTTCTGGACTATGACTTCTCACTTGCCTCCTCAGTTCCTAAATTTGGTGTCATCCATAATGGCAGACTGCCTTTTGTTTTTCAGTTTTCTAAAATCTCGAACTATATGTCATTGTCTATGAAATGTTGCCTCTCTTTGCCATCTCCTTGATCCTCTCTCTCTCTCTGCAGGAATCCTCATTCATACTTTGATTTCCTCACCTCTTCCTTAATTTGCCTCTTGCATTTATTGGCTCTCCAAGTCTATTGCCTTCGGAATGATCATATAGCCCCAGATGATTCCACAGGCTTGTTTTCTCTTTAAGAATCCAATTTAGGTTTTTTTCTCTTTGTGTTCAAAATCCAAACTTGCTATTTGCCTAACCCTTTGGCTCTTTTTAAATTTGTCATTTGCCCCATTCCCTCTGCTCTTTTAACCCTTGCCTTTTCTTCCCCCCCTTTTCACAAATAGTCTTGCACCAGCTGGATGTTGAACCTTTTTTCAGTTGCTGCACCCTGTGTTTGGCATGAGCTAGCAGTCTCAATGGTACCTTTCCTGTTTTCAAATTCCATCTCTTCAGTCCTTGCCTTTGAATGTCATAGCACTGGCCTTTAAAGCTTGCAATGGCTGTGCTGTGGAAATTCATTGTCATTTATGGATATCACATCATCATGATAATAATAATGTATTTTTATTATATGCTTTTCCATCACATGCTGAAAGTGTGGAGCAATAATTAAGGCAATTATATCATCAAGTCAATCAAAATTAACAGATGTTTACAAAATTAGCCATTAATTTTCATACTGAAACTGCCATAAATATTGCTGGGTTAATATAGATGCTAGCATTTTTACAGTTATTCTTTCAAAAAGCATACTGGGAAATATTCACAATGGAAATCACACAATTATTTAAAAAAAACCTTTTTTGAGACTGTCAGATTAGAGCGAGCGATTTTTCTCTTAAAAGTGGTTGCGGAACCTTGTGCTGCTGATCACTAAAAATGCATTACCGCTCAAATATCTTTAATCCTAGGTCCCCAAAACGTTTTAAGCTTTTTCATTACTATATATAGAAGATGTCACTTGTTTAAAAGCTCTTTTCTATATATTTTGTATGCAAAAAGAAAAAACTTAAAACATTTTGAGGACCTAGGACTAAAGATATTTGAGAGGTAATGCATGTTAGTTGTCAGCACAAGGTTCTGCAACCACTTTTAAGTGAGAAATTGCTCGCTCTATGACAATCTCAGAAAAGTTTTTGTTTTTTTTGTAAATTGTGAGGTTTCCATTGTGAATATTCCCCTGTGTGCTTTTTGTAAGAATAACTGTGATTTGTTGCCAGAGAAGACAGGGACTATTTTTTGTTTTTGTCAAACTTTTTTTTAGTACCACAGCTATAATTCTTACTCTGAACTATTAAATGTAATATTGCATTGAATTTTAAATGTTCTCTCCCCATCTGTCTATTTATCTACTATAAAACAAACACTATCATGCCTGGTCCTCAGGGATAATGGAGGTGGGTGAGTCTGTTTGTACAGAGGTTGAAAAATGTGTGGAATTGAGCTGTTGGTGGATGGACGGCTCCTATTGACAAATTATTCAGAATACTGCCTTTGAGTTTCACATGGCTGTTTTTTTTATTTATACAGTAAAGACATCCCAGAAATGTGCTTTCCTTAATCCTGGATCCCCCTTTAATTTAGAGCTGATGAATTATCTACATGAGTCACATTTAAATGGTCTGTGAAGTACGCTCATACTCTACTCTGACAGCAGCCTTAACAGGGTTCTCTGTTAACTGTGTGTAGTCTCTTTATTTCCTGACAAATTTTGCATCCTAAACAGTTCCTACGTATTCTCTTTCCAACAGGATATCCTCGCTCAGACACCAGACTAGTAAAGTGGGGATTTCTTACCATCCCCCCAAGCCATCACTCTGGGGGCACAATCACTTCTGCTTTTCATGTTTCTTTTCAAGGCATTCATTAGCCCTTCTCCACCTAGGGCTTACAGTTTTGCTGGTCCCCAGGGTTTGTCTAAAGTCCTTACTGTTATGGAGACTGGGAAAGGTGGTCAATGTCTCTAGTATATGGCAGGCCGGGAGGCAGATGTTCAGGCAGGACGTAGAGGTGCTCTTCACCCTGGAAGCTGGTACTCCCCCGGGAAGAGCCTGTAGGAGCCCAACCACTGGGACTTAGGTGGCTTCACCCTTGGAAGCCGAAGCCCCCCCCCCCCCCCCCCCCCCGGGAGGGGCCCGGAGGGGCTCGGCCGCTGGGACTTAGGCGGGTTGTTGATCAGGACTGAGAACTGGAACCAGACTAGGACAGTAGAAAAGTACTGTAGCAGGGCTCAAGTGCTGGAATCAGGCAGGAACGGTAGCAAGACTTGGGTACTGGAACCAGGCAAGAACTATAGCAGGCAAGCAGGAATCAAGCAAGTACTGTAGCAGGCAAGCAGGAACGGAGCGAGTAGTGAGGCAACTCATTCCGTGGCACAACGCAGCAGGGAACCAGGAGGTAAGCCCGTTGCAAGGCAAAGACTGAGTGTCCGTGGCCGGCTTATCAAGGCCATGGCGTCTGACGTCAGGAACTGGGCGGAGTCACCACTGGCGCAAAACAGCCTAGAAAAGCATCCAAGTGGCGCACGCGTGTGCCTAGAAGCAGGACGTCCATGGGAAGCTTCCCGATGGCACGGCCCCTGTGGGGATGCCGCCAAACAGGGCGCAAACCAGGCCTCCAGAAGCGGGAGTAGGTCCAGGAGCACAGAGGTAAGGGTCTGGTCGCTGCGCTCGCGGCCAGAACCGCAACACTTACACTGTCTTCCAGAGGGGCACCTTTATCTCCTTGCCCATCACTCTCACTTCCTAGAATTCTCTCAATGTTCCCTCTCCTTATTCTGAACCTAGTTCTCTGACTTTTGAATCTCCACCTGAACCCCCACAATCTAGAAACTCATGAAACCTCTATCTCCTCTTCTCTGTGCTCATCTGTTTCGAGCTTCCCACAGGGGATGCTCTGAGCACACACCATTCCTGCCAATAGCTGTGATGCTGGCCCGCTCCTCCCCCACAGAAAACCAAGCTTTTGGGGCTGCTTTTCCTTTGCATCAGCTCTCAGTAGTAGCCACAAAGTTCATAACTTCTGGCTTTGTTTGCAGTATTTATGATATTCATTAGAATCCCCTTCTGAGAAGACAAGTAAACTTTAATGGCACCCTTTGTATAACTGCTAAACCAGTAAATCTAACCCCAAAAAATATATATTTACATTTAAATTTATGAACTAGTATTGTTACTTTCAAAAACATTTTTTATGGAAAGTGCATAACTTTCATTCAAATAGGATAAATGTTGCACTCTTTTACCGCAACCTCCAATTATCAAGTTTGTGTCTGCAACCACCTCAAAAAATATAATTTTTATATCTGTGAAACAAATGAAGTGTTAAAAAAAAACTTATCTTAAATGGTGAGTATAGCAATCTTCAAAGATATCAATAATTCCAAGAAGAAGAATAAACCAATGCAGTCTGTTTCAGAAGTCATCACTTCCTACATCAGGGAACACCTCTTTCTTCTTTTAATGTTGACTTTTCCTTCTTTACTTTTTAAACACATTTTCTTCTCATAGCCCAAAAATGGTTTTGTGCCTCTCACCATCAAAGACCGATGATCACTAAACTCTCACGGTGTCTGACGTCATCACTAAAACCCAGTTCATTTATAATGGGGGATATCAAGTAATCAACAAGCAATCACAGTAATGAATACCAATCTATTTCTAAATTCAATACCATTGGAGAAACAGTCTTCAAAGTATAAATCCAGTGTTCCTGTTCATTCAAGATCACTAAGCGGTCTCTCCCCCGATGTGGGACAAGTATCCATATAATGACTAACCAACGCAAATGATCAACAAAATGCTGCTTATCCAAACAGTATTGCACAATTGGGGCAGTAACCTTGCCTGTCGTAATGTAACTCCGATGTTCATTAAGACATTGTTTAATTGGTCTTTTTGTGTGTCCAATGTACAATAAGTCACAAAGGCATATTAAAACATATATACTATTTTAGATGTTGTCCACTGATCGCATGTTATGGGATTAAGACAATAGCAACAATTACCACAAGATGAATCACCTTTATTTAAAGAAATGCTGAACTCATGATGCTTTCTTTTAAGTTCAAAAAAAAGAAAAACATTGAATTTCTTTGAAAACATCTTGCCATTGAACAATGTTCCAAAATTCCTTAATAATTAAGAGGATCTGATGAGCCCTCTCAGAGTATTGCATAACATATTTCAAATGATCATCCTGTTTAGATCTCTGATATTGAAGCACCAGTGATCTATTGGCATACAAAGCCTGCTTATATCCTTTTGACACTACCGAATGAGGGTAGTCACATTGGAGAAATCTCAACTTCATATCAACTGCCTGTCTCTTAAAATCATCATCACTAGAGCGCAATCTCCAAAGACGTAAACATTCACTGATGGGAAGACTCTGTTTCAACCACTGTGGGTGAAAACTTTCATATCTCAAAAGATTATTTCATTCTGTTGGTTTTCAAAAAATAGATGTAATGATGTCACCTGATACTATGGAGACATCTATATCCAAGTACAAAAGATGCTGCTGATTCAATTCCTTGGTAAATTGTAGGTTGAGATCAAGCATGTTAGTCCACTGGTGGAAATCTTCAAGTTCTTGTAAAGACACTTGCCAAAGAAAAAAGACCTCATCCAAAAATAAATGCCAACAAATTAAACATCTCAAAATGTATAGGGAGCCACACACACCGGAAATACAAATGACTAAAGAGTTACGGAGACGTCATATATTAAAAATGCATGATTTTCTTTAAATCTCATTTATTCAGGTAGAATACCAGTTCCATTAACCATCAAAGTGACTCAACACCCTTTTGTTAAAGTATAATCATAGGGCTCCGAACAATTTCTTCATTGCTTCACGCCATGAATTTGCTGTTATTTATTATAGGAAAGAACAAAAAGACACTTATTGTTTAAAGAAGCTTGCGTTTAATGGCCCGACACAGCTCGTGTTTCGAGGACTCATTCCTTAGGGGCCCAAACAAATGTATTTATGAAAATCTAAAATAAAATTACACATTAAATAATGCATTAACATCTCAAAATAGTAATAAACAAATTCAAAAAACCACATACGTATCTTAGTTCAAATTAAACATGGCATCCAGTGTGATGTATACACATTTTGTTTCTCAAAATCTGCGGCGTAGATATTAGCAATACTCAGGGTCATAGTGGACCCCATAGCTACCCCATGGACCTGATAGTAATAGTCCCTTCAAAAAAGAAATAATTATAAAAAAGTGCCAATTGTGCTAACTGGATGATCAATTCACCAGGAATCCTTTACCCTCCATTCTCCGTAAGACAGCATCCTTCACTATATTCAAAGCCGCTTGCTGGGGGATATTGGTATATAATGATTGAATGGCCATTGTTACCAACAGAGTATTGGGTGGCAAGTTACAAATTTGAGAAAAAATCTTAAACATATGTGTGGAGTCTTTTACATAGGACTTAGCACTAGAAACGATAGGTTTATGTCACATAGTGAGGGCAAAGGTAGCGCTGGCACCATTTTGAATACTGGCAATAAGGCCAGAGTGCAGGAGGTCGCTCCCGGACCCCCGCTGGACTTTTGGTAAGTCTTGTGGGGGTCAGGAGGCCCCCCCCCCAAGCTGGCCAAAAGTCCCTGGGGGTCCAGCGGGGGTCCGGGAGCGATCTCCTGCACTCGTGCCGTCGGGTGCCAGGAACCAAAATGGCGCCGATAGCCTTGCCCTTACTATGTCACAGGGGCTACTGGTGCCATTGGTCAGCCCCTGTCACATGGTAGGAGCACAAGATGGTGCCGGCCATCCAGTGCTCCTACCATGTGACAGGATTCAGCCAATGGCACGGAAACCCTGTCACAAAGTAAGTGCAAAGGACGGCCCGGTAGCCGGAGGATGGCCCGGAGTGCCCCACTGGACCACCAGGTACCTGTAAAAAGGGTTTTTTTTTGGGGGGTGGGGTCGGGAGGATGGGGGAAGCTAAGGGGTTACTTTTAAAGAGTCGGGGTAGGTTTTTTGTTTATCGGCTGGGCAGCCGATAAACAAAACGCGATTGGGTCTGATGGGAAAAAACCCACATGTGAATCTGAACCGGAATCCGAACTGATTCCGGTTCCGATTCACATCTCTACTATATATAAGGTACACCCTGCTTGAAGCAAGTGTAATATTGTATAATGACAATTCTGCCCATACCCCACTAAGGGCTTTATTTTCCAAGCCGCTCGCACGCGAAAGGTCCCTTATCGCGTGCGATACCAGGATGGGGGCGGAGTCGGCCCCGGAAGAGGAGGAGTCGGGGCGTAACTGGGGCCGACTCTGCACAGACGCCGCGGACAACGAAAAGGTAGGTGCCTTTTCGCTGCCTATTTCGCTCCCAATAGCTGCACCTCCTATGGTGGCGCTATTGGGTGCGAAATCGGCAGCGATCGCACCGCGACGGTGTTATTGCTGCCAGCTAGCGCAGGCCGCCCCCCGTTTCGGCCCCCCGCCCCTCATCTTCTAATACTTTAGAAGATGAGGGGCGGGGGGCCGAAACGGGGGGCGGCCTGCGCTAGCTGGCAGCAATAACACCGTCGCGGTGCGATCGCTGCCGATTTCGCACCCAATAGCGCCACCATAGGAGGTGCAGCTATTGGGAGCGAAATAGGCAGCGAAAAGGCACCTACCTTTTCGTTGTCCGCGGCGTCTGTGCAGAGTCGGCCCCAGTTACGCCCCAACTCCTCCTCTTCCGGGGCCGACTCCGCCCCCATCCTGGTATCGCACGCGATAAGGGACCTTTCGCGTGCGAGCGGCTTGGAAAATAAAGCCCTTAGTGGGGTATGGGCAGAATTGTCATTATACAATATTACACTTGCTTCAAGCAGGGTGTACCTTATATATAGTAGAGATGTGAATCGGAACCGGAATCAGTTCGGATTCCGGTTCAGATTCACATGTGGGTTTTTTCCCATCAGACCCAATCGCGTTTTGTTTATCGGCTGCCCAGCCGATAAACAAAAAACCCACCCCGACTCTTTAAAAGTAACCCCTTAGCTTCCCCCATCCTCCCGACCCCCCCCCCCATTTATGAGGATTTTCCTTGAAAATCCTCATAAATGTCTACATTTATATTGTACTCACAAACTTTACTGCATTGCAGGGCATTATAAAATTACCCTCGTAATGTACATATTTAGGATTCACATATGTATAAGTATGTTTGTATTAACATTGCTTGGACAAAACTTTTTCCCCATTCTATATCTATGGAAAATAGTGAACAATGCCAATTATTTTAACATTACAATTTAATGTAGGTGTTCTCAGTAGGAATCTGTGGATTAAATATGAAAAAAATGTAAAGCTTTCTCTGTGGATATATAGGAAGAAGTCAGTGACATGTGACATAACATCATCCAATGGTGCCAAGAATGGAATGTTTACTAGCAAGTTAGAAAGGCCTAAAATGTACTGCTGGCACCACACAGCTGCACTCCATGAGATCCCATCAGCCAGTCATTTTCTGCTGAACAAGACCAACATGTTCCCCACCTCAGAAAAACGTCCCTTCACTTCAGGTGTAAGGCTCTCAGCATTCTATACTATTTTATTTTACATTTTCATTTTATGTTGCCTCAGCTCTAGTAAGGCCTTAAGTCTTTTCTAAAGAACTCTAAACATTTTTACTTTTAATTTGGCTAATTTTTCCTTTGATAGTTGACAAAAAAGTCATGGGATTTAAATGGTGTCCTGCATGCAAGCCAAAAACATCGCTCACTGACCACCCTACTGAGTATTACACAGTGTTTTGGGTTTGAACATAATGCCCCACACTTTTTAATTTTTAAAAAAATGTCTCCTATGACCATAAAATTTAGAAGACTATGACTTCCCTTCATCAATATCAACACCTTTGAAATCCTAAACATTGGAATCCTCTATATTTTAAACAGTTGACATTGAAAACTTCCACCACAACTCACAAAGCTTAGACATCAAATGTTTCCCTCTCCTCCTCTTAGAAGTTGATGATGAGGCAAGGTAAGCAGACCTCTATCATCCACTCCATACATACTCCCCTAGAAAATGGTGTCAGGGATGAGTACTGGTGTGAGAGCTATTAAGACTGATCAACGGGTTCCAGAATCTATGCTTCAATAATGGTTGTCATTTGTAACAAACCACTGTTATTGATAATGTCTTGGACAGGACCAGATGAGTTCCCTTTAATGCTGAGCACATTGATAGTGTCTCTCGTACCTCCAAATTTACCTATCTCATCCCTTGTTTATATGAAAGCTCTATTTCCATTTGTTACATAGGAGGATCTATTATCCCTAAAAGCTACTCTTGAGTTGTTTGCTGGTATTGTACAGAAAAAGGATTTAGATAAGAAAATGCATGATATCCTGGCTCTTCATCTAACTACACTTTTTGCAGCATCAGTACCTTCCATGTCAATGCCTAACACTTTGGTGTAGGTAGAGCTTATTCTAGAATTTTTCCATCAAATAGGTCAACACCAGTACACGGTGCAGTTAGATCAGCAATGATTCACCTCTTCAGGCCGATTATTCAATATAGAAGCCATTAAACCTTGGAAAGGGTGGTATCTCCTACTTACTATTACCCTCTTGGGCCAAAATACAAAATACTCAGTGTAGTAGCTTCTGACTTAAGACTCAACTATGCCATAAGAACATAAGAAGTTACCATACTGGGTCAGACCAAGGGTCCATGAAGCCCAGCTTCTTGTTTCCAACAGTGGCCAATCCAGGCTACAAGTAACTAGCAAGTACCCAAAACATTAAATAAATCCCATGCTACTAATGCCAATAATAGCAGAGGTTATTCCCTAAATCATCTTGATTAACAGCAGTTAATGGACTTCTCTTCCAAGAACTTATCCAAACCTTTTTTGAACCCAGCTAAACTGCACTAACCACATCCTCTGGCAACAAATTCCAGAGCTTATTATTTATTTATTTATTTATTTATTTAAATTCTTTTATATACCGGAATTCCTGTATGCAATACAAATCAATCCGGTTTACAAGTAACGAAAAGGTTGCCCTGGTCTGGGAGGTTAGACCTGGGTTTTTTTACATAGAACATTGAACATTGAACAATAACAATCAACCATTGAACATTATTACAAGGAACATTGAAAGTAACAATAATATTTAACAAATTTAACAAATAACCAATAACCTTATTCGTGTATTGAATAGTATGTGTGTGTTCACCTTTTTACAAGGAACTTTAGTAGCGACTATGGTCTGCAGTAAACGGTTATATAAAGGTGAATAATGACTGTTAAATAGACATGCTAATAAGCAAGTACGGTATGAAATTAAGTGTCGAGGTGTTAGTGACACCCTGCAATGGTTGGATTTGAAAGTCAGGAGGAGGTGCCTAGTTACACTCTGAGAATTGGAACGCTTGCCTGAAGAGCTTAATTGTGCATTGAGTAAAAAAATAATTTTCTCTGATTAGTTTTAAATGGACTACTTGCTAATTTCATGGAGTGCCCCCTAGTCCTTCTATTATCCAAAAGCGTAAATAACCAATTCATATTTACCTGTTCTAGACCACCATTCGGTGTTTTTAAAGTCAGCTCTAAAACAAATCTAAACAGTCAGGGACTCATTCATCAATTTCTCCAGAAAAAGATCCACAGAAATTGAATATTTTTGGCATAACATTTTTCAGCATACCATGTTCTCTACATATCTTCTTACATTTTATGATATGGTGCACTCTACAATCATGAAAAAGACAAGTCTAAATTAATGGAATGCCAAAATGGTCCAAACTTAAACACAAGGGCATTCACAGGAATATCAATTTATTTCTTTTCAACAAAATTATTCATTAGCAGCAGAAATGTTTTTGAACAAATAAACAGGGGCCATCATACCACCCATGTATAATAAGACATGTCCATTTTTTGAATACTACCGATCACCACTAATCAATTGGTCTGCTGTTCTTACCTTTTTTATATTTTGTAGTGGATGTAAAATGTTTAAATGGAAAATTCTAAATAAATCAGGCAACTGCCATGCACAACATGATGTTTTGCTGGCGCTGCTTCAGAGACTAATTGCTCGTGTTGCCGCAAGTTGCTGCTCTTAAGTTTTCTTTCATGCGGTCATCTAAAGAGCACAAATGGGAGACAATAGCATCCCAATCACTGCACATAAAGAGGTAGATTTTCAAAGGGTTACATGCGTAACCCCCAAAAACCTACCCCTGCGCGCGCAAGCCCCGAGACACGTGTATGTCCCGGGGCTTTCAAAAATGGGCGGTCCGGGGGTGGGGCCAGGGGTGGGGCGGCAGTCTGGGGGCAATCCCGAGTCCTAAGGCACAGCGGCCATGGCGGAGGTTCACGCGCTGGCAGCTGGCCGGTTACAGCTGGCAGCTGGCCAGAGGCAGGCGTAACTTGACGAAATAAGGGGGGGGGGGGATTTAGGTAGGGCTGGGTGGTGGGTTAGATAGGGGAAGGGAGGGAAAGGTGGGGGGGAGCTAAAAAAAAAAGTTCCCTCCAAGGCTGCTTCCGAAATCGAGCGGCCTTGGAGGGAATGGGGAAAGCCATCGGGGCTCCCCTTGTGCTCGGTGCACGCAAGGGGGTAGATTTTATAAAAGTACGCCGGATTTTATAAGATATGCAATAGCCGGGGTCGGCGTGCACAAGGGGGTGCACATTTGTGCAACTTGCGTGAGTCAAGCCCTGCGCGCGCTGCCCGTTCCCTCCGAGGCCGCTCCGAAATCGGAGCAACCTCGGAGGGAACTTTCCTTCTACCCCCCCCCCTTCCCCTCCCTAACCCACCTCCCCCCTGGCCCTATCTAAACCTTCCCCTTACCTCTGTTGTTAAAGTTACGCCTGCCTCTGGCAGGCGTAACCCTGCGCACGCCAGCGGGCTGCTGGCACACCATCACCCGACCCGGGGGCTGGTACGGAGGCCTCGACCACACCCCCAGGCCGATGCCACGCCCCGACATGCCCCCGGAATGCCCTGAAATTTGTGCCGCCCACCCGGCACGCCCCTGACACGCCCCCCTTGTGAAGCACTGGGACTTACGCATGTCCCGGGGCTTGCGCGTGCTGCTGAGCCTATGCAATATAGGCTCGGTGCGTTTTAAAAGAGTTACGCGCGTACCTTATGCACGTAACCCTTTTAAAATCCGGCCCAAGGTGCACAAGTGTGCACCCCCTTGCGCGTGCAAACCCCGGATTTTATAACATGCGCGCAGCAGCGCGTACATGTTATAAAATTGGGTATACATTTGTGCGCGCCGGGTAGCGTGCAGAAATTTACCCCACGCACGTAGGTTTTAAAATCGGCCCCAAAATATTGAATGAAAGCAGCTAAAACAAACATTTATAACAAAACGTACTGCTTATCCTGAGCATTGACGTTCTGCAGCTGCCATGTCTAAACAACATCATGATAGCATCTCATTTAAATATTAGACGACGTAAGCTTTTTTTAAGAAGTATTATTTAAAGTGATACTGTATTTGAAGGTGCTCTCATGTGAATATACAGTTGAGAGTATGAAAGAGCATGGGTGTTATTGATGGTCCCTGTTCATTTGTTCAAAATCTTTTCTACTGATGAATAATTTTGTGGGAAAGACATGTTGATATTCCTGTGAGTGTCCTTGTGTTGAAGGTTGAACTCTACTATTTTACAGCTATGAACATAGTCCGACTCCCTTCCTACAAGTACTGTAAACAAATTGATTTTGTGGGTTTATTATCTTCAGGAAATGAATGTGATAATCATGTACTATAATTATTTTGGATTGTAAGAAATTTAGTAAATCCTTTTCCTTTAAAGGGCATGGTACCAATTGCAATACAAAAAGCACTAGTTCAACCTAAAATAAAATAAAAAAAAATCCAATGATATAAGTGAGCCTTCTACCAACCCATTACAAACATTCCATCCTTAGCAAAATTTGGAGAAATATGTGTTTTACAACAGCTCTCCAGCAGTTTTTGGATGCAAATCGATATGGGTTCAGAGTTGGTCTTAGTGATTGATTGGCTTTTAAGAGAGTTGGACAGGGGAGGGGCTGCAATGTTGTCAGTACTTGATGTTTCTGCCATGTTCGATACCATCTGCCATAGTATACACATCTTCATTCACTGGAATCCTTTGCAGTTACAGGGGTGGTCTTTGAGTTGTTTTCTTCATTTTTTATCAGAATAAATTCAGCAGGTTAAAATGGGTGATCTGTCCAAAGATACATCAGGTATCCTTCAGGGATCAGCATTATTGGTGATACTATTTAATATTGACTTGCAGCCCCTGGCAAAGCTTGTAAATTCATATGGCATTCAAGGAAAACTTTATGCAGATCATATACAGCTTTTTTTTTAGCATTCGGATCAGCCCCTCAAGCAACACTGCTTCTCCTGGCAAAATCTATTTAAAAAGTTGAGAAATGGATGTACAACAACAGGCTAGCTCTTAATATTAGAAAGACAGTTTTGTGAAAAGGCTTACTACTATCTCTAATGACCTGAAGTTAAATAAATAGGTTTTTCCATTTCTGACTCAGTTCAGAGATTTAGGTGTTATTTTCAATACTTATCTTACCCTTTGGCCACAAGTCAGTTCCTTATTAAAGACTGCTTTTTAAAAATTATGATTACGACAGTGGCTTAAATATGTGTAGACAAAGATTGATTTTTGGACTACTGCACAGGCATTTATTCTAAGCACACTCAATTATTGTAATGCATTTTAGGTGGATTTTCCTCAGGAGTCAGCTACATGCATTCCAATTGATTCCGAAAGCAGCAGCAAGGTTGATTTCACATTGCCAACAAGAAGAACATATGACTCCCTGTGTGAAAGAATTACATACATTGGTTTCCAATAATTTTCAGAATGCAGTGGAAGTTACTAGTAGTAGTCTATAAGGTACCTCATGGTCCCTTTCTTATGTAAAGGAGCTGCTGGAAGATTATCTTCTCTCTCTAGTATTGCATTCAGTGGGTAACATTCTATTAGATTGCAGGCAACCTGTAAGAGTTTACTTTTTTTCTGTCAATGGTCCTACTCTTTGGAATGGGCTACCGCTGGGAATTATGGAGGTAATTTTAAAAGGAGTTATGGTTGTAAATGTAACATACAATCATAGCAATTTTAAAAAGCCATTTATATGCGTAAAGTGCACTTACATGTGAATATTCTATGGACAATTCAATGGCATCTATTGTAGCAATTTTCATAAGCCTACTTATAAGGGTAAAGTGCATTTTCACATGTAAAACCCAGTTTTAAGCATGTAAATGCTTTTTAAAATCAGACCTTAAATATGAAAGTGACCTAACATTTAAAAATAAAATTGAATCTGATACCCGAGGGAGGCAGGATGGCGGCATAGACGAGGCGGTGGACGTTTCCTCTCCTGCAGTCTTAGAAATTGACTCTTTTTTTCCTCAATAATGCCGTCTAAACGCAAGGGTAAGGTGAGAGTATATCCCTCTCTACCCTTACACTCACCAATTCAGCAGGAGATCATCCGACAGGGATGTGAATCGTTTTAGGACAATTAAAATTATCGTCCGATAATTTTAATATCGTCTTAAACCGTTATGGAACACAATACAATACAGATTCTAACGATTTATCGTTATAAATCGTTAGAATCGTGAGCCGGCACATTAAAACCCCCTAAAACCCACCCCCGACCCTTTAAATTAAATCCCCCACCCTCCCGAACCCCCCCCCCAAATAACTTAAATAACCTGCGGGTCCAGCGGCGGTCCGGAATGGCAGCGGTCCGGAACGGGCTCCTGCTCCTGCATCTTGTCGTCTTCAGCCGGCGCCATTTTCCAAAATGGCGCCGAAAATGGCGGCGGCCATAGACGAAAAAGATTGGACGGCAGGAGGTCCTTCCGGACCCCCGCTGGACTTTTGGCAAGTCTCGTGGGGGTCAGGAGGCCCCCCACAAGCTGGCCGAACGACCTCCTGCAGTCGATCTCCTGCCGGCGCCATTTTCCGTACGAAAATGATTCGCGGCGGGAAATCACTCCCTGACCCCCGCTGGACCTCCAGGAACTTTTGGCCAGCTTGTGGGGGGCCTCCTGACCCCCACGAGACTTGCCAAAAGTCCAGCGGGGGTCCGGAAGGACCTCCTGCCGTCCAATCTTTTTCGTCTATGGCCGCCGCCATTTTTGGCGCCATTTTGGAAAATGGCGCCGGCTGAAGACGACAAGATGCAGGAGCAGGAGCCCGTTCCGGACCGCTGCCGTTCCGGACCGCCGCTGGACCCGCAGGTTATTTAAGTTATTTGGGGGGGGGTTCGGGAGGGTGGGGGATTTAATTTAAAGGGTCGGGGGTGGGTTTTAGGGGGTTTTAGTGTGCCGGTTTTTCGATTTTTCGATTTTTCGATTTTTAACGATTTTTAACGATTTTTCACGATATTTTACCCCCCCAAACGGCAACAATACGATTCCCTCCCCCTCCCAGCCGAAATCGATCATTAAGACGATCGAGGACACGATTCACATCCCTATCATCCGATACTTGTCCTCACCTGCATTAAGTCCAGGAGCCAAGGATCCAGATGAATTGGTTTGTGTGGGAGGACTGCCCGAATCCACTGAGGAGGCTTCCCTGAGTCCTAATCTTAGACCACTTCCGGCGCAAAGGACGGGAGAGGAATGCCCTGGAAACACGCCTGAAGGGATTACACCTTCCGGGTCAGGGACGCCGACCCGAGCAAAGGGAGTTGGAGTAGGAGATCCGATCGCGGAGACAACAGGTCAGAGCGCAGAGGAAGAGGAGAGAGACCTGGCTCTGAGTGATAATGCGACCAGAGGAATGGAACAAGCTGCTGGCGGTGAGTCCGTGGACATTCCCATCCGTCCTGCCGTGGTCACGCTAGAATCTATGTGGGACTTAATGGCCGAAATGGCCACAAATATAAAAAGGCTTGAGACTAAGATGGACTATAACAGTGGGAAAAACCAACAAGATATCCTGTTGGTTCAGAAATCTATTAAAAACACAGAAGAGAGAATCAAAGTGCTTGAAGAGAAAGAGGTGAAAAACCTGGAATTCCATGCTGCCATAGCAAAACATAGAGCCCTTTTAGCATGGCGAATAGAGACTTTTGAGAACAATTCCAAACGTTTAAACTTGCGTATTATAAACTTCCCTAGAGTTGTGGGGGAAGTACCTTTGAGCACTTTTCAAAAGTTTCTTAAAGAAGTCTTAGGCTTCGAAGAAACTGATTTCCCAAATATTAACGTTTGCTATTTTTTGCCAAGAAGAGTATCTAATATGAATACGCAAGAATTACCATTTTAGGGAAACTTAACTGATTTTTTAGAAAATTCTGATCAAGTGATTGACTGGGGCACATTATTAGTTTCCTTCATAAGTTACTTAGACCTGAATAAGGTCATGAAGAAATATTTTTCAAAGTATCCCATACTGTTTCATGATAAACCGGTTAAGATTTTCCCTGATCTTGCTTTATATACTCAGCTACGGAGAAAAGAGTTTCTAAGCCTCCGACAGGAGGTTATTTCTTTGGGATTCTCTTTTATGCTGAGGTTTCCCTGCAAATGTTTGGTAAAAAAAACAACAGGATACATTTGTGTTTTTCTTGCCTGAACACTTGAAAGGCTTTATTGAGCAAAGGAAAATAGTTACCTCGTCCCCAGTGTCTAGCTAAAAAAATATAAATAGTGCAGGATGCTATGTTAAGCTTTATTTTGTTTTGATATTAATTTTGAAAAATGTAACTCCCTTTTAGATTTTCATAAAGCCTCCTTTAGGGATTTATTGGTGTCAGTACCAAATTGCATTTGATTATATAAAGTAAGATTAGAGCTGATTTATAAACTGACATGATGGAATGTAATTCATTGTTTTTGGATTATGGAAGGAAATTCAGTTCTATTTTATGTTAAGACATTTTTCTCAGTATGTTATAGTTGAAAATCAATAAAGAAATAATTATTAAAAAAAAATAAATTGAAGACCCATTAATTTAGTCTAACTTTTGCACTAACTTCTTAATATCTAATTCCTCTTGTCTGTTTTTATATGTCTTAAGAAGTGATTTCAATAGAATGAATGTAATTAGGCTAAACATAATTTTTTCATGTTAATGTTTGTTATTAGTGAATTGTTGAGTCATGCAATATTATTTTGTTATATAATTATTATATCTTATGTTTTTATTGTAGTTTGATTTGTCAAATTATTTTTTTAATAAATACCTACTTAAATCTACATATGATGGTTTTGATTATGTGGTTCAGTCTTAACCATAGGATCCCATAGAATGACTTGTCTTTAAACCTCAAGTTTAAGGAATAATGAATATGATAGATTTGCCAGTATCCCTTGCAGAGGTGACTTGGAGTAAAATTAAGGTGGCAGTGGATTTCATAAAGGGCTTTTCCTCCATATTACAAATACTCTCCAGTGCAACTTCAGAGCACTTCCAACTACTAGGGGGCTGCTAACCGTCCTTTCAGAAGGAGCAGTTATTTTACCACAAAATATGTTATCACAAATTCCCCCTCACCACGCACCCTATATGGATTCATCCTCCACAATCTCAGAGGTCTCGGCCATGTAACTGAAAAGCAAAGAAATTTGACAACTTCTGAATCAAAGTCAAGCTTTTGATTCCTTACAGAAACATTTGTCAGTTTACCAGTCTCAGGGCAAAGGATAAACCATATTGTGGGAAGATTAACCTTTATTTGTGAAGCAGTGGACTCAAATAAAAACAGACTTGGGTTTTCTGCATAATCCAAGAGGGCTACAGACTGCTATATTTCTTCTAGAACATCCCACAAGAAAATTTACCAGTAAAATTCCTTATCAGGATTTATTCATTAACAGGCCGATACAGTACAGTGCGCTCTGACGGAGCGCACTGTTAGTCTGCTATTGGACGCGTGTTTTCCCTTACCCCTTATTCAGTAAGGGGAGGAAAACGAGCGTCCAACCCGCGGCACCTAATAGCGCCCTCAACATGCAAATGCATGTTGATGGCCCTATTAGGTATGCGCGCGGGATACAGAAAGTAAAATGTGCAGCCAAGCTGCACATTTTACTTTCAGAAATTAGCGCCGACCCAAAGGTCGGCATTGGAGGCAACTTTCCTTCTACCCTCCGCACCTTCCCCTCCCTTCCCCTAACTAACCCACCCCCCCAGCCCTATCTAAACTTTTCCCCTACTTTTCTTGCTGAAGTTACGCTGACCAGAGGCTGGCGTAAATCTGCGCGTGGCAGCGGGCTGCTGGCACGCCTTCTCCTGACCCAGGGGCTGTTCTGGAGGCCTCGACCACCCCCCGGGCCAGAACCACACCCCCGGCACGCCCCGAAATTCACGCCACCCACCCGACACGCCCCCGACATGCCCCCTTTGCGAAGCCCCGGGACTTAAGCACGTCCTGGGGCTTGCGCGTGCCACCGAGCCTATGCAAAATGGGCTCGGCACGCGTAGGGGGGTTTTAAAAGGGTTACGCGTGTACCTTATGCGCGTAACCCTTTTAAAATCCGGCCTGTACTGAATACAGTTGCCTCCATTAGAAATAGTGCTATGCTATCACTTAACACAGTGAGATACCTGATGGAAAAGATATGTCTTTAATAGCTTTATAAAAGTTTTCATGCATTCAGTAGTTCTGAGGACCTGTGGTAAGGAGTTCCCTAGAATGGGACCAACGATGAGAAAGAGTCTTTCTTGCAATTCAACTAACCGAACTTGCCGTAGCAATAGTATATCTTTGTGAAGATTAGAGTGCTTGACCAGGATTGTAGACAAGAAGTAATTGATTTATCCAAAGAATCCGTTTTCACCACCTTGTGGATCAGAAACGCAGTTCTGAACTGGATTCTCTTGTCAATAGGAAACCAGTGAAGCAATCTCTACATTGGAGAAATGTGAGCTCTTTGATTTAGTGCAGATGTCAGCCTAGCGGCAGAATTCTGCAGGACTTGAAGAGCACGAAACACATATTTTGGGAGCCCAATCAGCAAAGCATTACAATAATCAATAATTGGAAGCAAAAAGGCCTGTACAACCCATCGAAAGTCAAAATCCATCAGCAACAATTTCAGAGGCTGTAATAATCAGAGCTTATAATAATCTGATTTCACTATTGATTTGATTTGTCTGAGCATGTTCACATTTGAGTCAAGAAGTACTCCTAGGCTTTTTATCTGTGTAACAATTATAATTACCTGACCTTGAAATTGTAAAGAAGCAGATACACATGATATATCAGACTGCTTTAAAACCATTATGTCATTTTTCTTTAAATTTAGTGCTAGCATATTACATGTCAGCCAGCCTTTCAACACAGATAGACAGATGGTAACCATTTCAAATGTTTCTAATCATGCTGATAACACAGGAATGAAGAATTGAATGTCATCAGCATAGAGGCAGTATCCCGAATAGAGCCTGGCAAAAAGCTTGCACAAAGGAAACACAAAGATGTTAAGTTGGGTGGCAGATAATGCTGAGCCCTACAAATCACCTGTTGTGACTGCTAAGAGAAGTGTTCAGAGAAGACAAAGCCATGCTTTGAGATCGATCCAACAAATATTGCTAGAAGAAATATCCAAAAAATGTTGCTAAATTAATGTTGTCTGTAAACCGAGGTGATGTATATCTATACGTACCACGGTATATAAGAATCTCGAAATAAATAAATAAATAAATAAATAAATAGGATGAAAACCATTTAAGGGCCACACAGTCAATACCACAGTCCTGCAGTTGGAATAGTATGGATAAGAACATAAGAACATAAAAACATACCATACTGGGTCAGACCAAGGGTCCATCAAGCCCAGCATCTTGTTTCCAACAGTGGCCAATCCAGGCCATAAGAACCTGGCAAGTACCCAAAAACTAAGTGTATTCCATGTTACCATTGCTAGTAATAGCAGTGGCTATTTTCTAAGTCAATTAATAGCAGGTAATGGACTTCTCCTCCAAGAACTTATCCAATCCTTTTTTAAACACAGCTATACTAACTGCACTAACCATATCCTCTGGCAACAAATTCCAGAGTTTAATTGTGCGTTGAGTAAAAAAGAACTTTCTCCGATTTAGTTTCAATGTGCCCCATGCTAACTTCATGGAGTGCCTCCTAGTCTTTCTATTATCCGAAAGAGTAAATAACCGATTCACATCTACCCGTTCCAGACCGCTCATGATTTTAAACACCTCTATCATATCCCCCCTCAGCTGCTGACACATCCAAACATACTAGCACAAAACTTTGAGCCTTGTTGAAGCCTTGTGAGTGTTCTTGAAATTACCAGTTTGCTGATGCCTCCATCAGTTCACCCATTCTGTCTCCAGTTCACTGAGACCTCAGAGTACTTCACCCTGAACCACAAATTCATCAAGATCTCCCACCCAAAAATAGCACAAACAAATGAGTATGGTATCAATTGTGCTAGTTAATTAGCAGGTGTAAAATTGTGCAAATAAGTTGCATAACATATTTGTGTAAATCTCTTATAAAATATCAACTTCAAATATACCTCTTGGCCTCCCCTCTGAATGCCCCTAGACCACCTCATTTTTGCACAGATAAATGTGCGGACAAAACCTAATACATGCACATACTTTTGATGTTTATAAAATGGCATATTCACAACTGCAAGCTACGTACATGCATATATGCTGATTTTCCACACATAACCCCTTTGAAAATGTACTCATTAGATGCTCTCTCTCTCTCTCTCTCTCTCTCTCTCTCTCCCCCCCTGCTCTGGACCCTTCAATTCACCTCAAATAGGCCTTACAGAAGAAATCGCAAAAGGCAATGAAACCTTATCGCACAGCCTAACACAATTCAAAGAGGTGTAGTTAAAATCGGCATTACAGCTGTGCAATAGCTCTTTGCAGGCAGGCTAACCCAGCCCACTCTTCGCCCCTAACTCCTCCTATTTTCTGAATTTGCATCTCATACTGCAATATGCGATAGCACCATACAATATAGTGCTATCGTATGTGTTAACGTTGCTTTTCGCAATCGATAAGCCCTTAACGCATGCGAAAACTCCTTATCACATTTTGATAAATGACCCCCTTAGCTGGATAATTTAGCCAGCTAACCTAACTCTTCCCAGAAATGCCCCTAGAACACCTCTAAGTGATCTAGCTAAATTTTAGATGGATTGTCTGATATCTGGCTAAAGTTTAACAAAATGGAGGGAAATATTCAAAAGTTGGCATTAAGCCTGATAATTTGTGAGTTATCCAGCTAAGTGCATCTGAATATGGACCTCTAAGAGCTCCTTTCTGACCCAGACAAGGTCTTGTCTTCCTTCAACTGTCAATAAAGGAAACAATTTTACTGAAGTCTTTTCTAATCCTTGTGTCAAAGAACCAAGGAAGCTTGTTTCATGTGAACATCTATTTCTTAGCTCAAGGATATTGAAAGGAGATCAACCCCATTTACTGCTCAGGCATGATTTCTCAAGTGCTACTCAAGGAAACCTCCAATTAGATCCTCTTATGTATGTAATTGGGAGAGATTTAACATATGATGTGCAGGCAAAGGCTTAAATCCTTTTTCCTATTTGCCAACAAAATTACTAGACTACCATCTCCTCCTATCAAAATCTGGCTTGCAACTAATTCATTCAGGGTTCAAATTAGTGCAAAAGATGCTTCCTGTAATCATGAAGAAGGAAAACCAATGTGTTCCCATCCTCTAGTAACTCATTTCATGAAAGGCTTACTTCACCTTAAGCCTCTCAATAAACCACTCTTACTTTCCTGAGAACTCAGTGTGGTCCCCACTTACCTGATGAGAACACCATTTGAGTCCCAAACCACTTGTCATCTCAAAATATTTAATCTGGAAAGTCAGCAAACTTCAAGAACTAGTAACCTATCCAAGAATACAGAATGCGTCCATTACAGAGTAATTTTGCATATCAGGGCTTAATTTGTGGGGCAATGACCTAGAATGTAATTTTGCCACCTCTTTCAGATTTAACAGACAGAGCAGCAGGGGTATTCTGCTCCATCCTCTTTCAGGGAAGTTGTGAACCTGGAGCAGACAGTGCCCTGTCCCATGCATTCTCCTCTTCCTTCCTGTTGTGTATGGAACAGTAAGGGAGGGGGGTGATACTGAAGCAGACATGTTGATTAAGAGACACAAAAAGAAGTTGAGTTAGCACACCTTTGAAATGTGTAAGCAGTAGTGCCAATTGTCAAAGGTTTAGTTCTGACTTCCTCGTTGAAACAGAGCAGAGCTAGTAGTGGCACAGATAATTTCTCCCCACAGCCCCTGGAAGAAAAAGAGCAGAAAGTGCAGAACAGTAGGGAAGCAGGCGATCCTGAAGAAGAAACTTGCAGAGTATAGAACAGACCCCAAAAGAGGTCAAATTATCTATCCCGTTTGAAATTTGTGAGCAGTAGTGCCAGTTGTCAAAGCTTCACCTGTGGCCTTGATGACTGGCACTACTGCTCACAGCTTTCAAACTTGTGATAATTTGACCTCTTTTTACCTCCATTGCCAAGGGCTTCATTTCTGGCAGAACAACCCAGAATGGAATTCTGCCACCTTTTGTCTGAGACTCAAGGAAGCAGAGTAAATCATAAGAACATAAAATATGCTACACTGGGTCAGACCAAGGGTCCATCAGTCCCCGTATCTTATTTATTTTTATTTATTTATTTAACGTTTCTTTTATACCGATGACCGTTCGCACATCGCATCGGTTTACAGTGAACACAAAACCATTGGGCGGGGCCCTTACATAAAACAGATAATATACTGAACTAGGAAACATATAATTGAAATTAGGGGGGAGCCCTTACATCAAAACTATTTACATCAAAACTATATACAGAATTAGTGCACAGTACCAAATCGACAAGCATAGAGGTGGTCATATCAGGAAATCCGAGTAGGGGTAAGGGTCGGAGGGGGAGTTATGTAATAGGGGGTGTGATGGAGTAAGCTTGTTGGAAGAGCCAGGTTTTAAGTTTCTTTTTGAAAGTGGGGGTATAGGTCTCAGTGCGAATATCATGGGGCATAGAGTTCCATATCGTGGGGCCGGCCAGAGAAAAAGCTCTGTTAATAGTGGAGGAAAGCTTAAAGGATTTAATAGATTGGGCTTGGAGTGTTCCTTGGAGTGCTGGGCGTGTAGGTCTCTTGGAGGTACGGGGTATGAGGGGGGGGTTGAGCCAGTTGAGGTTGGAGTTTAATAGACTTTTGTGTATGATTGAGAGAGTTTTATAAAGAATTCGTGACTGTATAGGGAGCCAGTGTAGTTCCATAAGTGCGGGGGTGATGTGATCTCTTTTCTTTGTGTTTGACAGGATGCGAGCGGCGGCATTTTGTAGAAGTTGGAGTGGTCTAGTGTGAATTGCGGGAATGCCAAGTAAGAGCGCATTACAGTAGTCAATCTTTGAAAAGATAATAGCTTGAAGGACTGTACGGAAATCATTGAAATGTAGCAAGGGTCTGAGCTTCTTTATTGTTTGCAGTTTAAAGTAGCAGTCCTTTATAATGGATTTGATGAATGGTTTGAAAGAGAGGTGATTATCAATAATAACTCCTAGGTTGCGAGTGTGAGGTGGGAAGTTAGTAGCAGAGTAGGCAGGGGGGATGACCGGGAGTGGCTGCTTATTCGATATGACTAAAAGCTCAGTTTTGTTGGAGTTAAGCGCTAGGTGCATGTCCTTTAGGAGCTGGTTGATAGAGGAAAGACAGGATTCCCAGCTGTGTAGAGCCGTTTGGATGGTGTCCGAGAAGGGGAAAATGATTTGTACATCATCAGCATAAATAAAATGCTTGATGTGTAGATTAGTGAGGAGCGTAGTAAGGGGGAGCATGTAAATGTTAAATAAGGTAGATGAGAGTGAGGAACCTTGGGGAACACCTTGGGGGAGACTGATGGGGTCAGATTCATTATTGTTCATAGTGACAGTGAAAGTACGATTTTGGAGATATGATTGAATCCAATCAATGGCCTTGCCAGTGACCCCAATATTTCTGAGTATGCTGAGGAGGACATCATGATTAACTGTGTCAAACGCAGCTGAGATGTCAAGTAATGCGATAAGATAGGATGATCCTGAGTCAGTTCCTTTGATAAGGGTATCGTGTAAGGAGAGGAGCAAGGTTTCAGTACTTAAGTGCTTCCTGAAACCATATTGGGTTGGAGGGAAGATGTTATTTTGTTCCAGGTGATCAGATAGGCGTGTGTTCACGAGCTTTTCAAGCACTTTAGCTAGTAGGGGTAGGTTGGACACTGGTCTGTAATTAGAGAGGGTGGTGGGGTCAAGGTTGGGTTTTTTGAGGAGTGGTTTCACTATGGCTTGTTTCAGAGCATTGGGGACAATACCATGTTCTAGGGAACAGTTAAGAATATTTGAGAGGGGTTTGGCGATCACATTGTGTATAGAAAGTAGGAGTTTAGAGGGGATAGTTTCAGAGGGGTGAGTGGAAGGTTTCATTTTCTTAAGTATGCTTTCTACTTCCAGGGAAGATGAGGACTCAAAAGAATAAAGGGAGCTAGGGGAGTTGATGGTGGGAAGAGAGATATTGAGGTTGTTGTGTGAAAATTGAGCTGTGATGGACGATACTTTGTTTTTGAAAAATTGCGCTAATTCATTACAGCGGTTTGTGGAGGGTGTAGCTGATTGTTGTGTGTGTATGGGAGAAGTAAGGTTAGCGACCATAGAGAAAAGAGCCTTGGGGTTGTATTGCAGCCCATTTATTTTATTGGCGTAGTATTTTCGTTTTGAGTGTTGAATAGAGTTTCTATAATCATGCATACGTTGATAGTAGAGAGTTTTGGTTGCGGGGGATTGGAGTTTGCGCCATGACCTTTCCGTGGCTCTGAGTTGGATTTTGAGATTTCTAAGGAAAGGAGTGTACCAGGGTTTCCTATTCTTTCTGTAAGGGTTGATTGTTTTTGTTATCAGGGGGCAGTGCACATTGGCAATGCTGTGTGTGCAGTTCACCCATGAGGATAATGCGTTATCTGGTGAGGATAGATCAATTTGTTTGTCTAAGTCAGAGCATGCTAATGCAATGGTTTCTACATCGCATGCTTTGCGGAATCTAAGGGAAATAGGCTGTCTGGGCGTGGATAGAGGGCTTTGAGGGAGCGATAGTTTGGTCTCAATCAATGAGTGATCAGACCAGGGTACTGATGTACATAGGGGGGGACTGTTCACACTGTTCACACTGTCTCCAACAGTGACCAATCCAGGCTACAAATACCTGCCAAGTTCCCAACATTAAATAGATCCCATGCTTCTAATGCTGTCAACAAGCAGTGGTTATTCCCTATTGATTAGTAGCAGTTTATGGATTTCTCCTCCAGGAACCTATCCAAACCTTTTTTAAACCCAGCTATATTAACTTCCTTAACCACATCCTCTGGCATCGAATCAGTCCTGGCTCTCCTGTAGAAATGGAGTAATCCAGTAGCAGCACAGATCATTTCTGGCCCCACAGCCCTTGGAGGAAGCAAAGCAGAAAGTGTTGGAGCTACTTGCCCTGAGCCAAGGACAGCCATATGGACTTGAGTTTTATATTATTTCCCATAACAGGAGACTGTGAGGCAGAAGGAAAAGTGAAAGATATTTGAGGCCTGTGAACTCAACTGCTTCTGCTGCTACTGGAATGTTGGTTTAATAGAAACACTACTGCTTATTATTCTGCTGACTTTCTGGCCCCCATTATCTCTGTCCCTAGTGACCACATTGGGCGAGGAGAAAGGGGCAAGAGAATGAGGGGATATGGGGAGAGAAAGATAGTGATGAAAGGAGAGTGAGGATGAGGGGAAAGTGAATTAGAGGGGATATAGGAGAGGCAAGAGAGTGAGTGAAGATATTAAACAGAAGGGAGGCTGGATAAGTGAGGGGGATGTGGGTGAGCAGGTTGGAGGGGCTGTGCATTGTGTGGAAGAGAGGGAAGAAATTGAGTGAGGAGACTAAAGCAGCTGTGGGGCATGAGTAAGGGGATCAGAGCGATTGAGGTGTGAGGGAGATCAGAGCTGGGAGGGAGTGTGCACGTGAGGCAACTGGAGGATCAAGAAGAGAACGAGGAGAGGGGATAGAAGGGAATGAGTGTGAGGAGCATGCAGTGCTGCTCCCTTCCTTCTTCCTCTGAGGATGCAAAGAGCAGGCCCCACTGTTAAATTCTAGGCCTCCTCACTGAGGCTGAGGAGGGCTGGTACAGGCCAGTCTGCTCTCATACCCTGAGGCAGAGGAGAAACAGTTGATTCTGGCTCAAAGTGGAGGCCTGTGCATTACCGGCTAAGAAGGGAGAGAGAGAAATAGAGTTGTTGGAGTGGGAAATTTCCTGGGAGGAGGAGGTGGGGCTAGGATGGTACCAGGGATTAGGGGTGAAACGAGGGCCCTAGGACCACTGGGGAGGGAACAATGACTTCTGGGGCATTCATAGATGGGGACGGGAATCTGGGACTGGAGGACCAGGATCTCCAGGGCAGAGAAAAAGGAGAGTAAATAGAAATGTCCACATTCTTTCTCTCATCTACCCGGGCCTAGACATGTGCCTAGGGCAGCAAAAATCTAGGGGCCAGCAGCTGAACATTTGCTGCCACCCAGCTGTGCTGAATCTCATTTCAGCATAGAATAGCCTTCTGCGTCCTGCTCCAGCCTCCCCCCCCCAGCCTTTCCACTGGAGGGGAGCGGTGAGGCTGAAAGGGACACAGCGAAGAAAAACTGGTCATCTTTTTATTCCTGTCCCTCTCTCCCTGTTCTGTGCAGGGAAAAAAGAGGAGACAGGTGAGGCCAGAGCACACAGCATTGAGCAAAGAAAAGCCACTCTGCTCCCTGATTCAGTCCCTCTTCGTCTGCCATTCAGGAACATGAAGGGAGGAGGGGAGCCTCAAGCAGATAGATTAGAGCAAAGTTTTCTGCTCTGTTATTCATTATCCAGGAGGAGGAAGGGGGCAATGGTACTAATAATGCCTAGGAATGGCAAAATCTTAAATCCATCACTGGCTCTTGCTCTTCCTTACCCCGGTGATCCTCCATCTGCAGACATCCTTTGACCAGCAGCGCTCATCAAGTAAAAAAAAAAAAAAATGGATGAGGGCTGAATACCGGTGGGGGCTGCAGATGGAAGATCTTTGGGATAAAGAAAAAGAGGGAGAGTGTGTTTGTGTGAGTGAGTGAGTGAGATAGTAAGTGATTGGGAGAGAGAACAAGTTCACACCCGGCCCTGGCCTTACCCAGCTTGCACACATCACACCTGGCTCTGTTCCTCCTGCTGCCCACTGTACCACAATTCTTCCTTTTTGTCTACAAATTAAGCTCTCTTGCATATATACCCTAAATTTCTTCCAAAAGTAGTTTCTGATAAACTATTCTGTTGTTCTTCCTACATTCTTTCCAAGACCTGACATACATAGATCTGAATCTGACTTACATAGTTTAGATGGATTGAGCATGGATTTTCTTCATAGACAGAACTAAATATCTTAGAAATTCCACACAGCTGTTCATATCATAAGACCCTCACAGACATGGACTGCAACAGATAATTACTATTTTGCTATACCAAAACCGAGCTCTCTTTGGAGGGCCATATAAAATCCCATTAAAGTAAGAACAATGCAAGCTTCTGTTGCTCACCTTGTCTCTTACTCTATTTATTACAGATATGGAAAGCTGCTATATAGAGTTCAGTGCATACATTTACCTGTCACTATTCCTTAGGTACTGACTCTTGCCATGATGTTGGATTTGGTCACTATGTACTAAGAATTTTTTTAAAAAGTTGACTCAAAATTTGTTTTCAACTACTTCCTGCCAAGTACCCATTCACACAAGTTGGCTTAAGGGAGAGTATGGATAGGGGACTTCAAGACAACCCTTAGCTTGAAGACTCCATATGTGTTAATGCTTCCATTCTATGGAGAAAGCAAAGTTGCTTACCAGTTGCTGGTATTCTCTGTGGACAACAGGATACATAAGTTGCATGTACCCTCTCACTTCACTTTGGAGTAAAATATTTTTTCATAAGATCTTATATATCAGTGAGGAGGCTTCTCAGTGCTTGATTGTGCAGTGCTGGATGCACATGAGCAGAAGGGCATTCTTGACTTTTTAAGCTCTTGATCAGGGGTGGCCAACTACTTTCCTCGAGAGCAACAAACAGGCCAGGTTTTCAGGATATCCATTGTGGATATCCTGAAAACCTGACCTGTTTGTGGCTCTTGATGACTGGGTGTGGCTACCCCTGCTGTAGCTAGTAAATGTTTCATTCTTGGCACTGTCAGAAGATATCATCTCATATGAGTGATTGATTTATCTTGCTATCCATGGAGAACACCAGTTACAGGTAAGACTTTTTTTTTTCTGTGCACATATTGCTTATATACTGGACATTTAGTGGTCTACGCTGTGCATATATGTTTAGAGATATTTATTCTTCTTTGTAAAGCATTAAAATAGTTACTCTTTCACATATGCTAAAGTAACCCATCTTTAGTAAAAGACAATGCAACCATGTGAAATGTGTTACAAACTATGTGCTATCTCTTTAAGAGATACAGACTAAGACAGAGCATGTGCAAGAGGATTACTGTGAAGTTTAATTTGATGCAATGCCTGAAAGTTATTTCTTTTCAATAAAGGATTTATGCACTGTGAAGGCTTCAGGGTTGCTTGATTTCATGGAGGCAGAAACATTCTTTTGCTGATGGCTATAGCAGTGTGGACTTGTTAATCAGCTCTTCAGCATAAGAAGCAGCAGTGACTCTTCCCGCCATCTTACATTCAAATTAGCTGCACAGTAGGACACTTGAGCTGGGACATTGTTGATTGCAGTGCAAAGACTTGTCAGAAGTTTATTTTAGCTATGTACTCCAGCATTATTTTGCTATTCTTACGTGACTCCCATTGCATAAATCTGTGAATCATTTCAGTACTTGTTCTGAACAACTTAACCAAGTTTGCTTATTCTCTTAAAGGCCCCGATTTTAAAAGGGCCGTGCACGTAATCAACAGGGGTTACACACGCAGCCGGGCCTTGTGCACGCGTTTTAGAATGGGCCTGACCACACGTGCAACACCTGTTACACGCAAAAGTCCTGGGCCCTAAAAGAGGGGTGGGCTGGGGGCATGGTCTAGGCGGGGAGAAGTGGGCCGGGTCGGGCTGGGACAGTGCCATTAGCTGCTGACCCGGGGAAGCGTGCACCGGCAGCCATCCAGCGCACGGAGATTACTTCTGCTCCGAAGGAACAGTAAGTAACAAAACAAAAAAAATGTAAGTAGCTAGGAAAGGGTTTGGGTCAGGAAGGGTAGGAAGGTTAGGTAGGGTTATAGGGAAGTTCCCTCCCAGACCTCGCCTTAACTGGAGTGGACTGAGCAGGGAAATGAGGAAGCCCTACTCGTGTCGCTGCAAGTTGCCTTTTAAATTTCACACCCCTCCCCTCCCCGCGAGCAGAGGAGGCCGCCCGCCCATACATGCGTGCACGGACATTAAAATCCGGCGCACATGTATGCGCGGGAAATGTATTTTATAACATGCGCACATCGGCACGCGCGTGCTATAAAATTTGCGCGTCCATGTGCGCACAAAGGGAACCACGTGCACATGGACACGCGAGCACGCGGCTTTGAAAATCCAGCCTTCAGTAAAACTGGATGGTTTCCCATGTTAATGAGTTGCACAGTTTCCTTATTGATACTGGGCTAGTGATTGAACCGAAAAGTGAACTGCAGTCTGGAACCTTACAAAATGTGAGCCTTGCAATGTCATGAAGTCCTAGTGAAGTCCCAGCCTGCCATCTTTAACATGGTGGCAGGCCAGGCTCCCCTCCCAGACATTCGCCTTAATGTTAAGAACATAAAAACATAAAAACCTCTATCATATCCCCCCTCAACCATCTCTCTTCTCCAAGCTGAACAGCCCTAACCTCTTTAGTCTTTCCTCATAGGGGAGCTGTTCCATTCCCCTTATAATTTGGTCACCCTTCTCTGTACCTTCTCCATTGCAATTATATCTTTTTTGAGATGGGGGGCGACCAGAATTGTACACAGTATTCAGGGCCGCCATCAGGAATTTTGAGGCCCCATACAGCCAAAATGTCTGGGCCACAAGCATTCAGACTCCGTGGCTCCTCGGCCTCCAGCTAGCAAGCAGACAGCGACGGCCCGCGCGCTTTGCCGGCGCATACTGTCACAGCCGCGTCAGACAGTGAACGCTGGCAGGACAGAGCGCGCGGACGAGTCTCTGTCTGCGGTGCTCTGTAAATCAATGCTATGCGTGTCTAAAAGACACGCATAGCATTGATTCTCTCCCTTCTCTGGGGCCCGCACCCAGGGCCGGCTCCAGGTTTCAGTAGGCCCCTGGGCGACAGACTGTCGGAGAGAGCCTCAGTGGGCCTCTTTGCCATGAACTAATACATCCCCCAAGCGCACCTGCCGCCTGGCGGCTGCGGGCCCCCATATGTGGCAGTAGATCCTGGGGCCCCATACTGCAGGCCCAAGAATACTGCCCTGATGGCGGCCCTGACAGTATTCAAGGTGCGGTCTCACCATGGAGCGATACAGAGGCATTATGACATTATATCTGTTGTAGAGCATTGTCATCTGGTGCGGGAAAGGGGGGGGGGGGGGGAATACCTGAGAAGTGTAGGAGAGGGAGGTAGAGAATTACCTGGGACTTGGTTCCATTTTGATCCCTCTTTCCCTTTTGCTCTTCTGTTGCCAAATGATCCTGATAGGAGCTTTGGTTGAAGCACAGGCTTCAGTGGTCTCTGGTTGCATGCCTCCCAGGGGGATCAGTGGGCAGGGGGGTAAGGAATTTCTTAAGCGGTGAGGAGGGGGCCTCCCACAGCATTTTCTCTTCTACCTCTTGGCTGATGGTGGTGGTGTCTCCCTCTCTCCCTGGCTTGTTTTTGTTTCCTTAATGTTGCTGCAATTGTCATTCTAGAGGGGTTTTTTTTTCACAGTTACACTGGTACCCCGAGCCCAGGTTAATTCGCATGTATAAAACTGTTATGACTTTTGTGGTTGGAGTTGCAGTGATGATGGTAACTGGGGTGGCTTCACTACAGGCAGTGTTGCTGGGACAGTGAGTTCGCTGTCTGGCCCCTGTTGGGATGGGTCAGAGAGGGCCGGGCTTTGTGACAGCTCTGCCAGAGTGACTTCAGAAGCCCGCCTACTCTTGGGGACCTGGTGGTAGACTGGCCAGGGGCGGGGGAAACCTCCGTCTGTGAGGAACACTGTTTGGGCTCGGGTTTAACATTATCGATAAACTGCGGCCTTTGTTGAATCCAATCTGTGTGTGCTGTGCCATATTGGAAAGGAGGAGAATGGAAAGTTCCTGCATGCCTGGGTTAGTGTAAAAGTGAAACACAATTACTATATAATATTGTAAGGTTACACCAAATACAAAATGATGCATCAGCATCAAAGACTTGAGGAAAATGAATGATTCTGTTTATAGATGGACAAATGGGAAATTTAAACAAAGAGTATCATTCCAAATCTTTCTTCCCTGAATTTATCACCTGATCCTCATGCTAAGAAAAAAAAGAGATTTGGAGAATAGGGAATCATTTTATATAATGAAAAAGCAGAACTTGCTGATTTAATCCACAATTTCTTCCTTGATATTCAGTGATGTAAACATACCTAAAGCTTTCCTTAAAAGCAGAAATGGGACCAAATGATACTGTAAGATGAATGGACCATAAGACCTTCCAGAGAGTGTAATAGGTTTCTTCATGAATGAATATATAAATGTGTTCAATGTGTAACGAGTTGCAATTTTGTTTTCCTGGGCACACTTTTGTAATTACAGCTGCATGTGTGGGCTGTCCCAAATGTTTCTCCCTCTTCCATATGTGTGCTCATGTGTAAGTCAATTTGCTTTAAAATAGAAAGCTAGTACAATTTTAGCTGCTAGTTCAAAGGTTGCAAAATCAACAAATGCAATTGTTTTACCTCACAGGCTACCTACTCCTTTTCAATAGAACCAGTTGTGAGTTATTAAATATAATTACAGCCCCTAGTTGTCTGTGGCTGTTCATGGAGGGTTGCAGTACATCTGCATACCTTTCCCAGTTGCCTTGGTGATCGACTTCCAAAGTTATCACAAGCCACCTCGGGCTTGGGCTGCTGCCATGCCATGCTCTTTAAGCAGCCAGCGAGGTGCTAGGGAAGTTGCAGTACTTTACTTTGAGTTTTCACTAGCTGGCCAGCAGGCATTCCCCTTACCATCACCTCAAAGGTATAGATTCCTTCCCCCTCCCCCCAACACTTTTTGTTTTCTGTGGCTCCAAATCCTTTTCATGATACTAATCCTCCCAAATCTTATTCCCCGCTGACAACCAGTACCAACATAAAGTCCACTATTTGTTACGCGTGACGTCTGCGGCAGACCCGTGGCATGGCCCTCTCACCTTTCTATACAGACTCCAACCTCTGGTTCCTCCTCGCTAGCGGCGATTGGCCACCGGCTCAGACCTCGGACCTCCCCTGGTGCCTCCGGCTCTGCCACAGTTCCCAGCCACTCAGCTCAGGATGCCATTGCTCATCGGGCCTCTCCGCGTGGCCCGCGGAGAGACGCCACTACCCGTGCCGTGTCCCTCCCTAGGCGCACACTTCACTGATCCTTTTGAAGGGCCTGCGGAAGGGAACCTGGCCGCGGCCCCAGATGATGACTACAAACTCTTCAGTGTATTTATGCTCAGGCCTCGCTCCATAGCGTTGCCTTTGCAACAGGTCTCCTCGCTACTTGAGTACTCGTTGCTGATAGAGAATCGTCTCTACGCTTTTTTCCTGACTCTCGTTGTTCCCAGTTCCTGTTCTCCTCGATCCTGTCCTGTATATGTTTTGGATTGACTGTATGGATATCGACTTTGCTTTGCCTGACTACGCTTCAGCCTATCTCCAGACCCAGACCTCTGCTACGCCTGACTACGCTACTGCCTATTTCCAGACCCAGACCTCTGCTATGCCTGACTACGCTACTGCCTATCTCCAGACCCAGACCTCCGCTACACCTAACTGCTCTACTGCCTATCTCCAGACCCAGACCTCTGCTATGCCTGACTACGCTACTGCCTATCTCCAGACTCAGACCTCCGTTACGTCCGACCACGCTTCTGCCTATCTCCAGACCCATACCTCCACTACGCCTGACCATGCTTCTGCCTATTTCCAGACCCAGACCTCTGCTACGCCTGACTACGCTACTGCCTATCTCCAGACCCAGACCTCTGCTATGCCTGACTACGCTACTGCCTATCTCCAGACCCAGACCTCTGCTATGCCTGACTACGCTGCTGCCTATCTCCAGACCCAGACCTTTGCTATGTCTGACTATGCTACAGCATATCTCCAGACCTTGATCATTGCTATGATTGACTCTCGCTATTTGACTTCTCCGGCCATGACCTCTGCTTTGCCGCCGGCCCTGATCCTAGCCTGTCATTGATGCCTCTCCTAGCCTACTTCCTGGACGTGGACTCATTAAGCGCCAGCCTACCTTTGCTTGAGCACCCTCAGCCAACCTCAGATCCATTGGTGCCCGAGTTCCATTACCTTATCCAGTCCAGAGTAGATCTGCCACCTATCATCTGCTGTCTCTGGACTGAACCAGCCACTCTTGTTAACCAACCTTGAGGCCCACCTAAGTCCTGCCAGCCCTGGCACCCAAAGGCTCAAACCGTGGGGAATGAGGGCTGGTATAGGTGAAGCTCCAGTGGCCTCTGCGTATCAGCCCACTCCACCTGCCGATGGTGAGGACCCGTAGGTCCCTATCTACGGGTTGCGTCAATCCTACCTGAGCCCAAGGGTTCACCTCCAATGCAACAGTATTCCCATTTTCTACTTTCATCACCTCACCAGCCACTCTTGTCAGCACTGTCCACTGCTCCTGAGCTCAGAGCTTTCTTGCTCTAATCCAGCCATCTACACTCTCACTGATAGCATCTCATCCTAGTCTCTGTCATTACAAGTCTACCTCTCTTTTCTGTATTCTTCTGCTCTTCCTTCTCTCAGATGGGGATATCAAGCCCTATCCTGGCCCTCCTAGGTATCACTCAGCCATCTGTGCATATCAACTTTTCCCTTCCAATCTTATACCTCTTCCCCCTTTCCTCCCTATTCTCTCCTTTCTTATTTTCCAGTAGAATGCCCGCTCTGTTTCCAACAAGCTTGCCTACATACAATTATCTCTCATACGGTTCACCTTCTTGCCTTAACTGAGATTTTGATTTTCACTGCTTCAGTTGCTGATCTCTGTCATGGAGGTTATCTTTTCTCATACACATCCTATAGTAGGCCATTGTGGTGGTTTTTGGACTACTAATATCCCCCTCCTGTAGGTTTCAACCCCTTCCTCCACCTCAAGTCCACTCCATCTCCATATATAAATGATCTGGAAAGGAATATGATGAGTGAGGTTATCAAATTTGCGGACGATACAAAATTATTCAGAGTAGTTAAATCACAAGCGGATTGTGATACATTACAGAAGGACCTTGCAAGACTGGAAGATTGGGCATCCAAATGCTGGATGAAATTTAATGAGGACAAGTGCAAGGTATTGCATATAGGGAAAAATAACCCTTGCTGTAGCTAAATGATGTTAGGTTCCATATTAGGAGCTACCACCCAGGAAAAAGATCTAGGCGTCATTGTGGATAATACATTGAAATAGTCAGCTCAGGGTGCTGCAGCAGTCAAAAAAGCAAACAGAATGTTAGGAATTATTAGGAAAGGAATGGTTAATAAAACGGAAAATGTCATAATGCTTCTATATTGCTCCATGATGAGACCGCACCTTGAATTCTGTGTACAGTTCTGGTTGCCGCATCTCAGAAAAGATATAGTTGCGATGGAGAAGGTACAGAGAATGGTGACCAAAATGATAAAGGGGATGGAACAGGCTGAAGAGGTTAGGGCTGTTCAGCTTGGAGAAGAGATGGCTGATGGGGGATATGATAGAGGTCTTTAAGATCATGAGAGGTCTTGAACAGGGGCAGATTGGCCTATCGGGACTTCGGGCATGCCCCGGTGGGCCGGTCAAGTGAATCACGTGGTTAGTGTTGGTCATAGTGGCCCCCATACCTGCTGTGAGTAACACTGGGCCCCCAGTTGCATTTCTTTTCCGAGAGTTTCCATCAGGGGCATCATTAGCCCCTTCAGTGCTCCGAGTCTCAGTTTAGGCTCTCGCTAAGGAGAAGGCGCAACGCTGCCGTGTCGGTGGGAGCCAACACGGCACAAGAAGGAGGGGCAGAAGCGGTATCTGTGGGGCCCGCAAGATCCAAGGTCGAGGAAGAAGCTGCAAGGCCTGAGGAGGCAGGGCTGCAACTGTGTCGGTGGGGCCGCAGGGCCCAAAGAAGTATCAGCTGCTGTGCCAGCTAGGCCCGCCCCCCACCATCACTGCAGAGGTGTGAAACAGTGTGCGCGCCTCCCCTTATTAGCTCGCGTTGTCTCTCTCCCTTCGGGAGGCGAACAGTGGGCCTCCTGCTACTGCCCAACCACTGGGTCCATGCTGCAAGAACCTCTGCTCTTCTGCCAAGGGTCCCCCTACTCCTTGGGCCGTGGCAAAAAAAACAAAACAAAAAAACAATATGGAGGCTTACAGCCTGATTCCTCCTGCAGCAACAGGCAGTCAGCTCACTGGGAAACTTTTAATCCAGGGCTTTGCCTGCATCAACCTAATCACCAATGTGAGAAAAAAAAACCCCAAAAAAACAATTATTAAAGTTAATAGGCTGCTTCTACTGCTCCGGCACATTTTTTGGGATGGGGGAGAGACAGTATGTGAGTGTATGTAACTGTGAGAGTAAGCATGAGTGAAAATTGTGAGAAACTGAAAATGTGTGTGTCAGCATGTGAGAAAGTGTGTGTGTGTGTGTGTGTGTGTGTGTGTGTCTGAGCATATGTGCATCAGTGAGCATCTGACAAAGTGTGTGAGACTGAGGATTTGTGTGTCAACATGTGAGAAAGTGTCAGTAAGCGTGTGTGACAGTGTCTGTGTGTACGAGCCAATGAGTGTGTGAAACTATGTGCGTATGGTCTAGGGTGTGCTCTACTTCTTAGTTATTCAGGAAAATTGTGGAATTTATGTTAAGAGATATTTTGGCTCCAGTTCACATAATGGATCTCTCAAGGGTCAGCTTGCCATGCTTTTGGGAGCTGTTGAACATATGCTATAGAAAGTACACAAGGGTATTGGGCATATAACCTGTGGGCCTATTTAAAAAAATCCCCCGGGCTGATAATTTCCTATAATCCACCCCTGGTCTTGAAAAGTAGATTTGAATCGGTTATTTACACTTTCAAATAATAGAAGGACTAGGGGGCATTCCATGAAGTTAGCAAGTAGCACATTTAAGACTAATCGGAGAAAATTATTTTTCACTCAATGTACAATTAAGCTCTGGAATTTGTTGCCAGAGGATGTGGTTAGTGCAGTTAGTGTAGCTGGGTTCAAAAAAGGTTTGGATAAGTTCTTGGAGGAGAAGTCCATTAACTGCTGTTAATCAAGTTTACTTAGGGAATAGTCACTGCTATTAATTGCATCAGTAGCATGGGATCTTCTTAGTGTTTGGGTAATTGCCAGGTTCTTGTTGCCTGGTTTAGCCTCTGTTGGAGACTGGATGCTGGGCTTGATGGACCCTTGGTCTGACCCAGCATGGCCATGTATGTTCTTATGCCTATTCAACCTACTACCTCTTCGTAAGAATGTGCATTTGTTTTCAACAAATGCAAAAGTTGCAGTGAATGAGACCATGTTCTGGTTCATTTCAAATAGAATGAACTGAAATTAGCCTCGAAGAAAATATCAGAACATTTTCAGACATTTTTGTATTTGTTGCAATAAAAAAAAGGCCTCAGGTGGCCCAGCATCAAGGTTTAACCCTGGACTGGGTCTGGCCCTGAGATCTATCCTTGAGGATGCCAGTGCTTAGCACCAGGCCAGGTCTGGTAGTAGGGGCCCTCCTAAAAGGGGTGGGAGCCATGTCTTTCTTGTCCCAAGGCTGGGGATCTACCACTCCAGCTCTTTATTATGCCCTTCCAGGAACAAGTGATAAAACAAACAGAAGCACAAGAATATAAGAAATTGCCATACTGGATGAGACAAAGGGTCCATCAAGCCCAGCATCCTGTTTCCAACAGTGGCCAATCCAAGTAAAAAGTATCTTGAAAGTACCCAAACATTAAATAGATCCCTTGTTACTAATGCTGGCAAGAAGCAGTGGCTATTCCCTATTGATTAACAGAAGTTTATGGACTTCTCTTCCAGGAACTTATCCAAACCTTTTTAAACTCAGCTACACTAACTGCCTTAAATGCATCCTCTGCAATGAACTCCAGAGCTTAACTGTGTGATGCCCAGGTCCCTGTGCTTTAAAAATATGCCGTCCACCTGGGGATGGTACTAAGTGACATCACTTTGATGCCTTAATTAACTATGTCCAGGGCCATTTTGTTGTACAGCCATAGAAATGTATGGCCATAAAAAAAAGTCACTGGCCACACTGGCAGAATGCGCCAAATGCCATCACTTTGGAACTATCCCCAGCTGGATGGCACCATTTTTTAAAGCACTGGAATCTGGGTGGGGTGACTGGTATTGGGTATCCCTCCTGCTCATTTCACCACTGGATCCGGGAAGGGTGTAAGAGGGGGCACTTGACAAGGACCCAGCCCCTGCTCACTCTCAGCAGGATCCTGGCTACATCTGGTGCTGGATCCAGGTATTTGTGATTGAGCTAGGCCTCAGTGTCAGGCCTGGCCTGGGGCTAGTGCTTGAGGTAGGTTTTATGGCCCTTGAAGGCCAGCTAGGACCACTGGAGACCAGTTGGTTTTTTTTTTTTTTTTTTAGGTTTTTTCTTTGTTTAGTGTTTTGTTTTTTTCTTGGTATAGAAAATTAAATGAACTAAAAAAAAAACATTAATCAAACTGAATAAAAATGAAAAAACTGAAATGAAACATACAAACCAAATTGAAAATTCTGGGACCACACATCCCTGTCTCTTGTGGTATCAGTCATTTATTGACTTCCTGATAAACCCCTTCTCCTTTCTCATCATATTTGACTCCTAGTTTTCCTCCTTCTCTGAACCATCTTCCTTTCCCTCATTCTTGAGAACTTAAATCTCAACACCAGTGACCACTCTGATTCTTCTGCCTCAAAGCTCTGATAGCAGATAAGTACCACAAGGCTCAGCCCTGATTCAATAACATGGAACCTACATAATCTCAGGCTTTATTCTCACATCCTTGCAGCTACGTGTAACTCCAGTTCTGGGTAATGACTAAATACCAATGGGAACAAAGAACCCAACAAAATATTGATTCCAGAGACCTATAATGATGATACATCCAAAGAAAATGGTTGACTAGTCATTTGTTTCAAAACAATTTTCTGCTATGTCTTTTTTCTTTTTATACTAAATACTATATATGTAGGACTGACACTCCAACAGCTTATAACAACTCAAAAGCTATTATTAGTTTCAAATCCACTTTGCTTTATTATTTGTTTGTGCCTTAATCAAATAAGAAGTGTTCATTTATAACTAACTCTTCACGAGAAACTACGTACAATCTCCAAAGAAATGAGCATTAATGGTCACTCTCAAAACTATGAGCTACTTCAAATTAAAGAGTACTTATCTTGCCACGTCATGAATTAGCTCATACTGTTTTGAGAGTGACCATTAATGCTCATTTCTTTGGAGATTGCACGTAGTTTCTCGTGAAGAGTTAGTTATAAATGAACACTTCTTATTTGATTAAGGCACAAACAAATAATAAAGCAAAGTGGATTTGAAACTAATAATAGCTTTTGAGTTGTTATAAGCTGTTGGAGTGTCAGTCCTACATATATAGTATTTAGTATAAAAAGAAAAAAGACATAGCAGAAAATTGTTTTGAAACAAGTGACCAGTTGACCACTTTCTTTAGTTGGATGCAAATAATAATGGAACCATGAAATAATTTATATATATTAGGGCAGATTCCAATTCCCAATTCTTTCAGCAGTCTCTTTGATCCCAGGGCTAGGTTCTTTTACTGGCAGAGGAGGGGTGAGAAATATTTCTCCAAGATCCTGGGTATCAGGGGTGAACTAGTTTTCAAACCTGATAGAGATATTAGTCTTTCTTTCTACTCTGATGATATGAGGACAATAATTAAACAAGAGATTCTGGGTGTGTATAAATTAAACCTTTACCAAAAGTGGTTTTAATGAGTACAGTGTCTATGAGCCCTTGGTGCTGTGGCATGGTTGGCACAGCCTAGTAGGCAAACCTAATAAGCCCACACCAACAGTTGGCATATGCACCCTACATTGGGACAGGCTGGAGATTCACTTAAACCAGCCACCTCCCCCACAGGTTGAACTGTGGGTTCTGGTGGTTGGCAGGGATTAGGCTGGTCCTGAAGGCGAACAAAGCAATGAGAGTCCAAAGTCATAAGGTAGCCTTGGAAATGCAGCAGACAACAGATACTAGGAGACAAGCTGGAGGTTGGGTCAGGCAGCAGATATCAGAAGACAGGTAGATGCAGGCAGTAGACAAGTAGCAAGGTTAGGTCCAAAGCAGAAGATCAGGTTCAAGCGACAATGAAGAAATGGTCGAAGTCCAAGCAGAGGTCAGGATCCAGAAATCAAGCTAAGGAAAATAAGACAAATACAAGGACCAGGACAAGGCAGAGATAATAACCAGGATATGGCTGGATATGGCAGACCAGGACGTAGCAAGGCAGGGGCAAGGCAATGTGGGCAGAAGCTCAGAAACAAGATAGGAAGGCAAGAGGAAGGCAGGAACACAAGAACACTGGAATGCAAGAACAATGTCAACATGCACGGAAGACCAAAGGCACATCAGGAGACCTATTGCTGAAGTATCTGATGCTCCTCGGAAGGAGCCTTTTATATTGCAGGGACAGTGAAGTTGTCAGAAAGCACCACTGTGTTTCCTGTCATGGGCCCTTTAAGAGGCCAGAAGTCGGATATGCATATGCCCAAGGAAAGCCAAGGGAACAGTGGCTTGGCAGCGTGCAATGCTGCGCTCAGTGATGTTTGGATGTCGGCAGTGTTCTGGCTTGCAGTGAACCTTTGTCAGCGTTGAGGTGAGCCGCCAAACTTAGCAGTGGTTTGATGAGAAAACGGTAATATCTGTTATAGACTCAGCTGATGACATTCACAGTTCAGCCTGTCCTCTTATCTATGAAAGGGTCTCTCTATCTATCTACCAGGGCAAGTGACACATCCTCCATGGCTTGGATAAGTAAGGTTCCCAAGTGGGCAGGGGTATTCTTGTTTGGAAAGAACCTCCCCCTCCCAAAAAAAAAAAAAAAAAACCTCCTAAGAATAATGGTAAAATCAGTCTTTGCACAGAGTCCCAAATTACCTCTTCTCCAAGGTGAAGACTCCAAGTGGGGGTCCTGAAAATATTTGAAATTGGTCTTACTCATAGGTCTCCAGATGGTTTCAGTTACTGAATATCCCTTGCTGATAAAAGAATCCAACCAGGAACACCACAGCTCATTTTGGCTGTATGCAATCAGATTTATGTATGTTTTCTCTGTACCCACCTTGAACTACGGAAGGGCGGGTAACAAATATTTTAAATAAAAAAAACAAAAACCCTCTCTCTATGTTCCTCCTCCTGAGCAGGAAGGGGCATCAAATCCTTCCTCTCAGATCTTCTAACAAAAAAGATTCTTCCCCAAAACTGAATCCAAACAATAGAAGTCACTTGCAGCAGGTCATCACCATTCCTCTGTCCTCGAAGAGGGTGCAAAGTGTCAGGCCTTCCCTATCCTGGCCTCCCTAGGGAGAGACTTCCCCATAATCTTTCTCCAGGCCAAAAACAAAGGGGCCGATGCAATAAATGTGCGTAGAAAGCGGGCACCCATTTTCTTAATGCGCTCCAGGTGCCCCCAAGGGAGGGCCATGCTGTATTTAAATTAGGGGGTCACATTAGCAAGGAGGCACAAGGGTCTCTTGCGCGCCCCTAGCATCTCCTTGCTAACAAGAACCCGATCAATTTCCCTAGCTCGGCTGCCTGCACCCGACTGTCAAGCATTTGTTTTTTTTTTTAACTTGTTTCTTTAAGGTTTTCCTCCATGAAAGTTGGGTGCAGGAAACGGACGCTCAACTAACAAGCATCCGTTTCTTGAACCCCCGGCATCGGTTTTCCTAACTGGCAGATGACCGAGTTAGGGAAACCGATCGGGTTCTTGTTAGCAAGGAGACGCTATGGGCACGCAAGAGACCCTAGCGCCTCCTTGCTAACGTGACCCCCTAATTTAAATATTGCATGGTTCCCCCCTTGGGAGCACCTGGGGCGCATTAAGAAAGTGGGTGCCCACCTTCTACGCACATTTATTGCCTTGGCCCCTTTGTTTTTGGCCTGGAGAAAGATTTACGGGGAAGTCTCTCCCTAGAGAGGCCAGGATAGGGAAGGCCTGACACTTTGCACCCTCTTCGAGGACAGAGGAATGTATTTATTTAGCACTTTTATATACTTATATTCATGTAAAAAATTTACATATCACTTCGGTTTACAGCAAAACGAAAACAAGCATGTAAGAATGCATTACATCGAACAAGGGATACTAAGAACTGGGATCAACAGAATAAATAATAATTAGGCTTATAGCATCAGACAAGGGAAATGAGAACTAGGAATCAACAGAACAAATAATAATAGGCTCTTCCAGAGAGCAAGAGATTGAAAACAGGACAAGAGTCATGTTACTACGAGATTAACACAGTGTCAAATTTCTAGGGTAAATACTTGGATTGCTCCACTGAAGTAGGAAGGTTAACTTGAGAGCTAGACCAATACTAGAAGAGGGTAGAATGCTGGAAGGATCATCTGAAATTTGGAAAGGCTTGATCGAACAGCCAAGTTTTGAGTCTTTTTTTGAAGGTATACGGGCATTGTTCTAGCCGGAGCTCTGGTGGGAGAGTGTTCCATTGCGGAGGGCTAGCTGTGGAGAAAGCTCTTTTCCCTAGTGTGGTTTTGGTGAAGGGGGCATAGAGAGTGTCTCTATAGGCAGATCTCATCAGTCTGGAGGGTAAGTGGGGACGAAGTGGGATATTAAGAACAAGGGGAATAAGATTGTGAATGGCTTTGTGTTAGGACAAATTAGGACAAATTAGGACATTAGGAATGGTGATGACCTGCTGCAAGTGACTTCTGTTGTTTGGATTCAGTTTTGGGGAAGAATCTTTTTTGTTAGAAGATCTGAGAGGAAGGGTTTGATGCCCCTTCCTGCTCACAACAATATTAAGTACAGATGCCCCTTCCTGCTTTTCTGTACTTGTTTTAAATGTGCTCAGCTATTAATGCCTACTCCAGGCAGGCGTTAATAGCTGATTGCTAAATGTACGTCTGAGACACACATTTTTTTTTTGTATCAGCCTAATAGCCTCATTCACATGCATTTGCATGTGATGAGCGCTATTAGATTCACTCCGTGTCCAACGCTCATTGAATAGGCACTAATCCCCTTATTGCATTAGGGGATCGATTAGTGCCTATTCAACCCATGTCAGACTGCGGGTTATACAGTGCACTTGACTGAGTACACTGTATTGCATCGGCTCCAAAGGGGCCCACAAGGCTTCTTACAACAAAAAACTGGAAAAATCACAAGACAACCTGGAAGATAGATCCAACCTATGGACTAGAAAGACAGCTTCTTGCCCTTTTCCCAAGACTGCAAAGGAGTCCAAGAGAGACCCAAAATCCAAACTAGAAAAAAGCTCATGCATTTCCTCTATCTTCAATCTTCAAAAAGCAAATGACACTTTCCCAATCTCTAACATGGTAATTTGTTAGCTGGTGCACAGGGGAATAGCTATCCCAGCACACTCAAAAGGAGGGACCGTATTGAATGGTGCCTCCCCTCATTTACTAGCACTCCCTTTCCTAGCTCAAGGAGTTAGCTAGGACCTTAATGGTAATGAACCCAAAGGGTCCTTGCCTAAAGATGCTTTGTGCCAAGATCTTTATCTCAAATTATGTAAGTCTTTTTGTGTCTACTGAAGCCACTGGGAGATTTTCATGCACCTACCACCCTCTCTGTGAAGAAATATATATTTATGCTAATCCTGAGTTCTAGAGCCTGATACCATGATCTTATTTTTTGTAATGTTTGTTAGCCATTGATTTATCAGTGTGTGATATCAATTATTCCTAAACTTCACAGTTTATTTTCTATTCTATGAAAACTATAGATAATTCTATGAATTCAAAGAAAGGTTCAAGTAAGTTATTGGTAATGTCAGTGCACTGATCAGGAACTCTTAATCAACTGTACAGCAAAAGCAAAATAATTAAAAAAATAATAGAATTAAACTGAATTAATAATGTATTTGCATTATGCCTCATTATTGTCCACAAGATAAATCAGCCCCATGGTTAATTGTCATATTCAAGCTCAAGAGCATTAACTGAAACAAAGCATCAATACAGATGTTTTCCATTGACACAACATAGAGAAAAGGTCTTTTTGAATAAGGCCTAATAACGAGAAATATTTTTTCTCACAATTGTCCTTACACAGAGCACTGTCTAATTCCAAGGTCTGGGAAATGATCTGAGTATCTAAGAACTTCTGTTGTAGGAGTAGTTGCCTCATCCCTTTTGGGAATGCAAGCATAAGAAAAAAAAAATGCACGCAGAAAGGACAGACAAAAAGGATAAAGAGGCAGTGTAGTTTAAGGCAGTCTTTCTGGCATTGCAAAGATGGTGGATCTAAAGATTAAGATATTTATTACAATACTCTGAATCAAAAAAATCCATGAACTTTTTAGATGATAGCAACTAAGGTATTTTTATTTTATTTTCTAATAAATATTTCCACAGGTGGTTAATTATGGGTCCCATTGGATCTGTCTTATTTTTGAATACACCTATTGGGGCACTTGTTACTGTGGTAATTATTATGATTATTGTTATTATTCTAAAAGTTATTATTAACAATGATTCTACAACTTGTGGGAATTATGTTTTACAATATTGTATTCTATTATCTCCAGGGATAAAATGGCCTAAAACTACTGTAGACATTATCATTCTGTTCCATAATTATCCTGTAACAGGATAACATGAAAATAAGGTTATCAAAGATCCGTTGAAGCTAGATTTGTTTCCATTCTTCTCCAGGTGCACTTTAATTTAACAACAACAACAAAAATCATGGATCTCATATTCCCATTTTCCTTAACGTTTCACTTTAAAAGAAGCATTTGTTTAATTATTTAAGATTTATTGTACTAATTATGTTTTATTTTCTCTCTCTTCTGCTGTGATCCTGTTTTTTCTTGGCAGCAGCCACTGCTGCTTGAGGTTTCTATTTTGTGATATTTTTATATTCAGAAGAATAACAGAAAATAATCCTTGGAAACAGAGACATCAGAAATAGAACCGTCAAGAGAAAATGGCTGCCAAGTTCGTGATTAATAAGGGAAAAAAATATACAGTTTGTCTCCTTTTAGTAATCTCCATCCCTTTACCTTGGAAGAAAAAAAAGCAGCATTATGACATCTATGATTTTAATTATAAATTAATTATTTTTTAAAAGAGGTTTTCTGTTCTGCTTTCACTTTCATAGGATGATTTGTTTGCTGAGGGCCTGTGTGAAATTATTCCTTCGGCCTCTATCAGATATCAAAAACTTGTGATTATATGTTTCTTCTTCCCATAATTTCACTATCTCTTTTATTTCATGGTACAGTACAAAACTATGCTATTGATTTTTTCTAGGATAAAATGCAATGTTCTCCATCTGTATGATTTGTTACGCCAATTCCCATACCTCCATTGTCCACGTCTAGTTGAAACTTCATCTTTTCTTACTTTCCTTTCATTCTCCCCTGCTAAATTTTCCATTATCTTGATCACAATTTTTTCAGTCATTTATGTATGTTAGCTCTCTTCCCATGCCACTATTCTACCTCTCACTGGCACCGACGTAATAAAAACATGCTAACACTGGAGTAACGTTTTAGAGCAGGTTTTATTTAATGCGCATGTTAAAAGTACGGGTCCTTGAGGGATGCAGGAAGCTAATGATATGTAAATAGACCAAGAGTAAAGAAAAGCATGCTAAACAGCTTATTTTACTCACCAGTTATATTTCATGTTATTAAGTCAAAATCTGCACTAAACAAAATCCACTAGTTCCAATTGGAACAGCTCTCCTCCCATCCATCCACTTAGCCGGCAGAGTGGACCTCTAACCCTCCTATCTTTAAAGGGTCCCATTGGGCTGAGCTAGGCCAGTCCTTCCTTCCTCAGCAGGCCATACCACTGAGTGACAGAATAAGACTTCCATCAATCTTCAAAACAATTAACTGGGCTGGAGTGGAACTGGCTCCATCCTAAACACCCTCCCAGTTATATACCAGCCTTAATAGCAAAATACAATACCTCCAAGCCCTCCAAATTCCCTTTCACCCAAGGAATCTTAGCCTGAGAATACCCTACCTCCTCCATTTGGGCCTCTGACAGCTGATTGGTCCCTCTACTGTCAGCTGTCTGTGAAAGGACCAATCTTATTTCAGAATTCTGAAAGGACAGCCTTCTGAAAGGCAACTGGGTTTTTCACCGATAGTTGACAATGGAGGAACAAATCAGTTGCCAGAGAGACAGCAGCCCTGTCTTCTCCAGCTGGGGGGGGTGTCCCAGTAGGGGAGGAGGATTTGGAAGGCTTTGTCTCTTTTTATGGGTAGGAGGGGGATTTGGGAGGATGGGAGTTCTGCTTCTGGCCCAGTGTATCATTTTTAAGGTGAGTGGGAGGTAGCTGGCAGGGTTCCACCAGACCTGAGGTTCCTAACCAGACATAGCCAGCCTGACCCGGCTTGACTCAACATTTTTTTTAAAGTGAGAGAGGCTTGGCATGTTTTGGAATGGAGGAGGCCTTGCCCAGCCCATGCACCTGAACGAACCCAGCCCTTCCGAGTGGGGTTTGTGCCCTCTTCTCTTTTGTGGGAAGTTTAACTTCTGCAGAAGTCAAACCTCTTTCAACATAACAACATAACAACATGGCAGGTAGCTAATGAGACTTATTAGCCTACAATTAGCATGGAACTTAATAATCTTCCCGCAGGTTTTAACTCCTGTTTTAGCGAATGTTTTCTGTAGAGCCAAAACCCATTTTATATATCCTAGGGTTAGGTTAGCACCAAAATCAGGTTTAGGTTAGCACTAAAACAGAAGCTAAAACCCGTGGAGGGGCTGAACGGCTTATTATATTGGCCCCCTCTGTTCTTATTCTTTTTGAAAAAATTAATTAATTAATTTGCCTTCTGGTCAGTATTTCAGCATGGTTCAAAATAAAGTAATTCAATGGATTTGCCTGATGTTTGCAAGGAAAAGTATTTGGATTTTTCTTTCTAGAGATTGGGAAAATCTGAAGAGCTCCACAGGTGGTCCAGTCCACATGACTCTCGGTCAATGGACATTTTCTGGTGCATTTTGAATGGATCCTGCTGCATATTTTGCCAAAACAATTTCACGTCTTAGTTTAAAAGACATTTGCACACTCCACGTCCTCAGCATGAGTGCCGATGTCATCAGAAACCATGGCTAATACTTCACTGAGCCTGATGCAACCTCTAAATAATTAGAGAACATAGGATTGAAGAGGCTTAGAGCAGTTAAATAATTCAAAAGTTTTCATGCCCAAGACATTCCTAATGGGTGTCTGGCTAAGACTTGCAACTGTGGTTCCAACAGTGCTACCTTTTAGTCAAGGCAGGCATATAGGTTGATAGGTTCCAATAAGCTGTGGTGTAATTGCATAACCCTAAGAGCTACTCTTTAATGCTTGGCTAATTGCTGACAGATTTTGTAACAGTTTGCTGGAGAACACTTAAAGGTTGATTTCATCTTGGCATCTGCAAATTCCCTAGTAGTGAAGGGCAAAGCTGAGAGCAATGCATTTCCTTACCCTCTGTCTTATTTGATTTCTGTACAGTACATTAATGGGTTTTGTGCAAAGGGGCTTAGCACAGCATGCAGAACAAAAGCTCCGACAGACTTTTGCTCAGGAGCCCCCAAGGGAGAAAAAACTGGGAATTTGATTAAGGAAAGCATTGTTTTAGCCACTTGAAATTTGGTGATTCAAAAATATTTTTGCTTACTTAGAGGAAAGGTGATAAACTACAGTATGCAATTCTAAACCTGCTGTTCAGCAAATGTGGTTGAGACTCATGCAGGTAATCTGCGAGCAGCACATCCAGTTGTGGTGAACCCCATAGAATTTAAATGAGAAACATGCTGCAAAAGAAACACAATGCTTAAAAAAAAAACCAATATATATTTGTTCTCACAAAAATGACTTGCTCTGTTTGCTGCTCTGATATCTTTTGGTGACATATGAAAATGTATTTGTGCCAATATGGGTTGAGGAAGATGTTCCGCATCCTGTTAGTTTTCTTGACTGTTTTTTCTGTGGTTTATTTTATAGGTGTAAACATCTTATGTTTGCTTTTTTATTTTTCTCCTCCAGACCGGTGATATCAGAAGAGCATTTCTGGCAGTCATATTCCTGCATAGGTGATTGGTGGGAAATTAATTCTACAAAGCAGGTATGGACCAATACTGTTAACACAGAAGCACAATCTTTCTTTTGAGATTCAACCTCTAATTTGTCAGTATTACCCATCTTTTTTTAATAATGATTTAGCGCTTGGTGTTTGCAGCCCTCTGAAGTATGAATAGGAATGATACTATATTTAACACTTCTTAGTTTTCTGCATTTTTGTTTTGTTTTTTAAGTGAAAGACATCATTTTAACAGTTTTTATAAAGCAATGACAAACTCTATCAACAAGGCCCGAGGAGTCAATTTGTGTGAAAACTAAGCCAATAGATACTTTGTTCCCTGTTTTTATTTATTTAAACTAAAATAGTGCTCTATCTTCCAGACAAGGCATCATTAAGATTTGGATTTGGAGTAAATGTACTAAAGTGCATCAAGGTTAATGCATGTTAGCTTTAATGCACTTCAGTGCTAGTCTGCCTTAATGTCAAAGCAGAGTTACCAAAAACGTTTGCAATACAAATGTTATCGAACTATGTCACATGCAAATGCATGAAGGTCAACTCATTAGTATTCAAAATGTGTTTAATGCAAGTTTCATTAAGAAGCACAATTTACCTTATGTTGCAGGTAGCATACTACCTCACCTGGAGGTATGGCTAAATTTGTCTATAGTCCATAGGGACTAAAGCAAGCCCCATCATGAAAAACAATGTCCATCAAACTCCCCTGACCGGATTCCCAATCATACCCATACCCTCCACCCACAGATGACCATGCAAGGACCTACCAGGCCTGAATTACTTAGTATGTATGACTACTTGTAAATGCAAAATAAACAGTTGGCCAATGACAATTTGATTGATGATGGTGCAAGTGCCAGCTTTGTTGTTGTAATGTTTCTGTGAACCCAATGATAGAAAGACAGCCTTACCTGAGCCCCAGCCAAGGTCAGATGCTGAAGAGAAGGCTAACTATGCTGACCCAGCCTGGGTTGCAGGCAGCAAGCAAGAGAATCCAAGGCAATCCAGGTAGTAGGCGGTCAGCGAGCAAGAGAAATCCAAAATCCAGTCTGGGTCAAAGGCAGGCAGCAGGCAAGAGGAATCCAAGGCAATCCAGGTCGTAGGCAAAGGTGACTCCAGAGGAGAGACAGCACCAGCACAAGCAAGCCTGTAGCCAAAGCAAAGTTTATGTCTGCAAGCCAAGTTTAAGTAGCCGTTTCCCATGCTAGCGCGGGAACCATTGGGAGGCGCTCCAACATGCCGAGGGGGGCGGAGCCAAGGTGTCGTGTGGCTCGGTCAGCTTTGTATGACCATGTCGTCGTTGCTGCTTTGTGCTGCTCCAGTGCTTAGCAGGGTAAGCCCGATTCGCTGTGGTAACAGTACCTCCCCCGCAAGGCCCTCTCCCCTTTCTTTTTGGTCCGGGTTTAAGAGGGAAGTGTAAATGAAAGTCACAAATTAGCTGGGGGGCCTGAATATTTGTGGCTGGTTCCCAGGAGTTCTCTTCTGACCCATAGTTTTTCCATGCAATTAAATATTGAAGTGTCCGTCCCTTCTTTCTAGCTTCCAGAATCTCCTGAACTTCATATTGAGTGTCCTTTTCCAGTATCATGGATGACAGCTGCTTGGGTTTCCTAGAATGCCAAAACAAGACTGAGGAGAGATATCTGGAACACATCATGAATTTGCAGTGTTATAGGTAATTGCAACTTATAGGTGACCTCCCCAATCTATCTCTCCACTGGGAATGGTCCCACAAAACAAGGGCAAATTTAAGGGAAGGCAAGCATAATCTGAGGTTGTGAGTACTCAGCCAGACCAGTTCTCCTGGATGCAACTGAGGGGCCGATCTTTGTTTTTTATCAGCATGCCTTTTGGCTGACTGCTGTTTGTTGCAGTAGGATCCGCGTGTCATCCCATAGCTTCTTTAGGTTTTGCGTAGCCCGATCTACCACAGGGCAAAATTATGATACGACAAGAAGCAATAGTAACTGCGGATGCTGTCCAAAAACTAGATAGAAGGGGGACATGCCCATAGCCTGAGTGACGTGGTTGTTGTGAGATATTTCTGCCCAATGAAGTAGTGAGGACCAGTCATCTTGTCGTTGGTTGATGTAACAGCACAGGAAAGTCTTGAGTGACTGGTTAGTGTGTTCTACCAGTCCATTTGTCTGCGGGTGGTAAGCGGAAGAAAAGTCAAGTTGTATTCTGAATTTGCTACACACTCGTTGAGTACTCCAGAAACGAGCAGTGAATTGAAATCCATGAATCCAAAAGATGTGTAGGAGAACTAGACGAGCTAATTCAAGTGCTGTGGGTAAGCCAGGCAGTGGAATAAGTGCAAGGTGATGCATATAGGGAAAAATAACCCATGCTATAATTACACAATGTTGGGTTCCACATTAGGTGCTACAACCCAAGAAAGAGATCTAGGCGTCATAGTGGATAACACATTGAAATTGTCGGTTCAGTGTGCTGCGGCAGTCAAAAAAGCAAACAGAATGTTGGGAATTATTAGAAAGGGAATGGTGAATAAAACGGAAAATGTCATAATGCCTCTGTATCGCTCCATGGTGAGACCGCACCTTGAATACTGTGTACAATTCTGGTCACCGCACCTCAAAAAAGATATAATTGCGATGGAGAAGGTACAGAGAAGGGCTACCAAAATTATAAGGGGAATGGAACAGCTCCCCTATGAGAAAAGACTAAAGAGGTTAGGACTTTTCAGCTTGGAGAAGAGAAGGCTGAGGGGGGATATGATTGAGATGTTTAAAATCATGAGAGGTCTAGAACGGGTAGATGTGAATCAGTTATTTACTCTTTCAGATAGTAGAAAGACTAGGGGGCACTCCATGAAGTTAGCATGGGACACATTTAAAACTAATCGGAGAAAGTTCTTTTTTACTCAACGCACAATTAAACTCTGGAATTTGTTGCCAGAGGATGTGGTTAGTGCATTAGTATAGCTGTGTTTAAAAAAGGATTGGATAAGTTCTTGGAGGAGAAGTCCATTACCTGCTATTAAGTTCACTTAGAGAATAGCCACTGCCATTAGCAATGGTAACATGGAATAGACTTAGTTTTTGGGTACTTGCCAGGTTCTTATGGCCTGGATTGGCCACTGTTGGAAACAGGATGCTGGGCTTGATGGACCCTTGGTCTGACCCAGTATGGCATGTTCTTATGTTCTTACATGTCATATTGAGAGTGAAAATGTTTGATGACCTGAGATGATGTGCTGCAGTTTTCTTTAGATATTATTGCACCCGTCCATGTGAGTAAAGATTAAATCTAGTATATCTCAGAAATGGGTAAACTCTAAACTGCGCTGCTTATGACATAAGCTTAGAAAATAACTGAAAGAAAGGTGCAAAAAGATCCATGTGAAACCTATTTAGCAGATTTGGATTCCAACAGTAATTTAATGAAGCAAGAAAAAGTTGGTTCATGCTTCAGGATATAATATGAAATCAATTTTGAAGATTGTGAAATCCTTGACTTACCCCTAATTCTGCCACTGTCTTACATTATGCCAAGTCTTCTCAGGATGTTGATGGCTAAGTATTTTTGCAATTTTTGGCCCTTAAATTAGCCAAAATTGTTGCATTTTTTGAGTATAATACCCCGCAACTACTACAACTATAGCAGTTAATGCCAAATGGGAAGTGTTTGAGCCTACAACTTCAATCGAAGACTCTAAGGTGATAAATGCTGTGAATAGCTCTTCCTGTCCATTCGATATCTGTAGAACACCAGTTTTAAAATTGATGAGAGAATTAATTCATTCTCAACTGCCATTCTGATTAATCTATCTTTAGATTAATCAGAAAGGCCATGTTGCTATGAATCTTAAGCAAGCTACTGTCAGGACTCTTTAAAAAAAAAAAAAAGCTAGGTTTGATGCATCAGACCTTCTGAACTATCAGCCAGTCTCCTCCTTGCCTTTTATAACAAAGATTTTAGAAACCATAGTTTTACAGCAACTTGAAGACTTCATTGAAGGCAATAGAGTCTTATACTAACATCAATTTGGTTTTAGAAAATTTTATAATACAGTACTCGTATTGATGACCCTGACTGATACACTTAGAAGAGGGGTCAAGGCTATCTTGTAATTATGCTTGAGCTCACCACTGCTTTTGATATGCTCTAGCACAGAATATTGATATACCACCTAAACAGCTTAGGTCTTTCAGGCCAGGTTTTGAGCTGGTTTCAATCCTATTTACAAGACAGAAAGCTACAAGTTTGGAATAAAGGGAAATGCTCTAAGATGTACACATGAATTTGGGAGTTCCACATTCCTATCACCTTCTTTAATTACTCCAATATTAACTGGGTAAATGTAACAGGATATGCTAGAGGCATAAAGTTCCTGGAAGCAATAAAAGACTGTGTTGCGCCCGTTGATCGCAAATGGCTGCGACCTTTGCTGCTCACCTCTCTTTTCCCTGCTACAGTGATCTTCAGGGCCATGGCAGCCTCAGCCTGCAGGTGTCGCCTTCCTCAGCATCCCTGGGTCGGCGTGGGCAATCTCGTCCACCATCTTGTGTCAGGGATTACTTAGGGCATGCGTGCACGTGCCAGGCCCTCTCTTATCGATGTCATGGCGGGAACCTCGGGGGTGTCCCCTCCGCATGACTTCACTCGACTATTGTATTTAAACTAGCCAGCCTAAGCTTCCTACGAGTTAGCAAGGACTTCCTTCCTGCTATTTCACTCCATTCAGAGATGCTTCGCTTTACGACTTCCTGAACTAAGAACACCTTAAGTATCCACTTCTCGGGGGCCTTGTTATGTTCTGGCTATCTGCTCCTTGGAGGGCCTTCCTGCCTGGAGACTCCTTCACCTCTTCAGGTTATCGCTAGTTCAGTCTTGGGAATATTACTGCTGCCTCTATCTCCTAGCTGATGGAACTGCCGGTGTACCCCATGCCTCGGGCCACTACCATGCTCATTCCAGCTACCCTTCTATACTTCGGAGTAAGTACCATCATCTACTTCGCTTTACTGACCTTCTGCAGTACTCTGGATTTCTATTCACTGATCCTTGGCATACCCTGCGCTGCGGGCCACTACCGGATCCCTCCAGAGAGTTACTATCAAGAAAGGAGTTCCCAGGTGTACCCCACTCTGCGGGCCACTTCCGGGGATATCTGCATTGAGCTGCCTTACTACTGAACTGTGTCTTCTATCCATGCTGTGGGTATTTCCCACGATTCCAGTACAATAAAGTCTATCTCATCTGTGTCCGTCTCTGCTGAGGCCATGCCTACCATAGTAAGTCCCCACATGGCTTCTCCCTGTGGGTGGAGCCAATTCTCACTATGGTCCAGGGTCCACAACCACACCAGTTTATAACAGACTGCTTCATGGAGCAATCGGTTTAGGAACCAACAAGAGGAGGAACTATTTTAGATCTTAGAGGAACACAGGATTTGGTGAGAGAGGGGCCACTTGGCAATAATGATCATAACATGATCAAATTTGAGCTAATGACTGGAAGGGGACAATATGTAAAAATACAGCTCTAACACTAAACTTTCAAAAGAGAAACTTTGATAAAATGAGGAGAATAGTTGGAAAAAAACTAAAAGGTGCAGCTGCAAAGGATACAAACTATTTCTAACCCCAGAGAATTTCAGAACTGTACTACAACTACTCATTTTTTCCATCGACTACTGCAACTCCCTACTACTTGGACTACCATTTTCCAAAATCAGACCACTACAAATCCTACAAAACACAGCTGCCAGAATCGTAACAGGCACAAAAAAATGAGAACATATAACACCTATCCTTATATCCATATACTGGCTCCCAATAAAATACCAAATAGAATACAAGACACTGATCATCACACACAAACTAATACATAAAGATCAAACAAACTGGTCAGCCATAAACATCATCTGTGCACTCCCCAACGAAACCTACGATCAAACAACAAGGGCCTCCTGTCAATTCCTTCCGTCCAAACAGCACAACTCACAACAATCCGAGAAAGAACATTCTCCCTCGCCAGCCCTAAAATATGGAACACACTTACGACTGAACTAAGAATGCAACCCAACATAAAAACATTCAAAAAAGATCTGAAAACATGGCTGTTTATCAAAGCTTACAAAGACACCGAAGGTCACCCAACAGCCCCTTGCAACAGTCCTCCTAACCGGTCATAAACATGCTCATTTCCCTCAGACAACAGAACATCATGAACACTTAGTATTGCCAGCTAGTAACATAACTGTTCCTATTAATTGTTAATCCTACCTTGCTCTGTACCTTTACCTAACTGTAATTTGACTTGACTGTACCTGTCCCTGTCCCTACTTGTACTTATACTGGACTATGATTATGATCTTTGTATTACCCATTTAAATTATCTCTCCTTTCGAAATTTATAAACCGTTGTGATGCCCAACTGAATGTCGGTATATAAAATGCGATAAACAAACAAACAAACAAATAAATACATAAATAAATAAATAAATAAACAAAAGTGTACAACAGTCATGGGCAATGTTTAAAAATCAGCAATAGGAAAGGAAATGTCAATCTATATGCCGTTTCCCAATTAAGTTGGTTAATAATTTTTTAGTTTTCTATTTTTTTATTTTTTATATATATATAACTATATCTAGCTGCATCAGCAAGCCTGTTGGCGTGTACTTTCTTATGATATTTCAAACGAAAGCCGCCCGGAATTCTAATTATTTGCGGCAGTCCTTGATGTTCTTTTGTTATATAGTTATAACTAAAGCTTTTCATTAAATCATTAATAAATTCACAAATGTGCAGTACTCTATTCCAACACAGTTCACTCCTCGTAGAGCATGTTTTCTCAAAACGCAGTGTGTTGACAAAGTCAGATCTTAGTTCAAGAGTAGCTCTGTTCATTTCAAGATGTCATGAGACGAGGTCGTCCTGTTTTGAAGAGTTAAATGCCGCTTGACAAAGTTTTATATTTCAAGCTCCTGATGAAGCAGCATAAGCTGCGAAACTTCGGCCGGTTGTTGAGCTACTCTTGAACTAAGATCTGACTTTGTCAACACACTGCGTTTTGAGAAAACATGCTCTACGAGGAGTGAACTGTGTTGGAATAGAGTACTGCACATTTGTGAATTTATTAATGATTTAATGAAAAGCTTTAGTTATAACTATATAACAAAAGAACATCAAGGACTGCCGCAAATGATTAGAAGTCCGGGCGGCTTTCGTTTGAAATATCATAAGAAAGTACACGCCGACAGGCTTGCTGATGCGGCTAGATATAGTTATATATATATAAAAAATAAAAAAATAAAAAAAAAATAGAAAACTAAAAAATTATTAACCAACTTAATTGGGAAACGGCATATAGATTGACATTTCCTTTCCTATTGCTGATTTGGTTTGTGTTGGAAATTATTTACGTTCTTTTTTGAGTCAGGCAATGTTTAAAAATACCATCTTTGAAGTGCAGTCCAGTTGTATTCTACACATTAAGAAATGTATAAGGAAAGTAAAAAGATTATTGGCATGATTAAAAGATGAGGTGAAAGAGGCTATTTTAGCAAAAAAAAAAAAAAACATTCTTCAAAAAATGAAAGAAGAATCCATCTGAAGAAAATAGGAAAAAGCATAAGCATTGTCAAGTTAAGTGTAAAACATTGATAAGACAGGCTAAGATAGAATTTGAAATGGCCATAGAGGCAACAACTCATGATAAAAACTTTTTTAAATATGTCCGAAGTATGAATATAGTTTAAAAAAAACTTAAAGGTGCAGCTGTAAAGGTTAAAAATGTTCAACAGGCATGGACATTGTTTAAAAATACAATCCTAGAGGCACAGTCCATATGTATTCCATGCATTAAGAAAGGTGGAAGGAAGGCAAACGATTACCATCATGGTTAAAAAGTGAGGTGAAAGAGGCTATTTTAGCAAAAAAAAAAATCCTTCAAAAATTGGAAGAAGGATCCATCTGAAGAAAATAGGATAAAACATAAGCATTGTCAAGTTAAGTGTAAAATATTGATAAGACGGGTGAAGAGAAAATTTGAAATGAAGTTGGCCATAGAGGCAAAAACTCATAATACAAACTTTTTAAAATATAACCGAAGCAAGAAACCTGTGAGGGAGTCGGTTGGACCATTAGATGACCGAGGGGTTAAAGGGGCTCTTAGGGAAGATAAGGCCATTGCAGAAAGACTAAATACATTCTTTGCTTCCGTGTTTACTAATGAGGATGTTGGGGAGATACCAGTTCTGGAGATGGTTTTCAGGGGTGATGAGTCAGATGAACTGAACCAAATCACTGTGAACCTGAAAGATGTAGTAGGCCAGATTGACAAACTAAAGAGTAGCAAATCACCTTGACCGGATGGTATGCATCCTAGATAGTGAAGGAACTCAAAAATGAAATTTCTGATCTATTTGTTAAAATTTGTAACCTATCATTGAAATCATCCATTGTACCTGAAGACTGGAGGGTGGCCAATATAACCACAATATTTAAAAAAGGCTCCAGGGGCGATCCGGGTAACTATAGACCAGTGAGCCTGTCTTCAGTGCCAGGGAAAACAGTGGAAACTATTCTCAAGATCAAAATCATAGAACATATACAAACAAACGCATGGTTTAATGGAACACAGTCATCATGGATTTATCCAAGGGGAGACTTGCATCACAAATCTGCTTCATTTTTTAGAAGGGGTTAATAAAAATGTGGATAAAGGTGAACTGGTAGATGTAGTGTATTTGGATTTTCAGAAGGCATTTGACAATGTCCCTCATGAGAGACTTCTACGAAAACTAAAAAGTCATGGGGTAGGAGGCATTATCTTTTAGTGGATTACATACTGTTTAAAAGACAGGAAACAGGTCAAAGACAGGAAATGGTCAATTTTCTCAGTGGAGCAAGGTAAACAGTGGAGTGTCTCAGGGATCTGTACTTGGACCAATGCTTTTCAATATATTTATAAATGATCTGGAAAGGAATATAACAAGTGAAGTAATCTAATTTGCAGATGATACAAAATTATTCAGAATAGTTAAGTCACAAGCAGCTTATGATAAATTGCAGGAGGACTTTGTGAGATGGAAGATTGGGCATCCAAATGGCAGATGAAATTTAATGTGGACAAGTGCAATGTGATTCATATAGGGAAAAATAACCCATCCAGTAGTTGCACAATGTTAGATTCCATATTATGCGCTACCACCCAGGAAAATGATCCTGTTGTCATAGAAATTGTCTGCTCATTGTGCTGAGGAAGGGAATGGTGAATAAAATGGAAAATATCTTAATTCCTCTATATCGCTCCATGTTGAGACTGTACCTTGAGTACTGTGTACAATTCTTGTCACTGCATCTCAAAAAGATATAGTTGCATTAGAGAAATTATAGAGAAGGGAGCCCAAAATGCTAAAGGGGATGGAATGGCTCCTCTATGAGTAAAGGCTAAAGAGGTTAGGACTTTTAAGCTTGGAGAAGAGATGGCTGAGGCGGGGTTTGATAGAGGTCTATAAAATCATGAGATGTCTGAAATGGGTAAATGTGAATTGGTTATTTACTCTTTTGGATAATAGGAGTAGGGGGCATTCCATGAAGTTAGCAAGTAGCACATTTAAAACTAATCATAAAATATTTTTTTTTCACGCAATGCACAATTAAATTCTGGAATTTGTTACCAGAGGATGTAATTAGGGCAGTTAGTGAAGCTTGGTTTAAAAAAAGGTTTGGATAAATTCTTGGAGGTGAAGTCAAACAAGTGCTATTAATTAAGTTGATTTAGGGAATGTCCAGTGCTATTACTTTCATTAGAAGCAGGGGATCTACTTAATGTTTTGGGTACTTGCCAGGTACTTGTAACCTGGATTGGTTGGTCTGACCCAGTATGGCAACTTCTTATGTTCTTATTCTTTTAGGGAGCTTAGTTCTACTTTTGAAAACTCTACTGGTGCATTAAACCTTTGTTACACTTCCTTTCTGGTTTAGGGAGGCATTTTTATGGCTAAAAACCATTCACAATCAAGTCTGCTTACTGTTTGTTCACTGAAAGTTTAGATTGCTAAGAGTCACAGTATGACTCTTACCAAGGAAACTCAAAAATGCTACATTCATAAGCTACTCAGTATTGCACAGCTATGCTTAACCTCCCTTTTCATTTTGCTTTTTAATGTTACAGGTCAAAAAGACTTGTGCACAGATCGCTTTGGCTTTTCCCTAAAGTCAGTCTCCAGTAATTAAGCTAAGTCAGTCTCTTCCTGTTTAATTTTAGCATCCAACTTAATTTTTAGTGGCAGCTGTCCAGTCAGCCTCTGAGTCCTTCTCTGCTACATCCTTTTCCATAGCTGAGGATGGAGGGGAACTGTTGGAGGTAGCCACTCTGCCCCCACCCCTGCTCTTCTACAGAAGCCTTTATTATACAACTGAACTAGCTACCAAAGGAGGTGCTGTTGGCCACACCCAATGCTGATTCATCCTTGCTGGCTCTCTGCTAAAATCAGTCTGCAAGGGTTTCTGGGAAATCTAGTCTCACCTAGAAGCCATCTTGGTTTCTAACTCTGGTTACTCTCAGCCAAGAAAGAAAGGGCTTCTTTTAAAGTCAGAGTCCCTTTTTCTGCAAAGGAACTACTACCAATCCATCACAGTAAGGAAATATATATCAATTGAAAATGCTTCAAACTATTTCCATGGCTTTCTCAACATTAGTGCAGTGATAAATATTAGAAGAAAAAATTAGAATCTGGAAAAATGTACTCATTACTTGAATGAGTGAGTACTTATTAACATTGTTTTTCATAAACCATTTTCCCTATAGTTTTGACTTTGTTTACAAATCAATGGGTGAAATCCTTCGGAAAATATTAACCTTTCAGATTAATTTTTTACTTGTATCTAATATTCTTTACATGTTCTTGTATAGCTTGTTTTATGGGGCTGCATTCATTTTAGACTTCACTTGTCTGAGCAAGAAAGTTAATTTCCACACAATAACATCAAGGCAGCCCCATACGCCTGCCAGTGAGAAACCAAATTAACTCGATATACTCATACATGTTAATTTTATTTTGTAATATATTTTTGAGTGACAATTTAATCATGTCAATCTGTCTAACCTCAAGAACGAGAATTCAAAGAGGATAGCTCATAAGCCACTACATTAAAGCACTATTTTATGGTAGACACTATATTAGATGAGGTTATTGGTAATCTATCATTCAGAATAGCTGCTAAATCAATTTACAGCAAATTAAAGCTCACATTAAGTGGTGGCTACATACACTTTATTCTCTTTAGTGCATGAGTTCACATGGTTTCCGAATGGGAAACAGTCTTTCTGTTAGCTAGATGTCTGAGTTTGTTGTTTGGTTTTTTTTTTTATCTCAAATTCCAAGACATCAATGGAGGAAAAGGTACTGTATTAGGAACAGAATGTGTTACCTCCTAGGTGTAATGATGAGTAGTGAATTCAGTGAGTGACAACATGGCAAACTTTGTGCTTTTTGAAAACTTGAAAGATTACTTGGATCTGGGTTCCCTTTTATTAAAAAATGAGGTAGAAGGGAGGGCCAAATTGAGCGGGCAAGAGCACTGTGACAGGCTAGGCTAGCCAATAATTAGAAACACTCTCATGATGTAAAATCTTGCAGTGATACTGCCTCTTTATATTCCTCTAACATTTGTTACTTCACAGATAATGGCTCAGTTCTGTCCCGAGACACCAGACATTTCAAACATTCATAGGAGATATTTAAATACAGGGTGGAAAAAAATCCCATGCATCAAACAAATTATCCCTAGATACACTAAGCCGCAATGTTTTTTCATGGGAGGGGGGGGGGGGTCCCACTATCGTAGGGGATGTCACATGATAGTAGGGCCCCTCCCCTCAAAAAGCACAGTGGCTGTATGGTGTGTTTTTTTTGTCTCATGGCCCAATGCTGCAGGACAAAAAGAACATGGCTAGTGGCCCTTTAATGTGATGGTGGCCTCAAACTCACAGGTAGCCCCGGGTTGAAATGGGGTCAGCACAGCCCTGATCAACCTCCCCTTTTGCTGCAATTTTTTTTTTCCTGCCACTTTAAATGTGCAGCTGGAGCCTTGGGAACCACATTAGGGTCCTAGGCCTCCCGCCGCACATTTAACATATTTCAAATAGGTGGTGGTATTTTATTGCAGGTGACCACCTTCTCAGTCAGACGCAATAAAATATTTGCATCAAATGTATAAGTAATGACACTCTAGGCATGCATTTGTATTATTCATACATGCAAAGAAGGCAGTTGTAATAGGGGAGGGTATCTGGGTGGGCAGATGCAAAATATGATGTGATGTTTGTGATATAATGCATGCTAGATCACTTCCATAGCTTGATGACTAATCCCCTTAGTTTTTTTCCCTGTCTTCTCAAGCTGCTAAAACCCCAAGCAGCAGGCTCATGAATATTTACTACCAATGTGTGATAGCTCTCAGGTTATCCTGACTGCATTTTTTTTCTGCCTCTACCTTCCTGGTGGCGTCTCCCAATGGATTCCTTGCTCTCTCTCTCTCTCTAAATAAATCTTTAATTAATCTCACCTGGACCCACCAATTACTGTTACAACTTGCTGAAGTTGTAACAGTAATTGGTTTCTTCTTCCTGACTGGCTTTAGGTCATATCTCCCTTGCACTGCAATCCTCTGCTGCCTCTTGTTCTAAGGCTACTCTTTCTTAAAGCAGCATTATTTTATTTTTTTTGCCTCCTTTACTTTTCCCTCTATTGTTTTCTTTACAGTCCCCTCTGCCTCTCTGATTGTTTAACTCCTCTATATCTCTGAATTGTTTCTGTCTGTGTGGAGTCTCAGCCCCTTCACAGGTACGTGAAGGATACATAGTTTCCCATTATGTACATACATTAAAGGCAAAGTAAAAAAAAGTACACATGTAAATATCTAGGGATACCAGCAAGCCAGTCGCGAATGGTTATACTGAACCAAATGCTGGACTATTCTATCATTTTCCCCAGCACAGAAAATATTTTTTAGCAAATAAAAACATTCAGTGTTGTTCACAATTCACAGTACCCAAACTCAGACTGCCCAAAACCAGCCAATGTTTTATCAAAAGACTGCATCGGGGCCAATTATTCCAAAAATACTTATCTGAGAATCAGCGTTGTGTCATAGAGTTCAACAGTGGACTAGCTGGTCACATAAATGAAATTGAAGATCTGTTACTGGTAATTTGAAACCTATCATTGGGATCGTTTGTAATGCCTGAAGACTGGAGGGTGGCCAGTGTAACACCAATCTTTATAAAGAGCTCCAGGAGTGATCTGGGAAACCATAGACCAGTGAGTTTGACTTCAGTGCTGGGAAAAATAATGGAAACTATTCTAAAGAACAAAATCACACAACATAGTGAAAGACATGGTTTGATGGGACACAGCCAGCATGGATTTACACAAGGGAAATCTTGTCTCACCAAACTGCCATATTTAATTGAAAGGGTTAATAAACATGTGGATAATGGTAAGCCGGTGGATATATAGTGTATTTGGACTGAACAAATTTAAAAGTCAGGGGATAGGAGGCAAATTGAAAAGTTAATATAAATCAGTTATTTACTCTCTCAGATAATAGAAGGACTAGGGGGCACTCCATGAAGTTAGCAAGTAGCTCATTTAAAACAAATCTAAGAAAATTCCTTTTCACTCAGCACATAGTTAAGCTCTGAAACTCATTGCCAGAAGATGTGGTTACAGCAGTTAGTGTACTGGGTTTAAAAAAGGTTTGGATAAATTCCTAGAGGAAAATTCCATAACCTGCTATTAATTAATAAGCAATAGTAGCTTGAGATTTATTTAATGTTTGGGTACTTGCCAAATACTTGTGACTTGGATTAGCCACTGTTGGAAACAGTATACTGAGCTTGATGGACCCTTGGTGTGACCCAGTATGGTGATTCTAATGTTGTTATGTGGATTGTAAACCGGTTAAAAGATAGTAAGCAGAAAGTAGGACTAAATGGTCAGGTTTTTTTTTTGTGGAGAAGGGGAAACAATGGAGTGCTGCATGGATCTATACTGGAACTGGTGCTTTTTAATCTAACTAGATAAATGAAGCTTGACCGACGTGCCCACAAATGCGCAGTAGAGAGCAGCTCTACTGCGCATGTGCGGCACAGAGAACTCTGAGCGACAGAGGGGAGGAGGAAACGGCAGGGAGCTGCCGCTGCGATATGTTAAGAGCCTGAGCCCGTCCCTCCTCCGGGGGGGGGGAGTAGGGAGGGATGGCCAGACCGTCACAAACAGGGACAGGAGGAGGAAAGAAGAGTCGCCAGCAAATGTAGTACAGACCCACGTGCTGCAAAGGGGCCTTGCTCCTTACCTCCAGTTGAACAGATTAGAAGCAGCAGGAGCACAGCGAAGACAATGGAACGGAGAAAATTTGAGTCAGCCCACCCCCTGAGTCCCACCGATAAGGAGAAGCCAAGTAAACATTCAGCAACTGCAGCAGGGGGGAGGGGGGAGCAGTACTATCAACCCGGGGGTCTCAGCCACCAGGGGAAGAGTTTACTTGGGCATTCCTCCACCCCCACTCCCCACAAAGCAGAGCAACAAAAGTGAAAGCCAGAGCCCTGCTCCCTGCTCCCTCCTCCCTCTCAAGTCCCTGAGCAGGTTTCTTAAAGGCACAGGTCTCCCAGAAAGAGAGCAAAGGAAGCCTCTACTTTGATGGAGCTCTAGCACTGCTCTCTGCATCAGTGGCAGAGGGGAAGAAAATTAGAAACAAAAGGTTTCCAATAAGGGCAAAGAGTAACAGACTGCCGTGCCACAACGGAAGGAGTGAGTCACATAGCGTAGTGACTGAGAGGGGACGAGAGAGGATGAGAGTGAGGGTGGGGAAGGAGTGAGAATGAAGGAAAGGGGGTTTCAGTGAGAGGGGAGGGAGGCAGTGGGAGAAAGAGGGTGAATAAGACTGAGGGAAAGGAGTTTGAGTGGGAGCAGGGGAGGGAAGGGAGGTGAGTGGAGGAAGGAGGGTGAGTGACCAAGGTGAATGAGAGAGGGGAAGGGGGAGTGAGGGAGAAGAAATGAGGAAGAGTGCCGTTTCTGAAAACCAAACCGAAAAAAAATGATTTAATGTAGCCCGTTGTTACGGGCTTAACGGCTTGTATATTTATAAATGATCTTGAAAGGGGAATGATGATTGAAGTGATGAAATTAGCAGACGATACAACCCCAGCTCTTCCAAAAGACAACCAAGGTTCACTAACAAACTTCGAAAACTCAAACAGAGTCTACGACAGAAAGAGAGCAAATGGCGTAAAGCACCTTGCCCCAGCACCCTCTCCGCCTACAAGCTCGCTCTCCACCACTACAAGAGCTCCACTTTAAAATCAAAAAGTGACTTCTATGCTCACAGCATCCATGACCTCATCTATGACGCTAAAGCCCTTTTTGCATACATATCAAATTTAACACAAATCAACGCTCCAGACATTCCACTCAACCAAACTCTATCAAAAGCAGAAGAGTTGGCCCTCTTCTTCCACAATAAAGTCACTAACCTCCTAGCACAACTTCCCTCCAACACCACCTCGCCTTCTAGTGCATATCACCACCCTAACAAAGAGAAATCTCTCAAATCTTTTGAACCCATCACAGCCTCAGAGATCCAAGCAGTTTTGAAGAAAATGAAACCGTCCTGACATCCCTTCAACCGAATCCCTACTAAACTGCTCCTACTAATCCCCGACACCATTTCCAAATCACTGGCTGACATTATTAACTGTTCTTTATCCCAGGGCATCTATCCAGATGATCTTAAACTGGCATCCATCAAACCACTCCTAAAGAAACCGAATCTGGATCCCAAAGATCCCAATAGCTTTCGCCCTATCTCCAACCTTCCTTTTATAGCCAAGGTCATGGAAAAATTAGTCAATACACAACTATCTGATTACATCGAAGACCACAAAATTCTGTTCCCTACCCAGTATGGATTCCGAAAAGCATTAAGCACAGAATCCCTGCTTATATCCCTGACAGACCACCTCATCATGGGCCTCGACAAAGGTCACTCATTCCTACTGATTCTCCTGGACCTCTCAGCAGCATTTGACATGGTTAACCATGCCATCCTCCTAAACCATTTGTCAAATATTGGAATAACAGGAACTGCATTGGCCTGGTTCAAAACATTTCTTGATAACAGAGGCTACAAGGTTAAAATTCACAATAAAGAATCACACCGTCAACACTCCTCCCTAGGAGTTCCCCAGGGTTCTTCCTTATCCCCCATACTCTTCAACATTTATCTTCTTCCACTATGCAAGCTGTTAACCAAACTGAACCTAAAACACTTCTTATACGCCGACGATGTCCAGATCGTGATCCCCCTTAAAGAATCCATCACTAAAACACTTGAATTTTGGGAAAACTGCCTTCAAGAAATCAACGGCCTCCTCACTAGCTTAAACTTAATACTAAATTCTTCTAAGAATTCCTCCTCATCTCCCCGGAAAATAGTAATATCACTATGAATCCACCAGCAAACCTTCACATCACACAAACAAGAGACTTAGGAGTTATTATTGGCAATCAGCTAAATCTAAAATCATTTATCAACCAAACAACTAAGGACTGTTTTCACAAACTACATGTCCTGAAAAGAGTAAAACCACTCTTTCACTTTCAAGATTACAGAATGGTTCTGCAAGCCATAATCTTCTCTAAGATAGACTACTGTAACTCTATCCTATTAGGTCTCCCCTCATCTCACACCAAACCTCTTCATATGGTCCAAAATGCGGCAGCCAGAATACTAACAAACACTTGGAGAAGAGACCACATTTCTCTCATCCTCAAAGACCTACACTGGCTGCCAATTCACTACAGAATCATTTATAAGTCCATTACCACTATCTATAAAGCCATCCATCACCAGGCTCTACTCAACCTAAAAATCCCATTCAGAAAACATACCTCCTCCAGACCCATTAGAGAAGCTTACAGAGAATCACTACATGTTCCCCATACCAAAACATCTCAACATATAACATTTAGAGACCGGGCTTTCTCTACAGGACCATCGCTATGGAACTCCAATCCTCCAGATCTTCGTCAAGAACCGTGCCTTCCAACTTTCAGAAAAAGGCTTAAGACGTGGTTGTTTAAACAAGCCTTTCCAGACCCCAACTGAATCTCTATGCAATGACAACCACAGTCAGACATTCTTAGAACATTGTAAATAATTGCTATTTCTATTCATTTCCTTTAGACTTTCCTTCCTCACCCAGTTTTGGAACATCCTTGTTTTATTGTAACTGCAGATTCTGTTCACTTGTTAGTTTTTTAGTTTATTATCATTTTACACCCCTTGTTAAATGTAAACTAGTATGATGTGATTTTTATCTCGAATGCCAGTGTAGAAAAACACTAAATAAATAAATAAATAAATAAATAGACATTATTTTGAGTTGTTAAATCACAAATGGATCATAGCTTGATAAGTGCTGATATTCAGACTTTATCTGGTTAAATTAACTGGCTATATTAGACCTGTCATAGAGTTAGGTATATCTTAGTCAGATAAAACTTAACTGGCTATGTAGAGATTTGTAAACAGATGCTGCTGAATATCCCATGTAAGTTAGCCAGATATGTCTTTTCTGACTAACTTACATACATTGATTTTTTTTTTTTAAATATTGAAGCCACAAAAAAATAGGGTACACTCCATGAAGTTACTAAGTTGCAGATTTAACAAAAATGGAGAAAATATTTTTTCATTCAAGACAAAAGCTCTGGAATTCAATGCTGGACGATGTGGTAAACACATTTTTAGTGTAGCTGGGTTTAGAAAAAGTTTGTGCAAGCTCCTGAAGGATAATTTCATAAACTGTTATTAACTAAGTAGACCTGGCAAAGGCTACTGCTTATCCCTGCTCATTTGCAACATAGGGTCTGTATACTATTTGTTCTCCTGTCAGGTATTTATGACCTGAATTAGACAATGTTGGCAAGAAGATACTGAAAACAGATTTGCAGGCACAATTATTATATTGGTTTATCTATTCATTTTTTTTTAGGATACCTCTATTTGTTTCAATATTTAAATGAAAAAATGTTTTCATTAAAGTCAATGGGAAAGCAATGCAGCATATTTTGAGCTTTAAAATTAGGTTTTTCTAATAAATTCTAAAGAAACTTGTGGGTAGACAATATCAAAAGGGGTAAAAGTATTCCAAGCATCAAAAATGTGGCAAAGTGGCATGAATAGCCTAAGGTATCTTAAATGGGCAAAAAGGATGCCAGCCGTGGCAGGAATTTTCCAAGATATCATCAGAGGAGCAAAGCATCATCGATTGTTAAGAACACTCTTCAAAAGTAGGCTTCAAAAGAGGGCATCAAACAGTGGCATGAATCACCAAAGGCAATATAAGAAGGGCAAAGTGGCACCAAGCATGGCATGAACATTCTAAATGAAAAGTGAATAAAGTACCAAAGGTGACAGAAAAATCCCAGGCACTGATAGAAGGTCAAAGCAGTATTAAAAAATGATATGAAGATTCCAAGATACTATGAAAGATGCAAAACAGCCACCCACAGTGACAAGAACACCTCAAGGTGTAGAGTTTGGGGTATGACTGCAGGGCAAAGTGGCAGCAAGACCTCCCAGGTGTAAAATCTGGGTATGGCAGCCAGGCCGAATGGCAGCAAGACCTGCAAGGTGGGTCATGAGAAGAATGGCAACAATACAGAGTGATAGGAAGACCCTCAAGGTGCAAAGTCTGAGTTTGGCAGTAATGCTGAGTGTAATAAAGAAAGACCCCCTATGATGTAGGCTAGCAATTATAGCAACAAGGCAGAGTGGCATGGGAAATGTCTCTCTTCCAGATGAAGTACTTTTCTCGTGTCAGTTTTGGTATCATGTTTCCCTACTTGAAATTGATTTTTGCTGCTTTGTGGAATGTTGGGTTTCTTGTGAAGTTTGCTTTCTGATTGAAACTTTTGTCATAATCAGAGCATGACAATGGTTTCTCATCAGTGTGAATTTCCTGGTTATTTGTGCTTTATTATGAAAGTTTTTCCCATATTCTGTACCTGAACAAAGTCTCTTTTCTTTGTTGGTTTTCTGGTGCTGCATTAGTTCTCTCTTCCTACAGAAATATTTTCCACATTCAGAACATGGAAAAGGTCTATCCTGTACTTGTCTTCTGTTGGGCTATAGACTTGAACGGGAAACATAAAGAAATCAGCCAAATGTTTTTTTCTTAATTGTGTCCATGAAGAAATCAGTAATTGCATCATTGGTTGCATTTTATCCATTTGTTTCAAACAAATGGTCAGTCTGATGGCCCCTCAGACTGACCCAGTAAGGTAATTCTTAATGTTTGTTTCCTTATTTTAAATGAATAAGGAATCCAAACTGAAAGTGGCTATTTTCAATTTGTTTTCCTATTTTCCTAAACAAATAAAAATGATCATTTTCAAGTTTTTAGCAACATTATCAATTTGTTTATGAATATTTATTTGTAAATAGTGCATGCTATTTTCTGAACTAAATAAAAATGAAAAACCAAAACATTCAAAACACACTTTTGCATAAAAATGGCTGAAAATGAATATAATAAACCAAATCAAAAATTCTGGCTGCACCCATCCCTAGTTACTTGTGTGTCCTTGTACAATGCCTTGTTCTGGTAGTGCTATACAAACGATTGATTGATAATAAAATAATAATACATTATACCTCTCCAGTCTTAGTTTTTAGACTTTTAGCATTTGTATACATACAAATAAATCTATGAGGTCAATATTCAAAATCCATTTAGATGGATAACTTTAAGATATCTGTCTGAATGGCAAGTTACGGTATATTCAGCCCCTTATCCCGCTAGATAACTTTAATCCTAACCGGCCTTATTCAAAAGCTTCTCAGTTAGGTTTAAAGTTATCTGGCTAAAGATAGTCTGATAGCATTATATGGGGATAGTCAGTGGGTCATTTATCCCACTGAATATTCAGGACAAGTTATTAGCTAAATAAGTAGTCTACTAAACTGCCTACTGAATATGACTCCCTTTACTTTTTATTCGTGATCTCATTCTACTTTTTGCCAGTTGATTCAAGTAATTTGGAATCATTCATCTTTTGCTGCTCTTTATGTAAATCCAAGTGTGCTACCTCAGCCTTTCAGACCATAATACGTGAACTACATCCTTTGAAGGTATGAGTCACTCTCGAGCGACTGACAGTTTTTCACTATGATCTATTTTAATAGTAAACTTATTCTGATTTTTTTTTTCATTAGTTAATAAGAAAAGAGTAAACAGGATTGAAGTAAATTCTAATTCATATGAAAAAAAATTTAGATCTTATTAGGGAATTGTGGGGAGATTATGGTAGTGCAAGAAGCAGACAGGGGTCTCTCCCAATTCTTTCTTTGCTTTAGCAGCAAACAATACATGTTAGCAGACCTGAAAGTAGCCAAAACAACCAACACGTGTCAGCGTATACAAAAGCAGAGGAAGAGAGTCACCAAGAGGATGCATATTGCTTCAAATTGTACAGCACCCCCTATAGATATACTACACCTTCATTCTTCCTTTCTGTCTTTCTCTTTTTTTTAGTCCTTAAACAAGAATCATCTCATGTTTATTTTTTTCCCATGTAGGATATTAAATACGGAACAGCTAGGCCTTCATCATAAGCACAGTAACTAGATTTCTTTCTTTGTTTAACCAAGGGAAATAAACAGGTGGCTTCCCAGTAGGTGAATAATCATAAAATTGGAGCAGAAACATACCCCTTTGGCTGATTGACACATTTATTTGTGTGAGTGTTAGGTGTTTCAAAAGAATACAGTAACAGCTGTGGAGAAGAGTTTATCATAAGAGAAAAGATGTTTTTTTTTCAGTTTGAAGATATAATTACAAGGAGAAATTATCACTGTAGTATACTAGGATTATTCATGCAGCTTCCTATTAGCAGATTTGGTGTAGAGAGAGAATTGTAACTTTATGATCAAAATTGCAACATAATTTCAGAGTATTATTGTGACAGTAAAACAAACTGGCTGGTACACCAATTTTTCCCCCTGAGATTTTTAGGGTGAGAGAGGATGAGGTTCACAACAGCTGCTTATGCCAGATTTTATTTGATGGTATAGTTCAATAAGATGTCTTTGCTGAATGTATGAATTGCACATACAAATTAGAGGAGTCTAAGAACCACATCCAAAGACTCACTTAAGCTGCAAAGTATTTGGCTAGTTTATAGAAAATTGTAGGGTTTGTAATGATAATGTTGACAGATCTGGATCCACAGGACAAACATTCCTGAAAGCTATGCAGCAATTTAAAACAATACAGTGACTCCTGCAACTCAGTCTGAAAAGTCCTGCCTCTTTGTTTCTTCTTTTTTCTTTCACAAAATTTATAGTGTGCTAATCTCCCAAAACTCCATAGCAAGGAACAAAACAAAAAAAGAGGTAAAACCTTCACACAACATATATAAAAAGACTTCAAGTATGTTTAAGCCACACATTATATCACTAGTAAAATTATATTTCAAATGTAAAAATGAATCTGTGTAACACCCTAAAACCTTATTACTTTCCTAATGTTGGAAAAACAAGAATGCATTTCTGGATTTAAGAAACGATTCATGCCATCCCAAGTGTGAACCCTTAAAATTGTTTAACTTGGTATGTTTCTTACTTGAGTTGAGAAAAGAGAACACTTGTGACTCTGAGTCAGAGATAGAGAGAGTGCCCGTTCTCAAATGGTGAACAGCCTTTAATTCTGTTATGGTAAAGGTGAAATAATCCTCCAGAGAGTTATTTGATACTATACATCTTCTTGAGTGCAAATCATGCCAGAGATTCTAGGAGATCTTTTGCAACAGTTATGTTCTTCACCTATTTGAATGTCTGAATTAGCAGTGCTTAGAGAAACTATCCTGAGGCCGATATTCAAACTGGAAGTTAGCTGGATAAGTACTACTTCTCTTGTTAAGTGGCACACCGAATATCTGGTTATAATCAAATAGGTGCCGCTGAGCTGGATAAGTGACTTATTTGTCTAGGTTTTTAGCTGCATAACTCAGTGGTAGGAAATGGGTGGATTGGGGAGGAGTTGAGTTGGCCGAACAAGTTAACTGACTAATTCGATATTCAGAGTTAGCTGGCTGAATTATCTGGACAGATCTGGTAGGGACATGGTAGGAGCCATTATCTGGACAGCTCTGGTAGGGACATGGTAGGAGCCATCTTTAAAGATGGCTCCTACCATGTGACAGGGGCTGGCCAATGGCACAGATACCCTGTCACATGGTAAGGGCAAAGGACCATCGGCGCCATCTTTATGAGTGGCAGCCGATGGCCCGAGAGCGGGAGATCGCTCCCCACACCCCCCCTGGACCACCAGGTAATTTTAAAAGGTTTGGGGGGGGGGATCGGGAGGGTGGGGGGAGGCTAAGGGGGTCAGTTTAAAGGGTTGGGTGGGGGGTTTTTTTATCGGGCCATCGGCGCCATTTATATTAGTGGCAGCCAAAATGGCGCCGATGGCCCGAGAGCGGGAGATTGCACCAGGACCCCCCCCCCCCACTGGACCACCAGGTAATTTAACATTTTGGGGGGGTTCGGGAGGGTGGGGGAGGGTAAGGGATTGGTTTTAAAGGGTTGGGGTGGGTTTAGGGGTTGTTTTGGTGTGCCGGTTTTCCCGCCCTCCCCCCAAATAATTCCCGTGCCCGATTTAACGATTTTTGACGATAAATCGGGGGAATTTGTATTGTATCGCGCAGTCTAACGATTTTTGATGATTTAAAAAATATTGACGATTTTTTTAAATCGTCAAAAAACGATTCACATCCCTAAAATTATCCAGCTAAGTTTAACATAGCTGAATATATTCAGTGGTGCAGCTGGTCCACTGAATATACAACACTAGTTAGCCAGCTACATTTATCTGGCTAACTAGCATAGCTATGCAGTGCCTGAATACGGACCTCTCTGATTTTAAAGTGATCAAATGAAACTATGAGTAACATTGTAAAGAAAATGAATGCTGTTGAATTGATGGAACTGTAGAAACTGCCTATCTCAGTCAGATTTTGAATCTACCTATAAGAGTACAGTTAGATAAATACAAGAGTTATTGAAGCAATCTAACAGGGTAGAAATGTATCTTGTGTGTAACGAGAACAAGTACATATGTTCAATAATTACAACACATAATTTCTGTTGACTGATTAGAATCTAGAATTATTAGAGTTACAGCGGATCATCTAGTCTTGCAAAGTGAGAGAAAGTATTTGAGTTATAAAATATGCCATACATGCATTTGAACAATGAAAATATATATTTCAGTAGGTATTTAACAAGGCAACTCAAAAATCATAAATCACAACCTTTAGTAAATTCACAGGTAAGATAGTTTATTTTCATATTAAATGGAACTTTTATATTTTTGTGATCACTTTTCTTATATTACCATTTTCCTTCTGTTTCTGCTCTTACATGTCACCATGATTTCCTGAAGAAGTACTCATTCATTTTTAGTGTCCACAATGATAACTGTATGAAACTAGGATTACGCTAGTGGCATAAATTCTACCTGAACTGCCCACATGGTCATATATTAGCAGCAATAGGGTTGAGGATGGAGGGCTGGCAGCTTGGCCGGAGAGACACGGCTTTTCCTGTTCTTTTCTCTTTTGTTATAGGCAGTGGCACTCATATGGAAAAGACAGTGGAAAGCAGTGGATCCATTGCTGTGCACACTTAGGGGTAGATTTTCAAAGGGTTATGCGCGTAATCCTCTAAATTCCCCCCTGCGCACGCCGAGTGCATATTATAAAATCGGGTGTACATTTGTGCGCACCGGGTAGCACGCACAAATGTACCCCGCGCTCCTTAAAAAGCTGCCCCTTACTGCGCCTGGCAGTAAGGGATGCCATGGGGCTGGGGACCAAGTTATGTGGAAGTTCAGTCCTGAAGAAACCGATAGAGAGATGCTGGTGTAAATAGGGGTTACAAAGCAAAAAGGAAAAGAAAACAAATACCTGTTCCTGGATGCCCTAGAGAGTGGTCTGGACCTTGAAGGAGGAGCTTTTGAAGGGCCAGGCTGAATGTGGTGAGCCTGAGCCTGGCATGGCTAACTGGCTTATTGAAGGCACAGGTGAAAGAGCAAGCCTAGAGCTGGTGGGCCGTTTGCCCAGAAATAGCACAGGGCTACTCGGGCACTGTTGGGGAGCCGCACTGGTTACAGTAATGGGCTAAGAAAAGGCTGGAGAGTGGAGATCCCTACCCAGATCTTATTTCAGTTGCAACTGGTACACATCTTAAAGTGTGGGCTTCATTGCCAGCAAGTGGTTCATGGACTTTGTTCTAATGTCATTAGAAGGTGGGGTTGGGCATCATGGGATATAGTTTTGTCACTTCAGAAATGTTTTGTGAGCATTTCTGAGCTTCTAGGGTGGAATTTGTTGCAGAAATGAATCCATCCCACTTGATTTACAGAAATCCATTCCCCATAAAATCAGGTGCTGGTATCCCAGTGTAAGTAAAATTCTGAATCCAGTTCCTAGGGAACATAAGGTCAGCAAGTGAAAAACCTGGTGATGAGGTGGACAAAAGAATATATAGAATGTACCATACCTCACATCTTTCTTTTACTCAGAATTCATATGAAAATTTTTAAATTTAATAAAAAGTGATCATACCTATAAACATTCTGTGGGTTGTGATTAGTTGGACTGGGTTGTGATTGGTTGGATTGAGGGGGTGGGAGTGTGCTGATTGGTTTGGGAGTATGTTTAATGACATTGCCACGCACGTTGATGTGTAGGGGTGGTGGTGCCCGGAAGCAATGGACTTCCTCCGTGTTTGAGGAGAGTTGTGGCATGAAGAATTAACATCAGGTCAGTACTCTATGGGAGGAATAAGGAGGATTGTGGAGGATTAGGGGATTTTTGATGTTCTATTTTGTTTTTATATTTAGGAAAGGAGGGTGCCGCGTGTAGAAGAAATCACAGTTATACTGATGTGAATGAGGGTATTTGGGAACGGTGGATTTGCTATTATAGGTGAAGACATGGTAGGTACATTTATAGTAATGAATGGTAAGGGTAAGGGGGTTATGTGTTATTTGTGGTTGATATGAGGACCTATTTTAATCTTTGTAGAGAGTTTGTGTTGGGAGATTAACCAAGGGAACTATGTGAATAGAAGATCGCTATGGACATGAAGAGGTTGTGAGGATTATAATTAGTAGGTGGTAATTATAGATTCAAATAATTATAACATATTGAAATAAGTAAAGGGTACTATTAATGATTGTTATATATTTTAGGTATAGAAGTTGATGATATTTGGACCACATGTGAACAGTGGAGATTGCATTGTTGGAAATTGGCTGTGTAGAAGAGACCGATCCAGGGAATTGAAAGGAATGATACAGGAATACATCCCCTGAGGAAGCCCGGGTGGGGTGAAACACGGGTCCTTTTTGGGAAGTGGGAAGTGCATTGTGATTTTAGATGAAGGTTTTTAGATATGATTGTTGTGTATATGATATGATGTATGAATGGTGAGGTGAATATGAATGAGTGTTTGGTAATGACAATAGTTGTTCATATGCTTTTTTGATATGTTTATATGGGAATTTGATTATGATGATATAAAGACTCTTTATAACTTTATGATATATCCATAGGTGTTAATTGATATTGTACATGGGATTTTGGAAAAATGATGGAAATGATGTATTGTGTATACATTTTTTGTGGCTAAGTGTAAAATAATAAATAAAAAGTGTAATTTGAAAGATGTATGTATGAGGTGTTGATGTATAAGATATGTGCATGTTTAGACTAATGATGCTCCTACGTGTATATACTGTAAGTTATTTCTAGTAGGGGGATGTGATATACTCTCTGTTTTACATACCTATGTTTGAATATAGTCATTTAGGTTTCTTTTTTTTTTTTTATTTATTGTTTTCAAAGGATAACCATTACACAGCAACTCGGCCAAATAGCCGCTAGTTATACATTAAGGGGCAGATTTTAAATACTTGCACGAGCTCGTACTTTTGTTCGCGCAGCAGGCGCGAACAAAAGTACGCGCTAGGGGGTGCACATTTGTGCAACCTGCGTGCGCCGAGCCCAGCGCGAGCTGCCAGTTCCCTCCGAGGCCGCTCCGATTTTGGAGCGGCCTTGGAGGGAACTTTCCTTTGCCCTCCCCCCACCTTCCCCTCCCTTCCCCTACCTAACCCACCCCCCCGGACCTATCTAAACCCCCCCTTAACTTTGCGTGCGTTGGCCGGCTGCCCCGCTCCGTGGTCCAGTCCCGGGGGCTGTTCTGGAGGCCGCGGCCATGCCCCCGGAACGCCCCCGGGCCGAAATCGCGCCCATATTGCCGCCCCCCGAAACACTGTGCCCCGCCCCCTAAACTCCGTGTCATCCCGCCACGCCCCCGACAGGAAGCCCCGGGACTTATGCGCGTCCCGGGGCTCTGTGCGCGCCGGCGGCCTATGCAAAACAGGCGCGTCGGCGCGCAGGGGTTTTAAAATCCGCCCCTAAGAGCATAGATGTAAAGCATAACATACAATCCAGTAAGACCGCCACTCTGAAACCACTCCGTGTTACCCCACATTTCAAAAGTATCACCCACCCCCTACCACCCATCATTTAGGTTTCTAAGTTACCCAGCCTTATGTGGCCAGACAGTTACCTACCTCACTGGATATCTTCAAAGATATCCGGCTAAATAGCACTGTCAGAAAAAAGAAAAAAAGTCCTATGGCCCGAATCTCTCTCTTTCCCAAACTAAATAATAAAGGGCTCTGTTAGGCCATGCACTCCCAGCCCCCATATATCTTCCATATAACTAAAATTTGCAGTCTGAAGATCGGGCCCCCCACACATCCCTTCCCCTTTTCCATCAATATGTTAACAATCTTTCCTCCACCTGATCTTTCCCCCAGTCCCCATGGGCCCAACCTGCCCTGCCTATAGACCCCCCATCCCACCCCTTGATAGGAAAAAAAATTCATGCCCTATGCAGGGGTCTTAAATCATCCGCTCCTGGTGCCTCCAACACTGCTTCTGACAGACAGGCAGCACTTAAAGCGTTAAAATGCTCCATTTATGTTTGCCTGTCTGTCAAAAGCAGAGTTGGAGCTGTCAGGAGTGGGTGAGATGCGCCAATTCCATGGGGACTATGGGGAAATATTATTAACATAATGATGGAAATGGGGCTCAGAAGGCCCCAACATTCAGTCTGCAATATTTAAAGTTATAGGAGTAAGAGTGAGAGAGAGAGAGAGAGAGAGAGAGAGAGAGAGAGAGAGAGAGAGAGAGAGAGAGAGAGAGAGAGAGAGAGAGAGAGAGAGACTAGCCATAATGCCCTCACATTAGATAGGTATTTATATCTCTATGGGAAGCCCACCTAGTAACTCGAGGTGAGGTTTAGGCATTTGTGTAGGGGTTAGGGGCCACTTTGACATTCAAAGTGAGATGTACAAACAGCACAGTGCTCTCGTGTGAAAATTTGATGACCTACAGAGTGAGGAAACTCACCCAAAGATGAGATTTGTGCAATGTTCTCTCAACCTAGCTTAATGGACTCTCTACCTGGGTAACATCATGCTAGGTTGAGAGAACATTGCATAAATCTCATCTTTGGCTGAGTTTCCTCACTCCAAAAATGCAATTTGATAAATGACCCCCTTAGCCAGATAGCACTGAAAATAGGCTAAATTAGCCGGATAACTTTATTCCTCCCCAAAATGCCCCTAGAATGCCTCATTTGTTTTTTTAATCCAATTTTGTATATGCAACCAGTTAAGGGGCTGAATATACAAAATCTTACCATTTAGACAGATAATTTTCAGTTCTGCCTAAATGGTTTTTAAATTTTGATCTCAGTGCATTTAAATTACTAGGATTGTACCTAATAATTGCCAATTCATAACTATTTCTCAGGAGACATAAGCCTCATCTGAATATTATATGTGTATTAGAATGCCATCTGTTCCATTATTTACCTTAAATATAGCTCTATTTTTCATAACACAGGCATATGCAAATTCTGTTTCAAATGAGTTGGCTCATCGTCTACAGTCAGTAATGAATTGCAACAGGGGCCTTTCTATTTTTGCCTTTTGAACTGGCAATGCCCACTCTGTCTCCATTTCCAGTGTTAGAACACCCTATCAGATATCTCAACTTAAGCTTTTACTAATTCCAATTTGGGTGGGAAATGCGGGCAAGCCTAACTAATCAAGTAAATGAATTATCCCTCTTTCTGTTTTCTGACTGGTTGCTCTTCACCTATTCTTTCCAAAATTACAAAACATCAGAGGTGAATGACTCTTGTGTTTGACTCCCTCCTTCCTCTATTTCCTCTGTTTATACTGAAATCCCTCCTAGGTCCAGGGATGTCCTGACTGCAAGGCAGAGAGTAATGGCAGTTATGTAGAATAAAGAAGCTTAGGAGCTACAGCAGAATCCCTCTGCTGGTTATCAGTGGAATGTGTTGTCTTTATATGCAGAAGAAAGTCAAACTTATTTGCTTGCAATGATATTTTGTGAATTCAGAGGGAATTATCAGATTATGATGTTCTTCTACATTTTACTGCTGATTTACAAAACATGTTTTTGATCCCGTTTTAGTGCTTAGTGCCCCCAGTCTTTTCTAAGTCATTATACCCTACTTTGCTAAAATCTCTCTTTAGGGCTCACTGTTCTCTTTCAGTGATCTAATTTCTTGTGCTGGAGCATCCTGGATGAATAAGATTATATTAAATATTCTAATCATGGAATAAACACAGAAGATCCCTAGATGAGAAGCTTAGGCCTGAGATCAGATATTCTCTGTGGTATTGTATGTGGAATAAATAGATAAGATGGGTCCTTTGGTCCTTATTTGCTGTAATTTACTATGAGGTTGATATTCAGAGAGCTGGTGAGCACTAGCAGATGAAGTTAAAAGGAAACTTTACTTGGATATTTAGCAGGCCATACCTGCGAGGGTGGTGACTGGTAGTTCGAGAAGGGCGCCAGCAATGCCGTTACTATTACAATTGCATAGGTTGCTGGTAGAGGCAAGATGTAATTTTCAATGTTTGATTTTGGCTTTTAAAATTTTAAGGAAAAATGGCTCACCACACTTGAAAAATAGTTTGAAATGGCATCAGACAATAAGGAATTTGTGCTCTTTGGTTCAGAATTTAGTGGAATTGTCACCAGCAAAAAGGTTCTGTCACATGAAATTATTTAATAAGACCTTTTCAATATCTGTACCACTCTTATGGAATAGTCTTCCAGTAGATATAAGAGCAGAAAATATTCTAAAACTATTTCAGAAAAAGGTGAAAACATGGATGATGCTTACTATTTTTGGTTATGCGAGGGAACATTAGTGTGAGGTCACTGATATAAGAGCTTATAAAATGCTTCCTGGTATAGTAATGAGCTGGTATTAGATGTTTTATCTTTGAAAGTTGAAGAATGTGTTTTATTTGTTTTAAACATTTGTTTTATATTGTATTTTATCTTGTACAATGCTTTGGGTGTTTTTAACAGTAAATCAATTAATAAATGTTTTTAGTAAATAAATACCTGTGTGTGTCACAACTACAAGGTTTACATTATTAGAACATGATGACTTATCCTGATAAACTTATCTGGATAACTTGAAGACTGCTTTTCAGACTTATCTGGATAAATTACTCAGATAATGCTGAATATTGTTGTGTTATCTAGTTAGCAATCTGGATAAGTTAGCCCTTCCCCAGAACTTACCTGGATAAGTCTTTGGTGGTCAGTATGGTAGGAAATTCTCAAATTTATTTGGACAAACCTTTTGTTTATGGACCTCTATTTTTCTAAGTAGTAAAAATAATAATAATGATGATGATAATAATAATTATAATTATTCACTGTCCATAGTTGGTCCTTTATTGTTAACTCAATTTAAAAATATATATATATAATTTAACAATCTTAAAATACTCGTCCTTGATTAAATCCAAAAATAAATCAAATATGACAATTGTACATTTCCAATGCAAGAGTGAAAGTCAATAAGATAAGTACTTAGAACAGGTCTTCCCAAACCTGTCCTGGAGATCCCACAGCCACTCATGTTTTGTGGATTCCAATAATTGATATGCATGTGATAAATTCAAAACCCATTATTTGCAAATTTGTCTCATGAATATCATTGTGGGTATCTTGAAAACCTGGCTGGCTTTGAGTTCCCCAGGACAGGTTTGGGAAAATCTTCTTTAAGGTGTCCTTATCTTGTTGAATTTCACTCTTCTGGAAAAGTGCTGTTGTCATATTTGATTTCTTTTTGGACTCAGTCAAGAACAAGTGTTATAAGATTGTTCAAATATGTATATTTTAATTTAATAAATATATAAAAGAAAAAAAAATGATATGATAAATGTAGCATGCCATGGTATCCGCTATGAGTGTACGAATTGTAATCCTATCTTTTCAGAAGCAGATACTTTTAATGTAGTTTTGGCATTTTTCAATAGACTATTTGAAAGGTCTGGCTAATGTAGTCTTACTTTTTTCACTTGACAGAGATAGGTATTATTACAATGTGGCTACACATTGTGTGCTTTTTTATATTTAGTACAATCTGCATTTTGCACTTTTTAAATGATTTCACTTAATGAATCAACAGTTACAGAGTTGTTGATCATTGATTTGGGATGTGCAATCATTTTACCTGAATTACGCAATATCAACGAAATTGCCTAATTTGGAATGGTTCGGGAGAACTAAAAAAACAATTGGTTTTTTTTTCCAAAATTTTGGAAAAATTTCATTTTTGAGTTAGTGCTCACTAACGGGAATTAGTGTGCGCTAACTCCCATTATTGCGCACTAACTACCAATAGTGCGCACTAACAGGCGGATTTTAAAAGCCCTGCTCGCGTAAATCCGGGCGGATTTACGCAAGCAGGGCCCTCGCGCACCGGCGCACCTATTTTGCATGGGCCGCCGGCGCGCGCAGAGCCCCGGGACGCACGGGGGCGTGTCGGGGTGGGCCCGAATGACGCAGCGTTTCGGGGGCGGGACGCGGCATTTCGGGGCAGGACCGGGGGCGTGGCACTGGCCCAGGGGCATGGTCCAGGCCTCTGGACCAGCCCCCGGGTCGGATGACGGCATGCCAGAAGTCCGCTGGCGCGCGTAGATTTATGTCTGCTTCTAGCAGGCGTAAATCTAGGGACAAAGGTAAGGGGGGGGGTTTAGATAGGGCCGGGGGGTGGGTTAGGTAGGGGAAGGGAGGGGAAGGTGAGGGGAGGGTGAAAGAAAGTTCCCTCCAAGGCTGCTCCGATTTCGAAGCGGCCTCGGTGGGAACAGAGGCAGGCTGCGCGGCTCAACGTGCGCCCAAGGCTGCCCAAAATCGGCAGCCTTGCGTGCGCCGATCCAGGATTTTATAAGATACGCGCGGCTATGCGCGCGTATCTTATAAATCCAGCGTACTTTTGTTTGCGCCTGCTGCGCGAACAAAAGTACGCGATCGTGCTTTTTAAAAAAATCTACCCCTAACTCTGCCAGGTTAGCGCACACTATCGGGAGTTAGTACGCACTAATTCCCGTTAGTGCACACTAACCCGAAAATCGGGGCCCCGAAAAAAACCCCTCTGAACCACGGGAAAAACAAAATTCCTGTAGGGGGTCCCAAAACGAAGCCCGACACAAAACTTTTACTCGAAGCACATCTCTATCAATGATGGCTATATAAGCTAACACAGTTGAGGATGGCCCACCAAAAAACCCTCTCTCTTGTATTTTTCTGAATATGAAATAGTGACAGAATTAGGCGTTCTAACAATATCTAATTGCATTTTTATTTACTTTGTTCTTGCTTTGTGTGCTGGTTGTGCTATTTGTCCCCTTGATATTGTTCTTGCTTTATTCAAAATATACATGCAAGTTATACATTCATCCATTTCAATAAAACTACTTCCAAGTTGGAATGTTTAGCCTCAAATTTGAACCACAAATGAGACCTTACATGTGTTATCAGTGGAAACAGGCAATTGTCTCAGAGAACAGAAGCTTCATAAGGGAGAAAGGTACTCAAAGCCTTTAGCCTATGCCATTTCTTTCAGTTCCTAACATTTTTTTTTTAATCTTAAGTAATGATTTCTGTGGGATTGTGTGTCCCAATTGCAGGCTTTATATCATTAGAACATGATGACTTAGCCTTTCAGTCATGTGAATTGTGAGTGTGACACCTGGTTCTTGAGAGATTGAGATATAAAGACATCTTTATTTCACCCATCATTAAAGTTCCAAGAACCATTAAACAGACATCCAGGAACCATTATATATCTCTCTTTCTGTATTTCTTTCTAGCATGTGAAGCACCATTCTGGAACTAAAATGTGATTTTTTTTTAAAATATAACTCAGGAATATCAGCAGCCTTCATGGTATGAACTGATATTATAAAGGCCCCAAAAGTCAAATCAGAACAGTCTGATACCCATGTAGGAGGATTTTCTTATAGATATTCTTATGTAAAACTTCATTCATACGTGCCCTAACAATGCATTAATAAAATGAAAGCTTTATTCTCAATACTCTGTCCTCTGTCCTGAGGGGCAGGGGTTCATAACTAGCTGTGATATCTGCTCAAGTCAAACAACAACGTGTGCATTTAAGCCTGCTTCAGAATTTGACCAAAAATGCATCTCCCTGAAAGCATTGAGGAAAATCCTTAGGAGTTTTGTTTTTTTTCAAACAAACTTTGTTGGGTGGGAGCTGGGGGGAGATAAAGTGGATCAGTGGGAATATGCTGCAGGTTTAGCAAACTGGAGACTCTAGGGCAGATTTCCACAGATCTGCTTAAGGACTTTGAAATTAAGCGATGCTTTTCTTTATAATGGTTCACAAATTAGGTACATTTTAAAAGGTGCGTGCGTGCACCCATAAATGTGCATTATTGGGCATGCAAGCAAAAATATACTTAATTTTATACTGTGCATGGAAGTCCCTGTATCTCTTCCGTGCATACGTGTGGAGCCCTTACGCAGGTACTGACAAGTGACTGGGGGAGGAGGGGGGGGGAGAGAGAGAGAGAATTTGACGCTCTATATATATCTCCCACTGTAAGAGGGGGTATTTTTAACTCAAGTTGGGGTTTGGGGGGGCAGTGTTACAAGACCCTTGCACCATAGGCAGACTAGTGTAACACTCCCCCCCCCCACCAAAACCCAACCTGAGTTGAAAGTTGTCCCCCTAGTGTCAGATTGTCTCTCTCTCTCTCTCTCTCTCTCTCTCTTTCTCTCTCTCGCTCTCTCTCTCTCGCTCTCTCTCACCTAAAATCTCCAGACTTGCGCCTCATGAGGGCAAGTAGTAAAGTTACACAGGTAACATGGCAACGGGCGGCACGTTTAGCCTTGCAAAATTCAGGGATTACGTGCATAAGTTTTGTCCCCGCGCCTTTTCTGCCTCCTTATTCTTGACACACACACAGGTATGTATGTGTGCATGTATTTCTCGGCAGCTTAAAACTTGTGTTATTCATGCGCGGTCCGCTTACACGTGTATGGGGCTGTTTTTGCACGAGCAATGCTTTTAAAATCTACCTGTATGTTAGTGAACCTGTCTTGTTAAGAAGTTTGCATATACCCTCAGCCGAAATCAGTGAGAATAAATATTTTAACTAATGGGCACCTTTTACATATTCTTTCTTGTTAAACTATATGGGCGGCACTGCCAACACCAGCTCCAGGTGATGGGTAGGTGATGCCATCCCCTTCAAGGCTTCATGGACCTGCCACTCTCTCCTCAGCGCTGTTGGGATGGAGGAAGGGACTCACTGGCTCTGGGTTGTGAGGGGTTTGTAGTCTTTTGCACTCCTTTGGTTTCGTGGGGGGGTGGGGGGTGGTAAGGGAGTCAAAAGGAATTTACGTGGTTTGATCCTCTTGCTCTCCCCCACTTTTAATATGGCTGCCACTGCGTGGCCGTGCCGGAGCATTCTGGGACTTCCCAGCAGCTTCTCTCATGGCTGTGCGGTAACATTGAGCATCCTAGCAATGACCTGTTTGGCCAACTGCCTATGTAAGAGGAGGGACTGTGTAGCTCAGCTCCCTTTTTCTTGGAGATTGCTGCTGCTGCCGCCAGCTTTGTGTTCCCCCCTCCCTAAATTTTGAGATTCTGTTCAGTTACAGGTGAACTTTGTTAGACAGAACATAGCCAAGTTTTGGGTACAACCGTTTGTTGTACTGTTGTCATCACAGCGGGTGTCTGAGCTTTTGGGGGGGCTAAATATAGGTAGTGAAGCACTGACTATATAGAGCCACAGGATACGAGCAGAGTGGTGTCCAGTTCCACAATCAACAAGTAAGGCCTTGCGATCAACGGCAGGCCTTGGAAGAGATGCCACCCTGGGGTGGGTTAGGCCCCTTTGCTCAGCATGGGCTCTATGACTGGAGCTGTGAGAGCAGCCAGGGAAGGGCACATGGGGATAACAGCCCTGATAATAGTGACTGTGCTAATAATATGTGCCATACTGGACCTTTGCAATAGTGGGGGTGGTGGATGGGAGGGGAAATGAAGGTTGAAGCTCAGCAACCTGAGTTTAAGTTGCTATGTTTATAATAATACCTGCAGCCTTATTTACAATCTATATCTGAAGTGGTGGTCAATGTCAGTTTGTTATGATGGTACAATCTGTGCAAGTGTCTGCTTCATGGATTTGGTGGTCCAACAATGGAGGGGGAATCCTGGGTGCCACGGTTATTTCAATGGATTTGTTTTGTACATATCTTCATACCAGGGAATTTAAAAAATATAATTCAATCTCTTAAATTTGCTGTTAGTGTGCTTAATAATTTTCAAAACCACTTCTGTTGGTAAAGCAGTGCGTTACCTGTGGAAAAGGTTTTTAGAAAATTGCAGTCCCTGTGTGTGTGTAAACTTATGTGCGCAGTGTTACTACACAGGTAACTTTACCTGTACTGTGAAGAGACATTCCCGGGAGCAGCGGAGGAGAAAGGTTTGCATGTAGGTGAATATTTCTGAATTTTCAATTTGCCAAGTATGCATGTAAGTTTCCTAAAAAAAAACCAAAAAAACTTTATGACCGCAGGCGTAATTGTGTACAGGTAGTTTTCCTGGGATAATTGGTGAAACATGTCTGCAGGTAATTGACATTGCTGCAGTGTAGGCTGTTACAAAATTATGTACATGTAGATATGCAGAAACAAAAGCTAGATTGTAAGCTCCACAGAGAAGGGACTGTCTCTAATATAGCCCTGCCTACGTTTAATAGGACTATAGAAATGGTAGGTAGTAGTAGTAAACAGGCAATGGTTTGTTTTAAATGACAGCAGTTTTGAAGATAGCTATGTTGAGAAGAGTATACATGAGATACAGAATGGCATCTTATGAACCATCGAAAAGAAACCCATCACCACCACATCCATATGCCAGGATAAGACTGTGTCTGTTCACAGACTGTGGCATTTTGATCAGGAGCCAAGGCTGGCTGAAACTGTGTGAAGATTCAAATTGATAGCCCTTTCGGGGCTGAGGACTCAACATTACAGTGGGATTTCTAGCTAGTATGGTTATATTGTAGACACTTATACCAAGGTTTATCGTCTGTCCATCTGTTTATCTTAACATATTAGTACAGTATCCACTCAGACTGTTTAATGGTAGCCAGCTCTATTACATAAGAGAGAGTGCACAGTTACTGTCAGCAATAACAAACTCCTAATGTTATGTATTGTTAATTAGAAAAGACTAGACATAATGCTTGTCACAACATGGATGGAAAAAGAGATCATTTCATTGTTGGCATATTACTTGATGAATGTTTGTTGTCATGGCTGGATAAGATATGGGCTACAGTCTGTTAGTTCTGGCAGGTTGTACTTAGCAACAGTGTTGAGCTTGTCCTTCCGAATTAAAGCACCATTTATTTTATTCGGTTTCATTAATCTTCTGTGTGATCATATAGCCAGTGATGTGGCTACTGCCATAATACTATTTGGAGAATTAATTAGAGTACACATAGAATATTGTACTCTGAAGTCTGGCCTAGAATGATTCCAAAGGAATTAGTTTTAATTTTAAATAACTTGGTAAATGTATTGTTGCCTTAAAACAAGAAACCTGCAAAACCAAGCTGTGGAAGAGACATATTTCAGTAATCATCTTTGATATGTGAATCTTAACTATCATAGATATTTAGTTGGGGTTTTTTTTATATTATTATTTATATTGGGAAGATGTAAAAGTGGGGAAAAAACAATGAGTTATAAAGAG